>NC_140579.1:877333023-878014523 GCF_964204655.1 Triturus cristatus
TACATTCACCACAGAACAGAGATCTGGGCCTAAATCCATCTTTTTTTGACCACCATGCCATTCCAGTTTGAACCCAGCCATATGCAAATCAGTCTTGACCCTGTGCCTCATGGGAACGGTCCAGCCCGAACTGCCAAGCCAGGTCCTCCCTGGACTGGAAACAAACATCCTAGGACCGGTTTCGGGGTTTCACCCCTCTTCAGCCTGGATAGCATGATTCCAGTGGCATGGAGAGCACGGGACCCACGTCTGGGCATACCCTTCCCACTCGGGGTGACAAATGGAAAAACAAAAGTTGATGGACAGAATGTAGAACAATGTCATACATTCACACCAGTACAGAGATCTGGGCCTAAATCCATTGTTTTTTGCTCACCATGCCATTCCAGTTTGAACCCAGCCATATGCATATCAGTCCTGATGCTGTGCCTCATGGGAACAGACCAGCCCGAGCTGCCAATCCAGGTTCTCCCTGGACTGGAAACAAGCATCCTAGGACTGGTTTCGGGGTTTCACCCCTCTTCTGCCAGGATAGCTTGATTCCAGTGGCATGGAGGGCACAGGACCTACGTCTGTGCATACCCTTCCCACTCGGGGTGACAAATTCAAAAACAGAAGCTGATGGACAGAATGCAGAACAATGTCATACATTCACCCCAGTACAGAGACCTGCCTGAATCCATTGTTTTTTTGCTCACCATGCAATTTCAGTTTGAACACAGCCATACGCAAATCAGTCTTGACCCTGTGCCTCATGGGAACAGTCTAGCACGAACTACCAAGCCAGGTCTCCCTGGACTGGAAACAAGCATCCTAGGACCGGTTTCGGGTTTGACCCCTTTTCAGCCAGGATAGCTTGATTCCAGTTGTATGGAGAGCATGGGACCCTCGTCTGGGCTTAGCCTTCACACTCGGGGTGACAAATGCAAAAACAAAAGTTAATGGACAGAATGCAGAATAATGTCAAACATTCACCCCCAGTACAGAGCTCTCGGCCTAAATCCATTGTTTTTTGCTTACCATGCCATTCCAGTTTGATCTCAGCCATATGCAAATCAGTCTTGACCCTGTGCCTCATGGGAACAGTCCAGCCCGAACTGCCAAGCCAGGTCCTACCTGGACTGGAAACAAGCATCCTAGGACCGGTTTCGGGGTTTCACCCCTCTTCAGCCAGGATAGCTTGATTCCAATGGCAAGGAGAGCACGGGACTCAAGTCTGGGCATACCCTTCCCACTTGGGGTGACAAATACAAAAACAACAGTTGATGGACATAATGCAGAACAATGTCCTACATTCACCCCAGTACAGAGATCTGGGCCTAAATCCATTGTTTTATTGCTCACTATGCCATTCTACTTTGAACCCAGCCATATTCAAATCAGTCTTGACCCTGTGCCTCATGGGAACAGTCCAGCCCGAACTACCAAGCCAGGTCCTCCCTGGACTGGAATCAAGCATCCTAGGACCGGTTTCGGGTTTCATCCCTCTTCAGCCAGGATAGCTTGATTCCAGTGGCATGGAGAGCACGGGACCCACGTCGGGCATACCCTTCTCACTCGGGGTGACAAATGCAAAAACAACAGTTGATGGACAGTATGCAGAACAATATCATACATTCACCCCAGCACAGAGATCTGGGCCTAAATCCATCGTTTTGTGATCACCATGCCATTCCAGTTTGAACCCAGCCATATGCAAACTAGTCTTGACCCTGTGCCTCATGGGAACAGTTCAACCCGAGCTGCCAAGCCAGGTCCTGCCTGGACTGAAAACAAACATCCTAGGATAGGTTTCGGGGTTTCACCCTTCTTCAGCCAGGATAGCTTTATTCCAGTGGAATGGTGAGCAAGGGACCCACATCTGGGCTGAACCTTTTCACTCGGGGTGACAAATGCAAAAACAAAAGTTGATGTACAGAATGCAGAACAATGTCATATATTCACCCAAGTACAGAGATCTGGGCCTAAATCAATCGTTTTTTTGCTCACCATGCCATTCCAGTTTGAACCCAGCCATATGCAAATCAGTCTTGACCCTGTGCCTCATGGGAAAAGTCCAGCCCGAACTGCCAAGCCAGGTCCTCCCTGGACTGGAAACAAGCATTGTAGGAACGATTTCGGGGTTTCATCCATCTTCAGCCAGGAAAGCTTGATTCCAGTGGCATGGAGAGCAAGGGACCCACATCTGGGCTCAACCTTTCCACTCGGGGTAACAAATGCAAAAACAAAAGTTGATGGACAGAATGCAGAACAATGTCATACATTCAACCCAGTACAGAGATCTGGGCCTAAATCCATTGTTTTTTTGCACAGCATGCCATTCCAGTTTGAACAAAGCAATATGCAAATCATTCTTGACCCTGTGCCTCATGGGAACAGTCCAGCACGAACTACCAAGCCAGGTCTCCCTGGACTGGAAACAAGCATCCTAGGAACGGTTTCGGGTTTGACCCCTCTTCAGCCAGGATAGCTTGATTCTAGTTGCATGGAGAGCATGGGACCCACGTCTGGGCATACCCTTCCCACTTGGGGTGACAAATGCAAAAACAACAGTTGATGGACAGAATGCAGAACAATGTCATACATTCACCCCAGTACAGAGATCTGGGCCTAAATCCATCATTTTTTTGCTCGCCATTCCAGTTTGAACCCAGCCATATGCAAATCAGTCTTGACCCTGTGCCTCATGGGAACAGTCCAGCCCGAACTGCCAAGCCAGGTCCTCCCTGGACTGGAAACAAGCATCCTAGGACCGGTTTCGGGGTTTCACCCCTCTTCAGCCAGGATAGCTTGATTCTAATGGCAGTATTTGTAAATTATCCTCTGAGGCGGAAGCCGGAGGACTGTGTTCACGAAATTGAATTTTAAAATTTGTCACTCTGTTTAATTTGTATTTTAAAACAAGGAGCTCACCTGTTTAAGCGCTCATAGCACGCGCTGACACAGCCCTCCTTTCTCTTCCCTGAGACAGCGGTTCGCGCTGAGACAGGGAACGCCCAAGGCCTAAGCCACGCCCACTGTGAGGCCACGCCCACCCCCAAGGACTACAAAAACGCTTGAAAACGAAGCGCCCTTCAGTATTTGTTAATTATCCTCTGAGGCGGAAGCCGGAGGACTGTGTTCACGAAATTGAATTTTAAAACTTGTCACTCTGTTTAATTTGTATTTTAAAACAAGGAGCTCACCTGTTTAAGCGCTCATACCACGCGCTGACACAGCCCTCCTTCCTCTTCCCTGAGACAGCGGTTCGCGCTGAGACAGGGAACGCCCAAGGCCTAAGCCACGCCCACTGCGAGGCCACGCCCACCCCCAAGGACTACAAATGTGCCGGCCATACCAGCGCAGCGGACGAGCGCAGCGGGAGCGCCGTCTGCGCGCCGAAGGCGCGCCTAAGGCAAGCCCGTCTGCACCCGTCCGCGCACGACCGGGCCTAGGGCCAGAATCCCTGCCTAAAACATCCTACACAAAGGTAAGCTACTCACGTAGAGAGCTACTAAGTCTCAGACCCTCATCCACTTCTTGCGATTACTTGCATGATGTAAATGGACCTTTCACTCGCTGCCCACTATGTAAGCCAGCCCAGCTCACATTACCTACAAAACCTCACAAGCCCGCCGCTCTCAACCTTGCCTCACTAAACTGTCGCTCACTCCCTAAACACGCGACACAGGTGAACCACCTTATAGAAGACCTGGAGATAGATATCCTTTTTCTCACGGAAACGTGGCTTGCCCCACACTCACAATCGGATATGGCACTAGCAACTCCACCGGGATACCTGATTCAGTCCCTCCCCCGCCCTTTAGGAAGAGGCGGTGGTGTTGCCATTATCCACCGAGACTATCTCCACTGTAAAACCAGTGACGCGCAGATTTTGGACTCAGAAAGTCTCCACTTTACCATTAAAATAAACCCAACCAACTCCCTTACGGGAATACTTGTGTACCGCCCTCCTGGCCTCCCAGGTTCCTTCATTGGTTCCCTCCTAGATTCAGTCACAACTCAGGCTCACTCCCTATCAAATTTTATGATAGTAGGTGACCTGACCATTCATCTTGAAGACCCGGCAGATCCTGTAGCTAACGATCTGATCTTAGATCTGGCGGCACTTGATATCCGCCTACTCAACTCCGGAGCCACCCATATCAAGGGTCATCTACTGGACCCTGTTTTCACTAGTTCGCCATCAATACTACCGAAGGAGGCTCTTCCCCTGCCCTGGACAGACCATTTTTTAGTCTCCTGCCAACTTCCTGGAATTTTCAGGAAACCCCAAATCTCGCCCACCTATAGCAGAGACAGGACCTGGTCTAGACTCCCCACGGAAGAATGGGCCAAAACCCTAGAAAGGACGACCCCGGCACACGCGGAAGACCCGGTTACTGCCGACAAACAATATAGAGAATGGATTACCTCCTCCCTGAACTCAGTACTCCCAATTAGAACTAGGGAAAACAAAAACGGTAAACCTGGGTCAGCCCCATGGTATACTACGGATCTCCGAATACTCCGCAAAAACTGTAAAAAAGCCGAACGGCTTTGGAGAAAAAACTGGCAGCACGCCAATAAAGAGGCATACCAGATCACAGTCAGACATTACAAAGAGGCCATCAGACAAGCCAAAGCCTCACACTATGACACAAGGATACAAGAATCATCTAACTCAGCCAGGGAATCCTTCTTAATTGTAAAGGAACTGCTCAAAGTCCCCAATTCTACCACCTCCACCACCCCTAAAGTTGACCGTAGCAATGAATTAGCTAACTATTTTAACGATAAAATCATAAGAATCCTGGCGTCTCTCCCACCCCCCGACCCCACCAGTCACATGGAAAGCCGATTATCCCTCGACCAGGCCAAAAGCAATCCGCGCCCCGTACTGCCGACATTTCGGCTAGTAACTTGCTTAGAGGTGGAAAGAACACTGATGAAAATGAAAAGCGGTTCACCTCTGGACCCAGCACCGATCAGGTTCCTTAAAACCGTAGCCTCGGTCATCGTGCCCACCGTCACAGAACTTATCAACAGTTCGCTCGCCCACGGATCTGTCCCTGATAGCTGGAAGAGTGCTGTTGTAAAAGCACTTAAAAAAAAACCCCAGCTAGATCCAGCAGACTTGGCGAATTATCGACCAATATCACTGCTCCCGGGTATCAGCAAAGTAGCTGAGAAACTGGTAAATGCTCAATTATCTCAGTTCTTTGAGACTAACAAAATACTCAGGCAATCCCAAACTGGATTTCGCCCGGGCCATGGCACAGACACCGCACTCCTCGCCGTCATTGAAGAAGCAAGGCGCATACTAGATTCAGGAGGATCAGTGGCAGTGATCCTCCTGGATCTAAGCGCTGCCTTCGACACAGTCAACCATCGTGTCCTTCTTCATAGACTGGCGGATGCAGGACTAACTGGGACGGCACACAGTTGGATTGAGTCATTCCTGACAGGGCGCACATTCCAAGTATGGGACAACAATCACCACTCATCCATCCTTCCTCTCACAAGCGGTGTCCCTCAGGGCTCCTCCCTGAGTCCGACGCTTTTCAACGCATATATGGCCCCCCTTGAGGATGTGGTGACACCATTTAATATAAAAATGGTAAGTTATGCTGACGACACTCAGCTGGTCGTCTCCCTGTCCCAACTGATAGACCACCCAGAAAACCTAACCAACTGTCTTACAGGGATTCATAACTGGATGAATAATTCATCATTAAAACTCAATGGGTCAAAGACGGAGGTCATGATCCTAGGAAAACAATGGACGACCATCCCCCCAGCACTCTGGCCTGACGTATTCGGGGAAATCCCACCCCCAAAGCGTGAAATTAAAACACTCGGCGTGTGGCTCGAACCCGAGTTGTCTATGAAGACACAAGCAGCGAAAACCTCAGGCACCTGCTTCGGGCTCCTACGCACAACCCGCAAGATTCTCCCCCTACTGCCACCTAACTCTAGGAAACTACTCATCCAGGGACTGGTACTGTCCCGCCTGGACTACAGTAATATGGTCTACCTAGGAGCCCCTGAGGCCACCCTAACAAAACTTCAGCGGACACAGAACGTAGCGGCACGCCTTCTCACCAACCTCCCCTCCAGAGTGTCCGCCAAGCCGGCCCTCAAAGCTCTGCACTGGCTCCCTGTGCGCCAAAGGGTGCAATTCAAAGCGATGTGCACAACACATAAGCTGATCAATGGTACTGGCCCTGAGATTCTCAGAAAAATAATTACCCCCTACACAACAACCAGATCTCTACGATCTCAGAATGAGAACCTGGCCAGCATACCTAGATTTAAAAAGACTCGCACAGGAGGACGACAATTCTCTGTACAGGCGGCTGCTGGATGGAACGCCCTTCCACGGACCCTCAGACTTGAACCTAACTACCTGGCTTTCCGCAAGAAACTTAAAACACACCTATTCCCTAAATAGTGTTCCCTTATGAGTACCTCTCCCCCCCCCTTTCCCCTCAACGGGATTGCAAATTCACAGCGCGGGGATGCCCTTTGGTCACCAGGCGCTTTAGAAATCGTTATTAAATTAAATTAAAATTAAGGAGAGCATGGGACTCAAGTCTGGGCATACCCTTCCCACTTGGGGTGACAAATACAAAAACAACAGTTGATGGACATAATGCAGAACAATGTCCTACATTCACCCCAGTACAGAGATCTGGGCCTAAATCCATTGTTTTATTGCTCACTATGCCATTCTACTTTGAACCCAGCCATATTCAAATCAGTCTTGACCCTGTGCCTCATCGGAACAATCCAGCCCGAACTACCAAGCCAGGTCCTCCCTGGACTGGAATCAAGCATCCTAGGACCGGTTTCGGGTTTCATCCCTCTTCAGCCAGGATAGCTTGATTCCAGTGGCATGGAGAGCACGGGACCCACGTCGGGCATACCCTTCTCACTCGGGATGACAAATGCAAAAACAACAGTTGATGGACAGTATGCAGAACAATGTCATACATTCACCCCAGCACAGAGATCTGGGCCTAAATCCATCGTTTTGTGATCACCATGCCATTCCAGTTTGAACCCAGCCATATGCAAACTAGTCTTGACCCTGTGCCTCATGGGAACAGTTCAGCCCGAGCTGCCAAGCCAGGTCCTGCCTGGACTGAAAACAAACATCCTAGGATAGGTTTCGGGGTTTCACCCTTCTTCAGCCAGGATAGCTTCATTCCAGTGGAATGGTGAGCAAGGGACCCACATCTGGGCTGAACCTTTTCACTCGGGGTGACAAATGCAAAAACAAAAGTTGATGTACAGAATGCAGAACAATGTCATATATTCACCCAAGTACAGAGATCTGGGCCTAAATCAATCGTTTTTTTGCTCACCATGCCATTCCAGTTTGAACCCAGCCATATGCAAATCAGTCTTGACCCTGTGCCTCATGGGAAAAGTCCAGCCCGAACTGCCAAGCCAGGTCCTCCCTGGACTGGAAACAAGCATTGTAGGAACGATTTCGGGGTTTCATCCATCTTCAGCCAGGAAAGCTTGATTCCAGTGGCATGGAGAGCAAGGGACCCACATCTGGGCTCAACCTTTCCACTCGGGGTAACAAATGCAAAAACAAAAGTTGATGGACAGAATGCAGAACAATGTCATACATTCAACCCAGTACAGAGATCTGGGCCTAAATCCATTGTTTTTTTGCACACCATGCCATTCCAGTTTGAACAAAGCAATATGCAAATCATTCTTGACCCTGTGCCTCATGGGAACAGTCCAGCACGAACTACCAAGCCAGGTCTCCCTGGACTGGAAACAAGCATCCTAGGAACGGTTTCGGGTTTGACCCCTCTTCAGCCAGGATAGCTTGATTCTAGTTGCATGGAGAGCATGGGACCCACGTCTGGGCATACCCTTCCCACTCGGGGTGACAAATGCAAAAACAACAGTTGATGGACAGAATGCAGAACAATGTCATACATTCACCCCAGTACAGAGATCTGGGCCTAAATCCATCATTTTTTTGCTCGCCATTCCAGTTTGAACCTAGCCATATGCAAATCAGTCTTGACCCTGTGCCTCATGGGAACAGTCCAGCCCGAACTGCCAAGCCAGGTCCTCCATGGACTGGAAACAAGCATCCTAGGACCGGTTTCGGGGTTTCACCCCTCTTCAGCCAGGATAGCTTGATTCTAATGGCAGTATTTGTAAATTATCCTCTGAGGCGGAAGCCGGAGGACTGTGTTCACGAAATTGAATTTTAAAATTTGTCACTCTGTTTAATTTGTATTTTAAAACAAGGAGCTCACCTGTTTAAGCGCTCATAGCACGCGCTGACACAGCCCTCCTTTCTCTTCCCTGAGACAGCGGTTCGCGCTGAGACAGGGAACGCCCAAGGCCTAAGCCACGCCCACTGCGAGGCCACGCCCACCCCCAAGGACTACAAAAACGCTTGAAAACGAAGCGCCCTTCAGTATTTGTTAATTATCCTCTGAGGCGGAAGCCGGAGGTCTGTGTTCACGAAATTGAATTTTAAAACTTGTCACTCTGTTTAATTTGTATTTTAAAACAAGGAGCTCACCTGTTTAAGCGCTCATACCACGCGCTGACACAGCCCTCCTTCCTCTTCCCTGAGACAGCGGTTCGCGCTGAGACAGGGAACGCCCAAGGCCTAAGCCACGCCCACTGCGAGGCCACGCCCACCCCCAAGGACTACAAATGTGCCGGCCATACCAGCGCAGCGGACGAGCGCAGCGGGAGCGCCGTCTGCGCGCCGAAGGCGCGCCTAAGGCAAGCCCGTCTGCACCCGTCCGCGCACGACCGGGCCTAGGGCCAGAACCCCTGCCTAAAACATCCTACACAAAGGTAAGCTACTCACGTAGAGAGCTACTAAGTCTCAGACCCTCATCCACTTCTTGCGATTACTTGCATGATGTAAATGGACCTTTCACTCGCTGCCCACTATGTAAGCCAGCCCAGCTCACATTACCTACAAAACCTCACAAGCCCGCCGCTCTCAACCTTGCCTCACTAAACTGTCGCTCACTCCCTAAACACGCGACACAGGTGAACCACCTTATAGAAGACCTGGAGATAGATATCCTTTTTCTCACGGAAACGTGGCTTGCCCCACACTCACAATCGGATATGGCACTAGCAACTCCACCGGGATACCTGATTCAGTCCCTCCCCCGCCCTTTAGGAAGAGGCGGTGGTGTCGCCATTATCCACCGAGACTATCTCCACTGTAAAACCAGTGACGCGCAGATTTTGGACTCAGAAAGTCTCCACTTTACCATTAAAATAAACCCAACCAACTCCCTTACGGGAATACTTGTGTACCGCCCTCCTGGCCTCCCAGGTTCCTTCATTGGTTCCCTCCTAGATTCAGTCACAACTCAAGCTCACTCCCTATCAAATTTTATGATAGTAGGTGACCTGAACATTCATCTTGAAGACCCGGCAGATCCTGTAGCTAACGATCTGATCTTAGATGTGGCGGCACTTGATATCCGCCTACTCAACTCCGGAGCCACCCATATCAAGGGTCATCTACTGGACCCTGTTTTCACTAGTTCGCCATCAATACTACCGAAGGAGGCTCTTCCCCTGCCCTGGACAGACCATTTTTTAGTCTCCTGCCAACTTCCTGGAATTTTCAGGAAACCCCAAATCTCGCCCACCTATAGCAGAGACAGGACCTGGTCTAGACTCCCCACGGAAGAATGGGCCAAAACCCTAGAAAGGACGACCCCGGCACACGCGGAAGACCCGGTTACTGCCGACAAACAATATAGAGAATGGATTACCTCCTCCCTGAACTCAGTACTCCCAATTAGAACTAGGGAAAACAAAAACGGTAAACCTGGGTCAGCCCCATGGTATACTACGGATCTCCGAATACTCCGCAAAAACTGTAAAAAAGCCGAACGGCTTTGGAGAAAAAACTGGCAGCACGCCAATAAAGAGGCATACCAGATCACAGTCAGACATTACAAAGAGGCCATCAGACAAGCCAAAGCCTCACACTATGACACAAGGATACAAGAATCATCTAACTCAGCCAGGGAATCCTTCTTAATTGTAAAGGAACTGCTCAAAGTCCCCAATTCTACCACCTCCACCACCCCTAAAGTTGACCGTAGCAATGAATTAGCTAACTATTTTAACGATAAAATCATAAGAATCCTGGCGTCTCTCCCACCCCCCGACCCCACCAGTCACATGGAAAGCCGATTATCCCTCGACCAGGCCAAAAGCAATCCGCGCCCCGTACTGCCGACATTTCGGCTAGTAACTTGCTTAGAGGTGGAAAGAACACTGATGAAAATGAAAAGCGGTTCACCTCTGGACCCAGCACCGATCAGGTTCCTTAAAACCGTAGCCTCGGTCATCGTGCCCACCGTCACAGAACTTATCAACAGTTCGCTCGCCCACGGATCTGTCCCTGATAGCTGGAAGAGTGCTGTTGTAAAAGCACTTCAAAAAAAACCCCAGCTAGATCCAGCAGACTTGGCGAATTATCGACCAATATCACTGCTCCCGGGTATCAGCAAAGTAGCTGAGAAACTGGTAAATGCTCAATTATCTCAGTTCTTTGAGACTAACAAAATACTCAGGCAATCCCAAACTGGATTTCGCCCGGGCCATGGCACAGACACCGCACTCCTCGCCGTCATTGAAGAAGCAAGGCGCATACTAGATTCAGGAGGATCAGTGGCAGTGATCCTCCTGGATCTAAGCGCTGCCTTCGACACAGTCAACCATCGTGTCCTTCTTCATAGACTGGCGGATGCAGGACTAACTGGGACGGCACACAGTTGGATTGAGTCATTCCTGACAGGGCGCACATTCCAAGTATGGGACAACAATCACCACTCATCCATCCTTCCTCTCACAAGCGGTGTCCCTCAGGGCTCCTCCCTGAGTCCGACGCTTTTCAACGCATATATGGCCCCCCTTGAGGATGTGGTGACACCATTTAATATAAAAATGGTAAGTTATGCTGACGACACTCAGCTGGTCGTCTCCCTGTCCCAACTGATAGACCACCCAGAAAACCTAACCAACTGTCTTACAGGGATTCATAACTGGATGAATAATTCATCATTAAAACTCAATGGGTCAAAGACGGAGGTCATGATCCTAGGGAAACAATGGACGACCATCCCCCCAGCACTCTGGCCTGACGTATTCGGGGAAATCCCACCCCCAAAGCGTGAAATTAAAACACTCGGCGTGTGGCTCGAACCCGAGTTGTCTATGAAGACACAAGCAGCGAAAACCTCAGGCACCTGCTTCGGGCTCCTACGCACAACCCGCAAGATTCTCCCCCTACTGCCACCTAACTCTAGGAAACTACTCATCCAGGGACTGGTACTGTCCCGCCTGGACTACAGTAATATGGTCTACCTAGGAGCCCCTGAGGCCACCCTAACAAAACTTCAGCGGACACAGAACGTAGCGGCACGCCTTCTCACCAACCTCCCCTCCAGAGTGTCCGCCAAGCCGGCCCTCAAAGCTCTGCACTGGCTCCCTGTGCGCCAAAGGGTGCAATTCAAAGCGATGTGCACAACACATAAGCTGATCAACGGTACTGGCCCTGAGATTCTCAGAAAAATAATTACCCCCTACACAACAACCAGATCTCTACGATCTCAGAATGAGAACCTGGCCAGCATACCTAGATTTAAAAAGACTCGCACAGGAGGACGACAATTCTCCGTACAGGCGGCTGCTGGATGGAACGCCCTTCCACGGACCCTCAGACTTGAACCTAACTACCTGGCTTTCCGCAAGAAACTTAAAACACACCTATTCCCTAAATAGTGTTCCCTTATGAGTACCTCTCCCCCCCCCTTTCCCCTCAACAGGATTGCAAATTCACAGCGCGGGGATGCCCTTTGGTCACCAGGCGCTTTAGAAATCGTTATTAAATTAAATTAAAATTAAGGAGAGCATGGGACTCAAGTCTGGGCATACCCTTCCCATTTGGGGTGACAAATACAAAAACAACAGTTGATGGACATAATGCAGAACAATGTCCTACATTCACCCCAGTACAGAGATCTGGGCCTAAATCCATTGTTTTATTGCTCACTATGCCATTCTACTTTGAACCCAGCCATATTCAAATCAGTCTTGACCCTGTGCCTCATCGGAACAATCCAGCCCGAACTACCAAGCCAGGTCCTCCCTGGACTGGAATCAAACATCCTAGGACCGGTTTCGGGTTTCATCCCTCTTCAGCCAGGATAGCTTGATTCCAGTGGCATGGAGAGCACGGGACCCACGTCGGGCATACCCTTCTCACTCGGGGTGACAAATGCAAAAACAACAGTTGATGGACAGTATGCAGAACAATGTCATACATTCACCCCAGCACAGAGATCTGGGCCTAAATCCATCGTTTTGTGATCACCATGCCATTCCAGTTTGAACCCAGCCATATGCAAACTAGTCTTGACCCTGTGCCTCATGGGAACAGTTCAGCCCGAGCTGCCAAGCCAGGTCCTGCCTGGACTGAAAACAAACATCCTAGGATAGGTTTCGGGGTTTCACCCCTCTTCAGCCAGGATAGCTTCATTCCAGTGGAATGGTGAACAAGGGACCCACATCTGAGCTGAACCTTTTCACTCGGGGTGACAAATGCAAAAACAAAAGTTGATGTACAGAATGCAGAACAATGTCATATATTCACCCAAGTACAGAGATCTGGGCCTAAATCAATTGTTTTTTTGCTCACCATGCCATACCAGTTTGAACCCAGCCATATGCAAATCAGTCTTGACCCTGTGCCTCATGAGAAAAGTCCAGCCCGAACTGCCAAGCCAGGTCCTCCCTGGACTGGAAACAAGCATTGTAGGAACGATTTCGGGGTTTCATCCATCTTCAGCCAGGATAGCTTGATTCCAGTGGCATGGAGAGCAAGGGACCCACATCTGGGCTCAACCTTTCCACTCGGGGTAACAAATGCAAAAACAAAAGTTGATGGACAGAATGCAGAACAATGTCATACATTCAACCCAGTACAGAGATCTGGGCCTAAATCCATCGTTTTTTTGCACACCATGCCATTCCAGTTTGAACAAAGCCACATGCAAATCATTCTTGACCCTGTGCCTCATGGGAACAGTCCAGCACGAACTACCAAGCCAGGTCTCCATGGACTGGAAACAAGCATCCTAGGAACGGTTTCGGGTTTGACCCCTCTTCAGCTAGGATAGCTTGATTCTAGTTGCATGGAGAGCATTGGACCCACGTCTGGGCATACCCTTCCCACTCGGGGTGACAAATGCAAAAACAACAGTTGATGGACAGAATGCAGAACAATGTCATACATTCACCCCAGTACAGAGATCTGGGCCTAAATCCATCATGTTTTTTGCTCACCATGCAATCCAGTTTGAACCCAGCCATATGCAAATCGGCCTTGACCCTGCGCCTCATGGGAGCGGTCCAGCCCGAACTGCCAAGCCAGGCCCTCTCTGGACAGGAAACAAACATCGTACGACCGGTTTCAGGGTTTCATCCCTCTTCAGCCAGGATAGCTTAATTCCAGTGGCATGGAGAGCACGGGACCCACGTCTGGTCATACCCTTCCCACTTGGGGTGACAAATGCAAAAACAACAGTTGATGGACAGAATGCAGAACAATCTCATACATTCACCCCACTACAGAGATCTGGGCCTAAATCCATCGGTTTTTTGCTCACCATGCCATTCCAGTTTGAACCCAGCCAGATGCAAACTAGTCTTGAACCTGTACCTCATGGGAACAGCACAGCCCAAACTACCAAGCCAGGTCCTCCCTGGACTGTAAACAAGCATCCTAGGACCTGTTTCGGGGTTTCACCCCTCTTCAGCCAGGATAGCTTGATTCCAGCGGCATGGAGAGCACGGGACCCACATCTGGGCATACCCTTCCCACTCGGGGTGACAAATGGAAAGACAAAAGTTGATGGACAAAATGTAGAACAATGTCATACATTCACCCCAGTATAGAGATCTGGGCCTAAATCCACTGTTTTTTTTGCTCACCCTGCCATTCTAGTTTGAACCCAGCCATATGAAAATCAGTCCTCATGCTGTGCCTCATGGGAACAGTCCAGCCCGAGCTGCCAAGCCAGGTCCTCCCTGGACTGGAAACAAGCATCCTAGGACCGGTTTCGGGGTTTCACCCCTCTTCTGCCAGGATAGTTTGATTCCAGTGGCATGGAGAGCACGGGTCCTACGCCTGGGCATACGCTTCCCACTCGGGGTGAAAAATGCAAAAACAAAAGATGATGTGCAGAATGCAGAACAATGTCATATATTCACCCCAGTACAGAGATCTGGGCCTAAATCCATCGTTTTGTGATCACCATGCCATTCCAGTTTGAACCCAGCCATATGCAAACTAGTCTTGACCCTGTGCCTCATGGGAACAGTTCAGCCCGAGCTGCCAAGCCAGGTCCTGCCTGGACTGAAAACAAACATCCTAGGATAGGTTTCGGGGTTTCACCCTTCTTCAGCCAGGATAGCTTCATTCCAGTGGAATGGTGAGCAAGGGACCCACATCTGGGCTGAACCTTTTCACTCGGGGTGACAAATGCAAAAACAAAAGTTGATGTACAGAATGCAGAACAATGTCATATATTCACCCAAGTACAGAGATCTGGGCCTAAATCAATCGTTTTTTTGCTCACCATGCCATTCCAGTTTGAACCCAGCCATATGCAAATCAGTCTTGACCCTGTGCCTCATGGGAAAAGTCCAGCCCGAACTGCCAAGCCAGGTCCTCCCTGGACTGGAAACAAGCATTGTAGGAACGATTTCGGGGTTTCATCCATCTTCAGCCAGGAAAGCTTGATTCCAGTGGCATGGAGAGCAAGGGACCCACATCTGGGCTCAACCTTTCCACTCGGGGTAACAAAT
The DNA here is from genome assembly GCF_964204655.1 of Triturus cristatus. Classification (NCBI taxonomy): domain Eukaryota; kingdom Metazoa; phylum Chordata; class Amphibia; order Caudata; family Salamandridae; genus Triturus; species Triturus cristatus. The sequence goes on from NC_140579.1 coordinate 877,347,904, forward strand.
GCAAAAACAAAAGTTGATGGACAGAATGCAGAACAATGTCATACATTCAACCCAGTACAGAGATCTGGGCCTAAATCCATTGTTTTTTTGCACACCATGCCATTCCAGTTTGAACAAAGCAATATGCAAATCATTCTTGACCCTGTGCCTCATGGGAACAGTCCAGCACGAACTACCAAGCCAGGTCTCCCTGGACTGGAAACAAGCATCCTAGGAACGGTTTCGGGTTTGACCCCTCTTCAGCCAGGATAGCTTGATTCTAGTTGCATGGAGAGCATGGGACCCACGTCTGGGCATACCCTTCCCACTCGGGGTGACAAATGCAAAAACAACAGTTGATGGACAGAATGCAGAACAATGTCATACATTCACCCCAGTACAGAGATCTGGGCCTAAATCCATCATTTTTTTGCTCGCCATTCCAGTTTGAACCCAGCCATATGCAAATCAGTCTTGACCCTGTGCCTCATGGGAACAGTCCAGCCCGAACTGCCAAGCCAGGTCCTCCATGGACTGGAAACAAGCATCCTAGGACCGGTTTCGGGGTTTCACCCCTCTTCAGCCAGGATAGCTTGATTCTAATGGCAGTATTTGTAAATTATCCTCTGAGGCGGAAGCCGGAGGACTGTGTTCACGAAATTGAATTTTAAAATTTGTCACTCTGTTTAATTTGTATTTTAAAACAAGGAGCTCACCTGTTTAAGCGCTCATACCACGCGCTGACACAGCCCTCCTTTCTCTTCCCTGAGACAGCGGTTCGCGCTGAGACAGGGAACGCCCAAGGCCTAAGCCACGCCCACTGCGAGGCCACGCCCACCCCCAAGGACTACAAAAACGCTTGAAAACGAAGCGCCCTTCAGTATTTGTTAATTATCCTCTGAGGCGGAAGCCGGAGGTCTGTGTTCACGAAATTGAATTTTAAAACTTGTCACTCTGTTTAATTTGTATTTTAAAACAAGGAGCTCACCTGTTTAAGCGCTCATACCACGCGCTGACACAGCCCTCCTTCCTCTTCCCTGAGACAGCGGTTCGCGCTGAGACAGGGAACGCCCAAGGCCTAAGCCACGCCCACTGCGAGGCCACGCCCACCCCCAAGGACTACAAATGTGCCGGCCATACCAGCGCAGCGGACGAGCGCAGCGGGAGCGCCGTCTGCGCGCCGAAGGCGCGCCTAAGGCAAGCCCGTCTGCACCCGTCCGCGCACGACCGGGCCTAGGGCCAGAACCCCTGCCTAAAACATCCTACACAAAGGTAAGCTACTCACGTAGAGAGCTACTAAGTCTCAGACCCTCATCCACTTCTTGCGATTACTTGCATGATGTAAATGGACCTTTCACTCGCTGCCCACTATGTAAGCCAGCCCAGCTCACATTACCTACAAAACCTCACAAGCCCGCCGCTCTCAACCTTGCCTCACTAAACTGTCGCTCACTCCCTAAACACGCGACACAGGTGAACCACCTTATAGAAGACCTGGAGATAGATATCCTTTTTCTCACGGAAACGTGGCTTGCCCCACACTCACAATCGGATATGGCACTAGCAACTCCACCGGGATACCTGATTCAGTCCCTCCCCCGCCCTTTAGGAAGAGGCGGTGGTGTCGCCATTATCCACCGAGACTATCTCCACTGTAAAACCAGTGACGCGCAGATTTTGGACTCAGAAAGTCTCCACTTTACCATTAAAATAAACCCAACCAACTCCCTTACGGGAATACTTGTGTACCGCCCTCCTGGCCTCCCAGGTTCCTTCATTGGTTCCCTCCTAGATTCAGTCACAACTCAAGCTCACTCCCTATCAAATTTTATGATAGTAGGTGACCTGAACATTCATCTTGAAGACCCGGCAGATCCTGTAGCTAACGATCTGATCTTAGATCTGGCGGCACTTGATATCCGCCTACTCAACTCCGGAGCCACCCATATCAAGGGTCATCTACTGGACCCTGTTTTCACTAGTTCGCCATCAATACTACCGAAGGAGGCTCTTCCCCTGCCCTGGACAGACCATTTTTTAGTCTCCTGCCAACTTCCTGGAATTTTCAGGAAACCCCAAATCTCGCCCACCTATAGCAGAGACAGGACCTGGTCTAGACTCCCCACGGAAGAATGGGCCAAAACCCTAGAAAGGACGACCCCGGCACACGCGGAAGACCCGGTTACTGCCGACAAACAATATAGAGAATGGATTACCTCCTCCCTGAACTCAGTACTCCCAATTAGAACTAGGGAAAACAAAAACGGTAAACCTGGGTCAGCCCCATGGTATACTACGGATCTCCGAATACTCCGCAAAAACTGTAAAAAAGCCGAACGGCTTTGGAGAAAAAACTGGCAGCACGCCAATAAAGAGGCATACCAGATCACAGTCAGACATTACAAAGAGGCCATCAGACAAGCCAAAGCCTCACACTATGACACAAGGATACAAGAATCATCTAACTCAGCCAGGGAATCCTTCTTAATTGTAAAGGAACTGCTCAAAGTCCCCAATTCTACCACCTCCACCACCCCTAAAGTTGACCGTAGCAATGAATTAGCTAACTATTTTAACGATAAAATCATAAGAATCCTGGCGTCTCTCCCACCCCCCGACCCCACCAGTCACATGGAAAGCCGATTATCCCTCGACCAGGCCAAAAGCAATCCGCGCCCCGTACTGCCGACATTTCGGCTAGTAACTTGCTTAGAGGTGGAAAGAACACTGATGAAAATGAAAAGCGGTTCACCTCTGGACCCAGCACCGATCAGGTTCCTTAAAACCGTAGCCTCGGTCATCGTGCCCACCGTCACAGAACTTATCAACAGTTCGCTCGCCCACGGATCTGTCCCTGATAGCTGGAAGAGTGCTGTTGTAAAAGCACTTAAAAAAAAACCCCAGCTAGATCCAGCAGACTTGGCGAATTATCGACCAATATCACTGCTCCCGGGTATCAGCAAAGTAGCTGAGAAACTGGTAAATGCTCAATTATCTCAGTTCTTTGAGACTAACAAAATACTCAGGCAATCCCAAACTGGATTTCGCCCGGGCCATGGCACAGACACCGCACTCCTCGCCGTCATTGAAGAAGCAAGGCGCATACTAGATTCAGGAGGATCAGTGGCAGTGATCCTCCTGGATCTAAGCGCTGCCTTCGACACAGTCAACCATCGTGTCCTTCTTCATAGACTGGCGGATGCAGGACTAACTGGGACGGCACACAGTTGGATTGAGTCATTCCTGACAGGGCGCACATTCCAAGTATGGGACAACAATCACCACTCATCCATCCTTCCTCTCACAAGCGGTGTCCCTCAGGGCTCCTCCCTGAGTCCGACGCTTTTCAACGCATATATGGCCCCCCTTGAGGATGTGGTGACACCATTTAATATAAAAATGGTAAGTTATGCTGACGACACTCAGCTGGTCGTCTCCCTGTCCCAACTGATAGACCACCCAGAAAACCTAACCAACTGTCTTACAGGGATTCATAACTGGATGAATAATTCATCATTAAAACTCAATGGGTCAAAGACGGAGGTCATGATCCTAGGGAAACAATGGACGACCATCCCCCCAGCACTCTGGCCTGACGTATTCGGGGAAATCCCACCCCCAAAGCGTGAAATTAAAACACTCGGCGTGTGGCTCGAACCCGAGTTGTCTATGAAGACACAAGCAGCGAAAACCTCAGGCACCTGCTTCGGGCTCCTACGCACAACCCGCAAGATTCTCCCCCTACTGCCACCTAACTCTAGGAAACTACTCATCCAGGGACTGGTACTGTCCCGCCTGGACTACAGTAATATGGTCTACCTAGGAGCCCCTGAGGCCACCCTAACAAAACTTCAGCGGACACAGAACGTAGCGGCACGCCTTCTCACCAACCTCCCCTCCAGAGTGTCCGCCAAGCCGGCCCTCAAAGCTCTGCACTGGCTCCCTGTGCGCCAAAGGGTGCAATTCAAAGCGATGTGCACAACACATAAGCTGATCAACGGTACTGGCCCTGAGATTCTCAGAAAAATAATTACCCCCTACACAACAACCAGATCTCTACGATCTCAGAATGAGAACCTGGCCAGCATACCTAGATTTAAAAAGACTCGCACAGGAGGACGACAATTCTCCGTACAGGCGGCTGCTGGATGGAACGCCCTTCCACGGACCCTCAGACTTGAACCTAACTACCTGGCTTTCCGCAAGAAACTTAAAACACACCTATTCCCTAAATAGTGTTCCCTTATGAGTACCTCTCCCCCCCCCTTTCCCCTCAACAGGATTGCAAATTCACAGCGCGGGGATGCCCTTTGGTCACCAGGCGCTTTAGAAATCGTTATTAAATTAAATTAAAATTAAGGAGAGCATGGGACTCAAGTCTGGGCATACCCTTCCCATTTGGGGTGACAAATACAAAAACAACAGTTGATGGACATAATGCAGAACAATGTCCTACATTCACCCCAGTACAGAGATCTGGGCCTAAATCCATTGTTTTATTGCTCACTATGCCATTCTACTTTGAACCCAGCCATATTCAAATCAGTCTTGACCCTGTGCCTCATCGGAACAATCCAGCCCGAACTACCAAGCCAGGTCCTCCCTGGACTGGAATCAAACATCCTAGGACCGGTTTCGGGTTTCATCCCTCTTCAGCCAGGATAGCTTGATTCCAGTGGCATGGAGAGCACGGGACCCACGTCGGGCATACCCTTCTCACTCGGGGTGACAAATGCAAAAACAACAGTTGATGGACAGTATGCAGAACAATGTCATACATTCACCCCAGCACAGAGATCTGGGCCTAAATCCATCGTTTTGTGATCACCATGCCATTCCAGTTTGAACCCAGCCATATGCAAACTAGTCTTGACCCTGTGCCTCATGGGAACAGTTCAGCCCGAGCTGCCAAGCCAGGTCCTGCCTGGACTGAAAACAAACATCCTAGGATAGGTTTCGGGGTTTCACCCCTCTTCAGCCAGGATAGCTTCATTCCAGTGGAATGGTGAACAAGGGACCCACATCTGAGCTGAACCTTTTCACTCGGGGTGACAAATGCAAAAACAAAAGTTGATGTACAGAATGCAGAACAATGTCATATATTCACCCAAGTACAGAGATCTGGGCCTAAATCAATTGTTTTTTTGCTCACCATGCCATACCAGTTTGAACCCAGCCATATGCAAATCAGTCTTGACCCTGTGCCTCATGAGAAAAGTCCAGCCCGAACTGCCAAGCCAGGTCCTCCCTGGACTGGAAACAAGCATTGTAGGAACGATTTCGGGGTTTCATCCATCTTCAGCCAGGATAGCTTGATTCCAGTGGCATGGAGAGCAAGGGACCCACATCTGGGCTCAACCTTTCCACTCGGGGTAACAAATGCAAAAACAAAAGTTGATGGACAGAATGCAGAACAATGTCATACATTCAACCCAGTACAGAGATCTGGGCCTAAATCCATCGTTTTTTTGCACACCATGCCATTCCAGTTTGAACAAAGCCACATGCAAATCATTCTTGACCCTGTGCCTCATGGGAACAGTCCAGCACGAACTACCAAGCCAGGTCTCCATGGACTGGAAACAAGCATCCTAGGAACGGTTTCGGGTTTGACCCCTCTTCAGCCAGGATAGCTTGATTCTAGTTGCATGGAGAGCATTGGACCCACGTCTGGGCATACCCTTCCCACTCGGGGTGACAAATGCAAAAACAACAGTTGATGGACAGAATGCAGAACAATGTCATACATTCACCCCAGTACAGAGATCTGGGCCTAAATCCATCGTGTTTTTTGCTCACCATGCAATCCAGTTTGAACCCAGCCATATGCAAATCGGCCTTGACCCTGCGCCTCATGGGAGCGGTCCAGCCCGAACTGCCAAGCCAGGCCCTCTCTGGACAGGAAACAAACATCGTACGACCGGTTTCAGGGTTTCATCCCTCTTCAGCCAGGATAGCTTAATTCCAGTGGCATGGAGAGCACGGGACCCACGTCTGGTCATACCCTTCCCACTTGGGGTGACAAATGCAAAAACAACAGTTGATGGACAGAATGCAGAACAATCTCATACATTCACCCCACTACAGAGATCTGGGCCTAAATCCATCGGTTTTTTGCTCACCATGCCATTCCAGTTTGAACCCAGCCAGATGCAAACTAGTCTTGAACCTGTACCTCATGGGAACAGCACAGCCCAAACTACCAAGCCAGGTCCTCCCTGGACTGTAAACAAGCATCCTAGGACCTGTTTCGGGGTTTCACCCCTCTTCAGCCAGGATAGCTTGATTCCAGCGGCATGGAGAGCACGGGACCCACATCTGGGCATACCCTTCCCACTCGGGGTGACAAATGGAAAGACAAAAGTTGATGGACAAAATGTAGAACAATGTCATACATTCACCCCAGTATAGAGATCTGGGCCTAAATCCACTGTTTTTTTTGCTCACCCTGCCATTCTAGTTTGAACCCAGCCATATGAAAATCAGTCCTCATGCTGTGCCTCATGGGAACAGTCCAGCCCGAGCTGCCAAGCCAGGTCCTCCCTGGACTGGAAACAAGCATCCTAGGACCGGTTTCGGGGTTTCACCCCTCTTCTGCCAGGATAGTTTGATTCCAGTGGCATGGAGAGCACGGGTCCTACGCCTGGGCATACGCTTCCCACTCGGGGTGAAAAATGCAAAAACAAAAGATGATGTGCAGAATGCAGAACAATGTCATATATTCACCCCAGTACAGAGATCTGGGCCTAAATCCATCGTTTTTTTGCTCACCGTGCCATTCCAGTTTGAACCCAGCCATACGCAAAGCAGTCTTGACTCTGTACCTCATGGGAACAGTCCAGCCCAAACTGCCAAGCCAGGTCCTCCCTGGACTGGAAACAAGCATCGTAGGAGCGATTTCGGGGTTTCACCCATCTTCAGCCAGGATAGCTTGATTCCAGTGGCATGGAGAACAGGGGACCCACATCTGGGAACAACCTTTCCACTCGGGGTGACAAATGCAAAAACAAAAGTTGATGGACAGAATGCAGAACAATGTCATAAATTCACCCCAGTACAGAGATCTGGGACTAAATCCATAGTTTTTTTTGCCCACCATGCCATTCCAGCTTGAACTCAGCCATATGCAAATCAGTCTTGACGCTGTGCCTCATGGGACCAGTCCAGCCCGAACTGCCAAGCCAGGTCCTCCCTGGACTGTAAACAAGCATCCTAGGACCTGTTTCGGTGTTTCACCCCTCTTCAGCCAGGATAGCTTGATTCCAGTGGCATGGAGAGCACGGGACCCACGTCTGGGCATACCCTTCCCACTCGGGGTGACAAATGGAAAGACAAAAGTTGATGGACAAAATGTAGAACAATGTCATACATTCACCCCAGTATAGAGATCTGGACCTAAATCCACTGTTTTTTTGCTCACCATGCCATTCTAGTTTGAACCCAGCCATATGAAAATCAGTCCTGATGCTGTGCCTCATGGGAACAGTCCAGCCCGAGCTGCCAAGCCAGGTCCTCTCTGGACTGGAAACAAGCATCCTAGGACCGGTTTCGGGGTTTCACCCCTCTTCTGCCAGGATAGTTTGATTCCAGTAGCATGGAGAGCACGGGTCCCATGCCTGGGCATACGCTTCCCACTCGGGGTGAAAAATGCAAAAACAAAAGATGATGTGCAGAATGCAGAACAATGTCATATATTCACCCCAGTACAGAGATCTGGGCCTAAATCCATCGTTTTTTTGCTCACCGTGCCATTCCAGTTTGAACCCAGCCATACGCAAAGCAGTCTTGACTCTGTGCCTCATGGGAACAGTCCAGCCCGAACTGCCAAGCCAGGTCCTCCCTGGACTGGAAACAAGCATCGTAGGAGCGATTTCGGGGTTTCACCCATCTTCAGCCAGGATAGCTTGATTCCAGTGGCATGGAGAACAGGGGACCCACATCTGGGAACAATCTTTCCACTCGGGGTGACAAATGCAAAAACAACAGTTGATGGTCAGAATGCAGAACAATGTCCTACATTCACCCCAGTACAGAGATCTGGGCCTAAATCCATCGTTTTTCTGCTCACTATGCCATTCTAGTTTGAACCCAGCCATATGCAAATCAGTCTTGACGCTGTGCCTCATGGGAACAGTCCACCGCGAACTACCAAGCCAGGTCCTCCCTGGACTAGAATCAAGCATCCTAGGACCGGTTTTGGCGGTTTCACCCCTCTTCCTTCAGGACAGCTTGATTCCAGTGGTATCAAGAGCATGGGACCCACGTCTGGGCATACCCTTCCCACTCGGGGTGACAAATACAAAAACAACAGTTGATGGACAGAATGCAGAACAATGTCATACATTCACCCCAGTACAGAGATCTGGGCGTAAATCCATTGTTTTTCTTGCTCACCATGCCATTCTAGTTTGAACCCTGCCATATGCAAATCAGTCTTGACCCTGTGCCTCATGGGAACGATCCAGCCGAAACTGCCAAGCCAGGTCCTCTCTGGACTGGAATCAAACATCCTAGGACCGGTTTCAGGGTTTCACCCCTTTTCAGGCAGGATAGCGTGATTCCAGTGGCATGGAGAGCACGGGACCGACGTCTGGGCATACCCTTTCCACTCGGGGTGACAAATGCAAAAACAACAGTTGATGGACAGATTGCCGAGCAATGTCATACATTCACCACAGAATAGAGATCTGGGCCTAAATCCATCGTCATTTTGCTCACCATGCCATTCCAGTTTGAACCCAGACATATGCAAATCAGTCTTGACCCTGTGCCTCATGGGAACAGTGCAGCCCAAACTACCAAGCCAGGTCCTCCTGGGACTGGAAACAAGCATCCTAGGACCGGTTTCAGGTTTCACCCTTCTTCAGCCAGGATAACTTGATTCCAGTTGTATGGAGAGCACGGGACCCATGTCTGGTCATACCCTTCCCACTTGGGGCAACAAATACAAAAACAACAGTTGGTGGACAGAATGCAGAACAATGTCATACATTCACCCCAGTACAGAGATATGGGCCTAAATCCATCGTTGTTTTGCTCACCATGCCATTCCAGTTTGAACCCAGCAATATGCAAATCAGTCTGGACCCTGTGCCTCATGGGAACAGTCCAACCCGAACTGCCAAGCCATGTCCTCCTTGGACTGGAAACAAGCATCCTAGGACCGGTTTCGGGGTTTTACCCCTCTTCAGCAAGGATAACTTGATTCCAGTGGTATGGAGAGCACGGAACCCACGTCTGGGTATACCCTTTCCACTCTTGTGGACAAATGCAAAAGCAACAGTTGATGAACAGAATGCAGAACAATGTCATACATTCACCCCAATACAGAGATCTGGGCCTAAATCCATCGTTTTTTTGCTCACCATGCCATTCTAGTTTGAACCCATCCCTATGCAAACTAGTCTTGAACCTGTGCCTCAGCCCAAACTACCAATCCAGGTCCTCCCTGGACTGTAAACAAGCATCCTAGGACCAGTTTGGGGGTTTCACTCCTCATCAGCCAGGATAGCTTGATTTCAGTGGAAAGGAGAGCACGGGACCCACGTCTGGGTATACCCTTCCCACTCGGGGTGACAAATGCAAAAACAAAAGATTATGTACAGAATGCAGAACAATGGCATATATTTGCCGCAGTACAGAGATCTTAGCCTAAATCCATTGTTTTTTTGCTCACCATGACATTCCAGTTTGAACCCAGCCATTTGCAATCTAGTCTTGAACCTGTGCCTCATGGGAACAGCACAGCCCAAACTACCAATCCATGTCCTCCCTGGACTGTAAACAAGCATCTTAGCAGCGGTTTCGGGGTTTCACCCCTCTTCAGCCAGGATAACTTGATTCCAGTGGTATGGAGAGCACGGAACCCACGTCTGGGTATACCCTTCCCACTCGGGGTGACAAATACAAAAACAAAAGATGATGTACAGAATGCAGAACAATGTCATATATTCACCCCAGTACAGAGATCTGAGCCTAAATCCATTGTTTTTTTGCCCACCATGCCATTCCAGTTTGAACCCATCCATATGCAAATCAGTCTTGACCCTGTGCTACATGGGAACGATCCAGCCCAAACTGCCAAGCCAGGTCCTCCCTGGACTGGAATCAAACATCCTAGGACCGGTTTCAGGGTTTCACCCGTTTTCAGGCAGGATAGCGTGATTCCAGTGGCATGGAGAGCACGGTACCCACGTCTGGGCATACCCTTTCCACTCGGGGTGACAAATGCAAAAACAACAGTTGATGGACAGATTGCCGAGCAATGTCATACATTCACCCCAAAACAGAGATCTGGGCATAAATCCATCGTTATTTTGCTCACCATGCCATTCCAGGTTGAACCCAGACATATGCAAATCAGTCTTGACCCTGTGCCTCATGGGAACAGTGCAGCCCAAACTAACAAGCCAGGTCCTCCCTGGACTGGAAACAAGCATCCTAGGACCGGTTTCGTGTTTCACCCTTCTTCAGCCAGAATAACTTGATTCCAGTGGTATGGAGAGCACGGAACACACATCTGGGTATACCCTTCCCACTCCGGGTGACAAATGCAAAAATAAAAGATGATATACAGAATGCAAATCGGTCTTCACCCTGTGCCTCATGGGAACAGTCCAGCCCGAACTGCCAAGTCAGGTCCTCCCTGGACTGGAAACAAGCATCCTAGGACCGGTTTCGGGGTTTCACCCCTCTTCAGGCAGGATAGCGTGATTCCAGTGGCATGGAGAGCATGGGACCCATGTCTGGGCATACCCTTTCCACTCAGGGCGACAAATGCAAAAACAACACTTGATAGACAGATTGCCTAGCTATGTCATACATTCACCCCAGAACAGAGATCTGGGCCTAAATCCATCTTTTTTGCCCACCATGCCATTCAGTTTGAACCCAGCCATATGCAAATCAGTCTTGACCTTGTGCCTCATGGGAAAGGTCCAGCCCGAACTGCCAAGCCAGGTCCTCCCTGAACTGAAACAAGTCTCCTAGGACCGGTTTCCTGGTTTCACCCCTCTTCTGCCAGGATAGTTTGATTCCAGTGGCATGGAGAGCACGGGACCCACGTCTGGGCTCACATTCCCACTCGGGATGACGAATGCAAAAACAAAAGTTGAAGGACAGAATGCAGAACAATGTCATACATTCACCCCAGTACAGAGATCGGGGCCTAAATCCATCGTTTTTTTGCTCACCATGCCATTCCAGTTTGAACTTAGACATTTGCAAATCAGTCTAGACGATGTGTCTCATGGGAACAGTCCAGCCCGAACTGCCAAGCCAAGTCCTCCCTGGACTGGAAACAAGCAACCTATGACTGTTTTTGGCGGTTTCACCCCTCTTCCTCCAGGACAGCTTGATTCCTGTGGCATGGAGAGCATGGGACCCACGTCTGGGCATACCCTTCCCACTCGGGGTGACAAATACAAAAACAACAGTTGATGGACAGAATGCAGAACAATGTCATACATTCACCCCAGTACAGAGATCTGGGCGTAAATCCATTGTTTTTCTTGCTCACCATGCCATTCTAGTTTGAACCCTGCCATATGCAAATCAGTCTTGACCCTGTGCCTCATGGGAACAGTCCAACCCAAACTGCCAAGCCAGGTCCTCCCTGGACTGGAAACAAGGATCCTAGGACTGGTTTCGGGGTTTCACCCCTCTTCAGCCAGGAAAGCTTGATTCCAGTGGCATGGAGAGTACGGGACCCACGTCTGGGCATACCCTTCCCACTTAGGGTGACAAATACAAAAAGAACAGTTGATGGACAGAATGCAGAACAATGTCATACATTCACCCCAGTACAGAGATCTGGGCCTAAATTCATCTTTTTTTTCCTCACCATGCCATTCCAGTTTGAACCCAGCCATATGCAAACTAGTCTTGAACCTGTGCCTCATGGGAACAGCACAGCCCAAACTTCCAATCCAGGTCCTCCCTAGACTGTAAACAAGCATCCTAGGACCAGTTTGGGGGTTTCACCCCTTATCAGCCAGGATTGCTTGATTCCAGTGGAATGGAGAGCACAGGACCCACTTCGGGGGTGTACCCTTCCCACCCTGGGTGACAAATGCAAAAACAACAGTTGATGGACAGAATGCAGAACAATGTCATACATTCACCCCAGTACAGAGATCTGGGCCTAAATCCATCTTTTTTTTGCTCACCATGCCATTCCAGTTTGAACCCAGCCGTATGCAAACTAGTCTTGAACCTGTGCCTCATGGGAACAGCACAGCCCAAACTACCAATCCAGGTCCTCCCTGGACTGTAAACAAGCATCCTAGGACCAGTTTGGGGGTTTCACCCCTTATCAGCCAGTGTATTGCTTGATTCCATGATTCCAGTGGAATGGAGAGCACGGGACCCATGTCTGGGCATACCCTTTGCACTCGGGGTGTCAAATGCAAAAACAACAGTTGGTGGACAGAATGCAGAACAATGTCATTCATTCACCCCAGTACAGAGATCTGGGACTAAATCCATCTTTTTTTTGCTCACCATGCCATTCCAGTTTGAACCCAGCCATATGCAAACTAGTCTTGAACCTGTGCCACATGGGAACAGTACAGCCCGAGCTGCCAAGCCAGGTCCTCCCTGGACTGGAAACAAGCATCCTAGGACCGGTTTCGGGGTTTCACCCCTCTTCAGGCAGGATAGCGTGATTCCAGTGGCATGGAGAGCATGGGACCCATGTCTGGGCATACCTTTTACACTCAGGGTGACAAATGCAAAAACAACACTTGATGGACAGATTGCCTAGCTATGTCATACATTCACCCCAGAACAGAGATCTGGGCCTAAATCTATCTTTTTTGCCCACCATGCCATTCCAGTTTGAACCCAGCCATATGCAAATCAGTCTTGACCCTCTGCCTCATGGGAAAGGTCCAGCCCGGTCCTCCCTGGACTGGAAAGAAGCATCCTAGGACCGGTTTCGGGGTTTCACCCCTCTTCTGCCAGGATAGTTTGATTACTGTGGCATGGAGAGCACGGGACCCACGTCTGGGCTCACCTTCCCACTCGGGGTGACGAATGCAAAAACAAAAGTTGATGGACAGAATGCAGAACAATGTCATACATTCACCCCAGTACAGAGATCGGGCCTAAATCCATCGTTTTTTTGCTCACCATGCCATTCCAGTTTGAACTTAGACATATGCAAATCAGTCTAGACGATGTGTCTCATGGGAACAGTCCAGCCCGAACTGCCAAGCCAGGTCCTCCCTGGACTGGAAACAAGCATCCTATGACTGTTTTTGGGGTTTCACCCCTCTTCATCCAGGACAGCTTGATTCCTGTGGCATGGAGAGCATGGGACCCACGTCTGGGCATACCCTTCCCACTCGGGGTGACAAATACAAAAACAACAGTTGATGGACAGAATGCAGAACAATGTCATACATTCACCCCAGTACAGAGATCTGGGCCTAAATCCATCGTTTTTTTGCTCACCATGCGATTCTACTTTGAACCCAGCCATATGCAATTCAGTCTTGACCCTGTGCCTCATGGGAACAGTCCAGCCCGAACTGCCAAGCCAGGTCCTCCCTGGACTGGAAACAAGCATCCTAGGACTGGTTTCGGGGTTTCACCCCTCTTCAGCCAGGAAAGCTTGATTCCAGTGGCATGGAGAGCACGGGACCCACGTCTGGGCATACCCTTCCCACTTAGGGTGACAAATACAAAAAGAACAGTTGATGGACAGAATGCAGAACAATGTCATACATTCACCCCAGTACAGAGATCTGGACGTAAATCCATTGTTTTTCTTTCTCACCATGCCATTCTAGTTTGAACCCTGCCATATGCAAATCAGTCTTGGCACTGTGCCTCATGGGAACAGTCCAGACCGAACTACCAAGCCAGGTCCTCCCTGGACTGGAATCAAGCTTCCTAGGACCATTTTCGGGTTTCATCCCTCTTCAACTAGGATAGCTTGATTCCAGTGGCATGGAGAGCACGGGACCCACGCCTGGGCATACCCTTCCCACTCGGGGTGACAAATGCAAAAACAACAGTTGATGGACAGAATGCAGAACAATGTCATACATTCACCCCAGTACAGAGATCGGGCCTAAATCCATCGTTTTTTTGCTCACCATGCCTTTCCAGTTTGAACTTAGACATATGCAAATCAGTCTAGACGATGTGTCTCATGGGAACAGTCCAGCCCGAACTGCCAAGCCAGGTCCTCCCTGGACTGGAAACAAGCATCCTATGACTGTTTTTGGGGTTTCACCCCTCTTCATCCAGGACAGCTTGATTCTTGTGGCATGGAGAGCATGGGACCCACGTCTGGGCATACCCTTCCCACTCGGGTTGACAAATGGAAAAACAACAGTTGATGGACAGAATGCAGAACAATGTCATACATTCACCACAGTACAGACATCTGGGCCAAAATCCGTTTTTTTTTTTGCTCACCATGCCATTCCAGTTTGAACCCAGACATTTGCAACCTAGTCTTGAACCTGTGCCTCATGGGAACAGCACAGCCCAAACTACCAATCCAGGTCCTCCCTGGACTGTAAACAAGCATCCTAGGACCGGTTTTGGGGTTTCACCCCTCTTCAGCCAGGATAATTCGATTCCAGTGGTATGGAGAGCATGGAACCCACGTCTGGGTATACCCTTCCCACTCGGGGTGACAAATGCAAAAACAAAAGATGATATACAGAATGCAAATCGGTCTGCACTCTGTGCCTCATGGGAACAGTCCAGCCCGAACTGCCAAGTCAGGTCCTCGCTGGACTGGAAACAAACATCCTAGGACCGGTTTCGGGGTTTCACCCCTCGTCAGCCAGGATGGCTTGATTCCAGGGGCATGGAGACCACGGGACCCACGTTTGTTCATACACTTCCCACTTGGGGTGACAAATGCAAAAATAACAGTTGATGGACAGAATGCAGAACAATGTCATACATTCACCCCAGTACAGATATCTGGGCCTAAATCCGTAGTTTGTTTGCTCACCATGCCATTCCAGTTTGAACCCAGCCATGTGCAAATCAGTCTTGTCCCTGTGCCTCATGGGAACAGTCCAACCCAAACTGCCAAGCCAGGTCCTCCCTGGACTGGAAACAAGCATCCTAGGACCGGTTTCGGGGTATCACCACTCTTCAGCAAGAATAACTTGATTCCAGTGGTATGGAGAGCACGGAACCCACTTCGGGGTTTACCCTTCCCACTCTGGGTGACAAATGCAAAAACAACAGTTGATGGACAGAATGCAGAACAATGTCATACATTCACCCCAGTACTGAGATCTGGGCCTAAATTAATCTTTTTTTTGCTCACCATGCCATTCCAGTTTGAACCCAGCCATATGCAAACTAGTCTTGAACCTGTGCCTCATGGGAACAGCATAGCCCAAACTACCAATCCAGGTCCTCCCTGGACTGTAAACAAGCATCCTAGGACCAGTTTGGGGGTCTCACCCCTTATCAGCCAGGATTGCTTGATTCCATGATTCCAGTGGAATGGAGAGCACGGGACCCATGTCTGGGCATACCCTTTGCACTCGGGGTGTCAAATGCAAAAACAACAGTTGGTGGACAGAATGCAGAACAATGTCATACATTCACCCCAGTACAGAGATCTGGGACTAAATCCATCTTTTTTTTGCTCACCATGCCATTCCAGTTTGAACCCAGCCATATGCAAACTAGTCTTGAACCTGTGCCTCATGGGAATAGTCCAGCCCGAGCTGCCAAGCCAGGACCTCCATGGACTGGAAACAAGCATCCTAGGACCAGTTTAGGGGTTTCACCCCTCTTCAGGCAGGATAGCGTGATTCCAGTGACATGGAGAGCATGGGACCCATGTCTGGGCATAACCTTTCTACTCAGGGTGACAAATGCAAAAACAACACTTGATGGAAAGATTGCCTAGCTATGTCATACATTCACCCCAGAACAGAGATCTGGGCCTAAATCCATATTTTTTGCCCACCATCCCATTCCAGTTTGAACCCAGCCATATGCAAATCAGTCTTGACCCTGTGCCTCATGGGAAAGGTCCAGCCCGAACTGCCAAGCCAGGTCCTCCCTGGACTGGAAACAAGCATCCTAGGACCGGTTTCGGGGTTTCACCCCTCTTCTGCCACGATAGTTTGATTCCAGTGGCATGGAGAGCACGGGACCCACGTCTGGGCTCACCTTCCCACTTGGGGTGACAAATGCAAAAACAAAAGTTGATGGACAGAATGCAGAACAATGTCATACATTCACCCCAGTACAGAGATTGGGGCCTAAATCTATCGTTTTTTTGCTCACCATGCCATTCCAGTTTGAACTTAGACATATGCAAATCAGTCTAGACGATGTGTCTCATGGGAACAGTCCAGCCTGAACTGCCAAGCCAGGTGCTCCCTGGACTGGAAACAAGCATCCTATGACTGTTTTTGGGGTTTCACCCCTCTTCATCCAGGACAGCTTGATTCCTGTGGCATGGAGAGCATGGGACCCACGTCTGGGCATACCCTTCCCACTCGGGGTGACAAATACAAAAACAACAGTTGATGGACAGAATGCAGAACAATGTCATACATTCACCCCAGTACAGAGATCTGGGCCTAAATCCATCGTTTTGTTGCTCACCATGCGATTCTACTTTGAACCCAGCCATATGCAATTCAGTCTTGACCCTGTGCCTCATGGGAACAGTCCAGCCCGAACTGCCAAGCCAGGTCCTCCCTGGACTGGAAACAAGCATCCTAGGACTGGTTTCGGGGTTTCACCCCTCTTCAGCCAGGATAGCTTGATTCCAGTGGCATGGAGAGCACGGGACCCACGTCTGGGCATACCCTTCCCACTTAGGGTGACGAATACAAAAAGAACAGTTGATGGACAGAATGCAGAACAATGTCATACATTCACCCCAGTACAGAGATCTGGGCGTAAATCCATTGTTCTTCTTGCTCACCATGCCATTCTAGTTTGAACCCTGCCATATGCAAATCAGTATTGGCCCTGTGCCTCATGGGAACAGTCCAGACCGAACTACCAAGCCAGGTCCTCCCTGGACTGGAATCAAGCATCCTAGGACCATTTTCGGGTTTCCTCCCTCTTCAACTAGGATAGCTTGATTCCAGTGGCATGGAGAGCACGGGACCCACGCCAGGGCATACCCTTCCCACTCGGGGTGACAAATGCAAAAACAACAGTTGATGGACAGAATGCAGAACAATGTCATACATTCACCACAGTACAGAGATCTGGGCCAAAATCCAATGTTTTTTTTGCTCACCATGCCATTCCAGTTTGAACCCAGCCATTTGCAATCTAGTCTTGAACCTGTGCCTCATGGGAACAGCACAGCCGAAACTACCAATCCAGGGCCTCCCTGGACTGTAAACAAGCATCCTAGGACCGATTTCGGGGTTTCACCCCTCTTCAGCCAGGATAATTTGATTCCAGTGGTATGGAGAGCACGGAACCCACGTCTGGGTATACCCTTCCCACTCGGGGTGACAAATGCAAAAACAAAAGATGATGTACAGTAGCAGAACAATGTCATATATTCACCCCAGTACAGAGATCTGGGCCTAAATCCATTGTTTTTTGCTCACCATGCCATTCCAGTTTGAACCCATCCATATGGAAATCAGTCTTGACCCTGTGACTCATGGGAACGATCCAGCCCAAACTACCAAGCCAGGTCCTCCCTGGATTGGAATCAAACATCCTAGGACCGGTTTCAGGGTTTCACCCCTTTTCAGGCAGGATAGCGTGATTCCAGTGGCAGGGAGAGCACGGGACCCACATCTGGGCATACCCTTTCCACTCGGGGTGACAAATGCAAAAACAACAGTTGATGGACAAATTGCCGAGCAATGTCTTTCATGCACCCCAGAACAGAGATCCGGGCCTAAATCCATCGTTATTTTGCTCACCATGCCATTCCAGTTTGAACCCAGACATATGCAAATCAGTCTTGACCCTGTGCCTCATGGGAACAGTGCAGCCCGAACTACCAAGCCAGGTCCTCCCTGGACTGGAAACAAGCATCCTAGGACCGGTTTCGGGTTTCACCCTTCTTCAGCCAGGATAACTTGATTCCAGTGGTATGGAGAGCACGGAACACACGTCTGGGTATACCCTTCCCACTCCGGGTGACACATGCAAAAATAAAAGATGATATACAGAATGCAAATCGGTCTTCACCCTGTGCCTCATGGGAACAGTCCAGCCCGAACTGCCAAGTCAGGTCCTCCCTGGACTGGAAACAAACATCCTAGGACCGGTTTCGGGGTTTCACACCTCTTCAGCCAGTATAGCTTGATTCCAGGGGCATGGAGACCACGGGACCCACGTTTGTTCATACCCTTCCCACTTGGGGTGACAAATGCAAAAACAACAGTTGATGGACAGAATGTAGAACAATTTCATACATTCACCCCAGTACAGATATCTGGGCCTAAATCCTTCGTTTTTTTGCTCACCATGCCATTCCAGTTTGAACCCAGCCATGTGCAAATCAGTCTCATGGGAACAGTCCAACCCGAACTGCCAAGCCAGGTCCTCCCTGGACTGGAAACAAGCATCCTAGGACCGGTTTCGGGGTTTCACCCCTCTTCAGCAAGAATAACTTGATTCCAGTGGTATGGAGAGCACGGAACCCATGTTTGTTCATACCCTTCCCACTCTGGGTGACAAATGCAAAAACAACAGTTGATGGACAGAATGCAGAACAATGTCATACATTCACCGCAGTACAGAGATCTGGGCCTAAATCCGTCGTTTTTTTGCTCACCATGCCATTCCAGTTTGAACTAGGCCTGGGCTAAAATTTCGTTCCGTTTGCCGAAATTGCGATAATTTAACATTTTCGCGTTCCGCGGAAAGCGCGAAAATGTCAAAATTTCTGCATTCCTCAGCTTGGCGATAATTTGTTTCTTGTTCGCGCTGTAAAATAATACATTCTTGCGCGCGCGCGATCGCCTTACCTGAATCCCTGCGTTCGCCGACAAGTTTTCTTGATCCGGTCGCGTTCTCCATGAGATGTTGTATTGTTTTTAGCCATTTGTGCTGTCTCGCGACAGTTCGCGCCCGCAGTGACGTCATGCGTTGCGCGATCACGTCTTTCTTCTCATGATCATGCACAGCGAGACAACTGAAAACAAGATGGCTGCGCCCGCGAGCAACCACATGGGTAAGTTGGCGAACCGCAACCATGCAGAAAATCTCACGAACATGCCGGAAAAAAACTTCCGCATCTTCGCGACATTTTCGCGATAATTTGTGAAGGTGGATTTCGCAAATTCCGCCCACCCCTAGTTTGAACCCAGCCATATGCAAACTAGTCTTGAACCTGTGCCTCATGGGAACAGCACAGCCCAATCTACCAATCCAGGTCCTCCCTGGACTGTAAACAAGCATCCTAGGACCAGTTTGGGGGTTTCACCCCTTATCAGCCAGGATTGCTTGATTCCAGTGGAATGGAGAGCACGGGACCCATGTCTGGGCATCCCCTTTCCACTCGGGGTGTCAAATGCAAAAACAACAGTTGGTGGACAGAATGCAGAACAATGTCATACATTCACCCCAGTACAGAGATCTGGGACTAAATCCATCTTTTTTTTGCTCACCATGCCATTCCAGTTTGAACCCAGCCATATGCAAACTAGTCTTGAACCTGTGCCTCATGGGAACAGTCCAGCCCGAGCTGCCGAGCCAGGTCCTCCCTGGACTGGAAACAAGCATCCTAGGACCGGTTTCGGGGTTTCACCCCTCTTCAGGCAGGATAGCGTGATTCCAGTGGCATGGAGAGCATGGGACCCATGTCTGGGCATACCCTTTCCACTCAGGGTGACAAATGCAAAAACAACACTTGATGGACAGATTGCCTAGCTATGTCATACATTCACCCCAGAAAAGATATCTGGGCCTAAATCCATCTTTTTTGCCCACCATTCCATTCCAGTTTGAACACAGCCATATGCAAATCAGTCTTGACCCTGTGCCTCATGGGAAAGGTCCAGCCCGAACTGCCAAGCCAGGTCCTCCCCGGACTGGAAACAAACATCCTAGGACCAGTTTCGGGGATTCACCCCTCTTCAGCCTGGATAGCTTGATTCCAGTGGCATGGAGAACACGGCACCCACGTCTGGGCATACTCTTCCCACTCGGGGTGACAAATACAAAAACAACAGGTGATGGACAGAATGCAGAACAATGTCATATATTCACCCCAGTACAGAGATCTGGGCCTGAATACATCGTTTTTTTGCTCATCATGCCATTCCAGTTTGAACCCAGCCATATGCAAATCAGTCTTGACCCTGTGCCTCATGGGAACAGTCTAACCCGAGCTGCCAAGCCAGGTCCTCCCTGGACTGGAAACAAGCATCCTAGGACCGGTTTCAGGGTTTGACCCCTCTTCAGGCAGGATAGCGTGATTCCAGTGGCATGGAGGACACGGGACCCATGTCTGTGCATTCCCTTTCCACTCGGGGTGACAAATGCAAAAACAACAGTTGATGGACAGATTGCCGAGCAATGTCATATATTCATCCCAGAACAGAGATCTGGGCCTAAATCCTTCTTTTTTTGCCCACCATGCCTTTCCAGTTTGAACCCAGCCATATGCAAATCAGTCTTGACCCTGCGCCTCATGGGAACAGTCCTGCCCGAACTACCAAGCCAGGTCTTCCCTGGACTGAATCAAGCATCCTAGGACCGGTTTCGGGTTTCATCACTCTTCAGCCAGGATAGCTTGATTCCAGTGGCATGGAAAGCACCGGACCCACGTCTGGGCATACCCTTCCCACACGGGGTGACAAATGCAAAAACAACAGTTGATGGACAGAATGCAGAACAATGTCATACATTCACCCCAGTACAGAGATCTGGGCCTAAATCCATCGTTTTTTTGCACACCATGCCATTCCAGTTTGAACCCAGCCATATGCAAATCAGTCTTGACCCTGTGCCTCATGGAACAGTCCAGCCCAAACTGCCAAGCCAGGTCCTCCCTGGACTGGAAACAAACATCCTAGGACCGGTTTTGGGTTTCATCCCTCTTCAGCCAGGATAGCTTGATTCCAGTGGCATGGAGAGCACGGGACCCACATGTGGGCATACCCTTTCCACTTGGTGTGACAAATGCAAAAACAACAGTTGATGGACAGATTGCCGAGCAATGTCATACATTCACCCCAGAACAGAGATCTGGGCCTAAATCCATCTTTTTTTGACCACCATACCATTCCAGTTTGAACCCAGCCATATGCAAATCAGTCTTGACCCTGTGCCTCATGGGAACGGTCCAGCCCGAACTGCCAAGACAGGTCCTCCCTGGACTGGAAACAAACATCCTAGGACCGGTTTCGGGGTTTCACCCCTCTTTAGCCTGGATAGCATGATTCCAGTGGCATGGAGAGCACGGGACCCACATCTGGGCATACCCTTCCCACTCGGGGTGACAAATGGAAAAACAAAAGTTGATGGACAGAATGTAGAACAATGTCATACATTCACCCCAGTACAGAGATCTGGGCCTAAATCCATTGTTTTTTTGTTCACCATGCCATTCCAGTTTGAACCCAGCCATATGTAAATCAGTCTTGACCCTGTGCCTCATGGGAACAGTCCAGCCCGAGCTGCCAAGCCAGGTTCTCCCTAGACTGGAAACAAGCATCCTAGGACTGGTTTCGGGGTTTCACCCCTCTTCTGCCAGGATAGCTTCATTCCAGTGGCATGGAGGGCACGGGACCTACGTCTGTGCATACCCTTCCCACTCTGGGTGACAAATTCAAAAACAGAAGTTGATGGACAGAATGCAGAACAATATCATACATTCACCGCAGTACAGAGATCTGGGCCTAAATCCATCGTTTTTTTGCTCACCATGCCATTCCAGTTTGAACCCAGCCAAATGCAAATCAGTCTTGACCCTGTGCCTCATTGGAACAGTCCAGCACAAACTACCAAGCCAGGTCTCCCTGGACTGGAAACAAGCATCCTAGGACCGGTTTCGGGTTTGACCCCTCTTCAGCCAGGATAGCTTGATTCCAGTTGCATGGAGAGCATGGGACCCTCGTCTGGGCATAGCCTTCACACTCGGGGTGACAAATGCAAAAACAAAAGTTAATGGTCAGAATGCAGAATAATGTCATACATTCACCCCCAGTACAGAGATCTGGGCCTAAATCCATCGTTGTTTGCTTACCATGCCATTCCAGTTTGATCTCAGCCATATGCAAATCAGTCTTGACCCTGTGCCTCATGGGAACAGTCCAGCCCGAAATGCCAAGCCAGGTCCTCCCTGGACTGGAAACAAGCATCCTAGGACCGGTTTCGGGGTTTCACCCCTCTTCAGCCAGGATAGCTTGATTCCAGTGGCAAGGAGAGCACGGGACTCAAGTCTGGGCATACCCTTCCCACTTGGGGTCACAAATACAAAAACAACAGTTGATGGACATAATGCAGAACAATGTCCTACATTCACCCCAGTACAGAGATCTGGGCCTGTATCCATCGTTTTTTTGCTCACCATTGCATTCCAGTTTTAACCCAGCCATATGCAAACTAGTCTTGAACCTGTGCCTCATGGGAACAGAACAAGCCAAACTATAAATCCAGGTCCTCTCTGGACTGTAAACAAGCATCCTAGGACCAGTTTGGGGGTTTCACCCCTCATCAGCCGGGATAACTTGATTCCAGTGGAATGGAGAGCACGGGACCCACGTCTGAGCATACCCTATCCACTCGGGGTGACAAAAGCAAAAACAAAAGTTGATGTACAAAATGGAGAACAATGTCATACATTCACCCCAGCACAGAGATCTGGGCCTAAATCCATCGTTTTTTTGATCACCATGCCATTCCAGTTTGAACCCAGCCACATGCAAACTAGTCTTGACCCTGTGCCTCATGGGAACAGTTCAGCCCGAGCTGCCAAGCCAGGTCGTGCCTGGACTGGAAACAAACATCCTAGGATTGGTTTTGGGGTTTCACCCCTCTTCAGCCAGGATAGCTTGATTCCAGTGGAATGGAGAGCACGGGACCCACGTCTGGGCATAACCTTCCCACTCGGGGTGACAAAAGCAAAAACAAAAGTTGATGTACAAAATGCAGAAAAATGTCATATATTCACCCAAGTACAGAGATCTGGGCCTAAATCCATCGTTTTTTTGCTCACCATGCCATTCCAGTTTGAACCCAGCCATATGCAAATCAGTCTTGGCCCTGTGCCTCATGGGAACAGTGCAGCCCGAACTAACACGCCAGGTCCTCCCTGGACTGGAAACAAGCATCCTAGGGCCGGTTTCAGGTTTCACCCTTCTTCAGCCAGAATAACTTGATTCCAGTGGTATGGAGAGCACGGAACACACATCTGGGTATACCCTTCCCACTCCGGGTGACAAATGCAAAAATAAAAGATGATATACAGAATGCAAATCGGTCTTCACCCTGTGCCTCATGGGAACAGTCCAGCCCGAACTGCCAAGTCAGGTCCTCCCTGGACTGGAAACAAACATCCTAGGACCGGTTTCGGGGTATGTAGGAAGGTGGAATCTGACTAATGGTCACCCCCAACTTTTTGCCTGGTATTTGAGTGGTGTTTGACTAGTCTGGCTGGGATCCTGCTATCCAGGACCCCAGCCTATCTGCTTTCTCCCTAAAACTGATGTGAGTCCTCTAGGTACAAACCTAATTGGATGCTGGGCATGCCCTACCAGTCCCTTGTAGATGGTACCCTAGGTACCCAGGACATGGGTCCCCCAGTAGGCCTACCAGGGCTGCAGCACTTATTGTGCCACCCTGGGACATCCATACAAACTGACACCACCAGACCACTACTGTAGTCTGGGTAAGGTGGTGCTAGCACCCCTTACAGGGATATAGGTACCCTATATCCCACCCCATTACAACACATATACTCTCATAGGTCACCCCTATAGCAGGCCTTGCTAATCCTACAGGGCAGGGTGCTGAGGTATGTGTGACGGGGGACCCCTACATGAGTAGGGCCTCTCTGCAACCTTCGTAAAATCGTTACTGGGTTGTTTGTAGTGTAGCCATACCATATACTCTTAACCGCATTATAAGTCTATTGCGATATCGTGATAACTTGAGAATGGCTACACAGAACCATATCGTGTTTGGTGTCAAACATGTAGGAATCATACCCCCAGTCCAGCCATGGGCATAAGGGTACGATTCCCCCTTGCTCAGGGCCGGACTGGGAACTGAAAGCAGCCCTGGCAAATTTTGGCAGACCAGCCCCCGCCCGGTGCTTTCAATGCACATTAAATAGTAGATTATGACCTTAACGAGCACCAGGTTACCCACCTAGTCATATGTACCCATAGACATTCTTTCAAAGAGCACCAAAAAAAGACACAAGTAGTGAATCAGAGAGAACAAAGTAAAAGTGAGACCAGCCCCACATGGTGTGTAGCGAGCAAGCGCAGTAAGCAACCACTACCAGGGGGAGTATGGGGGGGTTGTCCCCCCAAGAAAATTTTGGAGACAGAAAGGCCAAAACAGAGCATTTTTCAACACATTTTTCATTACATATTAGATTGTATTAACTTTTAAAGCATAGTAAATGATTACATTATGGAGCACCAGGATACCCAGTCAATAATCACAGACATTCTTACAGAGAACACTAAAAAATGAAATGTCTAGCACGAAACATGAATTTAAATATAACCAATTTATTCTTCATATAAAATAGCACTAAGACATTTAAAAACGCAATTAACCTCAAACAATTGTCCAAATATGTGCAAACCTTAAATGATTTTTATATCCTGAGTTTTGTAAACTGAGCTCAAATGAAGCATCTTATGTAAAGTGAGGCCTGAAACTGGAAATTCACACATAAGCACCTAGGCACTGCCCCAGGCCTGATCACAACAGGCCAGAAAGCACAGAAACGTCACACATAAGCACCCAGGCCAGAAAGCATTGAAATGTCACAAATGAGCCTCCAGGTCACTGAGGCCAGAAACTAGGAAACGTCACACATAAGCACCCAGGCTGCCAGAAGGCATGGAAATGTCTCACACGGTACCCTAGCCAGAAACATGAAAGATTCACACAAAGGCACCCAGGCCAGTGGCACTGGAACACTTTTCAGAGTGTGGGTGATGCCATCAATTTTGCCTGTACATCACTGAAGTCATGGGATTGTGAAAAATCAAGAATCACACAAAGAACAAGGGTAGCAATTCATCCTTGCCTATTCCGGGACATATAAAACTTAAAAGTATATGCCAAACCATTTAAATACACTGCACTCTGCATACTGCACCCTGCCTTATGGACAGGGCTTGCGCTAGTGGTGACATCCTGGTGACATATGTAGTAAAAGGGAATATTTTTAGGCCTGGCAAAAGGTTCCTTTTGCCAGGTCAAAATGGCAGTTTTACAACTGCACAGGCAGACTGCAATGA
This sequence comes from Triturus cristatus, assembly GCF_964204655.1. NCBI lineage: Eukaryota > Metazoa > Chordata > Amphibia > Caudata > Salamandridae > Triturus > Triturus cristatus. Next base: position 877,373,295 of record NC_140579.1, read on the forward strand.
CAGGCCCTGGCCTTGGCACATGTTTAAATAGGCTACTTACGTGGGTGGCATAATAAGTGTTGCAGGCCCACTGGCAGCATTTAATTTACAGTCCTTGGGTACATGTAGAACCACATTTCTAGGGACTTACAAGTAAATTAAATTTTCCAATTCGGTGTAAGCCAATTTTACCATGTTTAAAGGAGGGATCAGCTTATGCAAATACGAGTTCCGGAGTCCGTGACAGAGTGCAGAGCAGCATCTAGAGACAGCACGGGCCCCTCACTATCACCAAAGAGACGCGAGCCTCTGATGTTGCAAGAGCCACTAGGCTGCTGTTACTGTTAGTGACAACAGGGCAATGTTCAAAATTATTTTAATAATGCTTGAGTTGAAGGCGAGCCAGAGCATCAGGTATAAATACAGCACACAGATCTGTCCCGGAGAAGGAGCCGATAAATGGGTGAGCCCACTTTGGAATGAGAGGGAGGTTTGGACAAGTTTACAAAGAATCCAAGATGGCAGAGCACCTTGCATACCTGAGAAGTGACATCCTGCATGATCCTTTATTAATCATCCAGTCTTTCAGGCATGAATGGACAGAGATCACCAGCTTGTGGAGAAGTCCCATGAATGAGCTCAGAGACTTGGTGAAGACACAGGGCAGATTTAAGGCTGAAGAATAGGACCCAAAATGAAAGTATAGCTCTGCCACACCTGCCGAAACACCTTAACCCAATGTGTGTGTTGTTTGTTACCACATTATATATACAGAAAGGAGAAAGCACTACAACATGTACAGGTAGTGTAAAACAAAATATAGGAAGAACATTGTATTCAATTAGAAATCATCTCATTTACTCATTTGTTTGTGGTGATTATAGTTATTCTGTAGCAGAGTTTCCTGGTTATATGACTTACATTTTGATGGCTCAATTCTTGCATTTATTCCAATGTAGTTGAGTAGCTAATGCCTTAAAAAGGTCCACAGATCACATCCGCGATTATGAAGACAGTACCAGTGCATCCTGCTCCAAATGCTTTGCTTACTATGTAGAGCTTCTGGGGGGTTCCCGAACAGAAACCTCTTGACCTACATGATAAGTTGTTCTGCAGCCTCCTACTCAGATCCCCGCTTAGACCTCAGCATTGTGTTATGTGACTGGGGCAGCCCTCAGGCCTCTAGGGGTCTCGCAGAATGTGGTCAGAAGAGACAAAGCGTTGGGCTTCATCTTGAAGACTATAGGGTTGCCTGAAGACCCTGTAACCCGAGGAAGAGCTCTCCGGGACGAGCCTGTGGGAATTATTTCACCCCTAAGAGATAGCTTTGCTGTCAGTTGCCTGGAACTAGTCATCTGTAACCGGAAAAATCTCTCTCCTGGCTTAGAACTACATAATTCTGAGTCCCCTGAATAAAATCCCTAGGCGGACAAAAATGAATTAAATAAATCGTCAGACTATTTCTCTTTCCAATCTTGTGTGTGGGGTGACATTCTGGTTTGGCTTGTGTCTTTGTAATTTGTATAGGTTCAAATGCCGGGACCTCAAATTAGGACGGTGGCCGAGGCCTAGGATTGTTTAACATGATCTTGGCGACAGGTTTAAAATGTTCTTCAGCAGGGCTTTAAGTGGGATAAAAAAAACTCGGTGGGGAAGGGCACCCAAAAGGGCATGGTCGATGTCATTGAGGCCGTGGCTTAAAATACCTAAGCTAATAGCCTGTGCTTAGCAGAGTGTGTCCGCCGAACTGGTATTTTGATGCGTCTGTCATTGCATCCAGATACATAATACAGCAAGTAACATTATACCTACAACAAGCCAGCACTATTGGCTTTGTCAATGGATGTTAGTTGCACAAGATAAATAAGCGACAACTATGGCTTCGTAGTATATAATATTGAAAATGCTTCAGTTCTGAAATGATGAGACCGTGAAAGAACGATAACGAGGCTCTTTGAAGTTGCATTAAAGGCAGCGAAGGGTGGCACTGCTGCAGAGTTGAGATTTTTTTTTCATCCTGAGGGTGAGGGCAAAAATGGAGAGCCCGATAGGGACCCGTCTCAGTGCATGCTTTTTAGAACTACACCGGCAGGACCCGGCCCACTTAAAGCCCTGTTCCTCAGCAGAACGAGACTGAGTGTGGGAAAGCAAACGCCTTCCATTGCTGCCCTTGTGCTACCCCTTCCGTGTAGCATTGATGCTAACATTATCCACTATACAAAAGCCCAATCAATTGTCATTGGCTGTTCCTGTTTTTAAATGAGTTTGTTCCACAGCTGGGCGATAACTATTAGTCTGGCAAGGAAGTCAGTGAGAGTCCCAGAGATGATGGAATCTACCCGGGGGAAGTAAGGCAGTATTTATTGCACTGCACAACCAGCGTGCTGCTATTTCACACGCATCTATTTGCAAGGAGGCTCATGAAGGTGGATGTCACTGCATCTCCCACTAGAAGGCATGTGGCACTGTGTTCAATGGCATCATTTTACAAGTAGCGACTGAATACACAAAGTGCTTCCGGATAATTTGGAGAAATAGAAGAACACAAACATAAAAAGAAGAGGATACACTGCGTGGGTATTCTGATTTATGTACTGATAGGCAATATTCTGAAGCATGCACGTCCTTTGCTTCATGGCTGATGCTCACGAGGCTCCAGACAGATCAAGCAAGAAGTGTCCCCACCTGCTGAGCTATTCTCACTTCTATTTCGAGATAAGGAAATATACCTGCCTGAATGGGCAGTTTCTCCGCGCCCTGTGCTGGCATCACAGTAGCATGGGAGTCGGTGGTTCAAAACTCAAAAGTATGTGCATTAACTAATATGTTACACTTCAGTGCTGAGACTGGTACCGCCGCAGCCAGAACCTGGTGCCTAGTGTAAGCGACTAGAACAGACTGCTTGGTAATGAATTACGGTGGCCATAACATCTAATCAGATGTTTAAGGCAACATTAATCACTGGGGCGGCATCTTGAGGCCTTTCAGGGTATCCCGTGAACAACGCCGAGGCGCCAACACCCCGCCTAGCAGATCACAGACTCTATGAGAAGAACCAGCCCTCGAACACTGCCAGCCTGACCAGGCCCTGGTTTTTTAGGTCGAGCCTAGAGCAGCGCATGCACTGTTGCTTGCTCAACTTTTAGGAAGGGGATTTTAAAAATGCTACCCACAAGCCTTTCCTGGCCTAAAGCTTGTGTGCACGCGTGCCATCTGCCTTTCTTATCTCATTAAGCCGTCAAGGCTCAATGCTTGTCAATTAGAGGCAATCACTGCTGCTTAGCCCTGGCCCAAAAGTCAAACAAATGTCTGCCTTTCCACGTGTACGTGTTTTGGGATGTACCAAGTCATCAAGCAATCCGTTCCTCATTACACAGAATGCCTTTTGCAGCACACTGAAAACTCTGGAAAAACGTCAGCACTTTCTAATTAAGGTTAATATTGCTGATCAGAGGCTCGCCTGTGTCTGGCTCCCGCTGATCTGACTGTTCAGGCGCAGCAGAAAGTCTACGGTTCTTTTGGGATGCAAAATGTGTACATTAAGATAGTGTTTTGTTTCAGTCACTTGCTGCTGCTGGCCTCACAGCTTGCTTTTTTCCGACAACCAACCGCATCACTAAACATTTCGACTCACGCTATTTCATGGTCCTGGTGGGAAGAACCTGCTGCTAGGTGCAAGCGTATTTTGCCACCACATCATGAAAGCAGGTTTGTGTAGGTGGCAAGACTATCTCTGCTTATTTGTTCCATTGGTTTTGATGTGTTCTGTAGTTTTAATTTAGTTTATTTGTGCTGTATTATTGCTATGTTGTACTGTACTTGTTAGTATGCGTTATTTTGTGATTGTTGTTTGCATTGTGTCCTGTTAGGATGTGTTATTTTGTTTTTATTGATGTTATTTTGTTTTTATTTATGTTATTGTGTTCTGTTATATCACTGCTCCAGCTCTTTAACTACTTAGGACGCCTGTCATCCCAAAACTACGCCTTAAATGATCACGATCATTGCTTAGTTACGTGCTACAGCCCAGCACATCAGCACCAGTGGCCTTTCTCTGAAGACTTCAAGTGCCCTTCGAGCAACTGACAAGAGGAGTTTAGATTTTTTTCCAGCATAAAAATGCAATAAATGTCAATGGCACATAGAAGTGATGACACGCCTCTTGGGTGCCACTTTCTAATATCTCACAGCAGATGGGCAATGCGATTTGAGCTAGCGCCAGCAACTGTGTGGGGGCAGAGAGCTCATGTAACAATCTCTGCAAATACACAGTTACTGCACTATATGTTAAACATCCTTTTTGCTTATAGGCTATCGCTAAACAGGTTACCACCAGAGGCCCAAATGATTGGGAACTGAGCATCATGCAAACCAGTTTATGCATGTACAGTACACAGACAACTCAAACTGTGCCTAAGCAAGCAAACTAGCATCAGAGAATAAAACTTGCAAAGAGCATTCACTCTGATTAAGCACACCTATTGGCAACTGACGAAACACACAGAATTCAATTGAAGGGACCAAAGGATACGTTAAGCTTCCTATTTTTTTCTCACAAAACTCTGTACATTAAAGTAGGGTCCTGAAGCGACTGATTAGTTTGGGGTTCTCTGGAAAATCGATGGAGACCATCATCTTTAATTTTCTATGATTTCTCCATCGTTTCTTCTCCTGTTTCACAATCTGGTCCAGTTTACTTTTTAGAAAGCATGCTGGCTTGCAGCCATCAGGCTATTTCTAAGACTAGGCAAGGGATTGTTTTCTCTAGTAGGATTGTAACTCCTGCCCGCTGGTTCCTAAATGCTGTCCTCTTTGCTTGGGAGCAACTAAAGCCCCTCCCCCCACATCAGGGCGACACGTATGTGGCCGGCAATGGCCGCGATCGAGGAGCCTGAGTCTGAGGAACTACAACGCCTTCCTCACCACGGGTGCTAGATTATGTTAACATTTTTGATTAATCTTGGGAAATTCAACCGCATCTTCCCAATGGATGTTTGCCTTCACAGCTGAAAGCTGGAAAAACAAACATTGGCATAGCCAACAGGTCTCGCCTTTGGGACCTTATAAGTGTTTAGCCATGCGGCACTTGATGTTGTTGCACCAAGAATATTGTGCTGGATAACTAAACACTTATAAGGTCCCAAAGAACCACTCCTCTGCTGCAGGCACACAGGCCCGTACAAGCCCAAAACAGACTACATTAATAGCTGCATTCTCAAACATGAGTCAGTTCGTAAATCTCCGTATACAAAACATGGCTGCTGCTAAAGAAAATAATTCAATACAAGTTCAATGTTTTGCACATGCAAGTGAATTCGAGCTTCACCATTTCAGAAATGTACATCAACCGCACAAGATTCCCTAACGCAGACAGCACAATTACGAGATGTGCATCTAGCATGCGCACTTTCCTAACAGGACGGGCGCAAGGCAACATAAGAGGAAGCAGTGCAAGCTTCCCTCTCAGGCAGGTACATATCACAGTCTGCAGTATTTATTTATTTATTTTTTTAAATGCAGAAGACCAGTATAGCACAGCAACAGTGCACGCTTTGCCAACACGCATCAACACATTAGCATGGGCAGAATGACTGCAAGGTTTCTTCACACAAATTTCAGTGAGTAGGATAAGCTACCCTCATCTTGTAACCGTATAGGAGAATGTGGGTTGAAAACAGCTAAAGCCATGGCAGATTTAGAATGCCCACAAAAGAAATATGCATGCATTTAAATCCAAACGTGAATCATTTACGTAATTCACGATTACAAAATAGATGTAGAAGTACTTCTAAGGCATGAATGTGTCTGGCAAAGCAATGGAGCAAAAAAGGTCAGGAGCCCAAGGTACAGTTTAGATGGGTAATCAATCAATCAATCAATCAATCAATCAATCAATAAGCTTTATTTCGATATAATGAATATCTTAAAAAGCAGTACATAGACTAATGAGCAATAAAAGGATAAAAGGGGCCGATACATAGAAAAAATAAACATACATTTCATGCTACAAGTGGCCTCAATAAATTAGATAAAAACAGTTAAAAATACAGATTAAACAAGATACAAAAGCCTGATTGATCTAATACGCCAAGCCCATCCTAGGAACTTTGCTAAGCCACAAGCAAAAAGGGGCCGTGGGTCATTTTTCAGTATGCGCAGGGCCACCTTGTAATGTCTAGTTCCAAGTTCTCTGCAGAGTGGTTTTAACCATCTGCTGCGGGGATCTACATAAGCTGGACATTCAAACAACATGTGAGGAATAGACTCTGTTCTATTTTCACAAAAAGGGCAGGAGGAAATTGTTTGGGCCGGAGCCTTCCACCTAGAGGTCAGTTCTCCAACGGGAAGTAGACCTACCCTAAATTGGAAATATAGAGCCCTGTCCCTGCGGTTTGTGATAGAATCCAAATATGGTTCGCAGTAAGACACATCCTTTACCAAGAGGAAATCCAAGGTAGTCCTGCACAAATTGGCATTACTGCTTCTACCATCGGCTACCCATCTCCAATATATCTTCTTTAGGACAGATTTTGGGGGGGCAGTTTTATTGTTCCAAGCGTCGCCTAGGCCAAGATTGCCGAGAAGGCGCTTGACTTCCCTCAACCAACAAATCTTTGGCCAGCCTGGCAGAGCCAATACAGCAGTTAAGCCTTCCGCGTAGCTTGACATTTCGGGAACTCTCCAGATTCGCGCCCATAAAAGGAGAGGACGGAGCCTAACCTGATCACTGATTGCCCGAGTACCCATATCTAAGAGCAGTGGGAGGGTTGGGGTACTATAGGGGAGCCCCATTAGGTCTTTGTGGAATTTGCTTTCTGAGCGGGATAACTGATCCACATTGTGTACCCCCCAGAGTTCAGCTGCATAAAGTGCTGCACTAACACCCCTAGCCCTGTAGATGTCTAATATAGGGGCAATGGGTTTGATGGTTGAGGCACGTTGTTCCTTAAGAAGGGCACCCACCACCCTCTTGTGGGTCAGCAGCATCTTTTGGTGGTGACATTTCCAACTCATAGAGTCACAGAGGCGAATACCAAGGTAGTCGAACTCTGTGACCCTCTCGAGGGGAACAGAATCTAAGGTCGGTGGTTTAGCTAACTTTTTCGGGGGGTTAAGAACCAGGTACTTAGTTTTCCCTGTGTTAATAACTAACCCCCTTGCATCACAAAAAGATTTAAAGCTAGTTAACAGACTCTGCAGGCCTACCGGAGTTTTAGAGATCAGGAGGGTATCATCTGCAAATAGGAGGGTAGGTATTCTTCTGCCAGCCAGGGATGGTGCATCTGCAGGGTGTTGCAGCAGGTGCTCCACCACTCCATTAACATACAATGAGAACAGAGTGGAGGCTAGGACACATCCCTGGCGTACCCCTCTATTTACAGGTATTCGTGCTGTTTTTTGTCCCTGATTACCCCACCTGATCTGTGCAAAGTTGTCAGCATGTAATTTAATTAACATGTTTAATAGGTATGATGGGATGCCTAGTTTCTCGAGCACACTCCAGAGTTGGGTGCGTGGGACCAGGTCAAAGGCAGTCCGCAGGTCTAAAAAGCGAGATACAGACTGCCTTTGCCCAGTACAACCACCTTCCAATACAGCATCATAAGCCGGAAAGATTGCTCTATCGTCCCCATACCCGATCTAAAGCCGGCCTGAAAGTCAGAAAGAATGCCCTTTTCCTCGACCCACTGCAGTACTCTGCCCAAAACCACCTTTCCCGCCACCTTCTGTGAAGAGTCTAAGAGGCTTATGGGGCGATAATTGGCAGGGTCGTTCCGACTCCCTTTTTTGAAGATCGGAACGACCTCAGCACCCTTCCATGAGGCCGGGAGGGTTGCCCCATCAAAACTAGCATTCAATAGGGCAGCAATAAGTTTTCCCCACTCCTCCGGGTTAATGCGTAGCAAGTCCCCTGGTATGCCATCCGGACCCGCTGCTTTATTGGGGACAAGGCATTTGATCGCTCCTACCACTTCCTTGACTGTAAACAGGAGCTCATCATTAAACTCACAGGGTACTAAGGGATACTGTTCTAACAAACTTACCCCCCTATCCGGGAGCATTGTGTAGAGCTGGGAAAAGTGGTCAAACCACGCATCCTCCGGTATGTTACATGATAGCATTGTGTCCACGGGTTTGACCTTTTCTCTTAGTAGGTCCCAGAAACCCTTCGGATCTTTCCTTAAGCTTGCAGCCTTCAGGTCATACCAAAACTGGTTCTCCCATTCTACCTTTGCTCTTGATATAGCCCTCCTGTAATTGCCCCTAGCAGCGCTTATCAGGGCTCCATTCTTGGATTTCACCGCCTTTATTAACTCCCCTTTGGCGTCGCGACAAGCAGGTGAAAACCACCCAGGAGTGCCCTTCATAGCGCCTCTTTTATGAGCCCTTCTTCCCACATTGTGGACCAAGAACAGTTCACCTAGTGCGTTCATAGTTTGGGTACCTCCTGCGCACTAATTGAGGGGGAATCTAATCGGGGGATGACATTAACCATTATGGATTTTACCTCCGAGATCTTTCCCTCATTGCCAACAATGTTCTTCCATTTCAGGCGCCTACCATCGTTGGAGGGACACACTTCATGTGTTGTTCTCCACACGTGGGGAATTGGAGGTAGGGAGCCTCCCGTCCACAGAGGGGACAGAGACAGAGACAAAAGATTGTGGTCACTGTCGATGGACGGCAAGACCACCATATCTAACATGTAAGCCCACAAACGATAGTTCAGCAGAATGTAGTCAATCCGTGAGGAATGCCCTACTCTGTTGAACGTATGGGCCCCCAATTGATCTGAATTTGATCTGCCATTAGCTGCTCTTAGGCCATGCTCCAAACAAAGGGCATTAAGGTCAATGGCACTTTGGGTCCATCTTCTAATTGGCACAGCAACAGTGCACGCTTTGCCAACACGCATCAACACATTAGCATGGGCAGAATGACTGCAAGGTTTCTTCACACAAATTTCAGTGAGTAGGATAAGCTATCCTCATCTTGTAACCGTATAGGAGAATGTGGGTTGAAAACAGCTAAAGCCATGGCAGATTTAGAATGCCCACAAAAGAAATATGCATGATAATGTGCACGATGATCGTCTATGGTCAGGTGGACCTCGAGATAGCCGTCTCTCAGCCATGGCGATTTCTTTGTCAATGACATTGGCCACACGGGTAATAAACTTGTCCATAGTGCCAACCATACCACCTCCATCCCCCTCCCCTCCCCCCCCACCTTTCCTCAGGCTTTTGCCTGAGCGAGTTGACATCGCTACAACAAGACCAGCCCAAAAATACAGGCAAACAAAAACCCCTAGCAGTAACCTAGAACAGCTAGGGGGAACTAGTTATATGGGCTACCTGATGCAACAGTCACGATTTTCGGGGGGGGGCCCAGCCCAGCCTTGTCCAGCCTCGGACGGCCACAGACGGCCCGCCCTTTGCCCGGGCTTAGCCCGGCGCCGCCCGCGCGCGTCCCGCGACGCGGAGGGAGCCGCGATCTTGTAAGCGCCTCCGGGCGCGTTGGCGGCGTCAGCGGCCGCAGGGGTGCCTGGGGGCTGTAGTCTCCCCCCGCTCTCGGCCGCAAGGTGCAGTGGTGGCGGCGGGGGAGACAAACAACAAGAGGAGGCCCAGAAACAGCGACAGCAACGCTGAAATGGCGTGGCAGCAGGAGATTCCCTCAGCAAGTGAGCAAGGTTCCAAGGTTTTTAAATTTCCCGCTCCCCCGAGGGAGCCGCGATCTTTTAAGCGCCTCCGGGCGCGTTGGCGGCATCAGCGGCCGCAGGGGTGCCTGGGGGCTGTAGTCTCCCCCCGCTCTTGGCCGCAAGGTGCAGTGGCGGCGGCGGGGGAGACACACAGCAAGAGGAGGCCCAGAAACAGCGACAGCAACGCTGAAATGGCGTGGCAGCAGGAGATTCCCTCAGCAGGTGAGCAAGTTTCCAAGGTTTTTAAATTTCCCGCTCCCCCGAGGGAGCCGCGATCTTTTAAGGGCCTCCGGGCGCGTTGGCGGCGTCAGCGGCCGCAGGGGTGCCTGGGGGCTGTAGTCTCCCCCCGCTCTCGGCCGCAAGGTGCAGTGGCGGCGGCGGGGGAGACAAACAGCAGGAGGAGGCCCAGAAACAGCGACAGCAATGCTGAAATGGCGTGGCAGCAGGAGATTCCCTCAGCAAGTGAGCAAGTTTCTAAGGTTTTTAAATTTCCCGCTCCCCCGAGGGAGCCGCGATCTTTTAAGCGCCTCCGTGCGCGTTGGCGGCGTCAGCGGCCGCAGGGGTGCCTGGGGGCTGTAGTCTCCCCCCGCTCTCGGCCGCAAGGTGCAGTGGCGGCGGCGGGGGAGACAAACAGCAAGAGGAGGCCCAGAAACAGCAACAGCAATGCTGAAATGGCGTGGCAGCAGGAGATTCCCTCAGCAGGTGAGCAAGTTTCCAAGGTTTTTAAATTTCCCGCTCCCCCGAGGGAGCCGCGATCTTTTAAGCGCCTCCAGGCGCGTTGGCGGCGTCTGCGGCTGCAGGGGTGCCTGGGGGCTGTAGTCTCCCCCCGCTCTTGGCCGCAAGGTGCAGTGGCGGCGGCGGGGGAGACAAACAGCAAGAGGAGGCCCAGAAACAGCGACAGCAACGCTGAAATGGCGTGGCAGCAGGAGATTCCCTCAGCAGGTGAGCAAGTTTCCAAGGTTTTTAAATTTCCCACTCCCCCGAGGGAGCCGCGATCTTTTAAGCGCCTCCGGGCGCATTGGCGGCGTCAGCGGCCGCAGGGGTGCCTGGGGGCTGTAGTCTCCCCCCGCTCTCGCCCGCAAGGTGCAGTGGCGGCGGCGGGGGAGACAAACAGCAAGAGGAGGACCAGAAACAGTGACAGCAACGCTGAAATGGCATGGCAGCAGGAGATTCCCTCAGCAAGTGAGCAAGGTTCCAAGGTTTTTAAATTTCCCGCTCCCCCGAGGGAGCCGCGATCTTTTAAGCGCCTCCGGGCGCGTTGGCGGCATCAGCGGCCGCAGGGGTGCCTGGGGGCTGTAGTCTCCCCCCGCTCTTGGCCGCAAGGTGCAGTGGCGGCGGCGGGGGAGACACACAGCAAGAGGAGGCCCAGAAACAGCGACAGCAACGCTGAAATGGCGTGGCAGCAGGAGATTCCCTCAGCAGGTGAGCAAGTTTCCAAGGTTTTTAAATTTCCCGCTCCCCCGAGGGAGCCGCGATCTTTTAAGGGCCTCCGGGCGCGTTGGCGGCATCAGCGGCCGCAGGGGTGCCTGGGGGCTGTAGTCTCCCCCCGCTCTCGGCCGCAAGGTGCAGTGGCGGCGGCGGGGGAGACAAACAGCAGGAGGAGGCCCAGAAACAGCGACAGCAATGCTGAAATGGCGTGGCAGCAGGAGATTCCCTCAGCAAGTGAGCAAGTTTCCAAGGTTTTTAAATTTCCCGCTCCCCCGAGGGAGCCGCGATCTTTTAAGCGCCTCCGTGCGCGTTGGCGGCGTCAGCGGCCGCAGGGGTGCCTGGGGGCTGTAGTCTCCCCCCGCTCTCGGCCGCAAGGTGCAGTGGCGGCGGCGGGGGAGACAAACAGCAAGAGGAGGCCCAGAAACAGCAACAGCAACGCTGAAATGGCGTGGCAGCAGGAGATTCCCTCAGCAGGTGAGCAAGTTTCCAAGGTTTTTAAATTTCCCGCTCCCCCGAGGGAGCCGCGATCTTTTAAGCGCCTCCGGGCGCGTTGGCGGCGTCAGCGGCTGCAGGGGTGCCTGGGGGCTGTAGTCTCCCCCCGCTCTTGGCCGCAAGGTGCAGTGGCGGCGGCGGGGGAGACAAACAGCAAGAGGAGGCCCAGAAACAGCGACAGCAACGCTGAAATGGCGTGGCAGCAGGAGATTCCCTCAGCAGGTGAGCAAGTTTCCAAGGTTTTTAAATTTCCCACTCCCCCGAGGGAGCCGCGATCTTTTAAGCGCCTCCGGGCGCATTGGCGGCGTCAGCGGCCGCAGGGGTGCCTGGGGGCTGTAGTCTCCCCCCGCTCTCGCCCGCATGGTGCAGTGGCGGCGGCGGGGGAGACAAACAGCAAGAGGAGGACCAGAAACAGTGACAGCAACGCTGAAATGGCATGGCAGCAGGAGATTCCCTCAGCAGGTGAGCAAGTTTCCAAGGTTTTTAAATTTCCCGCTCCCCCGAGGGAGCCGCGATCTTTTAAGCGCCTCCGGGCGCGTTGGCGGCGTCAGCGGCAGCAGGGGTGCCTGGGGGCTGTAGTCTCCCCCCGCTCTCGGCCGCAAGGTGCAGTGGCAGCGGCGGGGGAGACAAACAGCAAGAGGAGGCCCAGAAACAGCGACAGCAACGCTGAAATGGCGTGGCAGCAGGAGATTCCCTCAGCAGGTGAGCAAGTTTCCAAGGTTTTTAAATTTCCCGCTCCCCCGAGGGAGCCGCGATCTTTTAAGTGCCTCCGGGCGCGTTGGCGGCGTCAGCGGCCGCAGGGGTGCCTGGGGGCTGTAGTCTCCCCCCGCTCTCGGCCGCAAGGTGCAGTGGCAGCGGCGGGGGAGACAAACAGCAAGAGGAGGCCCAGAAACAGCGACAGCAACGCTGAAATGGCGTGGCAGCAGGAGATTCCCTCAGCAGGTGAGCAAGTTTCCAAGGTTTTTAAATTTCCCCAACAAGTAAGGTGGCAGTATTTAGTGAACAAGGGCTTCTTCGGGATCTTCTGAACTGCAGGATTTGAGCAGTTTTTAGGTCAGTCTGGATGTTGCTCCAGACCCCTGCTATAGAGGGCAGCGTTCCAGTCTTTTGGCCCAGCGTCTCCTGGTCTCCAATTTGGCAATGTTTTGGCTTCCTGTGCACACTGTCCACCTGAGATTGCCAAGTTCTGGTCTAGGTATGCAGGGTTGTTTCTGAAGTCCGTTTAAGTGACGCATGATTGTTTTAAACATGATGCAGCTCTACGGCCAGAACCAGCATGGCTACTTCAGGGAGGGGTTTCCTATTTTCTACATGCCAATGAGGAGACCAGCAGCAGTATTTGCGATTAGTTCAACATAGCTGCCAAGGTTTCAGAATGTTGTGTGTGACATTTTCACAATTTCAGTGTAATTATGAGTGACATTTCAACTTCTATAAGTGACACTTTCTTGCAAGCACAAATCAAGCAATGAAGAGGAGGGAAACATAGAAATATCAGACATTACACCCATTGGAGCATCGAGAAACTTTAAGAAGATCTTGCAACTGCTGCAAAGCACCAGAAATCAGGAGAGTGATGCACATTACAGCTAGCCAGGACACTGTATTAGACTGGACTATAGAACTGCTTGCTCCACCCTAATAAAAGTGTATTCCAGCACTGCTGAGCGGTGTCTGCCCCAGTGGGCGCCCCGCTGCATGCTGCCCAACCCCGCAGCACTAGATAACAGCAGCAGGCGGTGGCTGCCACAGAGCTACTACAAACACCAGGCTCTTCACTACGTGACGCCGGATGCACTGAAAGTTGGACCAGCACCAGCGTGGTCACTGCGCACTTGATATATAATTATAGGCTGCACTGACTAGGGCTGCCTGAAGCTCCAGAGCTCTCTTGGTCCTAAGAGGAGTTATCTCAGGCCAGTTCCCTAGGAATCACTGTGTGGCCCTAGTCCGCGTCCCATGCAGTGTGGGTGCTGCAAGATGGCATCTGGTTGACCACTGCTTCGAAAAGGTAGCTGCGTCTGATACCCATTCTGCACACCATGTGATCATTGCCCAGACTGACCAGATAAGTTGCAGAGCCAGTGGTATCAGGCTAACACCATTGGCGCTGCGAGGCACAAGCAGGGACCAATGTAAAAGTATTCAGAAAGCCACCACTGTAGACTTTGATACGAAGTGTACAAATACAGGCACAGAGATGCACGTATTCAGCAGATGGGGCAAGACAGGTGTGACTGTGTGCGCATTATCAAGTATATGGTACCAGGTAATTTAGCACTCCAGTATTGTATTCAGGGGCTGATGCTGTTCCTCCGTCTTTGGGTTTCAGGTGTGATGATCAGCTTGGCTTTCTGGAGTATCCAAAGCTGTTATTGTGTCTGTTAGTGAACAGAATGAATGCTTTTACCGTGTTACAGTGTCTAGTTTCACTATAAAAACAATTACAGAGGTTAAGCCCTTCCCAAGCAGAGCAACACATGTCCGGGATTTGTCATTCCTGTGTGTAATGTAAGAAGGACCTGAAAAAGCTCCTCAGAAGGTGCTGAATATACGTGGGATCCTTGTGTGCAGCGATGCTTGGAGAGCTGTTTCAGACACTGGCTTACGTCTGCCCCTGGGATAGGAACACCTGTTATCTAGGCCACAAAGGCATCGGCTACAAGTGGCATCTCTCAGGCTGCTGCCATTGATGGCTGTCATCACTCAGGCTGGAGGCTGCAATGGCGGAACTACCGCTCGCCAGAAACTCATTCACCTACAATCCACCCATTCCGGAAATGCTAGAAATGTGACGTATGTGCGCGCCAGTACAGTATATATCTAGAGCCAGTTACTAGGAAGAGAATCGAGACTGCCGATCCTGCGCTTTAAGTTCACTGCAGAAGAAAAAAGTTTTTTTTTCCATGTTGCATTTCTATTTTTGCAATAACTTGCTACGTCACATGTCTTGTCTTCTTTATTTGACACTTTTATGCTTGGTAAAAGCTTGTGTCATTACAAATAATGAATTTCATAATTTTTACCTTCTTGTCCAATACATTGAGGCGGCAGGCCGTGGCTCCAGGCCGACTCCAGGGCTCTGGTCCTATCACCCAGACAGAGCCGTCCTAATGCCTAGGTAAGCATAGACAACGAGGACAGTTCGCTTTCATCCTTTTCCTGCTCTGCCTCCGACCAGCACTTGTTTCTGTCCCTTGTAATCTGCAGCGGCTCTCTCGTCCAGCCCTGCCGCTAATTTAAAAGTCTGAGCTGATCACGACTTGGTTGTGTGCCTGTGCCTCTCTGCTAGTGTCCCTATGTTCAAGTGATGCTCTCTTTGTACCCGTGTCTGGTTGTGTGCCTTTGCCACTCTGTTTGTGTCCCTATGTTCAAGTAATCCTCTCATTGTACCCGTGTCTGGTTGTGTGCCTTTGCCTCTTTGTTTGTGTCCCTATGTTCAAGTGATGCTCTCTTTGTACCCGTGTCTGGTTGTGTGCCTGTGCCTCTCTGCTAGTGTCCCTATGTTCAAGTGATGCTCTCTTTGTACCCGTGTCTGGTTGTGTGCCTTTGCCTCTCTGTTTGTGTCCCTATGTTCAAGTAATCCTCTCATTGTACCTGTGTCAGTTTGTGTGCCTTTGCCTCTCTGCTAGTGTCCCTATGTCCAAGTGATGCTCTCTGTGTACCTGTGTCTGGTTGTGTGCCTGTGCCTCTCTGTTAGTGTCCCTATGTTCAACTGATGCTCTCTTTGTACCTGTGTCTGGTTGTGTGCCTGTGTGTGTCTGATTGCATCTCTATGTTCTAGTGTTCTCTTCTCTTTGTTTAGTTGTGTGCCGTATCCTTTCTTTCCTGCTGGTGTCCGTCTGTTCTAGCAATGGTGCTGGTTCAGTTTTCAGAGTGGGGGTGCTGCCATCAAGGTAACTGCACTGAAGTCACAGGGGTTGTGAAACATCCAAACATCACACAAAGAGCAAGTGTTACAAATGAGCCACGCCCCTTCAGCAGGAGAGGGGTGAGGGTGTGGTGTGTAGCCAGATATGTATTAGGGCACACTCTCACAAATATACTACTAACGGACTGTGTAGTACCACAGTCATTTACAGACAGCACCTTTTCCATCGAGATGGGCATTACATGTGCAAAGGTATCCAGTTTTACTTGTGAAACTACCCACAGCACAAACAATAATATTTGTGGAAATCTGTTTTCAGCAAATATTTGTTGTGTGCATCACCATGTAAAGTCAAGTGACTTTGATCCTAGTAAAATCGTTGTTTCCTACACACTTCTAAATTACAAAAAGTGCTTCTTTTCTGGTTCCCTAAGAGCTGAAGGAGAAAGTAAAGAAAACACCAATCTCCAGGTTCAAAGAATACCCATCGATTTGTCTAAAGGGATGGCCTGGCGTTTGACCTCTGTCTATGAACTTAGTAAATGTGACAAAATAAAAACACAAGTTAAAGCGTTTTATTGCTCATTCACTTCTAAACTCCATGGTGGTTATTTTGGGGTTGCAGCAGCACCCCTGCAGCCCTATACTCAGTGCCTCTGGGTTGTAGCATTCCTCTCTATGTTGTATCTTTGTCTAGTTGTGTGTTTGTGTCTCTCTCCTCATGTTCATGGGTTCTAGTGTTTCTCTCTTTGTCTGGTTCTGTGCGTGTGTATTTCTGCTCATGTCTCTTAAGTTCTAGTTTCCCCCCTCTCATCCGCTTTGTCGGGTTGTGTACCTGTGTCTCTCAGTTGATTTACCTCTGTTCCCCTCTCTGCAACTTTGCTCAGTTGTGTGCCTGAATCTTTCTGTTCTACTGGTATCCCTTTTCTCTTCTCTATCGTTCCTGTCTCTTTATCTGGTTGTGTGTTTTTGTCCCTCTGTTCGAGTGGTCCTCTCACCATATCCTTATCTGGTTGTGTGTCTGTGTCCCTCTGCTCATGTCCCTGTGTTCTGGTGTTTTTGTCTTTCTATTTGTCTGGTTGTGTGTTTGTGAATCTATGATTGTATCTAAGTTCTAGTGTCCCCCTCTCTTCCAATTTGTCGGGTTGTGTACCTGTCTCTGTCTGTTCATTTACCTCTGTTCCTGTCTCTGCATCTGTGCTCAGTTGTGTGCCTGTATCTTTCTGCTCTACTGGTGTCCCTCTGCTCTATTGTTCCTCTCTCTGTATCTTTATCTGGGTGTGTGTCTGTGTCTACCTGCTCAGGTTATCCAGAACAATCCGTAATGTATGTTAACAACTGCGCCCCACGGTCATCTGTCTTAATACAAAGAACCCTTTTCACGGCTGTGATGCCAGTTCCAGCGAACTCCAGGCAGGCTCTGTATTTTGGTGATTAATAATCACGTGCTGTCGCAGGAGCCTCATTGCCGGTTATCATGAGTAGGCCGGGGCCTAGTGGATTTTGCTTTTAATTGCGGCCCGGGCCTGATCGCGCTGCTTCTCCTCCCCCCCCCCAGCCTGGACATGAAACTCACGCAGGGGATGGCCTGTCACTCACCTTTGGCAGCGGGCGCCGGGCGGCAGACACGGGGGCAGGCTCAACTCCATCCATGCCAGCTGTCTCTTTCAGTCGTCTCTGCCATGCGCAATTTTTTTGCCTGACCCCCGATGCGCTTGCGCTGTCTCCAGACTCCACCCTAAGGGTGAATGACTTTACCGCGGCGCGCAGACTGAGAGTAGACGTCACTGCGCGCCGCGCATCACGGTACACCCACCCAACCCAGGTCAGAGGTCACAGGTGGAATTTTAATAAATAAAATAAAATCGGGTGACATCAAGAACACGGTCCCGGACGTTGCATGCAACACCCGTAACAGCTGCATTTTATGCAGATTGTGCTTGTTTGCTCGGTCACACCTGAGGGTCCAAATCGGCCCCAGCAACAAAACCGGCCCCCTGTCACCAAACCGGCCCCCACCCCATCCAGCCTACCGGGGGATTGCCCGGTGCCCGGAAGTGCCAGTCCGGCCCTGCCCTTGCTAGAAGGGCGATATGGGAAAAGCGGTAGAATTTAGACACCAATTTAAAAGTGCACAAGTTACACAAAATGGCTACTGCCCGCCACCTACACGACCCTGGCTGGCTGTTGCTGGGGAAAACCCCAGCCTCGCCAGCTGGACAATAGGGCTCCTGTGGCAGGGAGGTGCTAGCATCTCCCCAGACAGGATAATGTGGATTGGAACAGGGTGGGTGCACCAAATGTCCTTTCAGAGTTGCACGTAGGCAGCTGCAGAGACCTAATTCTGCATACACTGCTTGTAACCGGTTCAGGGGCATCTCGCCCAGGCGGGAAACACACAAAGGGGACACTACTCTGGACACTCCCCTAATCTTGGGGATAAACGTGAATAACGTGGCCCCAGAGCCTCAGATTAATTTGGAACTTTACAGAACCGACCTTCGACGAGCTGCTGCCCAGCTGACTGAAGAAATCTCCCTTGGGATAAAGGAGTTATCCCCCTGCTTGGCAGGCACCTGAAACACTGCAAGTGACCCGGTTGGAACTTCGCTGCTCTCACGAATTTCGACGACTTCCAGAACCCTTGAGGTGGGTTTCCAGCGCATCCCAGAGGCCAGTGAGTGTGCTCAACAAGTTTGGGCACAGTGGACTGCGTGGGTGCCGAGATCCTCACTACCCCGAGACACCGGCCTCTTCTTGCATAGCACACGACCCTGACCAGTGGGGAAGTTGTGCTTTGGCCCGTTTACGAGCCAACCACTCTACAGCAATTGTGCCAAAGACCAGCACCCTAGCCCCCTCCGGTGGCCCGTGAGTGCCCTTTTACGCACTCCAAATTGCTGCCTCCCGCAGTTCCTTGTCTCTCGACTTGTGGACCCTACCGGAGGTCTATATTTGAAAACAAGAGTTCCCCTGGTTGCTCCAGGCCTGCTCCACAGTCTCCTTGAAGGAGACCTCTCCCAGACCTCGTGGGTCTGCACTGTAGCTGATTTGTTTATTCTTTGTGGGTTGCAGTTGCCAAGGCTTAGTGGATCCAATCCAGACACTAACACTGCAGCGACCCTCATCCAATGTGGGACAGTTGCCCTCCGGAAGCTGGCCTTCCTTGAAGCCTCCTGGAGCCCGTGGCTACAGATCCAAGCAACAGCACCTCTCACCTGAAGCACCCGACATCGAAGGGCTCCTTGCTTTGAGCCTCCTGGTCACTTTGCCGTGACCCAGACTCTGTCCCCTCTGCTTTCAGGTTCTTCTCTACATTCTTCATATCTTTGATCTTCACGGCATCATCAACGCTTTTGGCTAGCAGAACTTTTGACTATTTTCCCATTGAAAATCAGCCCGCGACCCAACATCAGAAACGACCTATGCACCCGGCTTCCCTGGGGCAGGTAACAGTGGTACCTCGGTACTCTCGGGGTTGTGGGCATCTCAAAAGCTTAAGTCTAAAGTTTTAACTTTGTACTACTGCTAGAAGTATTTTTAATCTGTTTATTTCAAACCGCGACATTCTCCATAGGCTAACATTGCGATCCCGATAGCAGCTCTTTGCACTGCACGCGTCTCCCGTGGGTCCCCTTCCTCATAACTGTGGGTGGATTCTGAAGGGGCAAGCGATCCTGAATGCCCTAGGCATTGCCTGTAGAATTGTCGTGGTTCTTATACCACTATTTTAGTATATGGTTTGGTCCCCCCCTGGGGCCCACTGATTTCTGTGCTATTTATTGTGTTTTTAAATGCTTGTTTGAAGTGTAACTTTGCCACTAGTCACATAACGCGACTGTGGGATTCTGTCTAGAATAAATACATATATTTTATATATATATAACGGTGTGGGCTACTCTTTCATTTGGTTATTCAAGAGGTTATTATGGTAAAACAATAAGCTTAACACTCCTTCAGGACTTAGCCTGAAGGCTGCTCTCCACAGCTACCACTAGGATAGCTTTCTTTAAAGGTTGTTTTAAACCTATCATCAATAAGAGTCGAATTGGACTGGTGCAAGGTGTCCCTATAACTAGGAACAGCATATGCCAGGCTAACTTCTCACATTGGTGTGCAGCGGTTGGATTCAAGCTTGCCATTTTTTTACCAGATAACAAATTGAATTTCTAAAGTGAAATCCACTTGGTACCAAAGGTACATATAAATTCAAGCTAGAATACAATAAGTTCTACTGAACTTAGAGTTGTGTGTAGAGGGTTTAGCACACCTTGACTACAACTCAAGAGAGGGTTCAGTAGGCCACACTTAGTGTAGGTAGATACACCACTATCACTACACTAGAAATGTCTTTAGGTTCAGGTGCCCCTAAGGCTCTGGAAGGACCCCAAAGGGTCCCAGTCGACAAGTATGATCATCTCTCCTTTGCTGATCTCAGGGAGATGTGCACCCTTAGGAAACTTAAGACAAACAAAGGTGCCAATACCCAACGTCTCAGGGAAATCCTGCTCATAGCAGACTTTATGCAGACTTTAGGGTCTGGTGGGGTAGACAGGTTGGGTGGGCATCCATCAGAAGAGGACCCTCCAAGAGAGGACTCTGATGAGGACCAGGAAGAGGATGAAGATCCTGACCTGGAAGAAACAAACCACTCACAACATGGAGGTGATGGCCCAGGTGGCACTCCCTGCATCCCTAAAGGGAGAGTGGTGGATCCAAGAAGGAACAGATCCCCCTCAGTGGGATCCAACCATCCTGGGAGATCCAAAGGGACCTCTGCCTCTTCTCAGAGAAGAGAATCCTCTCATGAGAGGAAATGCAGACTGATCAAATTTGAGCAGGCTAAGCTTCAGCTTAAGAGAGAACAGTTAGCATTGGACAGGGAATCCCTGGAGCTTCAGAAAGCTTCAAGAAAGTGGGGTCTAGAGACCCCTGGTGGCAGTAATGAAACCCCTAGAGTTAGAGAGAAAGTCCCTGACAATAGGAACCTCCACAAGATTGTGCCCCCCTATAAGACAGGGGATGATATCCACAAATGGATCTCTGTTCTTGAGAGGGCCTGTAAAGTACAGAGGGTCCCAGTAGAGCAGTGGGCAGCAATCCCGTGGCTCTCCTTTGCAGACAAAGGAAGAGACAAGCTCCTCACTGTAAGAGAAGAGGATGCTGATGATTACTATATCCTGAGAGATGCTTTAATAGATGGGTTTGGCTTAACCACTGATCAATACAGACTTAAGTTCATAGACACCCAAAAAGCACAGGATCAAGATTGGGTAGACTTTGTTGATTGTGCTACCAAGGCATTGGAAGGTTGGTTAAATGGAAGTAAAGTTAATGATTATAAAGGATTGTATAATCTCATAATGAGGGAGCAGATTCTTAATAATTGTCATAACCAACTCTTACACCAGCACCTGGTGGACTCTGATCTGACCTCTCCCCAAGAATTGGGAAAGAAGGCAGACAAATGGGTCAGAACCAGGATCAGGCCCAAGAACCAAGGTGGTGACCAAAGAAAGATTCTACCAAGCCCAAAGAGAAAGGTGGGAATAATAAAACAGAAAAGTCCCCCGAAGCGCCACAAAAACCCAGTGCTGGGGGTGGGTCCCAAAATCCTTCCTCTTCAAAAAAGAAACCATATTGCCATGTGTGTCGTGTCAGAAGCCTGGCCACTGGAAAACTGACTCCAGTTGTCCAAAGAATGGCAATAAAGAAAATGTTCCTCCAGTTGCAGCTCTAACACCTCCTGTTGCTACTAGTAGTAATCCCCCAGGTGGTGGGAGTGCACCCAAAAACTTAGTTGGGTTTTCTTGGGGAACTCAGGTGGACTCTGGCCTAACCAGGTCCCCTGCACAAGCAACTCTAGTCTGTGATGGTGGCATGGGAGCCCCAGTATCCTGGGCAGGTACAGACAAGAGCCCATGATCAATGGTCAGAAGGCGGTGGCCTACAAGGACACAGGGGCCAGTGTCACCATGGTGACCAAGAGGCTAGTGCCCCTAGAACAGCTTTTACCTGGGTTTAGCTACCAGGTGACCAATATAGATGGAATCAGGACAGACCATCCCATGGCAGTGGTAAATCTCAGCTGGGGAGGGGTCACTGGCCCAAAGAGAGTGGCAGTGTCCCAAACTTGCCTGTAGATTGTCTACTGGTGAATGATCTGGAAATCTCAGCCTGGGCTGAGGTTGACCACAAGGCCCATTTGAAAATGGTGGGAATCCCTGAGAGAGTGGATGAGACCCTGAGGGCCTCACCTCCACCCCAAGAGAAAGTAAAAAGAGTGAAGCCTGAAACTATGGATCACTCTACCCAAACAGAGAGCATAGGGGAAGAGGAACAGTCCTCCCCCCACCAGACTAAAGGTAAGGGTCAAGTTTCTTAAGGAACTGATCCTGCCCCTTGGGAAGTGACTGCCCCAGAAGTGGACAGGCCTGGCCTGCCCACCTCTCTGATGGCAGGGGATCCTTCCAAGGTGGTACCCAGTCTGGAGCAGGTATCCTGCCCCTCTCTACCCTGCCTCAGTCAGCCCAGGGCTGCAGAGGTCAGGGAGGTCAGTGGACCCTTAAGGGGCCCCTGTCCAGAGGAACCCCCTCATCAGCAGATTAGGGACACCCAGCAGAGTAGTTTCAGCCAGGTGAATATTCCTCTACAAACTGAGGGATCCCCCTTACCCTTAGGTATAGGCACCCCTCAAACTGATGTTGTTGAGCACAGGGAAACCTGGGGCATAGTTGCCCCAAACCTTCCAGTGCCCTCCACTATTCCAACCAAAGGGATCCAACCCCCAGCTGTAGGCAGCCAGAGGTTGACCCTTAGGGCCAGATATGACACAGTCATGGGCAGAAAGGCTTCCATAGTGGCCAGTGATCTGAGGAGGTTGAGACCAACCCAAATAGGGCCTCACTTCCAGACTCAGACACCCCACCAGCCCACCTCTGACCCAAAAACAAATACAGGTAATTTCCCTAGACTTTGGAGAAACTCTAAAACCCCTTGGGGTAGGATTTCCCAAGTGGACCATGAGACAGGGAGCAACCATGCTAGTTCAGGTTCTTCCTTATATGGCCACTCAGGAAATAAAGGCTTATCTGGACAAGGTTAGCCTTATCTCCTTTCGTTTGGGGGGGGGGGGGGGGGGTTATGTAGGAAGGTGGAATCTGACTAATGGTTGCCCCCAACTTTTTGCCTGGTGTTTGAGTGGTTTTTTACTAGTCTGGCTGGGATCCTGCTATCCAGGACCCTAGCCTATCTGCTTTCTCCCTAAAACTGATGTGAGTCCTCTAGGTACAAACCTAATTGGATGCTGGGCATGCCCTACCAGTCCCTTGTAGATGGTACCCTAGGTACCCAGGGCATGGGTCCCCCAGTAGGCCTACCAGGGCTGCAGCACTTATTGTTACAACAAACAATTGATGGACGGAATGCTGACAATGCAGACATTCTCCCCCAGTCAAGAGATCTGGGTTAAATCCATCGTTCTTTTGCCCACTACACCACCCCAGTTTAGACATGGCCATATGCAAATCAGTCTTGACCCTGTGCCTCATGGGAACAGTCCAGCCCGAACTGCCAAGCCATGTCTTCCCTGGACTGGAATCAAGCATCCTAGGACCGGTTTCTGGCTATCAGCCGTCATCAGCCAGGATAGCTTGACACCAGTGGCGTAGTGAGCACAGGTCCCACGTCTGGGAATACCCATCCCACTTAGGGCGAAAAGCGTTACAACAAACAATTGATGGACGGAATGCTGACAATGCAGACATTCTCCCCCAGTCAAGAGATCTGGGTTAAATCCATCGTTCTTTTGCCCACTACACCACCCCAGTTTAGACATGGCCATATGCAAATCAGTCTTGACCCTGTGCCTCATGGGAACAGTCCAGCCCGAACTGCCAAGCCATGTCTTCCCTGGACCGGAATCAAGCATCCTAGGACCAGTTTCTGGCTATCAGCCGTCATCAGCCAGGATAGCTTGACACCAGTGGCGTAGTGAGCACGGGTCCCACGTCTGGGAATACCCATCCCACTTAGGGCGAAAAGCGTTACAACAAACAATTGATGGACGGAATGCTGACAATGCAGACATTCTCCCCCAGTCAAGAGATCTGGGTTAAATCCATCGTTCTTTTGCCCACTACACCACCCCAGTTTAGACATGGCCATATGCAAATTAGTCTTGACCCTGTGCCTCATGGGAACAGTCCAGCCCGAACTGCCAAGCCATGTCTTCCCTGGACCGGAATCAAGCATCCTAGGACCGGTTTCTGGCTATCAGCCGTCATCAGCCAGGATAGCTTGACACCAGTGGCGTAGTGAGCACGGGTCCCACGTCTGGGAATACCCATCTGTAGGAGAGTAGGGTCTGCTTTCTATGTTCACCCCCACTTTTTGCTTTTGCTTTACTGGTTTTCGACTTAGATGTGGCTGTGGGCCTGCTAATCAGACCCACAGCCCTGCTGTTCTCTCTCTAAATTAATACTATGTACTTTAGGTGCATAACCCATTTGGATAGGATCACCTTATTGGCCCCTGTACAGTGTACCCTAGGTACCCAGGGCATAGGTGTACCCTAGGCCTACCAGGGGCTGCAGCATGTATTATGCCACCCCTGGCCTGGCCTTCCATTTTGACACAACTGGCTGATCACTCAGCTGGGGCAAGGTCGTGTAATCACCCCTTGCTTAGGTGTAGTATCCCTATACCTAACTTACATATAGACACATGTGTACCTATCAGTCACTCCTATGGCAGGCCTTGACAATCCTGGAGGCAGAGTGCTTGGTAACATGTGAGATGGTGCTCTAGCATGAGCTGAGCCTGTCTGCAGCTTTCGGAACCTTGTCCTTATAGCTGTTCTATGATATAGCCTACCATATACTCTTAAAGTGCCTTATAATCTTAGACGGTTATGGTAACTATGGTTTGGCTTTATCGAAACATGTCGTGTAAGGTGTCTAACACTGTGGAATACTACCCCCATGCCATTTCTGGACATGAGAATATTATTCCCCCCTTCTAGAGGGAAAGACATGTTAAAATCATACTTCAACTGTTAGCCTCTGACCAAAGCCTCAGCATCACAAAATGGATGCTGCTGCCACGACACAAGTCTGACCTCCTGCAGCTGGGAGTGATCCCAGCCAGGGAGGCCTGGACAATAGGTTTCCTGCTTGGGGAGGTGCTAGCACCTCCCCAGACAGCCTTTAGTGTATTGGGGCAGGGTGGGCTGAAAGGAATGAGACATGCCGGGGGCACACAAGGTGTTCCTTGCATAGTCCAGTTCAAACCGGCGCTGGGGCACTCCAGCCCCAGCTCTGGCGCGAAACTGGACAAAGGGAAGTGGGTGTAACCACCCCCTCCCAGGTCCCACCCATAAGGCGTGACCTAGCAGGTATCCCAGCCCCCCAGATTAGTATAAGAGTGGGAGTTGGGCCTCAAGACTTTAGATTATCCTGAACCTGCAAAACTGAACAGAAACTCTGGACCTTCGACATTCGACGAAAGAAGAAGACTGAAGAATCTCCCTTGTAGCCAAGGAGTGGCTACCCTGTGCAAACAGGCACCATCAAGAGACTACCCTTTGCTTTGCCCACGTTCTACGAGGAACCGACTGCAGAGCCCGACCAGAGCCTTGACTTCCAGACTTCTCCGACCCTGATCCACATCCACAGCAAAGCTGAGATCCGTGGAGGCGACGAGCGACGTGGGACCGGCTACCTGGAAAAAGTGGCTAGTAACTTAAAGCGCAGCTTCTGAGGTACCCTCGAAGTTGTGCACCGGGGATTGAGAAGCCCCAACCCCAAGCACCATCTGCACCGAAGATCAGCCCCCCACACTCCACGAGTCCTGCGTGGGGCCCTTCAGCATTTTCCTGCTTGCCGCGTCTGTCCGGTTGCTTGCCCGCTGGCTAGTGGCCTTTGTGACGACGCTCCCTGAAATCTTCTGCGCTGGTTTGGCTCCTCCAGACTGGCTCCCGCTTCTCTGCTAAGAAGAAGCACCCCAGACCTTCCTGGTCTGCACCAGAAGCAAGTCCTTCGTTCTTCGTGAGTTCCGCTTGCCAAGGCTTGGTGAGTCCTAGTCCAACTTCGACGCCGCCGACAGCAAGAGCCTTCGTGGGACAGCTCGCCTCCTGGTCCTGGTCATCCTCGACGCTTCCTGGTCCTCCTGGCTGCAGCGACAAGCTTCACCTTCACCTGCAATCTTCACGACATCGCCTGGTTCCTTCCTGGTTCCACGTGGTCACTGGCTAGTGACCTTGACTCTGTCCCTTCTGCTTGCAGGTTTCTTCTCTTCTTGATCCCAGCCTTGGGATCCACCGGACACTCTTCACTGACTGCCTGTCAGCATCTTTCTTCAGGCATCCATAGGAGTCGACGACGAAAACGACGCATCTTCACCCCTATGCACCCGCAGCCTGTGGGCTAGGTAACTTGGGTACTCCGGTGCTCATCAGGATAGTGACTATCCTAGTGTCTAGTTTTCAAGTCTCAACTTCCTAGCTACTCCAGAAGTGTCCTAAATCTACCGTTTTCTAAACTGTACTATTGCTATTGACTTTTACGCATTACGCGTGAGTGTTTCCACTCTGCACACGAATCCCGTGGGCCTCCCACTTCCTAACTAACGCTAGTGTAGTGTAGCCCCAGCGATTCCCTAGGCCTAGGCCTATTCTATTTCCGTGACAGTGGTTCTTATACCACTTACTTAGTATATGGTTTGCGTGGCCCCTAGGGCCTAACTGTATTACTTACCTGTGTGACTTAATGTATGCATAAATAAGACTGTGTTGTACTTACCTCTAATCTCATAAAGAGTGCTGAGGGTTTGCTTAGAATAAATACACTTTATTTTAAATATATATCTGTTGTGGTGTCCTTTCATTTGGTATTCAAGGGATTATATATGGTATCACAGCTGGCTTCACATGCCATTCAGAGTTTAGCCTAAGACTGCTCTTGTCCATGCTACCACTAGGATAGCTGGTCTATAAGGTTGACTTTACAACCAATCACCATAAGGGTATTTGGACTGATATAAGGTGTACACTATAACTAGTGACATCATACATCAGGCCAACTTCTCACACCATCCCACTTAGGGCGAAAAGCGTTACAACAAACAATTGATGGACGGAATGCTGACAATGCAGACATTCTCCCCCAGTCAAGAGATCTGGGTTAAATCCATCGTTCTTTTGCCCACTACACCACCCCAGTTTAGACATGGCCATATGCAAATCAGTCTTGACCCTGTGCCTCATGGGAACAGTCCAGCCCGAACTGCCAAGCCATGTCTTCCCTGGACCGGAATCAAGCATCCTAGGACCGGTTTCTGGCTATCAGCCGTCATCAGCCAGGATAGCTTGACACCAGTGGCGTAGTGAGCACGGGTCCCACGTCTGGGAATACCCATCCCACTTAGGGCGAAAAGCGTTACAACAAACAATTGATGGACGGAATGCTGACAATGCAGACATTCTCCCCCAGTCAAGAGATCTGGGTTAAATCCATCGTTCTTTTGCCCACTACACCACCCCAGTTTAGACATGGCCATATGCAAATCAGTCTTGACCCTGTGCCTCATGGGAACAGTCCAGCCCGAACTGCCAAGCCATGTCTTCCCTGGACCGGAATCAAGCATCCTAGGACCGGTTTCTGGCTATCAGCCGTCATCAGCCAGGATAGCTTGACACCAGTGGCGTAGTGAGCACGGGTGGTGTAGTGGGCAAAAGAACGATGGATTTAACCCAGATCTCTTGACTGGGGGAGAATGTTTGCATTGTCAGCATTCCGTCCATCAATTGTTTGTTGTAACGCTTTTCGCCCTAAGTGGGATGGGTATTCCCAGACGTGGGACCCGTGCTCACTACGCCACTGGAGTCAAGCTATCCTGGCTGATGACGGCTGATAGCCAGAAACCGGTCCTAGGATGCTTGATTCCGGTCCAGGGAAGACATGGCTTGGCAGTTCGGGCTGGACTGTTCCCATGAGGCACAGGGTCAAGACTGATTTGCATATGGCCATGTCTAAACTGGGGTGGTGTAGTGGGCAAAAGAACGATGGATTTAACCCAGATCTCTTGACTGGGGGAGAATGTTTGCATTGTCAGCATTCCGTCCATCAATTGTTTGTTGTAACGCTTTTCGCCCTAAGTGGGATGGGTATTCCCAGACGTGGGACCCGTGCTCACTACGCCACTGGAGTCAAGCTATCCTGGCTGATGACGGCTGATAGCCAGAAACCGGTCCTAGGATGCTTGATTCCGGTCCAGGGAAGACATGGCTTGGCAGTTCGGGCTGGACTGTTCCCATGAGGCACAGGGTCAAGACTGAATTGCATATGGCCATGTCTAAACTGGGGTGGTGTAGTGGGCAAAAGAACGATGGATTTAACCCAGATCTCTTGACTGGGGGAGAATGTTTGCATTGTCAGCATTCCGTCCATCAATTGTTTGTTGTAACGCTTTTCGCCCTAAGTGGGATGGGTATTCCCAGACGTGGGACCCGTGCTCACTACGCCACTGGAGTCAAGCTATCCTGGCTGATAACGGCTGATAGCCAGAAACCGGTCCTAGGATGCTTGATTCCGGTCCAGGGAAGACATGGCTTGGCAGTTCGGGCTGGACTGTTCCCATGAGGCACAGGGTCAAGACTGATTTGCATATGGCCATGTCCAAACTGGGGTGGTGTAGTGGGCAAAAGAACGATGGATTTAACCCAGATCTCTTGACTGGGGGAGAATGTTTGCATTGTCAGCATTCCGTCCATCAATTGTTTGTTGTAACGCTTTTCGCCCTAAGTGGGATGGGTATTCCCAGACGTGGGACCCGTGCTCACTACGCCACTGGAGTCAAGCTATCCTGGCTGATGACGGCTGATAGCCAGAAACCGGTCCTAGGATGCTTGATTCCGGTCCAGGGAAGACATGGCTTGGCAGTTCGGGCTGGACTGTTCCCATGAGGCACAGGGTCAAGACTGATTTGCATATGGCCATGTCTAAACTGGGGTGGTGTAGTGGGCAAAAGAACGATGGATTTAACCCAGATCTCTTGACTGGGGAGAATGTTTGCATTGTCAGCATTCCGTCCATCAATTGTTTGTTGTAACGCTTTTCGCCCTAAGTGGGATGGGTATTCCCAGACGTGGGACCCGTGCTCACTACGCCACTGGAGTCAAGCTATCCTGGCTGATGACGGCTGATAGCCAGAAACCAGTCCTAGGATGCTTGATTCCGGTCCAGGGAAGACATGGCTTGGCAGTTCGGGCTGGACTGTTCCCATGAGGCACAGGGTCAAGACTGATTTGCATATGGCCATGTCTAAACTGGGGTGGTGTAGTGGGCAAAAGAACGATGGATTTAACCCAGATCTCTTGACTGGGGGAGAATGTTTGCATTGTCAGCATTCCGTCCATCAATTGTTTGTTGTAACGCTTTTCGCCCTAAGTGGGATGGGTATTCCCAGACGTGGGACCCGTGCTCACTACGCCACTGGAGTCAAGCTATCCTGGCTGATGACGGCTGATAGCCAGAAACCGGTCCTAGGATGCTTGATTCCGGTCCAGGGAAGACATGGCTTGGCAGTTCGGGCTGGACTGTTCCCATGAGGCACAGGGTCAAGACTGATTTGCATATGGCCATGTCTAAACTGGGGTGGTGTAGTGGGCAAAAGAACGATGGATTTAACCCAGATCTCTTGACTGGGGGAGAATGTTTGCATTGTCAGCATTCCGTCCATCAATTGTTTGTTGTAACGCAGCACTTATTGTGCCACCCTGGGACAGCCATACAAACTGACACCACCAGACCACTACTGTAGTCTGGGTAAGGTGGTGCTAGCACCCCTTACAGGGATATAGGTACCCTATATCCCACCCCATTACAACACATATACTCTCATAGGTCACCCCTATAGCAGGCCTTGCTAATCCTACAGGGCAGGGTGCTGAGGTATGTGTGAGGGGGGACCCCTACATGAGGGCCTCTCTGCAACCTTCGTAAAATCATTACTGGGTTGTTTGTAGTGTGGCCATACCATATACTCTTAACCGCATTATAAGTCTATTGCGATATCGCGATAACTTGAGAATGGCTACACAGAACCATATCGCGTTTGGTGTCAAACATGTAGGAATCATACCCCCAGTCCAGCCATGGGCATGAGGGTACGATTCCCCCTTGCTAGAAGGGCGATATGGGAAAAGCGGTAGAATTTAGACACCAATTTAAAAGTGCTACAGCCCGCCACCTACACGACCCTGGCTGGCTGTTGCTAGGGAAAACCCCAGCCTCGCCAGCTGGACAATAGGGCTCCTGTGGCAGGGAGGTGCTAGCATCTCCCCAGACAGGATAATGTGGATTGGAACAGGGTGGGTGCACCAAATGTCCTTTCAGAGTTGCACGTAGGCAGCTGCAGAGACCTAATTCTGCATACACCACTTGGAACCGGTTCAGGGGCATCCTGCCCGTCGCCCAGGCGGGAAACCCACAAAGGGTAGAGGGTTTAGCCACCCTTTCCCGCCTCACCAGCCATTGGTGGACACTAATCTGGACACTCCCCTAATCTTGGGGATAAAGGTGAATAACGTGGCCCCAGAGCCTCAGATTAATTTGGAACTTTACAGAACCGACCTTCGACGAGCTGCTGCCCAGCTGACTGAAGAAATCTCCCTTGGGATAAAGGAGTTATCCCCCTGCTTGGCAGGCACCTGAAACACTGCAAGTGACCCGGTTGGAACTTCGCTGCTCTCATGAACTTCGACGACTTCCAGAACCCTTGAGGTGGGTTTCCAGCGCATCCCAGAGGCCAGTGAGTGTGCTCAACAAGTTTGGGAACCGCGGACCGCGTGGGTGCTGAGATCCCCAATACCCCGAGACCCCGGCCTCTTCTTGCATAGCACACGACCCTGACCAGTGGGGAAGTTGTGCTTTGGCCCGTTTATGAGCCAACCACTCTACAGCAATTGTGCCAAAGACCAGCGCCCTAGCCCCCTCCGGTGGTTCGTGGGTGCCCTTTTACGCACTCCAAATTGCCGCCTCCCGCGGTCCCTTGTCTCTCGACTTGTGGGCCCTAGCGGAGGTCTATCTGTGAAAACAAGAGTTCCCCTGGTTGCTCCAAGCCTGCTCTACAGTCTCCTTGAAGGAGACCTCTCCCAGTGGGTCTTCACTGTAGCTGATTTGTTTATTCTTTGTGGGTTGCGGTTGCCAAGGCTTAGTGGATCCAATCCGGACACTAACACAGCAGCGACCCTAATCCGACGTGGGACAGTCGCCCTCCGGAAGCTGGCCTTCCTTGAAGCCTCCCGGAGCACGTGGCTGCAGATCCAAGCAACAGCACCTCTCACCTGAAGCACCCGACATCGAAGGGGTCCTTGCTTTGAGCCTCCTGGTCACTTTGCCGTGACCCAGACTCTGTCCCCTCTGCTTTCAGGTTCTTCTCTACATTCTTCTTATCTTTGATCTTCACGGCATCATCGACGCTTTTGGCTAGCAGAACTTTTGACTATTTTCCCATTGAAACTCAGCCCGCGACCCGACAGCAGAAACGACCTATGCACCCGGCTTCCCTGGGGCAGGTAACAGTGGTACCTCGGTACTCTCGGGGTTGTGGGCATCTCAAAAGCTCAAGTCTAAAGTTTTAACTTTGTACTACTGCTAGAAGTATTTTTAATCTGTTTATTTCAAACAGCGACATTCTCCATAGGCTAACATTGCGATCCGGATAGCAGCTCTTTGCACTGCACTCGTCTCCCGTGGGTCCCCTTCCTCATAACTGTGGGTGGATTCTGAAGGGGCAAGCAACCCTGAGTGCCCTAGGCATTGCCTGTAGAATTGTCGTGGTTCTTATACCACTATTTTAGTATATGGTTTGGTCCCCCCCTGGGGCCCACTGATTTCTGTGCTATTTATTGTGTTTATAAATGCTTGTTTGAAGTGTAACTTTGCCACTAGTCACATAACGCGACTGTGGGATTCTGTCTAGAATAAATACATATATTTTATATATATACCTGTGTGGCTACTCTTTCATTTGGTTATTCAAGAGGTTATTATGGTAAAACAATAAGCTTAACACTCCTTCAAGACTTAGCCTGAAGGTTGCTCTCCATAGCTACCACTAGGATAGCTTTCTTTAAAGGTTGTCTTAAACCTATCATCAATAAGAGTCGAATTGGACTGGTGCACGGTGTCCCTATAACTAGGAACAGCATATGCCTGGCCAACTTCTCACAGGGGTTCACCCCTCTTCAGCCAGGATAGCTTGATTCCAGGGGCATGGAGACCACGGGACCCACGTTTGTTCATACACTTCCCACTTGGGGTGACAAATGCAAAAACAACAGTTGATGGACAGAATGCAGAACAATGTCATACATTCACTCCAGTAAAGATATCTGGGCCTAAATCCGTCGTTTTTTTGCTCACCATGCCATTCCAGTTTGAACCCAGCCATGTGCAAATCAGTCTTGACCCTGTGCCTCATGGGAACAGTCCAACCCGAACTGCCAAGCCAGGTCCTCCCTGGACTGGAAACAAGCATCCTAGGACCGGTTTCGGGGTATCACCCCTCTTCAGCAAGAATAACTTGATTCCAGTGGTATGGAGAGCACGGAACCCTCTTCGGGGTTTACCCTTCCCACTCTGGGTGACAAATGCAAAAACAAAAATTGATGGACAGAATGCAGAACAATGTCATACATTCACCCCAGTACAGAGATCTGGGCCTAAATCCATTGTTTTCTTGCTCACCATGCCATTCCAGTTTGAACCCAGCCATATGCAAACTAGTCTTGAACCTGTGCCTCATGGGAACAGCACAGCCCAAACTACCAATCCAGGTCCTCCCTGGACTGTAAACAAGCATCCTAGGACCAGTTTGGGGGTTTCAACCCTTATCAGCAAGGATTGCTTGATTTCAGTGGAATGGAGAGCATGGGACCCATGTCTGGGCATACCCTTTCCACTCGGGGTGTCAAATGCAAAAACAACAGTTGGTGGACAGAATGCAGAACAATGTCATACATTCACCCCAGTACAGAGATCTGGGCATAAATCCATCGTGTTTTTTGCTCACCATGCAATGCAGTTTGAACCCAGCCATATGCAAATTGGTCTTGACCCAGCGCCTCATGGGAGCAGTCCAGCCCGAACTGCCAAGCCAGGTCCTCCCTGGACTGTAAACAAGCATCCTAGGACCTGTTTCGGGGTTTCACCCCTCTTCAGCCATGATAGCTTGATTCCAGTGGCATGGAGAGCACGGGACCCACGTCTGGGCATACCCTTTCCACTCGGGGTGACAAATGGAAAGACAAAAGTTGATGGACAAAATGTAGAACAATGTCATACATTCACCCCAGTATAGAGATCTGGGCCTAAATCCACAGTTTTTTTGCTCACCATGCCATTCTAGTTTAAACCCAGCAATGTGAAAATCAGTCCTGATGCTGTGCCTCATGGGAACAGTCCAGCCCGAGCTGCCAAGCCAGGTCCTCCCTAGACTGGAAACAAGCATCCTAGGACCGGTTTCGGGGTTTCACCCCTCTTCTGCCAGGATAGTTTGATTCCAGTGGCATGGAGAGCACGGGACCCACGCCAGTGCATACTCTTCCCACTCGGGGTGACAAATGCAAAAACAAAAGATGATGTGCAGAATGCACAACAATGTCATATATTCACCCCAGTACAGAGATCTGGGCCTAAATCCATCGTTTTTTTGCTCACCGTGCCATTCCAGTTTGAACCCAGCCATAAGCACATCAATGTTGACCCTGTGCCGGGAACAGTCGAGCCCGAGCTGCCAAGCCAGGTCCTGCCTGGACTGGAAACAAACATCCTAGGACCGGTTTCAGGGTTTCACCCCTCTTCAGCCAGGATAGCTTGATTCCAGAGGAATGGAGAGCACGGGACCCACGTCTGGGCATAACCTTCCCACTCGGAGTGACAAATGCAAAAACAAAAGTTGATGTACAGAATGCAGAACAATTTCATATATTCACCCAAGTACGGAGATCTGGGCCTAAATCCATTGTTTTTTTGCTCACCATGCCATTCCAGTTTGAACCCAGCCCTACGCAAATCAGTCTTGACCCTGTGCCTCATGGGAACAGTCCAGCCCGAACTGCCAAGCCAGGTCCTCCCTGGACTGGAAACAAGCATCGAAGGAACGATTTCGGGGTTTCACCCATCTTCAGCCAGGATAGCTTGATTCCAGTGGCATGGAGAACAGGGAACCCACATCTGAGAACAACCTTTTCACTCGGGGTGACAAATGCAAAAACAACAGTTGATGGTCAGAATGCAGAACAATGTCCTACATTCACCCCAGTACAGAGATCTGGGCCTAAATCCATTATTTGTCTGCTCACTATGCCATTCTAGTTCGAACCCAGCCATATGCAAATCAGTCTTGACCCTGTGCCTCATGGGAACAGTCCAGCGCGAACTACCAAGCCAGGTCCTCCCTGGACTGGAAACAAGCATACTAGGACCGGTTTCGGGTTTCATCCCTCTTCAGCCAGGATAGCTTGATTCTAGTGGCATGGAGAGCACAGGACCCACGTCTGGGCATACCCTTCTTACTCGGTGTGACAAATGAAAAAACAACAAATGATGGACAGAATGCAGAACAATGTCATACATTCACCCCAGTACAGAGATCTGGGCCTAAATCCATCGACTGTTTTGCTCACCATGCATTCCAGTTTGAACCCAGCCATATGCAAATCGGTCTTGACCCTGCACCTCATGGGAACAGTCCAGCCTGAACTGCCAAGCCAGTTCCTCCCTGGACTGGAAACGAACATCCTAGGACCGGTTTCGGGGTTTCACCCCTCTTCAGCCAGGATAGCTTGATTCCAGTGGCATGGAGAATACGGGACCCACGTGTGGTCATACCCTTCCCACTTGGGGCGACAAATGCAAAAACAACAGTTGGTGGACAGAATGCAGAACAATGTCATACATTCACCCCAGTACAGAGATCTGGGCCTAAATCCATCGTTTTTTTGCTCACCAAGCCATTCCAGTTTGAACCCAGCAGTATGCAAATCAGTCTTGACCCTGTGCCTCATGGGAACAGTCCAACCCGAACTGCCAAGCCATGTCCTCCTTGGACTGGAAACAAGCATCCTAGGACCGGTTTCGGGGTTTTATCCCTCTTCAGCAAGGATAACTTGATTCCAGTGGTATGGAGAGCACGGAACCCATGTCTGGGTATACCCTTCCCACTCTGGTTGACAAATGCAAATAAACAGTTGGTGGACAGAATGCAGAACATGCCATCGTGTTTTTTGCTCACCATGCAATGCAGTTTGAACCCAGCCATATGCAAATTGGTCTTGACCCAGCGCCTCATAGGAGCAGTCCAGCCCGAACTGGTCGCAATGGGCGCTGCCATCTTGTTTTTAACTCTATTGCATGGTTCTGGGGCCTGATTTTCAATCCTCTCCAAATCTTTTCAATCCTTTGTTTCAACCCACTATTTTTTTTATCTTTCTTATTTATTATTTCTCTTACTATTTTCCAGCTTCTATATTTTTGGTTTTTGTCTCCTTTTTTTGTTTTTTATCTACTTTTTCTCTTTCTATTGCCTGCTATTATTTATTTCCTTTACTTCTTTAATTTTATTACCTTTTCTTACCCCAGAACCATGTCTAAGGGTAGGGCTGGTCGACGTCGCACAAGGGGTGCAGGCCCGGGCCTTATTTGGGGAGGTGGAGTTGGCTGCACTAATTTTCTTTGTGCAGCGCCACCTCCCCCTCAACCCTGGCAGCAGTTGGCAGGCCTGGGTCCGGGTACAGCCTCCAGGAGCGTCGGCAGCGGTGGGGAAAGGTGCGCCGGGCAGTGTCGCGCTTCTCTGGGGTCCGGCGCACCCAGGCGCAGCTGACGCACCGGTGGTCCAACATCCTGGACCGTGAGCAGGACCTGCTGGACCTTCTAGGAGTGGAGGTCCCGGGGCTTGGTGAGTACCTATTTAATTATTAATACTTTGTGTCTGTTCTTCTGCTCTGTGTTATATATTGCGAATATCTTTTTTTTCTTCCAACCAGCTAGAATGTTGCTGCTTAAATTCCAGGTTAATTACGTTTAAAAGTCTTCTGTGATTTTTTATGACACAGGTGCTCTTCTGCGCTACTACTAATCTTACTTGTTTGCAACTTTGCGTTTGCGCTCGCTTAGCGTGATTCTGTACGAGTTTATTTTAGAGAAATTAAGTTACGTAATGCTACAGTGACTCTAGTCCACTCCTTACTTTGTCCTGTCACTAATAGATAGGGGCGGATTGATACTTAGGTTTAGGTACTTTGTATGAGTTTCTAATTTGTTAGTGGTATGCGTGATGCCCCCTCAGTTACGTGACGTGCTGCTAGTACTGCAGTCTTTATTAGAACCTTTTCTAGTTTGTTCAATGAGTGGTGGTAATTGGCTTAGCACTAGCAGAACATCAGCATCAATCAATTAACCCAAAATTTGGTGTATACAAAAAATGTAGTCCTCCATTTGACCATATGCATTGTTGAGGAATAAAAGAAGTGGAAATGCATACTTAATGTACAATTGGCATGCCTGGAATAGGTGGGCTTGGTTGGGTGGTACGTCGTACTTAGGCTTAGTTGTAATTTAGTATTCTGGAATCAGAATGGAAGACTGGATTACTGTTGATAAATAGTAACTTAAGTAGCCGATCCGCGAATCCCCCAATACTACTTGTTGACCAGATGAGATCGGTCAATTTAGTTATTGCAATTGTTGTTTACATAAGTGTTTTTTGACTGTTGTTAAAAAATATTGTATTTGTTTGACACCATCCATCAATGTTTGTCTCTTTCTTATATCTTTCCTGTTCATCAGCACCCAGGGGCAGACAGACAGGGAGTGGGGGTTCGGCGGGACAACAGTCCGAACAGCACCAGGAGGACACCAATGAGGGCTCCTCTGCTGGCCCCAGTAAGTCTTCTTGTTTTTAATAATATTTCTTATTCCATAACTTTTACTGCACCATATTTTTCACAAACTATTGTTTCAGTTTCCAAATACTATTTTTTTACCAACAATTATCCTTCGATCTGTACGGTTTCAAAAATCTTATCCCTGCCTCTGCTATGATGACTCTCAGTACTACTACTACTAATACTATCAGTCTGTCGGTACTGTAGTAGCTAGTCTTGCCCAGTTGGCCAGTGCCACTCTTTATGTGAAAGGTTGTAATATAAAACTCATATTCACCAGTAGCTCTAGCCATTGAGTCCAATCCTTTGGGTCGTCGTCTTGTACTACTTCTAGTCTTATTGATCTTGAGTCTTTGTTAATCTTGAGGCTTTGAAAATTCACAGCAACAAAAGCCCAACCAGATTTATTACTATTTTGATATGATAGCCTATGGGACATACTACTACTGTTGTAGGGATTTTGCACATACACAGACCTTTGCACAAGAAAATAGGATGTCGGTGATGGTAGGTTGGACCTTCCTCACACACCTCAATCAGAAATTCAGCACCCACCACAATTCCACTGCTCGACTATAGTACTGTCTTGTCATAACTATTAGGTCTCCGAACCCTCCCCCCAAGATACCCAACAAGTAGACAACCCAGAACATAACACACCCAACCTCTCAGTCGTGGAAGCAATGCACATGCACACCCTTACTTTAATTTGCTCACTCGTGTAAGTTAGACCACACCAAATACCACCAAGTCTATGTAAGTTCAAAATGTTTATTTTGAATTGAGAAGCTCTGTAAATTGTTTTATTATAAAATGCAGCACCAACCGGAAAATCAATAACATTAAAACAATAAACATTGTTACACTTATACAGTTGGGAATTAAATCATGATAACTGAACAGTGGTGGAAGGCAGCACCACCATCCCCTAGGAATTTAGTTTATATAAATTTATAAATGAAGATGTGAGTGAAGGGACCCCTCACCTTAGGAGAACCTAGTACTTGTAGTTGTTGCATCATTCATAAGCTCTGCAAAGCTCTGGTTCGTAGAAGGGATTCTTCCGTCTGTAATGCGAAAAATGAAATGGTGTGCGTTAGTATATTGCAACTTGCAAGCATTTCTCAGCCGTGCCAAAAAGTGTAGCATTTATGGATAAGAAATATGGACTAACAGTACACCAGTACTTCCTAAAAAAGTGGCTTCTTAATGTTTTTGTTGACCGCTTGTACGCAGCGCGTAGACTAGACAGTAGCAGTGTGAGGCAGGTCATGTGGGCTCAAAGGTGTCTTATACAAGAAGCTGCAAGGTAACGTCACATGTGCAAAAATAAAAGACACAAAGGTAAAATGGTACCATGGCTCGGGCTAATTAAGCAAAGGCTACACTGACCATATATAACTATTAGTGTCTACTCTACTACTACCTGATTTGTACTAGTGATGTATGTTAGTATTAACTCATTTTTCAACCTTGCTACTGATCAATAGGGGGGAGGTGTATATGACGCCTAATAAATGTGTAATATTTTCTAGGCGCACTACCGACCACCATTGCCGGGGCCAGCGAAGGCGATGCGGAGGGCGAGGATGCGGCAGTTGCTGCAGATAGCAACGGAGCGGGTGGGGGAGTGGCAGCACCAGTGGCGGGCGGTGGTAAGTTAGATTCATAATCCTTAACTATTGTTGAACTTGACAGTACACTCACTGCAAGGGTGTACTGTATGTATATGTATACTGTTCTCTTGAGACTTAGGGCCCCATTAGGATGGCGGGCGTATTGCCCTCACCGGGCTGGCAGTATTCACCGCCGACACCACAGGGGCAAACCTCCCGCCATCCCTGTAGAAAAGAGTCAGACCCCCCATATGTCGACCAGGCGGAAAAGGGTTCAATATGGCGGTGGTGTCTCTCTGAACACACCGCCAGCCATATAATCTGCATTTTGGAATGCCTTTGCGTGGCGGCATTGCCGTCCGCCACGGAAAGGCATGCAGACATTGCAGAGTATGCTTGGGGGCCCCCATGGAGGGTACCTACCTATGCTATGGTACCCCCCTGCCTTTCAAAGCAAAACGTGACAGGCTCCGTGCGGGCCCATCATGTTGTGCTTGGAAAAGCAGCACAACATGTATTTTTAGCATTGCTTTCGGCACCGCCAAACCGAATGTAAAAAAAACAGGATGCGCCCGCCACTGTGCCGGGCGCATCATCCTAATTAATTGTCCCCATGGGACCCCCACCCTTTTTAGCGTGAGGATGGCGGGTGGACAAAGTGCGCCCGCCATCCGATGTCGTAAGTAAGTATGAGTTGTTGGGGACGTTTGAAGAGTGAACTAGAAGACTAGAATCCCTTTAATTTGCATAGGAGCGGAAGTATTGAGTAACCAATGGCCTCATCTATCTGATTTCAACTCCGCTTTGAAAGTTTTATGGAGAAGAGCACCTGGTGCACTGTTCAGCTAAAAAGTGAAAGACGGGTGGAAGTAAGAAGGACGGGCGAGATTTAAAATGTTATGTACTACTGTGCTTTATAGTGCTACTCTACCATGCCACTATGTGTATAAATAATTAACTTGTCTTACTGTTTTTCTAAGAGTATATTTTACAATTGTCTTGTTTTTTTCTTTTTGATACACAGCTACTCCTAAACTAAACCGCAAGGAATTGGCCGCCAAGGCACGGCGCCAGAAGCTGGAGGCAATCCAGCGGGAATACCGGCGGCTGGTGGTCTTAGCCGAGGAGGAGGAGGAGACTGCGGCAGCAATTCAAGCCTCCTCCAGTGCACCGGGCCCCAGCCACTGCCCTCCAGCGGTACAGCACCACCGTCTTGCGGCTGCCCGCTGCCACCGTAGTGCCATCTCCGGTGCCCCCCCAACTGTGGCTGCAACTGCCGCGCCCTCAGATGCTGCGTCGCCCGTCTAGAGGACCAGATGCGTGTCCTCCTTGAGTCCCGCCCCACACCTTAGTCCCTGTCATTAAGTTCTGCCCCTTTTTTAATTCTTGTTTGGGTGGGTGGGAACTTGTTTGGGCGTTGGGATTTTTTCTTTACGGACTTTTTCTCCTATGGACAATTGGACATTGGTTGGGGTTAGGGAGGGGGGTGGGTCAGCTTTTGTGGGTTTAGTTTATTTTTGTTAGGGTAAATTAAATATATTTTTCTATGTTACATGCAATGTTGTTAATGTTTTGTAGGTGGGGTAACTCTTTTACATCACACTGTTTCCTTGCTGGTGCATGGCCGCCCATAGCCTGTGTTTGATTTAAATAATTGACACAAACAGATAGATGCGACACACCTCACTGATTGACTTGTCCTTCTAGTACTTTCAGTCTGTCCTCTAGTCTATGTATTCTTTCTCTGGACTGGTGTATGGAAATGAAATCATTGACAACATGTCAATTATTAATTCTGCCTCCCCCAAACTTCTCTCTTACCTGTGCTTGATGTTTATGTCCAATTGTGGCACAGCAATGGCTGCATGGTGAAGATGGTTTCCTTTTTCTAACATGCCATGATTGGGGTGGTGGTGGTGGTTGTATAGTAGTAGTAGTAGACACTGGCAGG
This sequence comes from Triturus cristatus, assembly GCF_964204655.1. Taxonomy (NCBI): domain Eukaryota; kingdom Metazoa; phylum Chordata; class Amphibia; order Caudata; family Salamandridae; genus Triturus; species Triturus cristatus. Next base: position 877,413,279 of record NC_140579.1, read on the forward strand.
GCGGCAGCATTTGCAAAAAAAGAAAAGGAGACAGTCAATCGCCTTTGAGAGACTGTTAGAGGAGTGGTAGAATGAAGTACAGTACAGAACTTACCGAGCAACAATAATATGCTCAAATATTAGACAACAAAACATAACGGTGGTTGGGATAGCCTACTAGACAGAGTTACAAACTATAGTTGTGTTGAGTCACTTGACTAGGCCTACAGCCTAACAGTTAGTGCTGTATATGAGGAATGACAACAAACAAATCCAATCAATGCCGGCAATTCATGCTGAGGTATATGTTCCTTTGTTAAATAAAATAACCTAGAATATCCTACTCATGGGTGGGCAAGCAGAAGAAGATCATCGCTCTGCCTTGAAATTGAAGTACTGTTGCTTTCGCCACATCCGCCCCAGCAAGTGTGTGATTAAGTATTGGTGTACATTTAATTTAGTCACACCTTGACAATAAGTCAGACAGCCCGGGGGAAGAGGGTTAGGGTTTGTTGAATGGATGGTAAGGGGGTTTTTGGGAAAGGTTTGACATAGAAAAACAGTATGCATGGACAAACAAATGACATTCATTGAAGACTACCATATCCATATGCTAAGGGAGAAAAAGGAAATGCATGCATGATGATGAGAGACCCGGATTACATACACTTCTAGTTCTTGTTCTGTTGTTCCGGCCTTAATACTTTTACAGATAGCAAATAGAAATTTTAAATATTGGTAGGGAAGAATCGTAAACAGAGAGCAAACCTAATGATGATAATAACAACTCCAAGAACACACTGTTGTAAAGATTGTATACAAAATATTAATCAAATTATTTAAAAGTGGATACTGTTACTGTGTTATCCTGGTAAAAAATGTGGACTGGATTTGCATCTCGGCATTCCTCTTGGTCCTCCTCTCATCCATCAATCTTGAGTGTGTCGCCTCGCCACTCTCCACTGCCCGGCTGGAAACAAAAATGTTGATTTATTGGTAAGGTAAGTGTGCATTGTAATGTTTTCCAAAGTATAGGGCAAGGCCCGGCCTGTAATTGTAGATGGAAAACCAAAGGGGATATTGAGAACCAAAGTTGAAACAAATGCACAAGTTATGGTGTAGTGCAACAAGAACACTTTCCGAGGTGGCATGTATGCATCATCTCTACTCTAGTCTGTTTCCAGCATTGACCTTCAACAATAACAGGAGAGAGCAGGCCCACAGTGCTTAGCAGTAGCACATCCTACGTTAAGACTTTAGAGTACTTTTTTTTTTTTTTAAAGAGTTGGACAAAGGCAAAGCACATTATCCATTCCAAACATAGCATTTTACAGTTTAAGTTAGTAAATCAATGCACCGCAGGCATCCCACCGCTCACTCTATTCCACTTCTACAGACATTTGGGTCTGCTGTGGTTGTTTGTTGTTGACGTGTTTACCTTTAGGCTTTTAAGTTTATGCCACTCATGAAGCGTCCTCCTGACTTCATCATCATCTCCGATACTTTTATAGATCGGCCTGCAGTAGAAATAAAATTGTTATTACACAACAAGAGTAGAAAAATTATTGACTTGAGTCAGTCTTTAGTGTGTACAGAAAGATAGATTACTAGTATACTTTGACTTCACTTTGTGCACAACAAACAAACAATGAAAACACAAAGACCAATCGCTCAGAGTCAGGTGTCCAATGCATGCCATTAATTGTCATTACCTGTTCCTTCTCATCTTAAGTTAACGGGCCGTCTATTTCGCCATCATCATGATGGACGGTGCTGTTGTGTCATCATACTCATTGCGTAGATATAGTGAGTCCCCTTCCTGTATTGAATTAAAAGCAATTTCTTATTTGCAAGAAGGGGAAAATTGAATTCACCTTGAGTTAAGTTTAGTGTGTTCTGTAGAAAGTTGATTAGTGGCAGTGCACAATTACATAAATTCATGCACAACAAACACAACAAAAACATTCAGTCTGCGACTCTGCATCCAATGCATGGCATCAATCATTACCTGTTCCATCTTATTCTCAGGTAATGGCCAGTCTCTCTCGGCTCTTAAAAGGAGGATAGCTATAGTAGTCATCTGATTCATGCTCCACTTCTTTTGGCAGGACTAGGAAAGTTTGATTTCTTTCTTGTAGTATTTTACCATCATCCAATCATCATTTATGAGGGCAATGGATTTGGGCGGGAGATTCAGTATGATGGAGCGGAGGAGCTGGATTCGGAGGACTGTACTGTCAAATTGCAGACACCTGAAAATTGTATATTAAATAAGAAGAGTAGAAGACGGTGGTAATGGATTTGTTGTGATTCACAAGTTTGTAACCGGAACGACAGACACACAAATAACGGTGGGAAAAAAGGGAGGAAGACAGTAAGTGCAAGCCTAATTGTCAGGGAAGTATAGCTCGTCCTCAAACTCTGGGGGGTCAGCCAGTAGTAGGTAATCATCATGTGACACACTACTTCCGTCACCTGAGCCGCTGTCCTCATCTTCCTCCATTGCTTCATGTATTGTGTAATTCGGTGGTATGAAGTGCTGATTCATTTTGATCATTGTTAACCTCTCCACATTTTTGGGTGAGAGACTGGTCCTTCTCAATGTTACAATGGAACCAGCAGCACTGAAAACACGTTCAGAAGAGACACTTGCGACAGGGCAAGCCAGATAGCTTATCGCCAGCCTGCTGAGCTGTGGCCATTCAGACCTTTTCCTATACCAATACTGCAATGGGTTTTGATCAATGTACACCTCTGTTGGGTCGTCCAGATAGGCCTGGACCATCCGCTCAATGTTCAGCGTTGCTGCTGGTAAGCTTTCGTGCTGTTTTTTCTGTGCATCAGCACTGAGCTTATTAATGCCTAACTTTACATACCAATCGTGTAATGATTGTACTCGGCCTAATGATCCAGTTATTGTTTCTGTGGTCGATCGTGATGGTGAGTGTTGTGATCCAAACGCACTGCCCTCAGCTGACGAAGTTGCACTTGAAACTGCATGGCCTGCTTCAGTATTTCTTGTGGGTTGATCTTGCGGGCTTTTAATTAGCAGCCGTTCGTTTTCCAACTTACTGGCTGCTTCAGCTATACAACTTTTGTAGCGGGCAACATCAATCTCGGAAAAAGCAAAGAATGTCTTCAGTCCAAATTTTGCATGTGGATCCAGAATTGTGGCACAAATGTAATGTTCTTGTGACAAAATTTTATTTTGTATCCTTACATTTTCAGCTAAGCGCCGGGATAAGCTTTCCACCAAGTCATGAGCTTGCCTTTTGTCCTCTACACCTTTGTATGATTCAGACACATTATTCAGCTGACGCTCTAGCATTTGTAATAATGGGATAGCTTGGCCCATTGTACAGTCCTCCTTGCTGACTTCACGTGTGAAGACCTCAAAAGGACACAGCATCTCAGTCAGGCATTTAATTAGGCTCCATTGCTCCATGTCAAGGTTCATGCCTTTAACAGTAGCATCCCCTCTTCTGTTCCAGACATATTCATGGAGTGACCTGTACTGCTCATACAGACGATCAAGCATGTAATACGTTGAGTTCCAACGTGTTTCCACCTCCTGGATGAGTGCCGTGACTGGCATCCTATGTTCACGTTGGATGATCCTCAGCTGCTTCCGAGTTTTAAAAGAATGGCTGAAATGAGTGCACATTCTTCGGCAGATGGCCAGTAAATTGCTGACTATGGGTTCTTTTTTCAGAAAATCTTGAACTATAATGTTTATGCAGTGCGCCAAACACGGAACCCTGAAATAGGAACCAAGTTCCATGACCTTAAGTACATTACTGCCATTGTCTGTGGCAACAAAACCAATACCAAGCCCTCTTGGCCGCAGCCATTCCAAAACCTTGCTGCGAAACTCGTGTAAAATGTTTTCAGCCGTATGAGATTTCTCCATGGCGAACATGGCTACAGTTGCATGTTTCCGATTACCTTCAAAAATCGCAGCTGTGTCAACAGCACCTCGTGCAGATAGCTTATCTCTAACCCCAACAAAAGAGATCCAGCGTGCAGTGATGCACATGTAATCTGTGGCTTGGCAACTGGTCCACATGTCTGTTGTCAGGTGGATATTGTGAACAGCACTCTGCTGCAAAGCTTGTCCAACCAATTCCAGCACATCATGATGTAGTGCCGGAACAGCAATTCTTGCGAAATATGACCGGCTCGGAACCTTCCATTTAGGGCAGATGGCAGACACAAATTCAAGGAAACCCACCCCTTCCACAAATGAAAAAAGCAGAAGGTTCAGCGCTAACATTTTAGCCAGCTTCGCATTGTATAATCGTGCCGTTGGGTGGTTGCGTTGGAACTGCCCCTCCAACCTAAACATGCTCTCAATGGTAGGCTGGATTACTTTCCTTTGTGGTACTGTTTTCATTAACCCACTAAGGCTCAACGACACAGATTGTCTCATTGCGGTACTCGGTCGCCTTGGTGTCTCACTCTCAGCCTGACTCAGAGTATGGCTCTTACTGCGGTGCCACTCTGATGTTACTGAGGAGGATGAGGGCGTTACCACTGCACTACTGGGGACAGGGATAGAAATGCCTCCCTCTTCTTCACCTGCCACCGCAATAATATCACTCCCTGATTCATCCTGACCAACTTCAATGGGTTGAGTTTTTCTACTTTCTTTTAACTTAAGTAGGTGATCCTCCCACACGATAGTGTGGTGTATTCTGAGATGACTTGCTTGTCCTCCGGTACCATAGTTTGTACCAAGCTTACCACGCCGAACACCGTGCCGACAAATTGAGCATATAGCAAGGGAGGAGAACTTTCTGGCACTGCTGGATGTGCCCCTTTCAATACCAGATGAACTGGAGAGTGTGCTTGAAATGTGACCCTGTGCACCTAGACTGTGACTTTTACTACCACTACCTACTGAGATGGTTGAGCTGGATGTAGGTCCCTGCCGGGCCTTGGAAAATATGGCAGCTGGAGGTAGTGGTGGTGTAACCTGTGTTGGTGATATCCGTGCTACATTCCGCTCAGTAGCGGCCTTTCTGGATAGGGTGAGAATGTTGGTCTCCAATCCCTTTGGGGCGGGAGTAATGTGCATGATGACTGGCTCGTCTTCATCAACATCATCACCCCCCTCTTCTACATCTACCTCCATAACTCTAAGTTTTTCTGGGACCTTCCTTTTCAGAAGCATTGTCTTGTGGCGTATATCACTCTCAGACTGAGCTGGTGGGAGCCAAGTGTCATCACGATCTTCAGAAGCGGGGCTTGAAGAAGAAGATGATGGACTAAGCCTCCTTTTCCTTGCTGGTGGTCTGGAAGACAATAGATGTTCTGAAACAGTGGTTTGACTTTGCTCCACTTTGTCTGCAGGAAGCTCGATTTCCTGAAATGCCCCTACGTCAGGAGCAACAACTACTATGGTGGATTGTTGCGGCCGCTGCTGTTCTTTTTGCAGCCGCTGCTGTTCTTGTTGCGGCTGCTGCTGTTCTTGTTGCGGCTGCACACTGATCTGCTGAGTTTGCGCCTGCATTGAACTTGATTGTGTACTACTTTGCGGTAATGACATTTCTTCAACATCGCTGCTCGTTAGTAGACTGGATACCTCTGCGACACTAAAGCCCTTGGGCCTAGGTTGGTGGGGTTGGACCTCTGTGCTGCTCCCAGCTTGGTTCCCGGACAACGTTGCTGCAGGCATAACTTTTTTGGTGCCAAAAAAAACATTGGTCGGCACACCACCAGTCGTGGTTAATGGCACTTCCTTTTTCTGTTCCTTCTTCTCACCGGCAACTTTCTTGGTACTGGACCTGGTACCTTTGTTTGGGGCCATCTTCTTCAGATGTTAGGCAGGATGCAGATGCACAAAAAGTTCTGGTCCACGTGAACGTGATGCGCAGCAGGACTTCTGTCTGGCTGGCAGTACAACGGGTAGCCGGGTGATGCTGATGACACCTCCTCCTCTGTCTTTTGTGCACCTAAAAGCAAATAAGCCAGGAGAAGAACATCAGTGAAATGTTGCATTTGTTGTTGTGGTTCAGTTACTTAGTACTGTACTAGTGCAAACAAAAGATAGTCTAGCTATTTATGACTTTTTTTTAACAAGGGATATGTTATACTACTGTGTACAGTCGCACACTACACTCTCAGGAAGGATAGGAAAGTTAATAATAACCACCAAAATAAAAATGTAATGGAAGTGGGGTGGACCCTATTTGCCATTAAATTATTTGAGCATCTCAGCATCCATGGAGCTGCTGCTGGCAAAGGGGGTGGATGGATGGAAGCAGTAAGCCAAATAGCCAATAGGAAAACCATGCAGGCCTATGGCAAAAGCAGGACACTAATAACTCCCAGTCCAAACACAAAAAAAGGCCACCACCCACATGGACACTCACAAATCACAAACAAGCAGGGGGCCTGGGAAACACCAGGAGCTGACAAAAGGCCTATAAAAGCCAGGTAAAGGATGCATGCTAAAGCACACTGCTCTGCCTTTTTAATGCAACAAAATGGAAATACAAACATTCACAGGCCCCAAAAAGGTCTGCAGGGTGCATGCATTGCACACCAACACACCAGACACATACAACAAAAGCATGTCTTTAAGACAACCAACATCAGAAAGGCCACTCCAAAAAAAAACACTTCCCCAACTCAATCCAATGCCATCCATGCCCTAAATGATGTCTAAAAATTCAACAGACCACACAGAAAACACTTGATTAATAAAGCTGTGGCTACCTGCTCTGATCCTAGTGGATGAAAAAGCAGGCCTGTTGGCAGACAAGGCCAGGCAAGCTTGCAGGCCTAGGCTTCAAAATGGCCAACAGCCACATGGCCAGGCCCAACAACATCAGAAAGGCCACCCCAAAAAAACACACTTCCCCAACTCAATCCAATGCCATCCATGCCCTAAATGATGTCTAAATTCAACAGACCACACAGAAAACACTTGATTAATAAAGCTGAGGCTACCTGCTCTGATCCTAGTGGATGAAAGCAGGCCTGTTGGCAGACAAGGCCAGGCAAGCTTGCAGGCCAAGGCTTCAAAATGGCCACCAGCCACATGGCCAGGCCCAACAACATCAGAAAGCCCACCCCAAAAAAAACACACTTCCCCAACTCAATCCAATGCCATCCATGCACTAAATGATGTCTAAAAATTCACCAGACCACACAGAAAACACTTGATTAATAAAGCTGTGGCTACCTGCTCTGATCCTAGTGGATGAAAAAGCAGGCCTGTCGGCAGACAAGGCCAAGCAAGCTTGCAGGCCTAGGCTTCAAAATGGCCACCAGCCACATGGCCAGGCCCAACAACATCAGAAAGGCCACCCCAAAAAAACATACTTCCACAACTCAATCCAATGCCATCCATGCCCTAAATGATGTGTAAAAATTCACCAGACCACACAGAAAACACTTGATTAATAAAGCTGTGGCTACCTGCTCTGATCCTAGTGGATGAAAAAGCAGGCCTGTTGGTAGACAAGGCCAGGCAAGCTTGCAGGCCTAGGCTTCAAAATGTCCACCAGCCACATGGCCAGGCCCAACAACATCAGAAAGGCCACCCCAAAAAAACACACTTCCCCAACTCAATCCAATGCCATCCATGCCCTAAATGATGTCTAAATTCAACAGACCGCACAGAAAACACTTGATTAATAAACCTGTGGCTACCTGCTCTGATCCTATGGATGAAAAAGCAGGCCTGTTGGCAGACAAGGCCAGGCAAGCTTGCAGGCCTAGGCTTCAAAATGGCCACCAGCCACATGGCCAGGCCCAACAATATCAGAAAGGCCACCCCAAAAAAACACACTTCCCCAACTCAATCCATGCCCTAAATGATGTCTGAATTCAACAGACCACACAGAAAACACATGATTAATAAAGCTGTGGCTACCTGCTCTGATCCTAGTGGATGAAAAAGCAGGCCTGTTGGCAGACAAAGCCAGGCAAGCTTGCAGGCCTAGGCTTCAAAAGGGCCACCAGCCACATGGCCAGGCCCAAAAACATCAGAAAGGCCACCCAAAAAAAAAACATACTTCCCCAACTCAATCCAATGCCATCCATGCCCTAAATGATGTCTAAATTCAACAGACCACACAGAAAACACTTGATTAATAAAGCTGTGCCTACCTGCTCTGATCCTAGTGGATGAAAGCAGGCCTGTTGGCAGACAAGGCCAGGCAAGCTTGCAGGCCAAGGCTTCAAAATGGCCACCAGCCACATGGCCAGGCCCAACAACATCAGAAAGCCCACCCCAAAAAAAACACACTTCCCCAACTCAATCCAATGCCATCCATGCACTAAATGATGTCTAAAAATTCACCAGACCACACAGAAAACACTTGATTAATAAAGCTGTGGCTACCTGCTCTGATCCTAGTGGATGAAAAAGCAGGCCTGTCGGCAGACAAGGCCAAGCAAGCTTGCAGGCCTAGGCTTCAAAATGGCCACCAGCCACATGGCCAGGCCCAACAACATCAGAAAGGCCACCCCAAAAAAACATACTTCCACAACTCAATCCAATGCCATCCATGCCCTAAATGATGTGTAAAAATTCACCAGACCACACAGAAAACACTTGATTAATAAAGCTGTGGCTACCTGCTCTGATCCTAGTGGATGAAAAAGCAGGCCTGTTGGTAGACAAGGCCAGGCAAGCTTGCAGGCCTAGGCTTCAAAATGTCCACCAGCCACATGGCCAGGCCCAACAACATCAGAAAGGCCACCCCAAAAAAACACACTTCCCCAACTCAATCCAATGCCATCCATGCCCTAAATGATGTCTAAATTCAACAGACCGCACAGAAAACACTTGATTAATAAACCTGTGGCTACCTGCTCTGATCCTATGGATGAAAAAGCAGGCCTGTTGGCAGACAAGGCCAGGCAAGCTTGCAGGCCTAGGCTTCAAAATGGCCACCAGCCACATGGCCAGGCCCAACAATATCAGAAAGGCCACCCCAAAAAAACACACTTCCCCAACTCAATCCATGCCCTAAATGATGTCTGAATTCAACAGACCACACAGAAAACACATGATTAATAAAGCTGTGGCTACCTGCTCTGATCCTAGTGGATGAAAAAGCAGGCCTGTTGGCAGACAAAGCCAGGCAAGCTTGCAGGCCTAGGCTTCAAAAGGGCCACCAGCCACATGGCCAGGCCCAAAAACATCAGAAAGGCCACCCAAAAAAAAAACATACTTCCCCAACTCAATCCAATGCCATCCATGCCCTAAATGATGTCTAAATTCAACAGACCACACAGAAAACACTTGATTAATAAAGCTGTGCCTACCTGCTCTGATCCTAGTGGATGAAAGCAGGCCTGTTGGCAGACAAGGCCAGGCAAGCTTGCAGGCCAAGGCTTCAAAATGGCCACCAGCCACATGGCCAGGCCCAACAACATCAGAAAGCCCACCCCAAAAAAAACACACTTCCCCAACTCAATCCAATGCCATCCATGCACTAAATGATGTCTAAAAATTCACCAGACCACACAGAAAACACTTGATTAATAAAGCTGTGGCTACCTGCTCTGATCCTAGTGGATGAAAAAGCAGGCCTGTCGGCAGACAAGGCCAAGCAAGCTTGCAGGCCTAGGCTTCAAAATGGCCACCAGCCACATGGCCAGGCCCAACAACATCAGAAAGGCCACCCCAAAAAAACATACTTCCACAACTCAATCCAATGCCATCCATGCCCTAAATGATGTGTAAAAATTCACCAGACCACACAGAAAACACTTGATTAATAAAGCTGTGGCTACCTGCTCTGATCCTAGTGGATGAAAAAGCAGGCCTGTTGGTAGACAAGGCCAGGCAAGCTTGCAGGCCTAGGCTTCAAAATGTCCACCAGCCACATGGCCAGGCCCAACAACATCAGAAAGGCCACCCCAAAAAAACACACTTCCCCAACTCAATCCAATGCCATCCATGCCCTAAATGATGTCTAAATTCAACAGACCGCACAGAAAACACTTGATTAATAAACCTGTGGCTACCTGCTCTGATCCTATGGATGAAAAAGCAGGCCTGTTGGCAGACAAGGCCAGGCAAGCTTGCAGGCCTAGGCTTCAAAATGGCCACCAGCCACATGGCCAGGCCCAACAATATCAGAAAGGCCACCCCAAAAAAACACACTTCCCCAACTCAATCCATGCCCTAAATGATGTCTGAATTCAACAGACCACACAGAAAACACATGATTAATAAAGCTGTGGCTACCTGCTCTGATCCTAGTGGATGAAAAAGCAGGCCTGTTGGTAGACAAGGCCAGGCAAGCTTGCAGGCCTAGGCTTCAAAATGTCCACCAGCCACATGGCCAGGCCCAACAACATCAGAAAGGCCACCCCAAAAAAACACACTTCCCCAACTCAATCCAATGCCATCCATGCCCTAAATGATGTCTAAATTCAACAGACCGCACAGAAAACACTTGATTAATAAACCTGTGGCTACCTGCTCTGATCCTATGGATGAAAAAGCAGGCCTGTTGGCAGACAAGGCCAGGCAAGCTTGCAGGCCTAGGCTTCAAAATGGCCACCAGCCACATGGCCAGGCCCAACAATATCAGAAAGGCCACCCCAAAAAAACACACTTCCCCAACTCAATCCATGCCCTAAATGATGTCTGAATTCAACAGACCACACAGAAAACACATGATTAATAAAGCTGTGGCTACCTGCTCTGATCCTAGTGGATGAAAAAGCAGGCCTGTTGGCAGACAAGGCCAGGCAAGCTTGCAGGCCTAGGCTTCAATATGGCCACCAGCCACATGGCCAGGCCCAACAACATCAGAAAGGCCACCCCAAAAAAACACACTTCCCCAACTCAATCCAATGCCATCCATGCCCTAAATGATGTCTAAATTCAACAGACCGCACAGAAAACACTTGATTAATAAACCTGTGGCTACCTGCTCTGATCCTATGGATGAAAAAGCAGGCCTGTTGGCAGACAAGGCCAGGCAAGCTTGCAGGCCTAGGCTTCAAAATGGCCACCAGCCACATGGCCAGGCCCAACAATATCAGAAAGGCCACCCCAAAAAAACACACTTCCCCAACTCAATCCATGCCCTAAATGATGTCTGAATTCAACAGACCACACAGAAAACACATGATTAATAAAGCTGTGGCTACCTGCTCTGATCCTAGTGGATGAAAAAGCAGGCCTGTTGGCAGACAAAGCCAGGCAAGCTTGCAGGCCTAGGCTTCAAAAGGGCCACCAGCCACATGGCCAGGCCCAAAAACATCAGAAAGGCCACCCAAAAAAAAAACATACTTCCCCAACTCAATCCAATGCCATCCATGCCCTAAATGATGTCTAAATTCAACAGACCACACAGAAAACACTTGATTAATAAAGCTGTGCCTACCTGCTCTGATCCTAGTGGATGAAAGCAGGCCTGTTGGCAGACAAGGCCAGGCAAGCTTGCAGGCCAAGGCTTCAAAATGGCCACCAGCCACATGGCCAGGCCCAACAACATCAGAAAGCCCACCCCAAAAAAAACACACTTCCCCAACTCAATCCAATGCCATCCATGCACTAAATGATGTCTAAAAATTCACCAGACCACACAGAAAACACTTGATTAATAAAGCTGTGGCTACCTGCTCTGATCCTAGTGGATGAAAAAGCAGGCCTGTCGGCAGACAAGGCCAAGCAAGCTTGCAGGCCTAGGCTTCAAAATGGCCACCAGCCACATGGCCAGGCCCAACAACATCAGAAAGGCCACCCCAAAAAAACATACTTCCACAACTCAATCCAATGCCATCCATGCCCTAAATGATGTGTAAAAATTCACCAGACCACACAGAAAACACTTGATTAATAAAGCTGTGGCTACCTGCTCTGATCCTAGTGGATGAAAAAGCAGGCCTGTTGGTAGACAAGGCCAGGCAAGCTTGCAGGCCTAGGCTTCAAAATGTCCACCAGCCACATGGCCAGGCCCAACAACATCAGAAAGGCCACCCCAAAAAAACACACTTCCCCAACTCAATCCAATGCCATCCATGCCCTAAATGATGTCTAAATTCAACAGACCGCACAGAAAACACTTGATTAATAAACCTGTGGCTACCTGCTCTGATCCTATGGATGAAAAAGCAGGCCTGTTGGCAGACAAGGCCAGGCAAGCTTGCAGGCCTAGGCTTCAAAATGGCCACCAGCCACATGGCCAGGCCCAACAATATCAGAAAGGCCACCCCAAAAAAACACACTTCCCCAACTCAATCCATGCCCTAAATGATGTCTGAATTCAACAGACCACACAGAAAACACATGATTAATAAAGCTGTGGCTACCTGCTCTGATCCTAGTGGATGAAAAAGCAGGCCTGTTGGCAGACAAAGCCAGGCAAGCTTGCAGGCCTAGGCTTCAAAAGGGCCACCAGCCACATGGCCAGGCCCAAAAACATCAGAAAGGCCACCCAAAAAAAAAACATACTTCCCCAACTCAATCCAATGCCATCCATGCCCTAAATGATGTCTAAATTCAACAGACCACACAGAAAACACTTGATTAATAAAGCTGTGCCTACCTGCTCTGATCCTAGTGGATGAAAGCAGGCCTGTTGGCAGACAAGGCCAGGCAAGCTTGCAGGCCAAGGCTTCAAAATGGCCACCAGCCACATGGCCAGGCCCAACAACATCAGAAAGCCCACCCCAAAAAAAACACACTTCCCCAACTCAATCCAATGCCATCCATGCACTAAATGATGTCTAAAAATTCACCAGACCACACAGAAAACACTTGATTAATAAAGCTGTGGCTACCTGCTCTGATCCTAGTGGATGAAAAAGCAGGCCTGTCGGCAGACAAGGCCAAGCAAGCTTGCAGGCCTAGGCTTCAAAATGGCCACCAGCCACATGGCCAGGCCCAACAACATCAGAAAGGCCACCCCAAAAAAACATACTTCCACAACTCAATCCAATGCCATCCATGCCCTAAATGATGTGTAAAAATTCACCAGACCACACAGAAAACACTTGATTAATAAAGCTGTGGCTACCTGCTCTGATCCTAGTGGATGAAAAAGCAGGCCTGTTGGTAGACAAGGCCAGGCAAGCTTGCAGGCCTAGGCTTCAAAATGTCCACCAGCCACATGGCCAGGCCCAACAACATCAGAAAGGCCACCCCAAAAAAACACACTTCCCCAACTCAATCCAATGCCATCCATGCCCTAAATGATGTCTAAATTCAACAGACCGCACAGAAAACACTTGATTAATAAACCTGTGGCTACCTGCTCTGATCCTATGGATGAAAAAGCAGGCCTGTTGGCAGACAAGGCCAGGCAAGCTTGCAGGCCTAGGCTTCAAAATGGCCACCAGCCACATGGCCAGGCCCAACAATATCAGAAAGGCCACCCCAAAAAAACACACTTCCCCAACTCAATCCATGCCCTAAATGATGTCTGAATTCAACAGACCACACAGAAAACACATGATTAATAAAGCTGTGGCTACCTGCTCTGATCCTAGTGGATGAAAAAGCAGGCCTGTTGGCAGACAAGGCCAGGCAAGCTTGCAGGCCTAGGCTTCAAAATGGCCACCAGCCACATGGCCAGGCGCAAAAACATCAGAATGGCCACCCCAAAAAAACCACACTTCCCCAACTCAATCCAATGCCATCCATGCCCTAAATGATGTCTAAATTCAACAGACCACACAGAAAACACTTGATTAATAAAGCTGTGGCTACCTGCTCTGATCCTAGTGGATGAAAAAGCAGGCCTGTTGGTAGACAAGGCCAGGCAAGCTTGCAGGCCTAGGCTTCAAAATGTCCACCAGCCACATGGCCAGGCCCAACAACATCAGAAAGGCCACCCCAAAAAAACACACTTCCCCAACTCAATCCAATGCCATCCATGCCCTAAATGATGTCTAAATTCAACAGACCGCACAGAAAACACTTGATTAATAAACCTGTGGCTACCTGCTCTGATCCTATGGATGAAAAAGCAGGCCTGTTGGCAGACAAGGCCAGGCAAGCTTGCAGGCCTAGGCTTCAAAATGGCCACCAGCCACATGGCCAGGCCCAACAATATCAGAAAGGCCACCCCAAAAAAACACACTTCCCCAACTCAATCCATGCCCTAAATGATGTCTGAATTCAACAGACCACACAGAAAACACATGATTAATAAAGCTGTGGCTACCTGCTCTGATCCTAGTGGATGAAAAAGCAGGCCTGTCGGCAGACAAGGCCAGGCAAGCTTGCAGGCCTAGGCTTCAAAATGGCCACCAGACACATGGCCAGTCCCAACAACATCAGAAAGGCCACCCCAAAAAAACACACTTCCCCAACTCAATTCAATGCCATCCATGCCCTAAATGATGTCTAAATTCAACAGACCGCACAGAAAACACTTGATTAATAAAGCTGTGGCTACCTGCTCTGATCCTATGGATGAAAAAGCAGGCCTGTTGGCAGACAAGGCCAGGCAAGCTTGCAGGCCTAGGCTTCAAAATGGCCACCAGCCACATGGCCAGGCCCAACGATATCAGAAAGGCCACCCCAAAAAAACACACTTCCCCAACTCAATCCATGCCCTAAATGATGTCTAAATTCAACAGACCACACAGAAAACACATGATTAACAAAGATGTAGCTACCTGCTCTGATCCTAGTGGATGAAAAAGCAGGCCTGTTGGCAGACAAGGCCAGGCAAGCTTGCAGGCCTAGGCTTCAAAATGGCCACCAGCCACGTGGCCAGGCCCAAAAACATCAGAAAGGCCACCCCAAAAAAACACACTTCCCCAACTCAATCCATGCCCTAAATGATGTCTAAATTCAACAGACCACACAGAAAACACATGATTAATAAAGCTGTGGCTACCTGCTCTGATCCTAGTAGATGAAAAAGCAGGACTGTTGGCAGACAAGGCCAGGCAAGCTTGCAGGCCTAGGCTTCAATATGGCCACCAGCCACATGGCCAGGCCCAACAACATCAGAAATGCCACCCCAAAAAAAACACACTTCCCCAACTCAATCCAATGCCATCCATGCCCTAAATGATGTCTAAATTCAACAGACCGCACAGAAAACACTTGATTAATAAAGCTGTGGCTACCTGCTCTAATCCTATGGATGAAAAAGCAGGCCTGTTGGCAGACAAGGCCAGGCAAGCTTGCAGGCCTAGGCTTCAAAATGGCAACCAGCCAAATGGCCAGGCCCAACAACATCAGAATGCCCACCCGAAAAAAACACACTTCCCCAACTCAATCCAATGCCATCCATGCCCTAAATGATGCTTGAAAATGAAATACATTCAAAAAACACCAAAGGAACAGTTGCTTCATCATGCACACACCCATGAGGCCATGCCCATGACTAGCTCGGGCCTACTACTGACTACTACTACCCACAACATTTTAAAAAAAAGGAATGATGATAGTTACCAAAAATAAATTGTAGTTACAACAACTGCAATGCCCACAATCAAACAGACACAACAACCACTTACTTGTAAAATATCCTATTAAAAAAATCCTCAAATCCAATTGCAATGATGCAGCAGACAAAAAGAGTGATCATTCCAGCTCAAAATCCAAAGGCAGAATGAGCAGGAGATGGACAAAGCCTGCTGGACAGGAACAGGAAGTTGGAGATTCTGTGTCCCTTCCTCCCTCTCCCCACCTTTTTAAAAAAGGACTCCTTGCACAAAAAAAGGACAGCCAAATGTCAATCTGAGGAGTTGTTTTCATCCAAAATCATCATTTGCAGAAGGTTTCATGCTACTAGAGCAGATATTCTTCTCCAAATTGAAAATTTTACATGTTCGAGTTCTCGAGCTTCACATTACTTCCGCTGGATGTCGATGGCGTGTCGAAAATGACTTGATCGCGTTCTCTCGCTCCCTGTCGCATTGGATATGACATGTTCGGGGTCTCTTTCTCCTTTTCGCATTCGATTAGACATGCCCGCGTCCTCACGCTCTCGCTCGCGGTGTAGAATGACGTGTTCGAGATCTCAATCTTCTTATACTCGCGCGGTGCATGATCGCGAGAAGAATGACATGATCGCGCGACAAATGACGTGATCGCGCGACAATGCGAGCGCGAACTGTTGCGAGACAGCGCAAAATGGCTACCAACAATCCAATATCTCGTGGAGAACGCGACCGGGTTGGGAAAACTTGTCAGCGAATGCGGGGATTCAGGTAAGGCGATTGCGCGCACGCGGGAATTTATTTTTTTACAGCGCGAGCAAGAAACAAATTATCGCTAAGCTGCGGAATGCGGAAATTTGGACATTTTCCGCTTTCCGCGGAATGCAAAAATGCCAAATTATTGCAATTTCCGTGAACGGTACAGAATTTGGGCCCAGGCCTAATCCTAGGACCGGTTTCGGGGTTTCACCCCCCTACAGCCAGGATAGCTTGATTCCAGTGGCATGGAGAGCACGGGACCCACGTCTGGGCATACCCTTCCCACTTGGGGTGACAAATGCAAAAACAACAGTTTATGTACTGAATGCAGAACAAAGTCATAAATTCACCCCAGTACAGAGATCTGGGCCTAAATCCATTGTTATTTTGCTCACCATGTCATTCCAGTTTGAACCCAGCCATATGCAAATCAGTCTTGACCCTGTGGCTCATGGGAACAGTCCAGCCCGAACTGCCAAGCCAGGTCCTCCCTGGACTGGAAACAAGCATCCTAGGACCGGTTTTGGGGTTTCACTCCTCTTCAGACAGGATAGCTTGATTCCAGTGGAATGGAGAGAACGGGACCCAAGTCTGGGTATAAACTTCCCACTCGGGGTGACAAATGCAAAAACAAAGGTTGATGAACAGAATGCAGAACAATGTCATACATTCACCCCAGTACAGAGATCTGGGCCTAAATCCATCGTTATTTTGCTCACCATGCCGTTCCAGTTTGAACCCAGCCATATGCAAATCAGTCTTGACCCTGTGCCTCATGCGAACAGTCCAGCCCGAACTGCCAAGCCAGGTCCTCACTGGACTGGAAACAAGCATCGTAGGACAGGTTTTTGGGGTTTCACTCCTCTTCAGCCAGGATAGCTTGATTCCAGTGGAATGGAGAGAACCGGACCCAAGTCTGGGCATAACCTTCCCACTCGGGGTGACAAATTCAAAAACAAAAGTTGATGTACAGAATGCAGAACAGTGTCATACATTCACTCCAGTACAGAGATCTGGGCCTAAATCCATCGTTTTTTTGCTCACCATGCCTTTCCAGTTTGAACCAAGCCATATGCAAATTAGTCCTCACCCTGTGCCTCATGGGAACAGTCCAGCCCGAACTGCCAAGCCAGGTCCTCCCTGGACTGGAAACAAGCATCCTAGGACCGGTTTCGGGGTTTCACCCCTCTTTAGCCAGGATAGATTGATTCCAGTGGCATGGAGAGCACAGGACCCATGTCTGGGCATACCCTTCCCACTTGGGGTGAAAAATACAAAAACAACAGCTGATGGACAGAATGCAGAACAATGTCATACATTCACCCCAGTACAGAGATCTGGGCGCAAATCCATTGTTTTTTTTGCTCACCATGCCATTCTAGTTTGAACCCAGCCATATGCAAATCAGTCTTGACCTTGTGCCTCATGGGAACGTTCCAGCCGAACTACCAAGCCAGGTCCTCCCTGGACTGGAATCAAGCATCCTAGGACTGGTTTCGGGTTTCATCTCTCTTCAGCCAGGATAGCTTGATTCCAGTGGCATGGAGAGCACGGGACCCACGTCTGGGCATACAATTCCCACTCGGGGTAACAAATGCAAAAACAACAGTTGATGGACAGAATGCAGAACAATGTCATACATTCACCCCAGTACAGAGATCTGGGTCTAAATCCATCGTTTTTTTGCTCACCATGCCATTCCAGTTTGAACCCAGCCATATGCAAACTAGTCTTGAACCTGTGCCTCATGTGAACAGCACAGCCCAAACTACCAATCCTAGTCCTCCCTGGACTTTAAACAAGCATCCTAGGACCGGTTTCAGGGTTTCACCCCTCTTCAGCCAGGATAACTTGATTCCAGTGGTATGGAGAGCACGGAACCCACGTCTGGGCATACCCTTCCCACTCGGGGTGACAAATGCAAAAAAAAAAGTGAATGGACAGAATGCAGAATAATGTCATACATTCACCCCAGTACAGAGATCTGTGCCTAAATCCATCGTATTTTTGCTTACCATGCCATTCTAGTTAGAACTTATCCATATGCAAAACAGTCTTGACCCTGTGCCTCATGGGAACAGTCCAGCCCGAACTGCCAAGCCAGGTCCTCCCTGGACTGGAATCAAGCATCCTAGGACCGGTTTCGGGTTTCATCCCTCTTCAGCCAGGATAGCTTGATTCCAGTGGCATCGAGAGCACGGGAACCACATTTGGGCAGTCCCTTGCCACTCAGGGTGGCAAATGCAAAATCAACAGTTGATGGACAGAATGCAGAACAATGTCATACATTCACCCCAGTACAGAGATCTGGGCCTAAATCAATCATTTTTTTGCTCACCATGCCTTTCCAGTTTGAACCCAGCCATATGCAAATTAGTCTTGACCCTGTGCCTCATGAGAACAGTTCAGCCCGTACTGCCAAGCCAGTTTCTCCCTGGACTGGAAACAAGCATCCTAGGACCGGTTGCCGGGTTTCACCCCTCTTCAGCCAGGATAGCTTGATTCCAGTGGCATGGAGATCATGGAACCCATGTCTGGGCATACCCTTCCCACTCGGGGTGACAAATGCAAAAACAAAAGTTGATGGACAGAATGCAGAACAATGTCATACATTCACCCCAGTACAGAGATCTGGGCGTAAATCCATTGTTTTTTTTGCTCACCATGCCATTCTAGTTTGAACCCAGCTATATGCAAATCAGTCTTGACCTTGTGCCTCATGGGAACAGTCCAGCCGAACTACCAAGCCAGGTCCTCTTGGACTGGAATCAAGCATCCTAGGACCGGTTTCGGGGTTTCACCCCTCTTCAGCCAGGATAACTTGATTCCAGTGGTATGGAGAGCACGGAACCCACGTATGGGCATACCCTTCCCACTCGGGGTGACAAATGCAAAAAAAAAAGTGAATGGACAGAATGCAGAATAATGTCATACATTCACCCCAGTACAGAGATCTGGGCCTAAATCCATCGTATTTTTGCTTACCATGCCATTCCAGTTTGAACTTAGCCATATGCAAATCAGTCTTGACCCTGTGCCTCATGGGAACAGTCCAGCCCGAACTTCCAAGCCAGGTCCTCCCTGGACTGGAATCAAGCATCCTAGGACCGGTTTCGGGTTTCATCCCTCTTCAGCCAGGATAGCTTGATTCCAGTGGCATCGAGAGCACGGGACCCACATTTGGGCAGTCCCTTGCCACTCAGGGTGGCAAATGCAAAATCAACAGTTGATGGACAGAATGCAGAACAATGTCATACATTCACCCCAGTACAGAGATCTGGGCCTAAATCAATCGTTTTTTGCTCACCATGCCTTTCCAGTTTGAACCCAGCCATATGAAAATTAGTCTTGACCCTGTGCCTCATGGGAACAGTTCAGCCCGTACTGCCAAGCCAGTTTCTCCCTGGACTGGAAACAAGCATCCTAGGACCGGTTGCCGGGTTTTACCCCTCTTCAGCCAGGATAGCTTGATTACAGTGGCATGGAGATCATGGGACCCATGTCTGGGCATACCCTTCCCACTCGGGGTGACAAATGCAAAAGCAACAGTTGATGGAGAGAATGCAGAACAATGTCATACATTCACACCAGTACAGAGATCTGGGCCTAAATCTATCCCTTTTTTTGCTCACCATGCATTCCAGTTTGAACACAGATATTTGCAAATCGGTCATGACCCTGTGCCTCATGGGAACAGTCCAGCCCGAACTGCCAAGCCAGGTCCTCCCTGGACTGGAAACAAACATCCTAGGACCGGTTTCGGGGTTTCACCCCTCTTCAGCCAGGATAGTTTGATTCCAGTGGCATTGAGAGCACGGTACCCACGTATGGTCATACCCTTCCCACTTGGGGTGACAAATGCAAAAACAACAGTTGATAGACAGAATGCAGAACAATGTCATACATTCACCCCAGTACAGAGATCTGGGCCTAAATCCATCAATTTTTTGCTCACCATGCCATTCGAGCTTGAACCCAGCCATATGCAAATCAGTCCTGACCCTGTGCCTCATGGGAACAGTCCAGCCCGAACTGCCAAGCGAGGTCCTCCCTGGACTGGAACTAAGCATCCTAGGACTGGTTTCGGGGTTTCATCTCTCTTCAGGCAGCATAGATTGATTCCATTGGCATGGAGGGCACGGGACCCACGTATGTGCATACCCTTCCCACTCGGGGTGACAAATTCAAAAACAAAAGTTGATGGACAAAATGCAGAACAATGTCATACATTCACCCCAGTAAGGAGACCTGGGCCTAAATCCATTGTTTTTTTGCTCACCATGCCATTCCAGTTTCAACCTAGTCATATGCAAATCAGTCTTGACCCTGTGCCTCATGGGAACAGTCCAGCCAGAGCTGTCAAACCAGGTCCTCCCTCGACTGGAAACAAGCATCCTAGGACAGGTTGCAGGGTTACACCCCTCTTCAGGCAGGATAGCGTGATTCCAGTGGCATGGAGAGCACGGGACCCACGTCTGGGCATACCCTTTCCACTCGGGGTGACAAATGCAAAAACAACAGTTGATGGACAGATTGCCAATGCCAAGCAATGTCATACATTCACCCCAGAACAGAGATCTGGGCCTAAATCAATCTTTTTTTGCCCATCATGCCATTCCAGTTTGAACCCAGCTATATGCAAATCAGTCTTGACCAAGTGCCTCATGGAAACGGCCCAGCCCGAACTGCCAAGCCAGGTCCTCTCTTCACTGGAAACAAACATCCTAGAACCGGTTTTGGGGTTTCACCCCGCTTCAGCCTGGATAACTTGATTCCAGTGGCATGGAGAGCACGGGAACCACTTATGAGCATACCCTTCCCACTCGGGGTGACAAATGGAAAAACAAAAGTTGATGGACAGAATGAAGAACAATGTCATACATTCACCCCAGTACAGAGATCTGGGCCTAAATCCATTGTTTTTTTGCTCACCATGCCATTCCAGTTTGAACCCAGCCATATGCAAATCAGTGCTGACCCTGTGCCTCATGGGAACAGCTCAGCCCGAACTGCCAAACCAGTTTCTCCCTGGACTGGAAACAAGCATCCTAGGACCGGTTGCGGGGTTTCACCCCTCCTCAGCCAGGATAGCTTGATTCCAGTGGCATGGAGAGCATGGGACCCACGTCTGGGCATACACTTCCCACTCGGGGTGACAAATTCAAAAACAAAAGTGAATGGACAGAATGCAGAATAATGTCATACATTCACCCCAGTACAGAGATCTGGGCCTAAATCCATCGTTTTTTTGCTTACCATGCCATTCCAGTTTGAACTTAGCCATTTGCAAATCAGTCTTGACCCTGTGCCTCATGGGAACAGTCCAGCCCGAACTGCCAAGCCAGGTCCTCCCTGGACTGGAATCAAGCATCCTAGGACCGGTTTCGGGTTTCATCCCTCTTCAGCCAGGATAGCTTGATTCCAGTGGCATGGAGAGCACGGGACCCACATTTGGACCGTCCCTTCCCACTCGGGGTGGCAAATGCAAAATCAACAGATGATGGACAGAATGCAGAACAATGTCATACATTCACCCCAGTACATAGATATGGGCCTAAATCCATAATTTTTTTGCTCACCATGCCTTTCCAGTTTGAACCCAGCCATATGCAAATCAGTCCTGACCCTGTGCCTCATGGGAACAGTTCAGCGTGAACTGCCAAGCCAGTATCTCCCTGGACTGGAAACAAGCACCCTAGGACCGGTCTCGGGGTTTCACCCCACTTCAGCCAGGATAGCTTGATTCCAGTGGCATGGAGAGCATGGGACCCAGGTCTGGGCATACCCTTCCCACTCTGGGTGACAAATGCAAAAACAAACGTTGATGGAAAGAATGCAGAATAATGTCATACATTCACACCAGTACAGAGATCTGGGCCTAAATCCATCGTTTTTTTGCTTACCATGCCATTCCAGTCTGAACTTAGCCATATGCAAATCAGTCTTGACCCTGTGCCTCATGGGAACAGTCCAGCCCGAACTGCCAAGCCAGGTCCTCCCTGGACTGGATTCAAGCATCCTATGACCGGTTTCAGGTTTCATCCCTCTTCAGCCAGGATAGCTTAATTCCAGTGGCATGGAGAGCACGGGACCCACGTCTGGGCATACCCTTCCCACTCGGGGTGACAAATGCAAAAGCAACAGTTGATGGACAGAATTCAGAACAATGTCATACATTCACACAAGTACAGAGATCTTGGCCTAAATCCATTAATTTTTTTTTGCTCACCATGCATTCCAGTTTGAACACAGATATTTGCAAATCGGTCATGACACTGTGCATCATTTTAACAGTCCAGCCCGAACTGCCAAGCCAAGTCCTCCCTGGACTGGAAACAAACATTCTAGGACCGGTTTCGGGGTTTTACCCCTCTTCAGGCAGGATAGCGTGATTCCAGTGGCATGTAGAGCACGGGACCCACGTCTGGGCATACCCTTTCCACTCGGGGTGACAAATGCAAAAACAACAGTTGATGGACAGATTGCCAAGCAATGTCATACATTCACCCCAGAACAGAGATCTGGGCCTAAATCAATCTTTTTTTGCCCATCATGCCATTCCAGTTTGAACCCAGCTATATGCAAATCAGTCTTGACCCAGTGCCTCATGGAAACGGCCCAGCCCGAACTGCCAAGCCAGGTCCTCTCTTCACTGGAAACAAACATCCTAGAACCGGTTTTGGGGTTTCACCCTGCTTCAGCCTGGATAACTTGATTCCAGTGGCACGGAGAGCACGGGACCCACGTCTGGGCATACCCTTCCCACTCGGGGTGACAAATACACAAAAAAAAGTTGATAGACAGAATGCAGAACAATGTCATACATTCACCCCAGTACAGAGATCTGGGCCTAAATCCATCGTTTTTTTGCTCACCATACATTCCAGTTTGAACAGAGACATATGCAAATTGGTCTGGACCCTGTGCCTCATGGGAACAGTCCAGCCCGAACTGCCAAGCCAGGTCCTCCCTGGACTGGAAACAAACATCCTACGACCGGTTTCGGGGTTTCACCCCTCTTCAGCCAGGATAACTTGATTCCAGTGGTATGGAGAGCACGGAACCCATGTCTGGGTATACCCTTCCCACTCGGGGTGACAAATGCAAAAACGAAAGATGATGTACAGAATGCAGAACAATATCATATATTCACCACAGTACAGAGATCTGGGCCTAAATCCATCGTTTTTTTGCTCACCATGCCATTCCAGTTTCAACACAGCCATATGCAAATCAGTCTTGACCGTGTGCCTCATGCGAACAGTCCAGCGCGAGCTGCCCAGCCAGGTCCTCCCTGGACTGGAAACAAGCATCCTAGGACCGGTTTTGGGTTTGACGCCTCTTCAGCCAGGATAGCTTTATTTCAGTGGCATGGAGAGCATGGGACCCACGTCTGGGTTTTCCCTTCCCACTCGGGGTGACAAATGCAAAAACAACAGTTGATGGACAGAATGCAGAACAATGTCATACATTCACCCCAGTACAGAGATCTGGGACTAAAGCCATCATTTTTTGCTCACCATGCCATTCCAGTTTGAACCCAGCCATATGCAAATCAGTCTTGACCCTGTGCCTCATGGGAACAGTCCAGGCCGAACTGCCAAGCCAGGTCCTCCCTGGACTGGAAAAAAGCATCCTAGGATCGGTTGCTGGGTTTCACCTCTCTTCAGCCAGGATAGCTTGATTCCAGTGGCATGGAGAGCATGGGACCCACGTCTGGGCATACCCTTCCCACTCGGGGTGACAAATGCAAAAACAAAAGTTAAAGGACAGAATGCAGAATAATGTCATACATTCACCCCAGTACAGAGATCTGGGCCTAAATCCATCGTTTTTTTGCTTACCATGCCATTCCAGTTTGAACTTAGCTATATGCAAATCAGTCTTGACCCTGTGCCTTATGGGAACAGTCGAGCCCGAACTGCCAAGCCAGTTTCTCCCTGGACTGGAAAAAAGCATCCTAGGATCGGTTGCTGGGTTTCACCTCTCTTCAGCCAGGATAGCTTGATTCCAGTGGCATGGAGAGCATGGGACCCACGTCTGGGCATACCCTTCCCATTCGGGGTGACAAATGCAAAAACAAAAGTTAAAGGACAGAATGCAGAATAATGTCATACATTCACCCCAGTACAGAGATCTGGGCCTAAATCCATCGTTTTTTTGCTTACCATGCCATTCCAGTTTGAACTTAGCTATATGCAAATCAGTCTTGACCCTGTGCCTTATGGGAACAGTCGAGCACGAACTGCCAATCCAGTTTCTCCCTGGACTGGAAAAAAGCATCCTAGGATCGGTTGCTGGGTTTCACCTCTCTTCAGCCAGGATAGCTTGATTCCAGTGGCATGGAGAGCATGGGACCCAAGTCTGGGCATACCCTTCCCACTCGGGGTGACAAATACAAAAACAACAGTTGATAGACAGAATGCAGAACAATGTCATACATTCACCCCAGTACAGAGATCTGGGCCTTAATCCATCGTTTTTTTGCTCACCATGCATTCCAGTTTGAACAGAGCCATATGCAAATCGGTCTGGACCCTGTGCCTCATGGGAACAGTCCAGCCCGAACTGCCAAGCCAGGTCCTCCCTGGACTGGAATCAAGCATCCTAGGACCGGTTTCGGGTTTCATCCCTCTTCAGCCAGGATAGCTTGATTCCAGTGGCATGGAGAGCACGGGACCCACATTTGGGCAGTCCCTTGCCACTCGGGGTGGCAAATGCAAAATCAACAGTTGATGGACAGAATGCAGAACAATGTCATACATTCACCCCAGTACAGAGATCTGGGCCTAAATCAATCGTTTGTTTGCTCACCATGCCTTTCCAGTTTGAACCCAGCCATATGCAAATTAGTCTTGACCCTGTGCCTCATGGGAACAGTTCAGCCCGTACTGCCAAGCCAGTTTCTCCCTGGACTGGAAACAAGCATCCTAGGACCGGTTGCCGGGTTTCACCCCTCTTCAGCCAGGATAGCTTGATTCCAGTGGCATGGAGAGCATGGGACCCATGTCTGGGCATACCCTTCCCACTCGGGTGACAAATGCAAAAACAAACGTTAATGGAAAGAATGCAGAATAATGTCATACATTCACACCAGTACAGAGATCTGGGCCTAAATCCATCGTTTTTTTGCTTACCGTTCCATTCCAGTTTGAAATTAGCCATATACAATTCAGTCTTGACCCTGTGCCTCATGGGAACAGTCCAGCCCGAACTGCCAAGCCAGGTCCTCCCTGGACTGGAATCAAGCATCCTAGGACCGGTTTCGGGTTTCATCCCTCTTCAGCCAGGATAGCTTGATTCCAGTGGCATGGAGAGCACGGGACCCACGTCTGGGCATACCCTTCCCACTCGGGGTGACAAATGCAAAAGCAACAGTTGATGGAGAGAATGCAGAACAATGTCATACATTCACACCAGTACAGAGATCTGGGCCTAAATCCATCCTTTTTTTTGCTCACCATGCATTCCAGTTTGAACCCAGCCATATGCAAATCAGTCTTGACCCTGTGCCTCATGGGAACAGTCCAGCCCGAACTGCCAAGCCAGGTCCTCCCTGGACTGGAAACAAGCATCCTAGGACCGGTTTCGGGGTTTCACCCCTCTTCAGCCAGGATAGCTTGATTCCAGTGGCATGGAGAGCACGGGACCCACGTCTGGGCATACTCTTCCCACTTGGGGTGACAAATACAAAAACAACTGTTGATGGACAGAATGCAGAACAATGTCATACATTCACCCCAGTACAGAGATCTGGGCATCAATCCATTTTTTTTTTTGCTCACCATGCCATTCTCGTTTGAACCCAGCCATATACAAATCAGTCTTGACCTTGTGCCTCATGGGAACAGTCCAGCCAGACTACCAAGCCAGGTCCTCCCTGGACTGGAATCAAGCATCCTAGGACCTGTTTCGGGGTTTCACCCCTCTTCAGCCAGGAGAACTTGTTTCCAGTGGTATGGAGTGCACTGAACCCACATCTGGGTATACCCTTCCCACTCGGGGTAACAAATGCAAAAACAAAACATGATGTACAGAATGCAGAACAATGTCATATATTCACCCCAGTACAGAGATCTTGGCCTAAATCCATCGTTTTGTTTGCTCACCATGCCATTCCAGTTTGAAGCTAGTCATATGCAAATCAGTCTTGACCCTGTGCCTCATGGGAAGAGTCCAGCCCGAACTGCTATACCAGGTCCTCCCTGGACTGGAAACAAGCATCCTAGGACCGGTTTCGGGGTTTCATCCCTCTTCAGGCAGGATAGTGTGATTCTAGTGGCATGGAGAGCACAGGACCCATGTCTGGGCATACCCTTTCCACTCGGGGTGACAAATGCAAAAACAAGTTGATGGACAGATTGCCGAGCAATGTCATACATTTACCCCAGAACAGAGATCTGGGCCTAAATCCATCTTTTTTTGCCCACCATGCCATTCCAGTTTGAACCCAGCCATTTGCAAATCAGTCTTGACTCTGTGCCTCATGGTAACGGTCCAGCCCGAACGGCCAAGCCAAGTCCTCCCTGGACTGGAAACAAACATCCTAGGACCGGTTTTGGGGTTTCACCCATCTTCAGCCTGGAAGCTTGATTCCAGTGGCATGGAGAGCACGGGACCCACGTATGGGCATACCCTTCCCACTCGGGGTGATAAATGCAAAATCAACAGTTGATGGACAGAATAAAGAACAATGCCATTCATTCACCCCAGTACAGAGATCTGGGCCTAAATCCATCGTTTTTTTGCTCACCATGCCTTTCCAGTTTGAACCCAGCCATATGCAAATCAGTCCTGAGCCTGTTCCTCATGGGAACAGTTCAGCCCGAACTGCCAAGCCAGTTTCTCCCTGGACTGGAAACAAGCATCCTAGGACCAGTTGAGGGGTCTCACCCCTCTTCAGCCAGGATAGCTTGATTCCAGTGGCATGGAGAGCATGGGACCCACATCTGGGCATACCCTTCCCACTCTAGGTGGCAAATGCAAAAACAAAAGTTAATGAACAGAATGCAGAATAATGTCATACATTCACCCCAGTACAGTGATCTGGGTCTAAATCCATCAATTTTTTGCTTACCATGTCATTCCAGTTTGAACTTAGCCATATGCAAATCAGTCTTGACCCTGTGCCTCATGGGAACAGTCCAGCCCGAACTACCAAGCCAGGTCCTCCCTGGACTGGAATCAAGCATCCTAGGACCGGTTTCAGGTTTCACCCCTCTTCAGCCAGGATAGCTTGATTTCAGTGGCATGGAGAGCACGGGACCCACGTTTGGGCATTCCCTTCCCACTCAGGGTGGCAAATGCAAAATCAACAGATGATGGACAGAATGCAGAACAATGTCATACATTCACCCCAGTACATAGATATGGGCCTAAATCCATAATTTTTTTGCTCACCATACCTTTCCAGTTTGAACCCAGCCATATGCAAATCAGTCCTGACCCTGTGCCTCATGGGAACAGTTCAGCCCGAACTGCCAAGCCAGTTTCTCCCTGGACTGGAAACAAGCACCCTAGGACCGGTTGCGGGGTTTCACCCCACTTCAGCCAGGATAGCTTGATTCCAGTGGCATGGAGAGCATGGGACCCAGGTCTGGGCATACCCTTCCCACTCTGGGTGACAAATGCAAAAACAAAAGTGGATGGAAAGAATGCAGAATAATGTCATACATTCACACCAGTACAGAGATCTGGGCCTAAATCCATCGTTTTTTTGCTTACCATGCCATTCCAGTCTGAACTTAGCCATATGCAAATCAGTCTTCACCCTGTGCCTCATGGGAACAGCACAGCCCAAACTACCAATCCAGGTCCTCCCTGGACTGTAGACAAGCATCCTAGGACTGGTTTCGGGGTTTCACCCCTCTTCAGCCAGGATAACTTGATTACAGTGGTATGGAGAGCACGGAATCCACGTCTGGGTATACCCTTCCCACTCAGAGTGACAAATGCAAAAACAAAACATGATATACAGAATGCAGAACAATGTCATATATTCACCCCATTACAGAGATCTGGGCCTAAATCCATCGTTTTGTTTGCTCACCATGCCATTCCAGTTTGAACCTAGTCATATGCAAATCAGTCTTGACCCTGTGCCTCATGGGAACAGTCCAGCCAGAGCTGTCAAACCAGGTCCTCCCTCGACTGGAAACAAGCATCCTAGGACAGGTTGCAGGGTTACACCCCTCTTCAGGCAGGATAGCGTGATTCCAGTGGCATGGAGAGCACGGGACCCACGTCTGGGCATACCCTTTCCACTCGGGGTGACAACTGCAAAAACAACAGTTGATGGACAGATTGCCAATGCCAAGCAATGTCATACATTCACCCCAGAACAGAGATCTGGGCCTAAATCAATCTTTTTTTGCCCATCATGCCATTCCAGTTTGAACCCAGCTATATGCAAATCAGTCTTGACCAAGTGCCTCATGGAAACAGCCCAGCCCGAACTGCCAAGCCAGGTCCTCTCTTCACTGGAAACAAACATCCTAGAACCGGTTTTGGGGTTTCACCCCGCTTCAGCCTGGATAACTTGATTCCAGTGGCATGGAGAGCACGGGAACCACTTATAAGCATACCCTTCCCACTCGGGGTGACAAATGGAAAAACAAAAGTTGATGGACAGAATGAAGAACAATGTCATACATTCACCCCAGTACAGAGATCTGGGCCTAAATCCATTGTTTTTTTGCTCACCATGCCATTCCAGTTTGAACCCAGCCATATGCAAATCAGTGCTGACCCTGTGCCTCATGGGAACAGCTCAGCCCGAACTGCCAAACCAGTTTCTCCCTGGACTGGAAACAAGCATCCTAGGACCGGTTGCGGGGTTTCACCCCTCCTCAGCCACGATAGCTTGATTCCAGTGGCATGGAGAGCATGGGACCCACGTCTGGGCATACACTTCCCACTCGGGGTGACAAATTCAAAAACAAAAGTGAATGGACAGAATGCAGAATAATGTCATACATTCACCCCAGTACAGAGATCTGGGCCTAAATCCATCGTTTTTTTGCTTACCATGCCATTCCAGTTTGAACTTAGCCATTTGCAAATCAGTCTTGACCCTGTGCCTCATGGGAACAGTCCAGCCCGAACTGCCAAGCCAGGTCCTCCCTGGACTGGAATCAAGCATCCTAGGACCGGTTTCGGGTTTCATCCCTCTTCAGCCAGGATAGCTTGATTCCAGTGGCATGGAGAGCACGGGACCCACATTTGGGCCGTCCCTTCCCACTCGGGGTGGCAAATGCAAAATCAACAGATGATGGACAGAATGCAGAACAATGTCATACATTCACCCCAGTACATAGATATGGGCCTAAATCCATAATTTTTTTGCTCACCATGCCTTTCCAGTTTGAACCCAGCCATATGCAAATCAGTCCTGACCCTGTGCCTCATGGGAACAGTTCAGCGTGAACTGCCAAGCCAGTATCTCCCTGGACTGGAAACAAGCACCCTAGGACCGGTCGCGGGGTTTCACCCCACTTCAGCCAGGATAGCTTGATTCCAGTGGCATGGAGAGCATGGGACCCAGGTCTGGGCTTACCCTTCCCACTCTGGGTGACAAATGCAAAAACAAACGTTGATGGAAAGAATGCAGAATAATGTCATACATTCACACCAGTACAGAGATCTGGGCCTAAATCCATCGTTCTTTTGCTTACCATGCCATTCCAGTCTGAACTTAGCCATATGCAAATCAGTCTTGACCCTGTGCCTCATGGGAACAGTCCAGCCCGAACTGCCAAGCCAGGTCCTCCCTGGACTGGAATCAAGCATCCTATGACCGGTTTCAGGTTTCATCCCTCTTCAGCCAGGATAGCTTGATTCCAGTGGCATGGAGAGCACGGGACCCACGTCTGGGCATACCCTTCCCACTCGGGGTGACAAATGCAAAAGCAACAGTTGATGGACAGAATTCAGAACAATGTCATACATTCACACAAGTACAGAGATCTTGGCCTAAATCCATTTATTTTTTTTTGCTCACCATGCATTCCAGTTTGAACACAGATATTTGCAAATCGGTCATGACACTGTGCATCATTTTAACAGTCCAGCCCGAACTGCCAAGCCAAGTCCTCCCTGGACTGGAAACAAACATCCTAGGACCGGTTTCGGGGTTTTACCCCTCTTCAGGCAGGATAGCGTGATTCCAGTGGCATGTAGAGCACGGGACCCACGTCTGGGCATACCCTTTCCACTCGGGGTGACAAATGCAAAAACAACAGTTGATGGACAGATTGTCAAGCAATGTCATACATTCACCCCAGAACAGAGATCTGGGCCTAAATCAATCTTTTTTTGCCCATCATGCCATTCCAGTTTGAACCCAGCTATATGCAAATCAGTCTTGACCCAGTGCCTCATGGAAACGGCCCAGCCCGAACTGCCAAGCCAGGTCCTCTCTTCACTGGAAACAAACATCCTAGAACCGGTTTTGGGGTTTCACCCTGCTTCAGCCTGGATAACTTGATTCCAGTGGCACGGAGAGCACGGGACCCACGTCTGGGCATACCCTTCCCACTCGAGGTGACAAATACACAAAAAAAAGTTGATAGACAGAATGCAGAACAATGTCATACATTCACCCCAGTACAGAGATCTGGGCCTAAATCCATCGTTTTTTTGCTCACCATACATTCCAGTTTGAACAGAGACATATGCAAATTGGTCTGGACCCTGTGCCTCATGGGAACAGTCCAGCCCGAACTGCCAAGCCAGGTCCTCCCTGGACTGGAAACAAACATCCTACGACCGGTTTCGGGGTTTCACCCCTCTTCAGCCAGGATAACTTGATTCCAGTGGTATGGAGAGCACGGAACCCATGTCTGGGTATACCCTTCCCACTCGGGGTGACAAATGCAAAAACGAAAGATGATGTACAGAATGCAGAACAATATCATATATTCACCACAGTACAGAGATCTGGGCCTAAATCCATCGTTTTTTTGCTCACCATGCCATTCCAGTTTCAACACAGCCATATGCAAATCAGTCTTGACCGTGTGCCTCATGCGAACAGTCCAGCGCGAGCTGCCCAGCCAGGTCCTCCCTGGACTGGAAACAAGCATCCTAGGACCGGTTTTGGGTTTGACGCCTCTTCAGCCAGGATAGCTTGATTCCAGTGGCATGGAGAGCACGGGACCCACGTCTGGGCATACCCTTCCCACTCGGGGTGACAAATGCAAAAGCAACAGTTGATGGACAGAATTCAGAACAATGTCATACATTCACACAAGTACAGAGATCTGGGCCTAAATCCATTTATTTTTTTTTGCTCACCATGCATTCCAGTTTGAACACAGATATTTGCAAATCGGTCATGACACTG
This sequence comes from Triturus cristatus, assembly GCF_964204655.1. NCBI lineage: Eukaryota > Metazoa > Chordata > Amphibia > Caudata > Salamandridae > Triturus > Triturus cristatus. Next base: position 877,444,738 of record NC_140579.1, read on the forward strand.
TGCATCATTTTAACAGTCCAGCCCGAACTGCCAAGCCAAGTCCTCCCTGGACTGGAAACAAACATCCTAGGACCGGTTTCGGGGTTTTACCCCTCTTCAGGCAGGATAGCGTGATTCCAGTGGCATGTAGAGCACGGGACCCACGTCTGGGCATACCCTTTCCACTCGGGGTGACAAATGCAAAAACAACAGTTGATGGACAGATTGCCAAGCAATGTCATACATTCACCCCAGAACAGAGATCTGGGCCTAAATCAATCTTTTTTTGCCCATCATGCCATTCCAGTTTGAACCCAGCTATATGCAAATCAGTCTTGACCCAGTGCCTCATGGAAACGGCCCAGCCCGAACTGCCAAGCCAGGTCCTCTCTTCACTGGAAACAAACATCCTAGAACCGGTTTTGGGGTTTCACCCTGCTTCAGCCTGGATAACTTGATTCCAGTGGCACGGAGAGCACGGGACCCACGTCTGGGCATACCCTTCCCACTCGGGGTGACAAATACACAAAAAAAAGTTGATAGACAGAATGCAGAACAATGTCATACATTCACCCCAGTACAGAGATCTGGGCCTAAATCCATCGTTTTTTTGCTCACCATACATTCCAGTTTGAACAGAGACATATGCAAATTGGTCTGGACCCTGTGCCTCATGGGAACAGTCCAGCCCGAACTGCCAAGCCAGGTCCTCCCTGGACTGGAAACAAACATCCTACGACCGGTTTCGGGGTTTCACCCCTCTTCAGCCAGGATAACTTGATTCCAGTGGTATGGAGAGCACGGAACCCATGTCTGGGTATACCCTTCCCACTCGGGGTGACAAATGCAAAAACGAAAGATGATGTACAGAATGCAGAACAATATCATATATTCACCACAGTACAGAGATCTGGGCCTAAATCCATCGTTTTTTTGCTCACCATGCCATTCCAGTTTCAACACAGCCATATGCAAATCAGTCTTGACCGTGTGCCTCATGCGAACAGTCCAGCGCGAGCTGCCCAGCCAGGTCCTCCCTGGACTGGAAACAAGCATCCTAGGACCGGTTTTGGGTTTGACGCCTCTTCAGCCAGGATAGCTTTATTTCAGTGGCATGGAGAGCATGGGACCCACGTCTGGGTTTTCCCTTCCCACTCGGGGTGACAAATGCAAAAACAACAGTTGATGGACAGAATGCAGAACAATGTCATACATTCACCCCAGTACAGAGATCTGGGACTAAAGCCATCATTTTTTGCTCACCATGCCATTCCAGTTTGAACCCAGCCATATGCAAATCAGTCTTGACCCTGTGCCTCATGGGAACAGTCCAGGCCGAACTGCCAAGCCAGGTCCTCCCTGGACTGGAAAAAAGCATCCTAGGATCGGTTGCTGGGTTTCACCTCTCTTCAGCCTGGATAGCTTGATTCCAGTGGCATGGAGAGCATGGGACCCACGTCTGGGCATACCCTTCCCATTCGGGGTGACAAATGCAAAAACAAAAGTTAAAGGACAGAATGCAGAACAATATCATATATTCACCACAGTACAGAGATCTGGGCCTAAATCCATCGTTTTTTTGCTCACCATGCCATTCCAGTTTCAACACAGCCATATGCAAATCAGTCTTGACCGTGTGCCTCATGCGAACAGTCCAGCGCGAGCTGCCCAGCCAGGTCCTCCCTGGACTGGAAACAAGCATCCTAGGACCGGTTTTGGGTTTGACGCCTCTTCAGCCAGGATAGCTTGATTCCAGTGGCATGGAGAGCATGGGACCCACGTCTGGGTTTTCCCTTCCCACTCGGGGTGACAAATGCAAAAACAAAAGTTAAAGGACAGAATGCAGAATAATGTCATACATTCACCCCAGTACAGAGATCTGGGCCTAAATCCATCGTTTTTTTGCTTACCATGCCATTCCAGTTTGAACTTAGCTATATGCAAATCAGTCTTGACCCTGTGCGTTATGGGAACAGTCGAGCCCGAACTGCCAAGCCAGTTTCTCCCTGGACTGGAAAAAAGCATCCTAGGATCGGTTGCTGGGTTTCACCTCTCTTCAGCCTGGATAGCTTGATTCCAGTGGCATGGAGAGCATGGGACCCACGTCTGGGCATACCCTTCCCATTCGGGGTGACAAATGCAAAAACAAAAGTTAAAGGACAGAATGCAGAATAATGTCATACATTCACCCCAGTACAGAGATCTGGGCCTAAATCCATCGTTTTTTTGCTTACCATGCCATTCCAGTTTGAACTTAGCTATATGCAAATCAGTCTTGACCCTGTGCCTTATGGGAACAGTCGAGCCCGAACTGCCAATCCAGTTTCTCCCTGGACTGGAAAAAAGCATCCTAGGATCGGTTGCTGGGTTTCACCTCTCTTCAGCCTGGATAGCTTGATTCCAGTGGCATGGAGAGCATGGGACCCACGTCTGGGCATACCCTTCCCATTCGGGGTGACAAATGCAAAAACAAAAGTTAAAGGACAGAATGCAGAATAATGTCATACATTCACCCCAGTACAGAGATCTGGGCCTTAATCCATCGTTTTTTTGCTCACCATGCATTCCAGTTTGAACAGAGCCATATGCAAATCGGTCTGGACCCTGTGCCTCATGGGAACAGTCCAGCCCGAACTGCCAAGCCAGGTCCTCCCTGGACTGGAATCAAGCATCCTAGGACCGGTTTCGGGTTTCATCCCTCTTCAGCCAGGATAGCTTGATTCCAGTGGCATGGAGAGCACGGGACCCACATTTGGGCAGTCCCTTGCCACTCGGGGTGGCAAATGCAAAATCAACAGTTGATGGACAGAATGCAGAACAATGTCATACATTCACCCCAGTACAGAGATCTGGGCCTAAATCAATCGTTTGTTTGCTCACCATGCCTTTCCAGTTTGAACCCAGCCATATGCAAATTAGTCTTGACCCTGTGCCTCATGGGAACAGTTCAGCCCGTACTGCCAAGCCAGTTTCTCCCTGGACTGGAAACAAGCATCCTAGGACCGGTTGCGGGGTTTCACCCCTCCTCAGCCAGGATAGCTTGATTCCAGTGGTATGGAGAGCATGGGACCCATGTCTGGGCATACCCTTCCCACTCGCGGTGACAAATGCAAAAACAAGTTGATGGACAGATTGCCGAGCAATGTCATACATTTACCCCAGAACAGAGATCTGGGCCTAAATCAATCTTTTTTTGCCCATCATGCCATTCCAGTTTGAACCCAGCTATATGCAAATCAGTCTTGACCCAGTGCCTCATGGAAACGGCCCAGCCCGAACTGCCAAGCCAGGTCCTCTCTTCACTGGAAACAAACATCCTAGAACCGGTTTTGGGGTTTCACCCTGCTTCAGCCTGGATAACTTGATTCCAGTGGCACGGAGAGCACGGGACCCACGTCTGGGCATACCCTTCCCACTCGGGGTGACAAATACACAAAAAAAAGTTGATAGACAGAATGCAGAACAATGTCATACATTCACCCCAGTACAGAGATCTGGGCCTAAATCCATCGTTTTTTTGCTCACCATACATTCCAGTTTGAACACAGACATATGCAAATTGGTCTGGACCCTGTGCCTCATGGGAACAGTCCAGCCCGAACTGCCAAGCCAGGTCCTCCCTGGACTGGAAACAAACATCCTACGACCGGTTTCGGGGTTTCACCCCTCTTCAGCCAGGATAACTTGATTCCAGTGGTATGGAGAGCACGGAACCCATGTCTGGGTATACCCTTCCCACTCGGGGTGATAAATGCAAAAACGAAAGATGATGTACAGAATGCAGAACAATATTATATATTCACCACAGTACAGAGATCTGGGCCTAAATCCATCGTTTTTTTGCTCACCATGCCATTCCAGTTTCAACACAGCCATATGCAAATCAGTCTTGACCGTGTGCCTCATGCGAACAGTCCAGCGCGAGCTGCCCAGCCAGGTCCTCCCTGGACTGGAAACAAGCATCCTAGGACCGGTTTTGGGTTTGACGCCTCTTCAGCCAGGATAGCTTTATTTCAGTGGCATGGAGAGCATAGGACCCACGTCTGGGTTTTCCCTTCCCACTCGGGGTGACAAATGCAAAAACAACAGTTGATGGACAGAATGCAGAACAATGTCATACATTCACCCCAGTACAGAGATCTGGGACTAAAGCCATCATTTTTTGCTCACCATGCCATTCCAGTTTGAACCCAGCCATATGCAAATCAGTCTTGACCCTGTGCCTCATGGGAACAGTCCAGGCCGAACTGCCAAGCCAGGTCCTCCCTGGACTGGAAAAAAGCATCCTAGGATCGGTTGCTGGGTTTTACCTCTCTTCAGCCAAGATAGCTTGATTCCAGTGGCATGGAGAGCATGGGACCCACGTCTGGGCATACCCTTCCCACTCGGGGTGACAAATGCAAAAACAAAAGTTAAAGGACAGAATGCAGAATAATATCATACATTCACCCCAGTACAGAGATCTGGGCCTAAATCCATCGTTTTTTTGCTTACCATGCCATTCCAGTTTGAACTTAGCTATATGCAAATCAGTCTTGACCCTGTGCCTTATGGGAACAGTCGAGCCCGAACTGCCAAGCCAGTTTCTCCCTGGACTGGAAAAAAGCATCCTAGGATCGGTTGCTGGGTTTCACCTCTCTTCAGCCAGGATAGCTTGATTCCAGTGGCATGGAGAGCATGGGACCCACGTCTGGGCATACCCTTCCCATTCGGGGTGAGAAATGCAAAAACAAAAGTTAAAGGACAGAATGCAGAATAATGTCATACATTCACCCCAGTACAGAGATCTGGGCCTAAATCCATCGTTTTTTTGCTTACCATGCCATTCCAGTTTGAACTTAGCTATATGCAAATCAGTCTTGACCCTGTGCCTTATGGGAACAGTCGAGCCCGAACTGCCAATCCAGTTTCTCCCTGGACTGGAAAAAAGCATCCTAGGATCGGTTGCTGGGTTTCACCTCTCTTCAGCCAGGATAGCTTGATTCCAGTGGCATGGAGAGCATGGGACCCAAGTCTGGGCATACCCTTCCCACTCGGGGTGACAAATACAAAAACAACAGTTGATAGACAGAATGCAGAACAATGTCATACATTCACCCCAGTACAGAGATCTGGGCCTTAATCCATCGTTTTTTTGCTCACCATGCATTCCAGTTTGAACAGAGCCATATGCAAATCGGTCTGGACCCTGTGCCTCATGGGAACAGTCCAGCCCGAACTGCCAAGCCAGGTCCTCCCTGGACTGGAATCAAGCATCCTAGGACCGGTTTCGGGTTTCATCCCTCTTCAGCCAGGATAGCTTGATTCCAGTGGCATGGAGAGCACGGGACCCACATTTGGGCAGTCCCTTGCCACTCGGGGTGGCAAATGCAAAATCAACAGTTGATGGACAGAATGCAGAACAATGTCATACATTCACCCCAGTACAGAGATCTGGGCCTAAATCAATCGTTTGTTTGCTCACCATGCCTTTCCAGTTTGAACCCAGCCATATGCAAATTAGTCTTGACCCTGTGCCTCATGGGAACAGTTCAGCCCGTACTGCCAAGCCAGTTTCTCCCTGGACTGGAAAAAAGCATCCTAGGACCGGTTGCCGGGTTTCACCCCTCTTCAGCCAGGATAGCTTGATTCCAGTGGCATGGAGAGCATGGGACCCAAGTCTGGGCATACCCTTCCCACTCGGGGTGACAAATGCAAAAACAAACGTTAATGGAAAGAATGCAGAATAATGTCATACATTCACACCAGTACAGAGATCTGGGCCTAAATCCATCGTTTTTTTGCTTACCGTTCCATTCCAGTTTGATATTAGCCATATACAATTCAGTCTTGTCCCTGTGCCTCATGGGAACAGTCCAGCCCGAACTGCCAAGCCAGGTCCTCCCTGGACTGGAATCAAGCATCCTAGGACCGGTTTCGGGTTTCATCCCTCTTCAGCCAGGATAGCTTGATTCCAGTGGCATGGAGAGCACGGGACCCACGTCTGGGCATACCCTTCCCACTCGGGGTGACAAATGCAAAAGCAACAGTTGATGGAGAGAATGCAGAACAATGTCATACATTCACACCAGTACAGAGATCTGGGCCTAAATCCATCCTTTTTTTTGCTCACCATGCATTCCAGTTTGAACCCAGCCATATGCAAATCAGTCTTGACCCTGTGCCTCATGGGAACAGTCCAGCCCGAACTGCCAAGCCAGGTCCTCCCTGGACTGGAAACAAGCATCCTAGGACCGGTTTTGGGGTTTCACCCCTCTTCAGCCAGGATAGCTTGATTCCAGTGGCATGGAGAGCACGGGACCCACGTCTGGGCATACTCTTCCCACTTGGGGTGACAAATACAAAAACAACTGTTGATGGACAGAATGCAGAACAATGTCATACATTCACCCCAGTACAGAGATCTGGGCATCAATCCATTTTTTTTTTGCTCACCATGCCATTCTCGTTTGAACCCAGCCATATACAAATCAGTCTTGACCTTGTGCCTCATGGGAACAGTCCAGCCAGACTACCAAGCCAGGTCCTCCCTGGACTGGAATCAAGCATCCTAGGACCTGTTTTGGGGTTTCACCCCTCTTCAGCCAGGAGAACTTGTTTCCAGTGGTATGGAGTGCACTGAACCCACATCTGGGTATACCCTTCCCACTCGGGGTAACAAATGCAAAAACAAAACATGATGTACAGAATGCAGAACAATGTCATATATTCACCCCAGTACCGAGATCTTGGCCTAAATCCATCGTTTTGTTTGCTCACCATGCCATTCCAGTTTGAAGCTAGTCATATGCAAATCAGTCTTGACCCTGTGCCTCATGGGAAGAGTCCAGCCCGAACTGCTATACCAGGTCCTCCCTGGACTGGAAACAAGCATCCTAGGACCGGTTTCGGGGTTTCATCCCTCTTCAGGCAGGATAGTGTGATTCTAGTGGCATGGAGAGCACAGGACCCATGTCTGGGCATACCCTTTCCACTCGGGGTGACAAATGCAAAAACAAGTTGATGGACAGATTGCCGAGCAATGTCATACATTTACCCCAGAACAGAGATCTGGGCCTAAATCCATCTTTTTTTGCCCACCATGCCATTCCAGTTTGAACCCAGCCATTTGCAAATCAGTCTTGACTCTGTGCCTCATGGTAACGGTCCAGCCCGAACGGCCAAGCCAGGTCCTCCCTGGACTGGAAACAAACATCCTAGGACCGGTTTTGGGGTTTCACCCATCTTCAGCCTGGAAGCTTGATTCCAGTGGCATGGAGAGCACGGGACCCACGTATGGGCATACCCTTCCCACTCGGGGTGATAAATGGAAAAACAAAAGTTGATGGACAGAATGAAGAACAATGCCATTCATTCACCCCAGTACAGAGATCTGGGCCTAAATCCATTGTTTTTTTGCTCACCATGCCATTCCAGTTTGAACCCAGCCATATGCAAATCAGTGCTGACCCTGTGCCTCATGGGAACAGCTCAGCCCGAACTGCCAAGCCAGTTTCTCCCTGGACTGGAAACAAGCATCCTAGGACCGGTTGCGGGGTTTCACCCCTCTTCAGCCAGGATAGCTTGATTCCAGTGGCATGGAGAGCACGGGACCCACGTCTGGGCATACTCTTCCCACTTGGGGTGACAAATACAAAAACAACTGTTGATGGACAGAATGCAGAACAATGTCATACATTCACCCCAGTACAGAGATCTGGGACTAAATCCATCGTATTTTTGCTCACCATGCCTTTCCTGTTTGAACCCAGCCATATGCAAATGTGTCCTGACCCGGTGCCTCATGGGAACAGTTCAGTCCGCACTGCCAAGCCAGTTTCTCCCTGGACTGGAAAAAAGCATCCTAGGACCGGTTGCTGGGTTTCACCTCTCTTCAGCCAGGATAGCTTGATTCCAGTGGCATGGAGAGCATGGGACCCACGTCTGGGCATACCCTTCCCACTCGGGGTGACAAATGCAAAAACAAAAGTTAAAGGACAGAATGCAGAATAATGTCATACATTCACCCCAGTACAGAGATCTGGGCCTAAATCCATCGTTTTTTTGCTTACCATGCCATTCCAGTTTGAACTTAGCTATATGCAAATCAGTCTTGACCCTGTGCCTTATGGGAACAGTCGAGCCCGAACTGCCAAGCCAGGTCCTCCCTGGACTGGAAACAATCATCCTAGAACCGGTTTCGGGGTTTCATTCCTCTTCAGCCAGAATAGCTTGATTCCAGTGGCATGGAGAGCACGGGACCCAAGTCTGGGCATACCCTTCCCACTTGGGGCGACAAATACAAAAACAACAGTTGATGGACAGAATGTAGAAAACAGGTCTTACATTCACCCCAGTACAGAGATCTGGGCCTAAATCGATTGTTTTTTTGCTCACCAAGCCATTCTAGTTTGAACCCAGCCATATGCAAATCCGTCTTGACCATGTGCCTCATGGGAACAGTACAGCCCGAACTACCAAGCCAGGTCCTCCCTGGACTGGAATCAGGCATCCTAGGACCAGTTTCGGGTTTCATCCCTCTTCAGCCAGAATAGCTTGATTCCAGTGGCATGGAAAGCACGGGACCGACGTCTGGGCATACCCTTCCCATTCGGGGTGACAAATACAAAAACAACAGTTGATAGACAGAATGCAGAACAATGTCATACATTCACCCCAGTACAGAGATCTGGGCCTTAATCCATCGTTTTTTTGCTCACCATGCATTCCAGTTTGAACAGAGCCATATGCAAATCGGTCTGGACCCTGTGCCTCATGGGAACAGTCCAGCCCGAACTGCCAAGCCAGGTCCTCCCTGGACTGGAATCAAGCATCCTAGGACCGGTTTCGGGTTTCATCCCTCTTCAGCCAGGATAGGTTGATTCCAGTGGCATGGAGAGCACGGGACCCACATTTGGGCAGTCCCTTGCCACTCGGGGTGGCAAATGCAAAATCAACAGTTGATGGACAGAATGCAGAACAATGTCATACATTCACCCCAGTACAGAGATCTGGGCCTAAATCAATCGTTTTTTTGCTCACCATGCCTTTCCAGTTTGAACCCAGCCATATGCAAATTAGTCTTGACCCTGTGCCTCATGGGAACAGTTCAGCCCGTACTGCCAAGCCAGTTTCTCCCTGGACTGGAAACAAGCATCCTAGGACCGGTTGCCGGGTTTCACCCCTCTTCAGCCAGGATAGCTTGATTCCAGTGGCATGGAGAGCATGGGACCCATGTCTGGGCATACCCTTCCCACTCTGGGTGACAAATGCAAAAACAAAAGTTCATGGAAAGAATGCAGAATAATGTCATACATTCACACCAGTACAGAGATCTGGGCCTAAATCCATCGTTTTTTTGCTTACCATTCCATTCCAGTTTGAAATTAGCCATATGCAATTCAGACTTGACCCTGTGCCTCATGGGAACAGTCCAGCCCGAACTGCCAAGCCAGGTCCTCCATGGACTGGAATCAAGCATCCTAGGACCGGTTTCGGGTTTCATCCCTCTTCAGCCAGGATAGCTTGATTCCAGTGGCATGGAGAGCGCGGGACCCACGTCTGGGCATACCCTTCCCACTCGGGGTGACAAATGCAAAAGCAACAGTTGATGGAGAGAATGCAGAACAATGTCATACATTCACACCAGTACAGAGATCTGGGCCTAAATCCATCCCTTTTTTTGCTCACCATGCATTCCAGTTTGAACACAGATATTTGCAAATCGGTCATGACCCTGTGCCTCATGGGAACAGTCCAGCCCGAACTGCCAAGCCAGGTCCTCCATGGACTGGAATCAAGCATCCTAGGACCGGTTTCGGGGTTTCACCCCTCTTCAGCCAGGATAGTTTGATTCCAGTGGCATGGAGAGCACGGTACCCACGTCTGGTCATACCCTTCCCACTTGGGGTGAGAAATGCAAAAACAACAGTTGATAGACAGAATGCAGAACAATGTCATACATTCACCCCAGTACACAGATCTGGGCCTAAATCCATCAATTTTTTGCTCACCACGCCATTCGAGCTTGAACCCAGCCATATGCAAATCAGTCCTGACCCTGTGCCTCATGGGAACAGTCCAGCCCGAACTGCCAAGCGAGGTCCTCCCTGGACTGGAACTAAGCATCCTAGGACTGGTTTCGGGGTTTCATCCCTCTTCAGGCAGCATAGCTTGATTCCATTGGCATGGAGGGCACGGGACCCACGTCTATGCATACACTTCCCACTCGGGGTGACAAATTCAAAAACAAAAGTTGATGGACAAAATGCAGAACAATGTCATACATTCACCCCAGTACGGAGACCTGGGCCTAAATCCATAAGTTTTTTTGCTCACCATGCCATTCCAGTTTGAACCCAGCCATATGCAAATCAGTCTTGACCCTGTGCCTCATGGGAACAGTCCAGCCCGAACTGCCAAGCCAGGTCCTCCCTGGACTGGAAACAAGCATCCTAGGACCGGTTTCGGGGTTTCACCCCTCTTCAGCCAGGATAGCTTGATTCCAGTGGCATGGAGAGCACGGGACCCACGTCTGGGCATACTCTTCCCACTTGGGGTGACAAATACAAAAACAACTGTTGATGGACAGAATGCAGAACAATGTCATACATTCACCCCAGTACAGAGATCTGGGCCTAAATCCATCCCTTTTTTTGCTCACCATGCATTCCAGTTTGAACACAGATATTTGCAAATCGGTCATGACCCTGTGCCTCATGGGAACAGTCCAGCCCGAACTGCCAAGCCAGGTCCTCCCTGGACTGGAACTAAGCATCCTAGGACTGGTTTCGGGGTTTCATCCCTCTTCAGGCAGCATAGCTTGATTCCATTGGCATGGAGGGCACGGGACCCACGTCTGTGCATACCCTTCCCACTCGGGGTGACAAATTCAAAAACAAAAGTTGATGGACAAAATGCAGAACAATGTCATACATTCACCCCAGTACGGAGACCTGGGCCTAAATCCATTGTTTTTTTGCTCACCATGCCATTCCAGTTTGAACCCAGCCATATGCAAATCAGTCTTGACCCTGTGCCTCATGGGAACAGTCCAGCCCGAACTGCCAAGCCAGGTCCTCCCTGGACTGGAAACAAGCATCCTAGGACCGGTTTCGGGGTTTCACCCCTCTTCAGCCAGGATAGCTTGATTCCAGTGGCATGGAGAGCACGGGACCCACGTCTGGGCATTCTCTTCCCACTTGGGGTGACAAATACAAAAACAACTGTTGATGGACAGAATGCAGAACAATGTCATACATTCACCCCAGTACAGAGATCTGGGCATAAATCCATTTTTTTTTTGCTCACCATGCCATTCTAGTTTGAACCCAGCCATATGCAAATCAGTCTTGACCTTGTGCCTCATGGGAACAGTCCAGCCGGACTACCAAGCCAGGTCCTCCCTGGACTGGAATCAAGCATCCTAGGACCGGTTTCGGGGTTTCACCCCTCTTCAGCCAGTAGAACTTGTTTCCAGTGTTATGGAGTGCAAGGAACCCACATCTGGGTATACCCTTCCCACTCGCGGTGACAAATGCAAAAACAAGTTGATGGACAGATTGCCGAGCAATGTCATACATTTACCCCAGAACAGAGATCTGGGCCTAAATCAATCTTTTTTTGCCCATCATGCCATTCCAGTTTGAACCCAGCTATATGCAAATCAGTCTTGACCCAGTGCCTCATGGAAACGGCCCAGCCCGAACTGCCAATCCAGGTCCTCTCTTCACTGGAAACAAACATCCTAGAACCGGTTTTGGGGTTTCACCCTGCTTCAGCCTGGATAACTTGATTCCAGTGGCACGGAGAGCACGGGACCCACGTCTGGGCATACCCTTCCCACTCGGGGTGACAAATACACAAAAAAAAGTTGATAGACAGAATGCAGAACAATGTCATACATTCACCCCAGTACAGAGATCTGGGCCTAAATCCATCGTTTTTTTGCTCACCATACATTCCAGTTTGAACAGAGACATATGCAAATTGGTCTGGACCCTGTGCCTCATGGGAACAGTCCAGCCCGAACTGCCAAGCCAGGTCCTCCCTGGACTGGAAACAAACATCCTACGACCGGTTTCGGGGTTTCACCCCTCTTCAGCCAGGATAACTTGATTCCAGTGGTATGGAGAGCACGGAACCCATGTCTGGGTATACCCTTGCCACTCGGGGTGACAAATGCAAAAACGAAAGATGATGTACAGAATGCAGAACAATATCATATATTCACCACAGTACAGAGATCTGGGCCTAAATCCATCGTTTTTTTGCTCACCATGCCATTCCAGTTTCAACACAGCCATATGCAAATCAGTCTTGACCGTGTGCCTCATGCGAACAGTCCAGCGCGAGCTGCCCAGCCAGGTCCTCCCTGGACTGGAAACAAGCATCCTAGGACCGGTTTTGGGTTTGACGCCTCTTCAGCCAGGATAGCTTTATTTCAGTGGCATGGAGAGCATGGGACCCACGTCTGGGTTTTCCCTTCCCACTCGGGGTGACAAATGCAAAAACAACAGTTGATGGACAGAATGCAGAACAATGTCATACATTCACCCCAGTACAGAGATCTGGGACTAAAGCCATCATTTTTTGCTCACCATGCCATTCCAGTTTGAACCCAGCCATATGCAAATCAGTCTTGACCCTGTGCCTCATGGGAACAGTCCAGGCCGAACTGCCAAGCCAGGTCCTCCCTGGACTGGAAAAAAGCATCCTAGGATCGGTTGCTGGGTTTCACCTCTCTTCAGCCAGGATAGCTTGATTCCAGTGGCATGGAGAGCATGGGACCCACGTCTGGGCATACCCTTCCCACTCGGGGTGACAAATGCAAAAACAAAAGTTAAAGGACAGAATGCAGAATAATGTCATACATTCACCCCAGTACAGAGATCTGGGCCTAAATCCATCGTTTTTTTGCTTACCATGCCATTCCAGTTTGAACTTAGCTATATGCAAATCAGTCTTGACCCTGTGCCTTATGGGAACAGTCGAGCCCGAACTGCCAAGTCAGTTTCTCCCTGGACTGGAAAAAAGCATCCTAGGATCGGTTGCTGGGTTTCACCTCTCTTCAGCCAGGATAGCTTGATTCCAGTGGCATGGAGAGCATGGGACCCACGTCTGGGCATACCCTTCCCATTCGGGGTGACAAATGCAAAAACAAAAGTTAAAGGACAGAATGCAGAATAATGTCATACATTCACCCCAGTACAGAGATCTGGGCCTAAATCCATCGTTTTTTTGCTTACCATGCCATTCCAGTTTGAACTTAGCTATATGCAAATCAGTCTTGACCCTGTGCCTTATGGGAACAGTCGAGCCCGAACTGCCAATCCAGTTTCTCCCTGGACTGGAAAAAAGCATCCTAGGATCGGTTGCTGGGTTTCACCTCTCTTCAGCCAGGATAGCTTGATTCCAGTGGCATGGAGAGCATGGGACCCAAGTCTGGGCATACCCTTCCCACTCGGGGTGACAAATACAAAAACAACAGTTGATAGACAGAATGCAGAACAATGTCATACATTCACCCCAGTACAGAGATCTGGGCCTTAATCCATCGTTTTTTTGCTCACCATGCATTCCAGTTTGAACAGAGCCATATGCAAATCGGTCTGGACCCTGTGCCTCATGGGAACAGTCCAGCCCGAACTGCCAAGCCAGGTCCTCCCTGGACTGGAATCAAGCATCCTAGGACCGGTTTCGGGTTTCATCCCTCTTCAGCCAGGATAGCTTGATTCCAGTGGCATGGAGAGCACGAGACCCACATTTGGGCAGTCCCTTGCCACTCGGGGTGGCAAATGCAAAATCAACAGTTGATGGACAGAATGCAGAACAATGTCATACATTCACCCCAGTACAGAGATCTGGGCCTAAATCAATCGTTTGTTTGCTCACCATGCCTTTCCAGTTTGAACCCAGCCATATGCAAATTAGTCTTGACCCTGTGCCTCATGGGAACAGTTCAGCCCGTACTGCCAAGCCAGTTTCTCCCTGGACTGGAAACAAGCATCCTAGGACCGGTTGCCGGGTTTCACCCCTCTTCAGCCAGGATAGCTTGATTCCAGTGGCATGGAGAGCATGAGACCCATGTCTGGGCATACCCTTCCCACTCGGGGTGACAAATGCAAAAACAAACGTTAATGGAAAGAATGCAGAATAATGTCATACATTCACACCAGTACAGAGATCTGGGCCTAAATCCATCGTTTTTTTGCTTACCGTTCCATTCCAGTTTGAAATTAGCCATATACAATTCAGTCTTGACCCTGTGCCTCATGGGAACAGTCCAGCCCGAACTGCCAAGCCAGGTCCTCCCTGGACTGGAATCAAGCATCCTAGGACCGGTTTCGGGTTTCATCCCTCTTCAGCCAGGATAGCTTGATTCCAGTGGCATGGAGAGCACGGGACCCACGTCTGGGCATACCCTTCCCACTCGGGGTGACAAATGCAAAAGCAACAGTTGATGGAGAGAATGCAGAACAATGTCATACATTCACACCAGTACAGAGATCTGGGCCTAAATCCATCCTTTTTTTTGCTCACCATGCATTCCAGTTTGAACCCAGCCATATGCAAATCAGTCTTGACCCTGTGCCTCATGGGAACAGTCCAGCCCGAACTGCCAAGCCAGGTCCTCCCTGGACTGGAAACAAGCATCCTAGGACCGGTTTCGGGGTTTCACCCCTCCTCAGCCAGGATAGCTTGATTCCAGTGGCATGGAGAGCACGGGACCCACGTCTGGGCATACTCTTCCCACTTGGGGTGACAAATACAAAAACAACTGTTGATGGACAGAATGCAGAACAATGTCATACATTCACCCCAGTACAGAGATCTGGGCATCAATCCATTTTTTTTTTGCTCACCATGCCATTCTCGTTTGAACCCAGCCATATACAAATCAGTCTTGACCTTGTGCCTCATGGGAACAGTCCAGCCAGACTACCAAGCCAGGTCCTCCCTGGACTGGAATCAAGCATCCTAGGACCTGTTTCGGGGTTTCACCCCTCTTCAGCCAGGAGAACTTGTTTCCAGTGGTATGGAGTCCACTGAACCCACATCTGGGTATACCCTTCCCACTCGGGGTAACAAATGCAAAAACAAAACATGATGTACAGAATGCAGAACAATGTCATATATTCACCCAAGTACAGAGATCTTGGCCTAAATCCATCGTTTTGTTTGCTCACTATGCCATTCCAGTTTGAAGCTAGTCATATGCAAATCAGTCTTGACCCTGTGCCTCATGGGAAGAGTCCAGCCCGAACTGCTATACCAGGTCCTCCCTGGACTGGAAACAAGCATCCTAGGACCGGTTTCGGGGTTTCATCCCTCTTCAGGCAGGATAGTGTGATTCTAGTGGCATGGAGAGCACAGGACCCATGTCTGGGCATACCCTTTCCACTCGGGGTGACAAATGCAAAAACAAGTTGATGGACAGATTGCCGAGCAATGTCATACATTTACCCCAGAACAGAGATCTGGGCCTAAATCCATCTTTTTTTGCCCACCATGCCATTCCAGTTTGAACCCAGCCATTTGCAAATCAGTCTTGACTCTGTGCCTCATGGTAACGGTCCAGCCCGAACGGCCAAGCCAGGTCCACCCTGGACTGGAAACAAACATCCTAGGACCGGTTTTGGGGTTTCACCCATCTTCAGCCTGGAAGCTTGATTCCAGTGGCATGGAGAGCACGGGACCCACGTATGGGCATACCCTTCCCACTCGGGGTGATAAATGGAAAAACAAAAGTTGATGGACAGAATGAAGAACAATGCCATTCATTCACCCCAGTACAGAGATCTGGGCCTAAATCCATTGTTTTTTTGCTCACCATGCCATTCCAGTTTGAACCCAGCCATATGCAAATCAGTGCTGACCCTGTGCCTCATGGGAACAGCTCAGCCCGAACTGCCAAGCCAGTTTCTCCCTGGACTGGAAACAAGCATCCTAGGACCGGTTGCGGGGTTTCACCCCTCTTCAGCCAGGATAGCTTGATTCCAGTGGCATGGAGAGCACGGGACCCACGTCTGGGCATACTCTTCCCACTTGGGGTGACAAATACAAAAACAACTGTTGATGGACAGAATGCAGAACAATGTCATACATTCACCCCAGTACAGAGATCTGGGCCTAAATCCATCGTATTTTTGCTCACCATGCCTTTCCTGTTTGAACCCAGCCATATGCAAATGTGTCCTGACCCGGTGCCTCATGGGAACAGTTCAGTCCGCACTGCCAAGCCAGTTTCTCCCTGGACTGGAAAAAAGCATCCTAGGACCGGTTGCTGGGTTTCACCTCTCTTCAGCCAGGATAGCTTGATTCCAGTGGCATGGAGAGCATGGGACCCACGTCTGGGCATACCCTTCCCACTCGGGGTGACAAATGCAAAAACAAAAGTTAAAGGACAGAATGCAGAATAATGTCATACATTCACCCCAGTACAGAGATCTGGGCCTAAATCCATCGTTTTTTTGCTTACCATGCCATTCCAGTTTGAACTTAGCTATATGCAAATCAGTCTTGACCCTGTGCCTTATGGGAACAGTCGAGCCCGAACTGCCAAGCCAGGTCCTCCCTGGACTGGAAACAATCATCCTAGAACCGGTTTCGGGGTTTCATTCCTCTTCAGCCAGAATAGCTTGATTCCAGTGGCATGGAGAGCACGGGACCCAAGTCTGGGCATACCCTTCCCACTTGGGGCGACAAATACAAAAAAAACAGTTGATGGACAGAATGTAGAAAACAGGTCTTACATTCTCCCCAGTACAGAGATCTGGGCCTAAATCGATTGTTTTTTTGCTCACCAAGCCATTCTAGTTTGAACCCAGCCATATGCAAATCCGTCTTGACCATGTGCCTCATGGGAACAGTACAGCCCGAACTACCAAGCCAGGTCCTCCCTGGACTGGAATCAGGCATCCTAGGACCAGTTTCGGGTTTCATCCCTCTTCAGCCAGAATAGCTTGATTCCAGTGGCATGGAAAGCACGGGACCGACGTCTGGGCATACCCTTCCCATTCGGGGTGACAAATACAAAAACAACAGTTGATAGACAGAATGCAGAACAATGTCATACATTCACCCCAGTACAGAGATCTGGGCCTTAATCCATCGTTTTTTTGCTCACCATGCATTCCAGTTTGAACAGAGCCATATGCAAATCGGTCTGGACCCTGTGCCTCATGGGAACAGTCCAGCCCGAACTGCCAAGCCAGGTCCTCCCTGGACTGGAATCAAGCATCCTAGGACCGGTTTCGGGTTTCATCCCTCTTCAGCCAGGATAGGTTGATTCCAGTGGCATGGAGAGCACGGGACCCACATTTGGGCAGTCCCTTGCCACTCGGGGTGGCAAATGCAAAATCAACAGTTGATGGACAGAATGCAGAACAATGTCATACATTCACCCCAGTACAGAGATCTGGGCCTAAATCAATCGTTTTTTTGCTCACCATGCCTTTCCAGTTTGAACCCAGCCATATGCAAATTAGTCTTGACCCTGTGCCTCATGGGAACAGTTCAGCCCGTACTGCCAAGCCAGTTTCTCCCTGGACTGGAAACAAGCATCCTAGGACCGGTTGCCGGGTTTCACCCCTCTTCAGCCAGGATAGCTTGATTCCAGTGGCATGGAGAGCATGGGACCCATGTGTGGGCATACCCTTCCCACTCTGGGTGACAAATGCAAAAACAAAAGTTAATGGAAAGAATGCAGAATAATGTCATACATTCACACCAGTACAGAGATCTGGGCCTAAATCCATCGTTTTTTTGCTTACCATTCCATTCCAGTTTGAAATTAGCCATATGCAATTCAGACTTGACCCTGTGCCTCATGGGAACAGTCCAGCCCGAACTGCCAAGCCAGGTCCTCCATGGACTGGAATCAAGCATCCTAGGACCGGTTTCGGGTTTCATCCCTCTTCAGCCAGGATAGCTTGATTCCAGTGGCATGGAGAGCACGGGACCCACGTCTGGGCATACCCTTCCCACTCGGGGTGACAAATGCAAAAGCAACAGTTGATGGAGAGAATGCAGAACAATGTCATACATTCACACCAGTACAGAGATCTGGGCCTAAATCCATCCCTTTTTTTGCTCACCATGCATTCCAGTTTGAACACAGATATTTGCAAATCGGTCATGACCCTGTGCCTCATGGGAACAGTCCAGCCCGAACTGCCAAGCCTGGTCCTCCCTGGACTGGAAACAAACATCCTAGGACCGGTTTCGGGGTTTCACCCCTCTTCAGCCAGGATAGTTTGATTCCAGTGGCATGGAGAGCACGGTACCCACGTCTGGTCATACCCTTCCCACTTGGGGTGAGAAATGCAAAAACAACAGTTGATAGACAGAATGCAGAACAATGTCATACATTCACCCCAGTACACAGATCTGGGCCTATATCCATCAATTTTTTGCTCACCATGCCATTCGAGCTTGAACCCAGCCATATGCAAATCAGTCCTGACCCTGTGCCTCATGGGAACAGTCCAGCCCGAACTGCCAAGCGAGGTCCTCCCTGGACTGGAACTAAGCATCCTAGGACTGGTTTCGGGGTTTCATCCCTCTTCAGGCAGCATAGCTTGATTCCATTGGCATGGAGGGCACGGGACCCACGTCTATGCATACACTTCCCACTCGGGGTGACAAATTCAAAAACAAAAGTTGATGGACAAAATGCAGAACAATGTCATACATTCACCCCAGTACGGAGACCTGGGCCTAAATCCATAAGTTTTTTTGCTCACCATGCCATTCCAGTTTGAACCCAGCCATATGCAAATCAGTCTTGACCCTGTGCCTCATGGGAACAGTCCAGCCCGAACTGCCAAGCCAGGTCCTCCCTGGACTGGAAACAAGCATCCTAGGACCGGTTTCGGGGTTTCACCCCTCTTCAGCCAGGATAGCTTGATTCCAGTGGCATGGAGAGCACGGGACCCACGTCTGGGCATACACTTCCCACTTGGGGTGACAAATACAAAAACAACTGTTGATGGACAGAATGCAGAACAATGTCATACATTCACCCCAGTACAGAGATCTGGGCCTAAATCCATCCCTTTTTTTGCTCACCATGCATTCCAGTTTGAACACAGATATTTGCAAATCGGTCATGACCCTGTGCCTCATGGGAACAGTCCAGCCCGAACTGCCAAGCCAGGTCCTCCCTGGACTGGAACTAAGCATCCTAGGACTGGTTTCGGGGTTTCATCCCTCTTCAGGCAGCATAGCTTGATTCCATTGGCATGGAGGGCACGGGACCCACGTCTGTGCATACCCTTCCCACTCGGGGTGACAAATTCAAAAACAAAAGTTGATGGACAAAATGCAGAACAATGTCATACATTCACCCCAGTACGGAGACCTGGGCCTAAATCCATTGTTTTTTTGCTCACCATGCCATTCCAGTTTGAACCCAGCCATATGCAAATCAGTCTTGACCCTGTGCCTCATGGGAACAGTCCAGCCCGAACTGCCAAGCCAGGTCCTCCCTGGACTGGAAACAAGCATCCTAGGACCGGTTTCGGGGTTTCACCCCTCTTCAGCCAGGATAGCTTGATTCCAGTGGCATGGAGAGCACGGGACCCACGTCTGGGCATACTCTTCCCACTTGGGGTGACAAATACAAAAACAACTGTTGATGGACAGAATGCAGAACAATGTCATACATTCACCCCAGTACAGAGATCTGGGCATAAATCCATTTTTTTTTTGCTCACCATGCCATTCTAGTTTGAACCCAGCCATATGCAAATCAGTCTTGACCTTGTGCCTCATGGGAACAGTCCAGCCGGACTACCAAGCCAGGTCCTCCCTGGACTGGAATCAAGCATCCTAGGACCGGCTTCGGGGTTTCACCCCTCTTCAGCCAGTAGAACTTGTTTCCAGTGTTATGGAGTGCAAGGAACCCACATCTGGGTATACCCTTCCCACTCGCGGTGACAAATGCAAAAACAAGTTGATGGACAGATTGCCGAGCAATGTCATACATTTACCCCAGAACAGAGATCTAGGCCTAAATCCATCTTTTTTTGCCCACCATTCCATTCCAGTTTGAACCCAGCCATTTGCAAATCAGTCTTGACCCTGTGCCTCATGGTAACGGTCCAGCCCGAACGGCCAAGCCAGGTCCTCCCTGGACTGGAAACAAACATCCTAGGACCGGTTTTGGGGTTTCACCCATCTTCAGCCTGGATAGCTTGATTCCAGTGGCATGGAGAGCACGGGACCCACGTATGGACATACCCTTCCCACTCGGGGTGACAAATGGAAAAACAAAAGTTGATGGACAGAATGAAGAACAATGTCATTCATTCACCCCAGAACAGAGATCTGGGCCTAAATCCATCTTTTTTTGCCCACCATGCCATTCCAGTTTGAACCCAGCCATTTGCAAATCAGTCTTGACCCTGTGCCTCATGGTAACGGTCCAGCCCGAACGGCCAAGCCAGGTCCTCCCTGGACTGGAAACAAACATCCTAGGACCGGTTTTGGGGTTTCACCCATCTTCAGCCTGGATAGCTTGATTCCAGTGGCATGGAGAGCACGGGACCCACGTCTGGGCACACCCTTCCCACTCGGGGTGATGAATGCAAAAACAAAAGTTGATGGACAGAATGAAGAACAATGTCATTCATTCACCCCAGTACAGAGATCTGGGCCTAAATCCATTGTTTTTTTGCTCACCATGCCATTCCAGTTTGAACCCAGACATATGCAAATCAGTGCGGACCCTGTGCCTCATGGGAACAGCTCAGCCAGAACTGCCAAGCCAGTTTCTCCCTGGACTGGAAACAAGCATCCTAGGACCGGTTGCGGGGTTTCACCCCTCTTCAGCCAGGATAGCTTGATTCCAGTGGCATGGAGAGCATGGGACCCACGTCTGGGCATACCCTTCCCACTCGGGGTGACAAATTCAAAAACAAAAGTGAATGGACAGAATGCAGAATAATGTCGTACATTCACCCCAGTACAGAGATCTGGGCCTAAATCCATCGTTTTTTTGCTTACCATGCCATTCCAGTTTGAACTTAGCCATATGCAAATCAGTCTTGACCCTGTGCCTCATGGGAACAGTCCAGCCCGAACTGCCAAGCCAGGTCCTACCTGGACTGGAATCAAGCATCCTAGGACCGGTTTCGGGTTTCATCCCTCTTCAGCCAGGATAGCTTGATTCCAGTGGTATGGAGAGCATGGGACCCACATTTGGGCAGTCCCTTCCCACTCGGGGTGGCAAATGCAAAATCAACATTTGATGGACAGAATGCAGAACAATGTCATATATTCACCCCAGTACAGAGATCTGGGCCTAAATCCATCGTTTTTTTGCTCACCATGCCTTTCCAGTTTGAACCCAGCCATATGCAAATCAGTCCTGAGCCTGTGCCTCATGGGAACAGTTCAGCCCGAACTGCCAAGCCAGTTTCTCCCTGGACTGGAAACAAGCATCCTAGGACCGGTTGAGGGGTCTCACCCCTCTTCAGCCAGGATAGCTTGATTGCAGTGGCATGGAGAGCATGGGACCCACATCTGGGCATACCCTTCCCACTCTGGGTGGCAAATTCAAAAACAAAAGTTAATGAACAGAATGCAGAATAATGTCATACATTCACCCCAGTACAGTGATCTGGGTCTAAATCCATCAATTTTTTGCTTACCATGCCATTCCAGTTTGAACTTAGCCATATGCAAATCAGTCTTGACCCTGTGCCTCATGGGAACAGTCCAGCCCGAACTACCAAGCCAGGTCCTCCCTGGACTGGAATCAAGCATCCTAGGACCGGTTTCGGGTTTCACCCCTCTTCAGCCAGGATAGCTTGATTCCAGTGGCATGGAGAGCACGGGACCCACGTTAGGGCATTCCCTTCCCACTCGGGGTGGCAAATGCACAATCAACAGATGATGGACAGAATGCAGAACAATGTCATACATTCACCCCAGTACAGAGATATGGGCCTAAATCCATAATTTTTTTGCTCACCATGCCTTTCCAGTTTGAACCCAGCCATATGCAAATCAGTCCTGACCCTGTGCCTCATGGGAACAGTTCAGCCCGATCTGCCAAGCCAGGTCCTCCCTGGACTGGAATCAAGCATCCTAGGACCGGTTTCAGGTTTCATCCCTCTTCAGCCAGGATAGCTTGATTCCAGTGGCATGAAGAGCACGGGACCCACGTCTGGGCATACCCTTCCCACTCGGGGTGACAAATGCAAAAGCAACAGTTGATGGACAGAATGCAGAACAATGTCATACATTCACACAAGTACAGAGATCTTGGCCTAAATCCATCAATTGTTTTTTGCTCACCATGCATTCCAGTTTGAACACAGATATTTGCAAATCGGTCATGACCCTGTGCATCATGGGAACAGTCCAGCCCGAACTGCCAAGCCAGGTCCTCCCTGGACTGGAAACAAACATCCTAGGACCGGTTTCGGGGTTTCATCCCTCTTCAGGCAGCATAGCTTGATTCCAGTGGCATGGAGGGCACGGGACCCACGTCTGTGCATACCCTTACCACTCGGGGAGAAAAATTTTAAAAAAAAGTTGATGGACAAAATGCAGAACAATGTCATACATTCACCCCAGTACGGAGACCTGGGCCTAAATCCATTGGTTTTTTGCTCACCATGCCATTACAGTTTGAACCCAGCCATATGCAAATCAGGCTTGACCCTGTGCCTCATGGGAACAGTCCAGCCCGAACTGCAAAGCCAGGTCCTCCCTGGACTGGAAACAAAGATCCTAGGACCGCTTTCGGGGTTTCACCCCACTTAAGCCAGGATAGCTTGATTCCAGTGGCATGGAGATCACGGGACCCACGTCTGGGCATACCCTTCCCACTTGGGGTGACAAATACAAAAACAACAGTTGATTGACAGAATGCAAAACAATGTCATACATTCACCCCAGTACAGAGATCTGGGCCTAAATCCATCGTTTTTTTCCTCAACATGCCATTCCAGTTTGAACCCAGCCATATGCAAACTAGTCTTGAACCTGTGCCTCATGGGAACAGCACAGCCCAAACTACCAATCCAGGTCCTCCCTGGACTGTAGACAAGCATCCTAGGACTTGTTTCGGGGTTTCACCCCTCTTCAGCCAGGATAACTTGATTACAGTGGTATGGAGAGCACGGAACCCACGTCTGGGTATACCCTTCCCACTCAGAGTGACAAATGCAAAAACAAAACATGATATACAGAATGCAGAACAATGTCATATATTCACCCCATTACAGAGATCTGGGCCTAAATCCATCGTTTTGTTTGCTCACCATGCCATTCCAGTTTGAACCTAGTCATATGCAAATCAGTCTTGACCCTGTGCCTCATGGGAACAGTCCAGCCAGAGCTGCCAAACCAGGTCCTCCCTCGACTGGAATCAAGCATCCTAGGACCGGTTGCGGGGTTACACCCCTCTTCAGGCAGGATAGCGTGATTCCAGTGGCATGGAGAGCACGGGACCCAAGTCTGGGCATACCCTTTCCACTCGGGGTGACAAATGCAAAAACAACAGTTGATGGACAGATTGCCAGGCAATGTCATACATTCACCCCAGAACAGAGATCTGGGCCTAAATCAATCTTTTTTTGCCCATCATGCCATTCCAGTTTGAACCCAGCTATATGCAAATCAGTCTTGACCCAGTGCCTCATGGAAACGGCCCAGCCCGAACTGCCAAGCCAGGTCCTCTCTTCACTGGAAACAAACATCCTAGAACCGGTTTTGGGGTTTCACCCCACTTCAGCCTGGATAACTTGATTCCAGTGGCACGGAGAGCACGGGACCCACGTCTGGGCATACCCTTCCCACTCGGGGTGACAAATACAAAAAAAAAAGTTGATAGACAGAATGCAGAACAATGTCATACATTCACCCCAGTATAGAGATCTGGGCCTAAATCCATCGTTTTTTTGCTCACCATACATTCCAGTTTGAACAGAGCCATATGCAAATTGGTCTGGACCCTGTGCCTCATGGGAACAGTCCAGCCCGAACTGCCAAGTCAGGTCCTCCCTGGACTGGAAACAAACATCCTAGGACCGGTTTCGGGGTTTCACCCCTCTTCAGCCAGTATAACTTGATTCCAGTGGTATGTAGAGCACGGAACCCATGTCTGGGTATACCCTTCCCACTCGGGGTGACAAATGCAAAAACAAAAGATGATGTACAGAATGCAGAACAATATCATATATTCACCACAGTACAGAGATCTGGGCCTAAATCCATCATTTTTTGCTCACCATGCCAGTCCAGTTTGATCCCAGCAATATGCAAATCAGTCTTGACCCTGTGCCTCATGTGAATATTCCAGCCCGAACTGCCAAGCCAGGTCCTCCCTGGACTGGAAACAAGCATCCTAGGACTGGTTGTGGGGTTACACCCCTCTTCAGCCAGGATAGCTTGATTCAAGTGGCACGGAGAGCACGGGACCCACGTCTGGGCATACCCTTCCCACTCGGGGTGACTAATGCAAAAGCAACAGTTGATGGACAGAATGCAGAACAATGTCATACATTCACCACAGTACAGAGATCTGGGCCTAAATCGATCTTTTTTTGCTCACCATGCCATTCCAGTTTGAACCCAGCCATATGCAAATCAGTCTTGACCCTGTGCCTCATGGGAACAGTCCAGCCTGAACTGCCAAGCCAGGTCCTCCCTGGACTGGAAACAAGCATCCTAGGACCGGTTTTGCGTTTGACCCCTCTTCAGCCAGGATAGCTATTCCAGTGGCATGGAGAGCATGGGACCCACGTCTGGGTATTCCCTTCCCACTCGGGGTGACAAATGCAAAAACAACAGTTGATGGACAGAATGCAGAACAATGTCATACATTCACCCCAGTACAGAGATCTGGGCCTAAATCCATCGTATTTTTGCTCACCATGCCTTTCCTGTTTGAACCCAGCCATATGCAAATGTGTCCTGACCCGGTGCCTCAAGGGAACAGTTCAGTCCGCACTGCCAAGCCAGTTTCTCCCTGGACTGGAAACAAGCATCCTAGGACCGGTTGCTGGGTTTCACCTCTCTTCAGCCAGGATAGCTTGATTCCAGTGGCATGGAGAGCATGGGACCCACGTCTGGGCATACCCTTCCCACTCGGGATGACAAATGCAAAAAGAATAGTTAAAGGACAGAATGCAGAATAATGTCATACATTCACCCCAGTACAGAGATCTGGGCCTAAATCCATCGTTTTTTTGCTCACCATGCCTTATCAGTTTGAACCCAGCCATATGCAAATCAGTCCTGACCCTGTGCCTCTTGTGAACAGTTCAGCCCGAACTGCCAAGCCACTTTCTCCCTGGACTGGAAACAAGCATCCTAGGACCGTTTTTGGGGTTTCACCCCTCTTCAGCCAGGATAGCTTGATTCCAGTGGCATGGAGAGCACGGCACCCAAGTCTGGGCATACCCTTCCCACTCGGGGTGACAAATACAAACACAACAGTTGATGGACAGAATGCAGAACAATGTCCTACATTCACCCCAGTACAGAGATCTGGGCCTAAATCCATCGTTTTTTTGCTCACCATGTGTGAGAAAGTGCCATCTTTCTTGCATGGTATGCCCCCACTTTTTGCTAAATTGCTGAATGAACTTCGATTGAGTGTACCCTGGGTTCCTGCCAATCAGGTGCCCAGGGCCTATGTTCCTTCCTTAAACCACACAAACTCCAAATTGGCAAACCCTAGCCACATGTCAGCCCCTAGTAAATGGTACCCTAGGTACCCAGGGCCTTGTGGCCAGGGAAGGCCTCTAAGGGCTGCAGCACTCATTGTGCCACCCTCAGAGGCCCTGTACCCTTACACACACACTGCCCTTGCAGGCTGAGTGTCTGGGTGCAGGACAAAACAAAGAGTCGACATGGCACACATCACTGTGTACCATGCCCATCACCTACACTGCCAAGGCATATGTCAGCCACCCCTCTAGCTGGGTGCATTACGCCTATGGTGTGGGCACAGGAGCAGGAGCCCTGTGCCCCTACAGTACCCGGGTCCATTCCTGAGCACTGTAAGTGCAGTGCTGTCATTTAAGAGTACATGGTGCTGAGAGCTTGTCAAACACGAGCTCCACAGCACCATATTGGCACCACTGAAGCCTGGGAAGTTTGGTATCAAACTTCTCAGCACATTGAACCCACACTGATGCCAGTGTAGGATTTAATGTACTAAGCACCCCAGAGGGCATCTTAGAGATGCCCCCTTACAGCTAACTTACAATCCACGTCTGCTCTGAGGCTGCCCAGGCTGCCACACAGCAGAAACGTTGCTGGACCCCTGGGTGGGAGAGCACCTGCTCTCCCGGGCCTGCAACAATGCACATCCTGGGTGGGGTGAGAAATCTCCTCCCCCAGGATGAGCAAAGGGAAGCTTCAAAGGCAGGCCGCCATTTGGAGTTTCCCCAGGCCACTGCAACCCCCCACTCGGGCGGGAAGCTTGGCCGGAAACCCCATACAAGGACAGGGGATGTGCCAGCCTGCCCACCCCACCCCTCAGGTGGGGGAGGCGAGGTGAAGCACATCTCCGGGCTCTCGCCATCTTGAAGATGGGAGGCCCTACCCTATCAGGATTAGGCTACTGCCCCCCTCCCACAGGAGAGAGGCAGGATAGGGGGTGTACCCACCCCAGGACAAGGACACATTGGTCCCTGGCCTTCACCTACCTGTAACGCCCCTAAATCTAGTATTTAGGGGCACCCTGAACCTTCCTTCCTTAGATTCCAGATAGAAAACTACAAGAAGAGCAAGAAGAACAAAGACCTGCCCTGCAGCTGCTAAAAAGAGAAGAAGACACCAACTGCATTGGCCCCAGCCCTACCGGCCTGTCGACTCTCGAACCTGCACCAGCGCGGCATCCCTCGTGGCCAGCAACCTCACCAACCCCGGAGGACCTGGCTACCTTTTAGCTCTAAGCCCCTGGGACTCCCACGAGTAGAGGCTCTACTCAAGAAACCTATTTGCTATCCCTGGCACCAGCCCGGGACCGCGGACCCAACACACTCTGCACCAGCCAAGCCTCGCCAGTGCCGGAGTGGACAAAGACCCAGAGGACGACCCCACGGCGACTGTGACCCAGAGTCCGGCACCCAAGGACCCCCCTCGACATCCCGGAAGAAGCCTGCAGCCTCAGAACCAAGTGCCACCCCAGCCGCGATCAACCAGAGGGTAAGATTCCCGACGTCAAAAGGCACCCCTGCACCCGGCGCCCTGCGGCCCCCTGTGCCCAATCCCGGGGTACCCACCTAACCTACAACTACCCAACTTACCTCTCGAAGTGGTGGTGGCACCTGAAACACCCTCGTCCCCGAGCCTGCAGCCTTTTTCCAAACCGGAACATTCCCATTGATTTCCATTGAGCGCCCGAAGGCTCAAAAGCACCCTGCACCCAGCCGCCCGAGTGGCCCTGGCAGTGCCCTCTCTACACTAACCTACTTCCCCACTTGCCCTGAGTAAGTGACCAGGAGCCCAGCTCCCACAGCCGCGTGGCTTGCCAGACAGCAGCCACCAACCAAGGCCCCCCTATCCCTCATAGGATAACATTGGGCCCAACTCTCTCTGCACCCGGCCGTCCTGAAACCGCTGAGGGTGAACCAACTGTACCTACCTGACACTGGGGGGCCCCTGAGTCCATGCCCGGAATTTCAACACTGCCAGTCGAGTACTTACCCTTAAACCGCTAACTTCATTTTCCTCATAGGGTAACATTGACTGGCTTTTTCTTCAAAAATCTTCTAAGTGTGAACTTTTCAAAACTGCAAAAATTCACCAAAAATTAGCCAAGTGACAAAAACGAATTTACTCACCTGCTCCTAGGTGAGCTCCCAGTGCTGGATCTTGGTGCCCAGCCCTGACCCTGAAAAGTGTTCACAACTATACTTACCTCTAACTCATTTTTCTCCCATAAGAAACCATTGTCTGCTTTTCTGTGAAATTTCTTCTGTCTATTTTTGCAAATTTGAAATATTCTTTTAAAATCGTACCAATTCTGCAAACAAAATTACTTACCTGCTTTTGATAAGGACCCCAGTCCTGGGTCTAGGCACCCAGTCCTGGATTACTAAAGTAACGATAAAGTACTCTACCTGCAATATGAATTTCTTGCCATAGAGATCCATTGAATGTTTTCTTTGAAATATTTTCTAAGTGCTAACTTTTGAAATAGCTAAATATTATTTAAAAATCATTACAGTTATTAAGTCGACTTTCATCACTTGATTCTGAATACTGACCCAAGGCTGGTTCTAGGAGCCAGACCTGGAATTCCAAAAGTAATCTGAAAAGTAATTTATTACAAATAACCTGAATTTACCATTGAGCTCAATGCATTGTTATGTTTAGGAAATAGGATTGTTTATTGCAACCAACTGTGACTGTTTACACAAATTTATTGCTTAAGACAAAAGTATTTATATTCAACCTCTCATTCTGAGAAAGTATATTTTTACCCCCTTTGTGGTTCTAAAAATAAAACAAGCATATATTTTATATATATAAACCATTGGCCTAGAGTTCAGTTATTGAGTGTGTGAAACCATTTGCTGACTGAGTGTGTACAATAAATGCTTTACACTGTCCTCTGGTACTGCCTTACTGCTCGACCAAGCTACCACTTTTGAGAGTAAGGTCATACCTAACTTTGACCTCTATCAGCCTCTGGGGGACTGTGGACTCTGTACACCCTGTACCTTTTAGGGAACAGTATATACAGAGCCACTTTCTCACACCATGCCATTCCAGTTTGAACCCAGCCATATGCAAATTGGTCTTGACCCTGTGCCTCATGGGAACAGTCCAGCCCGAACTGCCAAGCCAGGTCCTCCCTGAACTGGAAACAAACATCATAGGACCGGTTTCGGGGTTTCACCCCTCTTCAGCCAGCATAGCTTGATTCCAGTGGCAAGGAGACCACGGGACCCACGTCTGGTCATACCCTTCCCACTTTGGGTGACAAATGCAAAAACAACAGTTGATGAACAGAATGCAGAACAATGTTATACATTAAGACCAGTACAGAGATCTGGGCCTAAATCCATCGTTTTTTTGCTCACCATGCCATTCAAGTTTAAACAGAGCCATATGCAAATCGGTCTGCACCCTGTGCCTCATGGGAACAGTCCAGCCCGAACTGCCAAGCCAGGTCCTCCCTGGATTGTAAACAAGCATCCTTGGACCGGTTTTGGGGTTTCACCCCTATTCAGCCAGGATAGCTTGATTCCAGTGGCATGGAGAGCACTGGACCCATGTCTGGGCATACCCTTTCCACTCGGGGTGACAAATGCAAACACAACAGTTGATGGAGAGATTGCCGAGCAATGTCATACACTCACCCCAGTACAGAGATCTGGGCCTAAATCCATAGTTTTTTTGCTCACCATGCCATTCCAGTTTGAACCCAGCCATATGCAAATCAGTCTTCACCCTGTGCCTCATGGGAAAAGTCCAGCCAGAACTAACAAGCCATGTCTTCCCTGGACTGGAATCAAGTATCCTAGGACTGGTTTCGGGTTTCATCCCACTTCAGCCAGGATAGCTTGAGTCCAGTGGCATGGAGAGCAAGGGACCCACGTCTGGGCATACCCTTCCCACTCGGGGTGACAAATTCAAAAAAACACCATTGATGAACAGAATGCAGAACAATGACATACATTCACCCCAGTACAGAGATCTGGGCCTACATCCATCGTTTTATTGCTCACCATGCATTCCAGTTTGAACCCAGCCATATGCAAATTGGTCTTGACCCTGTGCCTCATGGGAACAGTCCAGCCCGAACTGCCAAGCCAGGTCCTCCCTGAACTGGAAACAAACATCATAGGACCGGTTTCGGGGTTTCACCCCTCTTCAGCCAGGATAGCTTGATTCCAGTGGCAAGGAGACCACTGGACCCACGTCTGGTCATACCCTTCCCACTTTGGGTGACAAATGCAAAAACAACAGTTGATGAACAGAATGCAGAACAATGTTATACATTCAGCCCAGTACAGAGATCTGGGCCTAAATCCATCGTTTTTTTGCTCACCATGCCATTCGAGTTTAAACAGAGCCATATGCAAATCGGTCTGCACCCTGTGCCTCATGGGAACACTCCAGCCCGAACTGCCAAGCCAGGTCCTCCCTGGATTGTAAACAAGCATCCTAGGACCGGTTTTGGGGTTTCACCCCTATTCAGCCAGGATAGCTTGATTCCAGTGGCATGGAGAGCACTGGACCCATGTCTGGGCATACCCTTTCCACTCGGGGTGACAAATGCAAACACAACAGTTGATGGAGAGATTGCCGAGCAATGTCGTACACTCACCTCAGAACAGAGATCTGGGCCTAAATCAATCTTTTTTTGCCCTTTCCAGTCTGGGTTACAAATGCAAAAACAACAGTTGATGGACAGATTGCCGAGCAATGTCACACATTCACCCCATAACAGAGATCTGGGCCTAAATCCATCTTTTTTTGCCCACCATGCCATTCCAGTTTGAACCCAGCCATATGCAAATCAGTCTTGACCATGTGTCTCATGGGAACAGTCCAGCCCGAACTGCCAAGCCAGGTCCTCCCTGGACTGGAAACAAGCATCCTATGACCGGTTTTGGGGTTTCACCCCTCCTCAGCCAGGACAGCTTGATTCCTGTGGCATGGAGAGCACGGGACCCACGTCTGGCCATACCCTTTCCATTTGGGGTGACAAATGCAAAAACAACAGTTGATGGACAGATTGCCGAGCAATGTCTTACATTCACCCAAGAACAGAGATCTGGGCTTAAATCCATCTTTTTTTGCCCACCATGCCATTCCAGTTTGAACCCAGCCATATGCAAATCAGTCCTGACTCTGTGCCTCATGGGAACAGTCCAGCCTGAACTGCTAAGCCAAGTTCTCCCTGGACTGGAAACAAGCATCCTAGGATTGGTTTCAGGGTTTCACCCCTCTTCAGCCAGGATAGCTTGATTCCAGTGGCATGGAGATCACGGGACCCACGTCTGGGCATACCCTTTGCACTTAGGGTGAAAAATATAAAAACAACAGTAGATGGACAGAATGCAGAACTATGTCATGCATTCACCCCAGTACAGAGATCTGGGCCTAAATCCATCGTTTTTTTGCTCACCATGGCATTCCAGTTTGAACCCAGCCATATGCAAATCAGTCTTGACTCTGTGCCTCATAGGAACAGTCCAGCCCGAACTGCCAAGCCAGGTCCTCCCTGGACTGGAAACAAACATCCTACGACCGGTTTCGGGGTTTCACCCCTCTTCAGCCAAAATAACTTGATTCCAGTGGTATGGAGAGCATGGAACCCACGTCTGGGTATACCCTTCCCACTCAGGGTGACGAATGCAAAAACAAGAGTTGATGGACAGAATGCAGAACAATGTCATACATTCACCCCAGTACAGAGATCTGGGCCTAAATCCATCGTTTTTTTGCTCACCATGCCATTCCAGTTTGAAACCAGCCATATGCAAACTAGTCTTGAACCTGTGCCTCATGAGAACAGCACAGCCCTAACTGCCAATCCAGGTCCTCCCTGGACTGTAAACAAGCATCCTTGGACCAGTTTGGGGGTTTCACCCCTCATCAGCCAGGATAGCTTGATTCCAGTGGAATGGAGAGCAAGGGACGCACGTCTGGGCATACCCTTTCCACTCGGGGTGACAAATGCAAAAACAACAGCTGATGGACAGAATGCAGAACAATGTCATACATTCACCCCAGTACAGAGATCTGGGTCTAAATCCATCGTTTTTTTGCTCACCATGCCATTCCAGTTTGAACCCAGCCATATGCAAATTAGTCTTGAACCTGTGCCTCATGGGAACAGCACATCCCAAACTACCAATCCAGGTCCTCCCTGGACTGTAAACAAGCATCGTAGGACCGGTTTAGAGGTTTCACTCCTCTTCAGCCAGGATAACTTGATTCCAGTGGTATGGAAAGCACGGAACCCACGTCTGGGTATACCCTTCCCACTCAGAGTGACAAATGCAAACACAAAAGATGATGTACAGAATGCCGAACAATGTCATATATTCACCCCAGTACAGAGATCTGGGACAAAATCCATTGTTTTTTTGCTCACCATACCATTCCAGTTTGAACCCAGCCATATGCAAATCAGTCTTGACCCTGTGCCTCATGGGAACAGTCCAGCCCGAGCTGCCAAGCCAGGTCCTCCCTGGACTGCAAACAAGCATTCTAGGACCAGTTTCGGGGTTTCACCCCTCTTCCGGCAGGATAGTGTGATTCCAGTGGCATGGAGAGCATGGGACCCACATCTGGGCATACCCTTTCCACTCTGGGTTACAAATGCAAAAACAACAGTTGATGGACAGATTGCCGAGCTATGTCATACATTCACCCCCGAACAGAGATCTGGGCCTAAATCCATCTTTTTTTGCCCACCATGCCATTCCAGTTTGAACCCAGCCATATGCAAATCAGTCTTGACCATGTGTCTCATGGGAACAGTCCAGCCCGAACTGCCAAGCCAGGTCCTCCCTGGACTGGAAACAAGCATCATATGACCGGTTTTGGAGTTTCACCCCTCTTCAGCCTGGATAGCTTGATTCCAGTGGCATGGAGAGCACGGGACCCACGTCTTGGCATACCCTTTCCACTCGGGGTGACAAATGCAAACACAACAGTTGATGGAGAGATTGCCGAGCAATGTCATACACTCACCCCAGTACAGAGATCTGGGCCTAAATCCATCGTTTTTTTGCTCACCATGCCTTTCCAGTTTGAACCCAGCCATATGCAAATCAGTCTTCACCCTGTGCCTCATGGGAAAAGTCCAGCCAGAACTAACAAGCCATGTCTTCCCTGGACTGGAATCAAGTATCCTAGGACCGGTTTCGGGTTTCATCCCTCTTCAGCCAGGATAGCTTGAGTCCAGTGGCATGGAGAGCAAGGGACCCACGTCTTGGCATACCCTTTCCATTCGGGGTGACAAATGCAAAAACAACAGTTGATGGACAGAATGTAGAACAATGTCATACATTCACCCCAGTACAGAGATCTGGGCCTAAATCCATCGTTTTTTTGCTCACCATGCCATTTCAGTTTGAACTTAGCCATATGCAAATCAGTCTTGACCATGTGTCTCATGGGAAGAGTGTAGGAAGGTGGAATATGACTAATGGTTGCCCCCAACTTTTTGCCTGGTGTTTGATTGGTTTTTGACTAGTCTGGCTGGGATCCTGCTATCCAGGACCCCAGCCTATCTGCTTTCTCCTTAAAACTGATGTGAGTACCCTAGGTACAAACCAATTGGATGCTGAGGATGCCCTGACAGACCCTTGTAGATGGTACCCTAGGTTCCCAGGGCATGGGTCCCTCAGTAGGCCTACCAGGGCTGCAGCACTTATTGTGTCACCCTGGGACAGCCATACAAACTGACACCACCAGACCACTACTGTAGTCTGGGTAAGGTGGTGCTAGCACCCCTTACAGGGATATAGGTACCCTATATCCCACCCCATTACAACACATATAGTCTCATAGGTCACCCCTATAGCAGGCCTTGCCAATCCTACAGGGCAGGGTGCTGAGGTATGTGTGAGGGGGGATCCCTACCTGAGTAGGGTCTCTCTACAACCCTCGTAAAATCATTGCTGGGTTGTTTGTTGTGTAGCCATACCATATACTCTTAACCGCATTAAAGTCTATCGCGATAGCGTGATAACTTGAGAATGGCTACACAGAACCATATCGTGTTTGGTGTCAAACATGTAGGAATCCTACCCCCAGTCCAGCCATGGGCATGAGGGCATGATTTCCCCCTGCTAGAGGGGTGATATGGGAAAAGCGGCAGAATTCGGACACCAATTTAAAAGTGCACATGTAGTACAAAATGGCTACTACCCGCCACCCACACGACTCTGGCTGGCTGTTGCTGGGGAAAATCCCAGCCTCGCCAGCTGGACAATAGGGCTCCTGTGGCAGGGAGGTGCTAGCATCTCCCCAGACAGGATATGTGGATTGGAACAGGGTGGGTGCACCATATGTTGCCTTTCAGAGTTGCACGTAGGCTGCTACAGCGCCTACATTCTGCATAAACCACCTGGAACCGGTTCAGGGGCATCCTGCCCATCGCCCAGGTGGGAAACACACAAAGGGGAGAGAGTGTAGCCACCCTTTCCCGCCTCACCTCTCATTGGTGGACACTACTCTGGACACTCCCCTAATCTTGGGGATAAAGGTGAATAACGTGGCCCCAGAGCCTTAGATTAATCTTGGACTTCACAGACTTGACCTTCAACGAGCTGCTGCCCAGCTGACTGAAGAAATCTCCCTTGGGGTAAAGGAGTTACCCCCCTGCTTGGCAGGCACCTGAAAAACTGCAAGTGACCTGGTTGGAACTTTGCTGCTCTCACGAACTTTGTCGACTTCCAGCAACCTCGAGGTGGATTTCCTAAGCATCACAGAGGCCAGTGAGTGTACACAGCAAACCTGAGCACCGTGGACTGTGTGGGTGACGAGATTCCCAATACCCCAGGACACCGGTCACCTCTTGCATAGCACACAACCCTGACCAGTGGGGAAGTTGTGCTTTGGTCCATTTTTGAGCCAACCATGAAGTAGCATTTGTGCCAAAGATCAGCACCCTAGCCCCCTCCGGTGGCCCGTGGGCTTCCTTTTACGCACTCCATTTTGCTGCCTTCCGCGGTCCCTTGTCTCTCGACTTGTGGGCCCGAGTGGAGGACAATCTCGACATCTAAGAGTTCCCCTGGTTGTTCCAGGCCTTCTCTACAGTCTCTCCAAAGGAGACCTCTCACAGACCTCGTGGGTCTACACCAGTAGCTGATTTGTTTGTTTTGCATGGGTTGCGGTTGCCAAGGCTTAGTGGATCCAATCCGGACACTAACACCGCAGCGACCCTCATCCGACGTGGGACAGTCGCCCTCCCAAAGCTGGCCTTCCTTGAAGCCTCCCGGAGCCCGTGGCTGCAGATCCAAACTACACCTCTTTCCACTTGAAGCACCCGACATTGAAGGGCTCCTTGCTTTGAGCTCCCTGGTCACTGTGTCGTGACCCAGACTCTGTCCCCTCTGCTTTCAGGTTCTTCTCTACAAGATCTATTACTTTAATCTTCACGGCATCATCGACGCTTTTGGCTAGCAGCAGTTTTGAACATTTTCCCATTGAAAATCAGCCCGCAACCCGACATCGAAAACGACCTATGCACCCGGCTTCCCTGGGGCAGGTAACAGTGGTACCTCGGTACTCTCGTGGTAGTGGGCTCCTCAAAAGCTTAAGTCTAAAGTTTTAACTTTGTACTTCTGCTAGAAGTGACTTTAATCTGTTTAAATCAAACCGCGACATTCTCCATAGGCTTTAATAGAAATCCCGATAGTAGCTATTTCCACTGCACGCGCCTCCCGTGGGTCCCCTTCCTCATAACCTGGGGTGGATTCTTAAGGGGCCAGCGATCCTAAATGCCCTAGGCATTGCCTGTAGAATTATCGTGGTTCTTATACCACTTTTTTAATATATGGTTTGGTCCCCCCCTGGGGCCCTATGATTCCAGTGCTATTTATTGTATCTATCAATGCTTGTTTGAATTGTAACTTTGCCTCAGCCTCATAAAGAGACTTGTGGGATTCTTTTTAGAATAAATACATATATTTTATATATATACCTCTGTGGGATACTCTTTCATTTGGTCATTCAAGAAGTTATCTATGGTAAAACAATAAGCTTAACACTCCTTCAAGACTTAGCCTGAAGGCTGCTCTCCACAGCTACCACTAGGATAGCTTTCTTTAAAGGTTGTCTTAAACCTATCATCAATAAGAGTCGAATTGGACTGGTGCAAGGTGTCCCCTATAACTAGGAGACAGCATATGCCAGGCCAACTTCTCACATTGGTGTGCAGCGGTTGGATTCAAGCTTGCCATTGTTTTACCAGATAACAAATTGAATTTCTAAAGTGAAAGCCACTTGGTACCAAAGGTACATATAAATTCAAGCTTAGAATACAATAAGTTCTACTGAACTTAGGAGTTGTGTGTAGAGGGTTTAGCACACCTTGACTACAACTCAAGAAAGGGTTCAGTAGGCCACACCTAGTGTAGGTAGATACACCAGTACCACTACACTAGAAATGTCTTTAAGCTCAGGTGCCCATAAGGCTCTGGAAGGACCCCAGAGGGTCCCAGTCGACAGATATGATCATCTCTCCTTTGCTGAGCTGAGGGAGATGTGCACCACTAGGCAACTTAAGACAAACAAAGGTGCCAATACCCAACGTCTCAGGGAAATCCTGCTCATAGCAGACTTTAAGCAAACTTTAATGTCTGATGGGGTAGACAGGTTGGGTGGGCATCCCCCAGAAGAGGACAACCCTGGGGTAGACTCTGATGAGGACCAGGAAGAGGAAGATGAACTTAACCTGGATGAACAAAACCATTCACAACATGGAGGTGATGGCCCAATAGGCACTCTCTCCATCCCTAAAGGGATAATGGTGGATCCAAACAGAAGGAACAGATCCCACTCAGAGGGGTCCAACCATTCTGAGAGCTCCAAGGGGACCTCTGCCTCTTCTCAGAGAAGAGAATCCTCCCATGAGAGGAAATGCAGACTGATCCAGTTTGAGCAGGCTAAACTACAGCTCAGGAGAGAACAGTTAGCATTGGACAGGGAATCCCTGGAGCTTCAGAAAGCTTCAAGAAAGTGGGGTCTAGAGACCCCTGGTGGCAGTAATGAAACCCCTAGAGTTAGAGAGAAACTCCCTGACAATAGGAATCTCCACAAGATTGTGCCCCTCTATCAGACAGGGGATGATATCCACAAATGGATCTCTGCTCTTGAGAGGGCCTGTAAAGTACAAAGGGTCCCAGTAGAGCAGTGGGCAGCAATCCTGTGGCTCTCCTTTGCAGACAAAGGAAGAGACAAGCTCCTCTCTGTCAGAGAAGAGGATGCAGATGATTACTATATCTTGAGAGATGCTTTAATAGATGGGTTTGGCTTAACCACTGATCAGTACAGACTTAAGTTCAGAGACACACAAAAAGCACAGGATCAAGATTGGGTAGACTTTGTGGATTGAGCTACCAAGGCATTGGAAGGTTGGTTAAATGGCAGTAAAGTAAAAGATTATCAAGGATTGTACAATCTCATTATGAGGGAGCAGATTCTTAATAATTGTCAGAACCAACTCTTACACCAGCACCTGGTGGACTCTGATCTGACCTCTCCCCAAGAATTGGGAAAGAAGGCAGACAAATGGGTCAGAACCAGGATCAGGCCCAAGAACCAAGGTGGTGACCAGAAGAAAGATTCTACCAAGCCCAAAGAGAAAGGTGGGGATAATAAAACAGAAAAGTCCTCTGAAGGGCCCCAAAAACCCAGTGCTGGGGGTGGGTCCCAAAATCCTTCCTCTTCTAACAAGAAACCATATTGCCATGTGTGTAAGCAACCTGGCCACTGGAAAACTGACTCCAGCTGTCCAAAGAATGGCAATAAAGAGAATGTTCCTCCCATTGCAGCTCCAACACCACCTGATACTACTAGGTGTAATCCCCCAGGTGGTGGGAGTGCACCCAAAAATTTAGTTGGGCTTTCTTGGGGAACTCAGGTGGACTCTGGCCTAGCCAGGTCCCCTACACAAGCAACTCTAGTCTGTGATGGTGGCATGGGGTTTGCCAACTTTACCATGAGTCCCAATATCCTGGGCAGGTACAGACAAGAGCCCATGATCAATGGTCAGAAGGCTGTGGCCTACAAGGACACAGGGGCCAGTGTCACCATGGTGACCAAGAGGCTAGTGCCCCTAGAACAGCTTTTACCTGGGTTTAGCTACCAGGTGACCAATATAGATGGAATTAGGACAGACCATCCCATGACAGTGGTAAATTTCAGCTGGAGAGGGGTCACTGGCCCAAAGAGAGTGGCAGTGTCCCCAACCTTGCCTGTAGATTGTCTACTGGGGAATGATCTGGAAATCTCAGTCTGGGCTGAGGTTGACCACAAGGCCCATTTGAAAATGGTAGGCATCCTTGAGAGAGTGGATGAAACCTTAAAGGCCTCACCTCCACCCCAGGAGAAAGTAAAAGGAGTGAAGCATGAAACTATGGATCACTCCACCCAAACAGAGAGCATAGGGGGAGAGGAACAGTTCTCCCCCCACCAGACCAGAGGTGAGGGTCAAGGTTCTAAGGGAACTGATCCTGCCCCTTGTGAAGTAACTGCCCCAGAAGTGGACAGGCCTGGCCTGGCCACCTCTCTGATGGCAGGGGATCCTTCCAAGATGGCACCCAGTCTGGAGCAGGTATCCTGCCCCTCTCTACCCTGCCTCGGTCAGCCCAGGGCTGCAGAGGTCAGGGGGGTCAGTGGACCCTTAATGGGCCCCTGTCCAGAGGAACCCCCTCATCAGCAGATTAGGGACACCCAGCAGAGTAGTTCTAGCCAGGTGAATATTCCTCTACAAACTGAGGGATCCCCCTTACCCCTAGGTACAGGCACCCCCAAATGGACTTTGTTGGGCACAGGGAAACCTGGGGCATAGTTACCCCAAACATTCCAGTGCCCTCCACTATTCCAACCAGAGGGACCCAACTGTAGGCAGCCAGAGGTTGACCCTTAGGGCCAGATATGACACAGTCATGGGCAGAAAGGCTTCCATGGTGACCAGTGACCTGAGGAGGTTGAGACTACCCCAAATAGGGCCTCACTTCCAGACTCAGACACCCCACCAGCCCACCTCTGACCCAAAAACCAATGCAGGTAATTCCCCTAGACTTTGGAGAAACTCTAGAACCCCTTGGGGAAGGATTTCCCAAGTGGACCATGAGGCAGGGAGCAACCATGCTAGTGCAGGTTCTTCCTTTTATGGCCACTCAGGAAATAAAGGCTTATCTGGACAAGGGTAGCTTTATCTCCTTTCGTTGGGGGGGGGGGGGGTATGTAGGAAGGTGGAATCTGACTAATGGTTGCCCCCAACTTTTTGCCTGGTATTTGAGTGGTTTTTGACTAGTCTGGCTGGGATCCTGCTATCCAGGACCCCAGCCTATATGCTTTCTCCTTAAAACTGATGTGAGTACCCTAGGTACAAACCAATTGGATGCTGAGGATGCCCTGACAGACCCTTGTAGATGGTACCCTAGGTGCCCAGGGCATGGGTCCCTCAGTGGGCCGACCAGGGCTGCAGCACTTATTGTGCCACCCTGGGACAGCCATACAAACTGACACCACCAGACCACTACTGTAGTCTGGGTAAGGTGGTGCTAGCACCCCTTACAGGG
The DNA here is from genome assembly GCF_964204655.1 of Triturus cristatus. Lineage (NCBI taxonomy): Eukaryota > Metazoa > Chordata > Amphibia > Caudata > Salamandridae > Triturus > Triturus cristatus. The sequence goes on from NC_140579.1 coordinate 877,483,947, forward strand.
ATATAGGTACCCTATATCCCACCCCATTACAACACATATAGGGCCTCATGTAGGAAGCCTAATACCGGTCGTTAACGGCCGATTTTCTGTAAATATACCGTTACCGACCGGTATTTAGGCTTTTGAGATGTAGGGGGATCATTTCATGATTCGGTATTTACCGAATCAGTAAAATTACCGAATCGGTAATTTTACCGATTCGGTAAATACCGAATCATGAAATGAGATGTAGGGGGAGTGTGTGGTGGGTGTGGGGATTCGTTATTTACCACCAACTAAAGGTTGGTGGTAAATGACGAATAGGTGTAAAAAAGCATTTTAGTGCACGTTTAAGTGTGCAATGTGGCAGACATACATGCCCTTAGGGCATGTATGTGCGCCACATGTGCACACATGGCCGAATCAGGGGTGCAACAGGGTGTCAATGTGACACCCTGCCACCCTTGCATGTGCTCCCCCCATTACCGAATCGGTATTTACCGAATCGGTAATGAGGCATACCTTCCCATCAATGGGAAGGTATGCCTCATTACCGAATCGGTAAATACCGATTCGGTAATTACCGAATTCCTACGAATCGGTAATTTTTACCGCATAAATACCTACATAGCATTTACCACTTCATAAATACCGAATCGGTATGATTCGGTATTTATGAAGTGGTAAATGCCAGGCCACCTACATAAGGCCCATACTCTCATAGGTCACCGCTATAGCAGGCCTTGCTAATCCTACAGGGCAGGGTGCTGAGGTATGTGTGAGGGGGGACCCCTACCTGAGTAGGGCCTCTCTGCAACCCTCGTAAAATCATTGCTGGGTTGTTTGTAGTGTAGCCATACCATATACTCTTAACCGCATTAAAGTCTATCGCGATAGCATGATAACTTGAGATTGGCTACACAGAACCATATCGTGTTTGGTGTCAAACATGTAGGAATCCTACCCCCAGTCCAGCCATGGGCATGATGGCACGATTCCCCCCTGCTAGAGGGGCTATATGGGAAAAGCGGCAGAATTCGGACACCAATTTAAAAGTGCACATGTAGTACAAAATGGCTACTATCCGCCACCCACACGACTCTGGCTGGCTGTTGCTGGGGAAAATCCCAGCCTCGCCAGCTGGACAATAGGGCTCCTGTGGCAGGGAGGTGCTAGCATCTCCCAAGACAGGATCTGTGGATTGGAACAGGGTGGGTGCACCAAAGTTGCCTTTCAGAGTTGCACGTAGGCAGCTCCAGCGCCTACATTCTGCATACACCGCCAGGAACCGGTTCAGGGGCATCCTGCCCATCGCCCAGGTGGGAAACACACAAAGGGGAGAGGGTGTAGCCACCCTTTCCCGCCTCACCTCTCATTGGTGGACACTACTCTGGACACTCCCCTAATCTTGGGGATAAAGGTGAATAACGTGGCCCCAGAGCCTCAGATTAATCTTGGACTTCACAGACTTGACCTTCGACGAGCTTCTGCCCAGCTGACTGAAGAAATCTCCCTTGGGGTAAAGGAGTTACCTCCCTGCTTGGCAGGCATCTGAAACACTGCAAGTGACCCGGTTGGAACTTCGCTGCTCTCATGAACTTCATCGACTTCCAGCAACCTCGAGATGGGTTTCCTAAGCATCCCAGAGGCCAGTGAGTGTGCACAGCAAACCTGAGCACCATGGACCATGTGGGTGCCGAGATTCCCAATACCCCAGGACACCAGCCACCTCTTGCATAGCACACGACCCTGACAAGTGGGGAAGTTGTGCTTTGGCCTATTTTTGAGCCAACCACAAAGCAGCATTTGTGCCAAAGATCAGCACCCTAGCCCCCTCCCGTGGCCCGTGGGCTCCCTTTTACGCACTCAATTTTGCTGCCTTCCGCAGTCCCTTGTCTCTCAACTTGTGGGCCCGAGTGGAGGACAATCTCGACATCTAAGAGTTCTCCTTGTTGCTCTATGCCTGCTCTACAGTCTCTCCAAAGGAGACCTCTCACAGACCTCGTGGGTCTGCACCAGTAGCTGATTTGTTCATTTTGCCTGGGTTGCAGTTGCCAAGGCTTAATGAATCCAATCCGGACACTAACACTGCAGCAACCCTCATCCAATGTGGGATAGTTGCCCTCCCAAAGCTGGCCTTCCTTGAAGCCTCCTGGAGCCCGTGGCTGCAGATCCAATCTACACCTCTTTCCACTTGAAGCACCCGACATTGAAGGGCTCTTTGCTTTGAGCTCCCTGGTCACTGTGCCGTGACCCAGATTCTGTCCCCTCTGGTTTCAGGTTCTTCTCTACAAGATCTATGACTTCAATCTTCACGGCATCATCGCCGCTTTTGGCTAGCAGCAGTTTTGAACATTTTCCCATTGAAAATCAGCTTGCGACCCGACATCGAAAACGACCTATGCACCCGGCTTCCCTGGGGCAGGTAACATTGGTATCTCGGTACTCTCATGGTAGTGGGCTCCTCAAAAGCTTAACTCTAAAGTTTTAACTTTGTACTCCTGCTAGAAGTGACTTTAATCTGTTTAAATCAAACAGCGACATTCTCCATAGGCTTTAATAAAGATCCCGATAGCAGGTATTTCCACTGCACGCGCCTCCCGTGGGTCCCCTTCCTCATAACCTGGGGTGGATTCTTAAGGGGCCAGTGATCCTAAATGCCCTAGGTAATGCCTGTAGAATTGTCGTGGTTCTTATACCACTTTTTTAATATATGGTTTGGTCCCCCCCTGGGGCCCTATGATTCCAGTGCTATTTATTGTATCTATCAATGCTTGTTTGAATTGTAACTTTGCCTCATCCTCATAAAGAGACTTGTGGGATTCTGTTTAAAATAAATACATACATTTTATATATATACCTGTGTGGGATACTCTTTCATTTGGTCATTCAAGAGGTTATCTATGGTAAAACAATAAGCTTAACACTCCTTCAAGACTTAGCCTGAAGGCTGCTCTCCACAGCTACCACTAGGATAGCTTTCTTTAAAGGTTGTCTTAAACCTATCATCAATAAGAGTCGAATTGGACTGGTGCAAGGTGTCCCCTATAACTAGGAGACAGCATATGCCAGGCCAACTTCTCACATTGGTGTGCAGCGGTTGGATTCAAGCTTGCCATTGTTTTACCAGATAACAAATTGAATTTCTAAAGTGAAAGCCACTTGGTACCAAAGGTACATATAAATTCAAGCTTAGAATACAATAAGTTCTACTGAACTTAGGAGTTGTGTGTAGAGGGTTTAGCACACCTTGACTACAACTCAAGAAAGGGTTCAGTAGGCCACACCTAGTGTAGGTAGATACACCAGTACCACTACACTAGAAATGTCTTTAAGCTCAGGTGCCCATAAGGCTCTGGAAGGACCCCAGAGGGTCCCAGTCGACAGATATGATCATCTCTCCTTTGCTGAGCTGAGGGAGATGTGCACCACTAGGCAACTTAAGACAAACAAAGGTGCCAATACCCAATGTCTCAGGGAAATCCTGCTCATAGCAGACTTTAAGCAAACTTTAATGTCTGATGGGGTAGACAGGTTGGGTGGGCATCCCCCAGAAGAGGACAACCCTGGGGTGGACTCTGATGAGGACCAGGAAGAGGAAGATGAACTTAACCTGGATGAACAAAACCATTCACAACATGGAGGTGATGGCCCAATAGGCACTCTCTCCATCCCTAAAGGGATAATGGTGGATCCAAACAGAAGGAACAGATCCCACTCAGAGGGGTCCAACCATTCTGAGAGCTCCAAGGGGACCTCTGCCTCTTCTCAGAGAAGAGAATCCTCCCATGAGAGGAAATGCAGACTGATCCAGTTTGAGCAGGCTAAACTACAGCTCAGGAGAGAACAGTTAGCATTGGACAGGGAATCCCTGGAGCTTCAGAAAGCTTCAAGAAAGTGGGGTCTAGAGACCCCTGGTGGCAGTAATGAAACCCCTAGAGTTAGAGAGAAACTCCCTGACAATAGGAATCTCCACAAGATTGTGCCCCTCTATCAGACAGGGGATGATATCCACAAATGGATCTCTGCTCTTGAGAGGGCCTGTAAAGTACAAAGGGTCCCAGTAGAGCAGTGGGCAGCAATCCTGTGGCTCTCCTTTGCAGACAAAGGAAGAGACAAGCTCCTCTCTGTCAGAGAAGAGGATGCAGATGATTACTATATCTTGAGAGATGCTTTAATAGATGGGTTTGGCTTAACCACTGATCAGTACAGACTTAAGTTCAGAGACACACAAAAAGCACAGGATCAAGATTGGGTAGACTTTGTGGATTGAGCTACCAAGGCATTGGAAGGTTGGTTAAATGGCAGTAAAGTAAAAGATTATCAAGGATTGTACAATCTCATTATGAGGGAGCAGATTCTTAATAATTGTCAGAACCAACTCTTACACCAGCACCTGGTGGACTCTGATCTGACCTCTCCCCAAGAATTGGGAAAGAAGGCAGACAAATGGGTCAGAACCAGGATCAGGCCCAAGGTGGTGACCAGAAGAAAGATTCTACCAAGCCCAAAGAGAAAGGTGGGGATAATAAAACAGAAAAGTCCTCTGAAGGGCCCCAAAAACCCAGTGCTGGGGGTGGGTCCCAAAATCCTTCCTCTTCTAACAAGAAACCAAGAGACAGCATATGCCAGGCCAACTTCTCACAAACAGTCCGGCCCGAACTGCCAAGCCAGGTCCTCCCTGGACTGGAAACAAGCATCCTAGGACCGGTTTTGGGGTTTCACCCCTCATCAGCCAGGACAGCTTGAATCCTGTGGCATGGAGAGCATGGGACCCACGTCTGGGCATACCCTTCCCACTCGGGGTGACAAATGCAAAAACAAAAGTTAATGGACAGAATGCAGAATAATGTCATACATTCAACCCAGTACAGAGATCTGGGCATTAATCCATCGATTTTTTTGGTTATCATGCTATTCTAGTTTGAACTTAGCCATATGCAAATCAGTCTTGACCCTGTGCCTCATCGGAACAGTCCAGCCCAGAACTGCCAAGCCAGGTCGTCCCTGGACTGGAAACAAGCATCCTAGGACCGGTTTCGTGGTTTAACCCTCTTCAGCCAGGATAGCTTGAATCCAGTGGCATGGAGAGCACGGGACCCAAGTCTGGGCATACCCTTCCCACTTGGGGTGACAAATACAAAAACAACAGTTGATAGACAGAATGCAGAACAATGTCCTACATTCACCCCAGTACAGAGATCTGGGCCTAAATCCATAGTTTTTTTGCTCACCATGCCATTCTAGTTTGAACCCAGCCATATTCAAATCAGTCCTGATGCTGTGCCTCATGGGAACAGTCCAGCCCGAACTAACAATCAAGGTCCTCCCTGGACTGGAAACAAGCCTCCTAGGACCAGTTTGGGGGTTTCACCCCTCTTCAGCCAGGATAACTTGATTCCAGTGGTATGGAGAGCACGGAACCCACGTCTGGGTATACCCTTCCCACTCTGGGTGACAAATGCAAAAACAGCAGTTGATGGACAGAATGCAGAACAATGTCATACATCCACCCCAGTACAGAGGTCTGGGCCTACATCCATCGTTTTTTTGCTCACCATGCCATTCTAGTTTGAACCCAGCCATATGCAAACTAGTCTTGAACCTGTGCCTTATGGGAACAGCACAGCCCAAACTCACAATCAAGGTCCCCCCTGGACTGTCAACAAGCATCCTAGGACCAGTTTGGGGGTTTCACCCCTCATCAGCCAGGATAGCTTGATTCCAGTGGAATGGAGAGCACGGGACCCAAGTCTAGGCATACCCTTTCCACTCGGGGTGACAAATGCAAAAACAACAGTTAATGGACAGAATGCAGAACAGTGTCATACATTCACCCCAGTACAGAGAGCTGGGCCTAAATCCATCGTTTTTATGCTCACCATGCCATTCCAGTTTGAACCCAGCCATATGCAAACTAGTCTTGACCCTGTGCCTCATTGGAACAATCCAGCCCGAACTGTTAAGCCAGGATCTCCCTGGACTGGAAACAAGCATCCTAGGACTGGTTTAAGGGTTTCACCCCTCTTCAGCCAGGTTAGCTTGATTCCAGTGGTATGGAGAGCACGGAACCTACTTCTGGGTATACCCTTCCCACTCTGGGTGACAAATGCAAAAACAACCGTTGATGGACACAATGCAGAACAATGTAATACATTCATCCCAGTACAGAGATCTGGGCCTAATTACATCGTTTTTTTGCTCACCATGCCATTCCAGTTTGAACCCAGCCATATGCAAACTAGTCTTGAACCTGTGCCTCATGGGAACAGCACAGCCCAAACTACCAATCCAGGTCCTCCCTGGACTGTCAACAAGCATCCTAGGACCAGTTTGCGGGTTTCACCCCTCATCAGCCAGGATAGCTTGATTCCAGTGGAATGGAGAGTACGAAACCCACATCAGGGCATACCCTTCCCACTCGGGGTGATAAATGGAAAAACAAAAGTTGATGGACAGAATGAAGAACAATGTCATACATTCACCCCAGTACAGAGATCTGGGCCTAAATCCATGTTTTTTTTTGCTCACCATGCCATTCCAGTTTGAACCCAGCCATATGCAAACTAGTCTTGAACCCTGTGCCTCATTAGAACAGCCCAGCCCGAACTGCTAAGCCAGGTTCTCCCTGGACTGGAAACAAGCATCCTATGACCGGTTTCAGGGTTTCACCCCTCTTCAGCCAGGTTAGCTTGATTCCAGTGGCATGGAAAGCACGGGACCCACGTCTGGGCATACCCTTCCCACTTAGGGTGACAAACACAAAAACAAAAGATGATGTACAGAATGCAGAACAATGGTATATATTCACCCCAGTACAGAGATCTGGGCCTAAATCCATCGTTTTTGTGCTCACCATGCCATTCCAGTTTGAACCCAGCCATATGCAAATCAGTCTTGACCCTGTGCCTCAGTGTTTGATTGGTTCTGATGCTCCGTCCATCACCACCCCCTTTTGTACCGCTTTGTTCGCCATAAGTTGGCAGAGTATGCTCAGACGTTGAGTCCTTTGCTCACTTTGCCACTGGATTCAAGCAAGCCTGGCTGAAGACGGCTGAAATGCCAGAAACCGGTCATAGGAAGCTTGTTTCCGGTACACGGAAGACATAGCTTGGCAGTTCAGGCTGGACTGTTCCCATGAGGCACAGGGTCAGACTGATTTGCATATGGCCATGTCTGAACTGGGGTGGCAGATGGGGCTAAAGAACGGTGATGGATCAACCCCAGATCCTCTGACTGGGTGTGAGTGTTTGATTGGTTCTGATGCTCCGTCCATCACCACCCCCTTTTGTACCTCATGGGAACAGTCCAGCCCGGGCTGCCAAGCCAGGTCCTCTCTGGAATTGAAACAAGCATCCTAGGACCGGTTTCGGGGTTTCACCCCTCTTCAGGCAGGATAGCGTGATTCCAGTGGCATGGAGAGCACGGGACCCACGTCTGGGTATGCCCTTTCCACTCGGGGTGACAAATGTAAAAACAACAGTTTATGGACAGATTGCCGCGCAATGTCATATATTCACCCCAGTACAGAGATCTGGGCCTAAATCCATTGTTTTTTTGCTCACAATGTCATTCCAGTTTGAACCCAGCCATATGCAAATCAGTCTTGACCCTGTGCCTCATGGGAACAGTACAGCCCGAACTGCCAAGCCAGGTACTCCCTTTACTGGAAACAAGCATCCTAGGACCGGTTACGGGGTTTCACCCCTCTTCAGCCAAGATAACGTGATTCCAGTGGTATGGAGAGCACAGAACCCACGTCTGGGCATACCCTTTCCACTCGGGGTGACAAATGCAAAAACAACAGTTGATGGACAGAATGCAGAACAATGTCATACATTCACCCCAGTACAGAGATCTGGGCCTAAATCCATTGCTTTTTTGCTCACCATGCCATTCCACTTTGAACCCATCCATATGCAAACTAGTCTTGAACCTGTGCCTCATGGGAACAGCACAGCCCAAACTACCAATCCATGTCCTTCTGGACTGTAAACAAGCATCCTAGGACCGGTTTCGAGGTTTCACCCCTCTTCAGCCAGGATAACTTGGTTCCAGTGGTATGGCGAGCACAGAACCGACGTCTGGGTATACCCTTCCCACTCAGGGTGACAAATGCAAAAACAAAAGATGATGTACAGAATGCAGAACAATGGCATATATTCACACCAGTACAGAGATCTGGGCCTAAATCAATCATTTTCTTGCTCACCATGTCATTCCAGTTTGAACCCAGCCATATGCAAATCAGTCTTGACCCTGTGCCTCATGGGAACAGTCCAGCCCGAACTGCCAAGCCAGGTCCTCCCTGGACTGGAAACAAGCATCCTATGACCGGTTTCGGGGTTTCACCCCTCTTCAGCCAAGATAACTTGATTCCAGTGGTATGGAGAGCACGGAACCCACGTCTGGGTATACCCTTCCCACTCTGGGTGACAAATGCAAAAACAACAGTTGATGGACAGAATGCAGAACAATGTCATACATTCACCCCAGTACAGAGGTCTGGGCCTAAATCCATCGTTTTTTTGCTCACTATGCCATTCCAGTTTGAACCCAGCCATATGCAAACTAGTCTTGAACCTGTGCCTTATGGGAACAGCACAGCCCAAACTACCAATCAAGGTCCTCCCTGGACTGTCAACAAGCATCCTAGGACCAGTTTGGGGGTTTCACCCCTCATCAGCCAGGATAGCTTGATTCCAGTGGAATGGAGAGCACGGGTCCCATGTCTAGGCATACCCTTTCCACTTGGGGTGACAAATGTTAAAAACAACAGTTGATGGACAGAATGCAGAACAATGTCATAAATTCACCCCAGTACACAGATCTGTGCCTAAATCCATCGTTTTTTTTGCTCGCCATGCCATTCCAGTTTGAACCCAGCCATATGCAAATCAGTCTTGACCATGTGCCTCATTCTAACAATCCAGCCCAAACTGCTAAGCCAGGATCTCCCTGGACTGGAAACAAGCATCCTAGGACCGGTTTCAGGGTTTCACCCCTCTTCAGCCAGGTTAGCTTGATTCCAGTGGTATGGAGAGCACGGAACCCACTTCTGGGTATACACTTCCCACTCTAGGTGACAAATGCAAAAACAACAGTTGATGGACAGAATGCCGAACGATGTCATACATTCACCCCAGTACAGAGATCTGGGCCTAAATCCATAGTTTTTTTGCTCACCATGCCATTCCAGTTTGAACCCAACCATATGCAAATCAGTGTTGACCCTGTGCCTCATGGGAACAGTCGAGCCGGAACTGCCAAGCCAGGTACTCCTTTTACTGGAAACAAGCATCCTAGGACCGGTTTCGGGGTTTCACCCCTCTTCAGCCAGGATAACTTGATTCCAGTGATATGGAGAGCACGGAACCCACGTCTGGGTATACCCTTCCCACTCGGGTGACAAATGCAAAAACAAAATATGATGTACAGAATGCAGAACAATGGTATATATTCACCCCAGTACAGAGATCTGGGCCTAAATCCATCGTTTTTTTGCTCACCATGCCATTCCAGTTTGAACCCAGCCATATGCAAATCAGTCTTGACCCTGTGCCTCAGTGTTTGATTGGTTCTGATGCTCCGTCCATCACCACCCCCTTTTGTACCGCTTTGTTCGCCATAAGTTGGCAGGGTATGCTCAGACGTTGAGTCCTTTGCTCACTTTGCCACTGGATTCAAGCAAGCCTGGCTGAAGACGGCTGAAATGCCAGAAACCGGTCCTAGGAAGCTTGTTTCTGCTCCAGGTAAGACACGGCTTGGCAGTTTGGGCTGGACTGTTCCCATGAGGCACAGGGTCAGACTGATTTGCTTATGTCAATGTCTGAACTTGGGTGGCAGAGTGGGCTAAAGAACGGTGATGGATCAAACCCAGATTTGTTGACTGTGTGTGAGTGTTTGATTGGTTCTGATGCACCGTCCATCACCACCCCCTTTTGTACCGCTTTGTTCGCCATAAGTTGGCAGGGTATGCTCAGACGTTGAGTCCCTTGCTCACTTTGCCACTGGATTCAAGCAAGCCTGGCTGAAGACGGCTGAAATGCCAGAAACCGGTCCTAGGAAGCTTGTTTCCGGTCCAGGGAAGACATGGCTTGGCAGTTCGGGATGGACTGTTCCCATGAGGCACATGGCCAGACTGATTTGCATATGGCCATGTCTGAACTGGGGTGGCAGAGTGGGCTAAAGAACGGTGATGGATCAAACCCAGATCTGTTGACTGGGTGTGAGTGTTTGATTGGTTCTGATGCTCCGTCCATCACCACCCCCTTTTGTACCTCATGGGAACAGTCCAGCCCGAGCTGCCAAGCCAGATCCTCTCTGGAATTGAAACAAGCATCCTAGGACCGGTTTCGGGGTTTCACCCCTCTTCAGGCAGGATAGCGTGATTCCAGTGGCATGGAGAGCACGGGACCCACGTCTGGGTATACCCTTTCCACTCGGAGTGACAAATGTAAAAACAACAGTTTATGGACAGATTGCCGCGCAATGTCATATATTCACCCCAGTACAGAGTTCTGGGCCTAAATCTATTGTTTTTTTGCTCACAAGGCCATTCCAGTTTGAACCCAGCCATATGCAAATCAGTCTTGACCCTGTGCCTCATGGGAACAGTACAGCCCGAACTGCCAAGCCAGGTACTCCCTTTACTGGAAACAAGCATCCTAGGACAGGCTACGGGGTTTCACCCCTCTTCAGCCAAGATAACGTGATTCCAGTGGTATGGAGAGCACAGAACCCACGTCTGGGCATACCCTTTCTACTCGGGGTGACAAATGCAAAAACAACAGTTGATGGACAGAATGCAGAACAATGTCATACATTCACCCCAGTACAGAGATCTGGGCCTAAATCCATTGCTTTTTTGCTCACCATGCCATTCCTCTTTGAACCCATCCATATGCAAACTAGTCTTGAACCTGTGCCTCATGGGAACAGCACAGACCAAACTACCAATCCATGTCCTCCCTGGACTGTAAACAAGCATCCTAGGACCGGTTTCGGGGTTTCACCCCTCTTCAGCCAGGATAACTTGATTCCAGTTGTATGGAGAGCACGGAACCCACGTCTGGGTATACCCTTCCCACTCTGGGTGACAAATGCAAAAACAACAGTTGATGGACAGAATGCAGAACAATGTCATACATTCACCCCAGTACAGAGGTCTGGGCCTAAATCCATCGTTTTTTTGCTCACTATGCCATTCCAGTTTGAACCCAGCCATATGCAAACTAGTCTTGAACCTGTGCCTTATGGGAAAAGCACAGCCCAAACTACCAATCAAGGTCCTCCCTGGACTGTCAACAAGCATCCTAGGACCAGTTTGGGGGTTTCACCCCTCATCAGCCAGGATAGCTTGATTCCAGTGGAATGGAGAGCACGGAACCCATGTCTAGGCATACCCTTTCCACTTGGGGTGACAAATGCAAAAACAACAGTTGATGGACAGAATGCAGAACAATGTCATACATTCACCCCAGTACAAAGATCTGGGCCTAAATCCATCATTTTTTTTGCTCACCATGCATTTCCAGTTTGAACCCAGCCATATGCAAACTAGTCTTGACCCTGTGCCTCATTGGAACAATCCAGCCCGAACTGCTAAGCCAGGATCTCCCTGGACCGGAAACAAGCATCCTAGGACCGGTTTCAGGGTTTCACCCCTCTTCAGCCAGGTTAGCTTGATTCTAGTGGTATGGAGAGAACAGAACCCACTTCTGGGTATACCCTTCCCACTCTGGGTGACAAATGCAAAAACAACAGTTGATGGACAGAATGACGAACGATGTCATACATTCACCCCAGTACAGAGATCTGGGCCTAAATCCATAGTTTTTTTGCTCACCATGCCATTCCAGTTTGAACCCAACCATAGGCAAATCAGTGTTGACACTGTGCCTCATGGGAACAGTCGAGCCCGAACTGCCAAGCCAGGTACTCCTTTTACTGGAAACAAGCATCCTATGACCGGTTTCGGGGTTTCACCCCTCTTCAGCCAGGATAACTTGATTCCAGTGATATGGAGAGCACGGAACCCACGTCTGGGTATACCCTTCCCACTGGGGGTGACAAATGCAAAAACAAAAGATGATGTACAGAATGCAGAACAATGGTATATATTCACCCCAGTACAGAGATCTGGGCCTAAATCCATCGTTTTTGTGCTCACCATGCCATTCCAGTTTGAACCCAGCCATATGCAAATCAGTCTTGACCCTGTGCCTCAGTGTTTGATTGGTTCTGATGCTCCGTCCATCACCACCCCCTTTTGTACCGCTTTGTTCGCCATAAGTTGGCAGAGTATGCTCAGACGTTGAGTCCTTTGCTCACTTTGCCACTGGATTCAAGCAAGCCTGGCTGAAGACGGCTGAAATGCCAGAAACCGGTCATAGGAAGCTTGTTTCCGGTACACGGAAGACATAGCTTGGCAGTTCAGGCTGGACTGTTCCCATGAGGCACAGGGTCAGACTGATTTGCATATGGCCATGTCTGAACTGGGGTGGCAGATGGGGCTAAAGAAAGGTGATGGATCAACCCCAGATCTGTTGACTGGGTGTGAGTGTTTGATTGGTTCTGATGCTCCGTCCATCACCACCCACTTTTGTACTGCTTTGTTCGCCATAGGTTGGCAGGGTATGCTCAGACATTGAGTCCCTTGCTCACTTTGCCACTGGATTCAAGCAAGCCTGGCTGAAGACGGCTGAAATGCCAGAAACCGGTCCTAGGAAGCTTGTTTCTGCTCCAGGGAAGACACGGCTTGGCAGTTTGGCCTGGACTGTTCCCATGAGGCACAGGGTCAGACTGATTTGCTTCTGTCCATGTCTGAACCTGGGGTGGCAGAGTGGGCTAAAGAACGGTGATGGATCAACCCAAGATCTGTTGACTGGGTGTGAGTGTTTGATTGGTTCTGATGCTCCGTCCATCCCCACCCCCTTTTGTACCGCTTTGTTCGCCATAAGTTGGCAGGGTATGCTCTGACGTTGAGTTGAGTCCCTTACTCACTTTGCCACTGGATTGAAGCAAGCCTGGCTGAAGATGGCTGAAATGCAAGAAACCGGTCCTAGGAAGCTTGTTTCCGGTCCAGGGAAGACATAGCTTGGCAGTTCGGGATGGACTGTTCCCATGAGGCACATGGTCAGACTGATTTGCATATGGCCATGTCTGAACTGGGGTAGCAGAGTGGGCTAAAGAACGGTGATGGATCAAACCCAGATCTGTTGACTGGGTGTGAGTGTTTGATTGGTTCTGATGCTCCGTCCATCACCACCCCCTTTTGTACCTCATGGGAACAGTCCAGCCCGATCTGCCAAGCCAGGTCCTCTCTGGAATTGAAACAAGCATCCTAGGACCGGTTTCGGGGTTGCACCCCTCTTCAGGCAGGATAGCGTATTCCAGTGGCATGGAGAGCACGGGACCCACGTCTGGGTATACCCTTTCCACTCGGGGTGACAAATGTAAAAACAACAGTTTATGGACAGATTGCCGCGCAATGTCATATATTCACCCCAGTACAGAGATCTGGGCCTAAATCCATTGTTTTTTTGCTCACAATGCCATTCCAGTTTGAACCCAGCCATATGCAAATCAGTCTTGACCCTGTGGCTCATGGGAACAGTACAGCCCGAACTGCCAAGCCAGGTACTCCCTTTACTGGAAACAAGCATCCTAGGACCGGTTACGGCGTTTCACCAATCTTCAGCCAAGATAACGTGATTCCAGTGGTATGGAGAGCACAGAACCCACGTCTGGGCATACCCTTTCCACTCGGGGTGACAAAGGCAAAAACAACAGTTGATTGACAGAATGCAGAACAATGTCATACATTCACCCCAGTACAGAGATCTGGGCCTAAATCCATTGTTTTTTTGCTCACCATGCCATTCCACTTTGAACCCATCCATATGCAAACTAGTCTTGAACCTGTGCCTCATGGGAACAGCACAGCCCAAACTACCAATCCATGTCCTCCCTGGACTGTAAACAAGCATCCTAGGACCGGTTTCGGGGTTTCACCCCTCTTCAGCCAGGATAACTTGATTCCAGTGGTATGGCGAGCACAGAAACCACGTCTGGGTATACCCTTCTCACTCAGGGTGACAAATGCAAAAACAAAAGATGATGTACAGTATGCAGAACAATGGCATATATTCACCCCAGTACAGAGATCTGGGCCTAAATCAATCGTTTTCTTGCTCACCATGCCATTCCAGTTTGAACCCAGCCATATGTAAATCAGTCTTGACCCTGTGCCTTATGGGAACAGTCCAGCCCGAACTGCCAGGCCAGGTCCTCCCTGGACTGGAAACAACCATCCTATGACCGGTTTCGGGGTTTCACCCCTCTTCAGCCAAGATAACTTGATTCCAGTGGTATGGAGAGCACGGAACCCACGTCTGGGTATACCCTTCCCACTCTGGGCGACAAATGCAAAAACAACAGTTGATGGACAGAATGCAGAACAATGTCATACATTCACCCCAGTACAGAGGTCTGGGCCTAAATCCATTGTTTTTTTGCTCACAATGCCATTCCAGTTTGAACCCAGCCATATGCAAATCAGTCTTGACCCTGTGGCTCATGGGAACAGTACAGCCCGAACTGCCAAGCCAGGTACTCCCTTTACTGGAAACAAGCATCCTAGGACCGGTTACGGCGTTTCACCAATCTTCAGCCAAGATAACGTGATTCCAGTGGTATGGCGAGCACAGAACCCACGTCTGGGCATACCCTTTCCACTCGGGGTGACAAAGGCAAAAACAACAGTTGATTGACAGAATGCAGAACAATGTCATACATTCACCCCAGTACAGAGATCTGGGCCTAAATCCATTGTTTTTTTGCTCACCATGCCATTCCACATTGAACCCATCCATATGCAAACTAGTCTTGAACTTGTGCCTCATGGGAACAGCACAGCCCAAACTACCAATCCATGTCCTCCCTGGACTGTAAACAAGCATCCTAGGACCGGTTTCGGGGTTTCACCCCTCTTCAGCCAGGATAACTTGATTCCAGTGGTATGGCGAGCACAGAACCCACGTCTGGATATACCCTTCCCACTCAGGGTGACAAATGCAAAAACAAAAGATGATGTACAGTATGCAGAACAATGGCATATATTCACCCCAGTACAGAGATCTGGGCCTAAATCTATTGTTTTCTTGCTCACCATGCCATTCCAGTCTGAACCCAGCCATATGCAAATCAGTCTTGACCCTGTGCCTTATGGGAACAGTCCAGCCCGAACTGCCAAGCCAGGTCCTCCCTGGACTGGAAACAAGCATCCTATGACCGGTTTCGGGGTTTCACCCCTCTTCAGCCAAGATAACTTGATTCCAGTGGTATGGAGAGCACGGAACCCACGTCTGGGTATACCCTTCCCACTCTGCGTGACAAATGCAAAAACAACAGTTGATGGACAGAATGCAGAACAATGTCATACATTCACCCCAGTACAGAGGTCTGGGCCTAAATCCATCGTTTTTTTGCTCACCATGCCATTCCACTTTGAACCCAGCCATATGCAAACTAGTCTTGACCCTGTGCCTTATGGGAACAGCACAGCCCAAACTACCAATCAAGGTCCTCCCTGGACTGTCAACAAGCATCCTAGGACCAGTTTGGGGGTTTCTCCCCTCATCAGCCAGGATAGCTTGATTCCAGTGGAATGGAGAGCACAGGACCCATGTCTAGGCATACCCTTTCCACTCGGGGTGACAAATGCAAAAACAACAGTTGATGGACAGAATGCAGAACAATGTCATACATTCACCCCAGTACAGAGATCTGGGCCTAAATCCATCGTTTTTTTTGCTCACCATGCCATTCCAGTTTGAACCCAGCCATATGCAAACTATTCTTGACCCTGTGCCTCATTGGAACAGCCCAGCCCGAACTGCTAAGCCAGGTTCTCCCTGGACTGGAAACAAGCATCCTAGGACCGGTTTCAGGGTTTCACCCCTCTTCAGCCAGCTTAGCTTGATTCCAGTGGCATGGAAAGCACGGAACCCACGTCTGGGTATACCCTTCCCACTCAGGGTGACAAATGTAAAAACAAAAGATGGTGTACAGAATGCAGAACAATGGCATATATTCACCCCAGTACAGAGATCTGGGCCTAAATCCATCGTTTTCTTGCTCACCATGCCATTCCAGTTTGAACCCAGCCATATGCAAATCTGTCTTTACCCTGTGCCTCATGGGAACAGTCGAGCCCGAACTGCCAAGCCAGGTACTCCCTTTACTGGAAACAAGCATCCTAGGACCGGTTTCGGGGTTTCACCCCTCTTCAGCCAGGATAACTTGATTCCAGTGATATGGAGAGCACGGAACCCACGTCTGGGTATACCCTTCCCACTCGGCGTGACAAATGCAAAAACAAAAGATGATGTACAGAATGCAGAACAATGGCATATATTCACCTCAGTACAGAGATCTGGGCCTAAATCCTTCGGTTTTTTTGCTCACCATGCCATTCCAGTTTGAACCCAGCCATATGCAAATCAGTCTTGACCCTGTGCCTCAGTGTTTGATTGGTTCTGATGCTCCGTCCATCACCACCCCCTTTTGTTCCGCTTTGTTCGCCATAAGTTGGCAGGGTATGCTCAGACATTGAGTCCCTTGCTCACTTTGCCACTGGATTCAAGCAATCCTGGCTGAAGACGGCTGAAATGCCAGAAACCGGTCCTAGGAAGCTTGTTTCTGGTCCAGGGAAGACACGGCTTGGCAGTTCGGGCTTGACTGTTCCCATGAGGCAGAGGGTCAGACTGATTTGCATATGTCCATGTCTGAACTGGGGTGACAGAGTGGGCTAAAGAACGGTGATGGATCAAACCCAAATCTGTTGACTGGGTGTGAGTGTTTGATTGGTTCTGATGCTCCGTCCATCGCCACCCCCTTTTGTACCTCATAGGAACAGTCCAGCCCGAGCTGCCAAGCCAGGTCCTCTCTGGAATTGAAACAAGCATCCTAGGACCGGTTTCGGGGTTTCACCCCTCATCAGGCAGGATAGCGTGATTCCAGTGGCATGGAGAGCACGGGACCCACGTCTGGGTATACCCTTTCCACTCGGGGTGACAAATGTAAAAACAACCGTTTATGGACAGATTGGCGCGCAATGTCATACATTCACCCCAGAACAGAGATCTGGGCCTAAATCCATCGTTTTTTTGCTCACCATGCCATTCCAGTTTGAACCCAGCCATATGCAAATCAGTCTTGACCCTGTGCCTCATGGGAACAGTCCAGCCCGAACTGCCAAGCCAGGTTCTCCCTGGACTGGAAACAAGCATCCTAGGACCGGTTTCCGGGTTTCACCCCTCTTCAGCAAGGTTAGCTTGATTCCAGTGGCATGGAGAGCACAGGACCCACGTCTGGGCATACCCTTCCCACTTACGATGACAAATACAAAAACAACAGTTGATGGACAGAATGCAGAACAATGTCATACATTCACCCCAGTACAGAGATCTGGGCCTAAATCCATTGTTTTTTTGCTCACAATGCCATTCTTGTTTGAACCCAGCCATATGCAAATCAGTCTTGACCCTGTGCCTCATGGGAACAGTACAACCCGAACTGCCAAGCCAGGTACTCCCTTTACTGGAAACAAGCATCCTAGGACCGGTTACAGGTTTTCACCCCTCTTCAGCCAAGATAACGTGATTCCGATGGTATGGAGAGCACAGAACCCACTCCTGGGCATACCCTTTCCGCTCGGGGTGACAAATGCAAAAACAACAGTTGATTGACAGAATGCAGAACAATGTCATACATTCACCCCAGTACAGAGATCTGGGCCTAAATCCATAGTTTTTTTGCTCACCATGCCATTCCAGTTTGAACCCAGCCATATGCAAATCAGTCTTGACCCTGTGCCTCATGGGAACAGTCCAGCCCGAGATGCCAAGCCAGGTCCTCTCTGGACTGGAAACAAGCATCCTAGGACCGGTTTCGGGGTTTCACTTCTCTTCAGGCAGGATAGCGTGATTCCAGTGGCATGGAGAGCACGGGACCCACGGCTGGGCATACCCTTTCCACTCGGGGTGACAAATGCAAAAACAACAGTTTATGGACAGATTGCGGAGCAATGTCATACATTCACCCCAGAACAGAGATCTGGGCCTAAATCCATCTTTTTTTGCCCACCATGCCATTCCAGTTTGAACCCAGCCATATGCAAATCAGTCTTGACCCTGTGCCTCATGGGAACGGTCCAGCACGAACTGCCAAGCCAGGACCTCCCTGGACTGGAAACAAACATCCTAGGATCGGTTTCGGGGTTTCACCCCTCTTCAGCCAGGATAGCTTGATTCCAGTGGCATGGAGAGCACGGGACCCACGTCTGGGCATACCCTTCTCACTCGGGTTGACAAATGGAAAAACAAAAGTTGAATGACAGAATGTAGAACAATGTCATACATTCACCCCAGTACAGAGATCTGGGCCTAAATCCATTGTTTTTTTGCTCACCATGCCATTCTAATTTGAACCCAGCCATATGCAAATCAGTTCTGACGCTGTGCCTCATGGGAACAGTCCAGTCCGAGCTGCCAAGCCAGGGCCTCCCTGGACTGGAAACAAGCATCCTAGGACCGGTTTCAGGGTTTCACCCCTCTTCAGCCAGCTTAGCTTGATTCCTGTGGCATGGAGAGCACGGGGCCCACGTCTGGGCATACCCTTCCCACTCGGGGTTACAAATTCAAAAACAAAAGTTGATGGACAGAATGCAGAACAATGTCATACATTCACCCCAGTACAGAGACCTGGGCATAAATCCATTGTTTTTTTGATCACCATGCCATTCCAGTTTGAACACAGCCATACGCAAATCAGTCTTGACCCTGTGCCTCATGGGAACAGTCCCGCCCGAACTGCCAAGCCAGGTCCTCCCTGGACTGGAACCAAGCATCCTGGGACCGGTTATGGGGTTTCACCCCTCTTCAGCCTGGATAGCTTGATTCCCGTGGCATGGAGAGCACGGAACCCAGGTCTGGGCATACCCTTCCCACTTGGGGTGACAAATGCAAAAACAACAGTTGATGTACTGAATGCAGAACAAAGTCATAAAGTCACCCCAGTACAGAGATCTGGGCCTAAATCCATCGTTATTTGCTCACCATGACATTCCAGTTTGAACCCAGCCATATGCAAATCAGTCTTACCCTGTGCCTCATGGGAACAGTCCAGCCCGAACTGCCAAGACAGGTGCTCCCTGGACTGGAAACAAGCATCCTAGGACCGGTTTCGGGGTTTCACCCCTCTTCTGCCAGGATAGCTTGATTCCAGTGGCATGGAGGGCACGTGGCCCACGTCTGTGCATTCCCTTCCCACTCGGGGTGACAAATTCAAAAACAATAGTTGATGGACAGAATGCAGAACAATGTCATTCATTCACCCCAATACAGAGACCTGGCCCTAAATCCATTGTTTTTTTCTCACCATGCCAATTCAGTTTGAATACAGCCATACGCAAATTAGTCTTGACCCTGTGCTCATGGGAACAGTCCAGCCTGAACTACCAAGCCAGGTCCTCCCTGGACTGTAAACAAGCATACTAGGACCGGTTTTGGGGTTTCACTCCTCTTCAGCCAGGATAGCTTGATTCCAGTGGTATGGAGAGCACAGAACCCACGTCTGGGCATACCCTTTCCGCTCGGGGTGACAAATGCAAAAACAACAGTTGATGGACAGAATGCAGAACAATGTCATACATTCACCCCAGTACTGAGATCTGGGCCTAAATCCATTGTTTTTTTGCTCACCATGCCATTCCACTTTGAACCCATCCATATGCAAACTAGTCTTGAACCTGTGCCTCATGGGAACAGCACAGCCCAAACTACCAATCCATGTCCTCCCTGGACTGTAAACAAGCATCCTAGGACCGGTTTCGGGGTTTCACCCCTCTTCAGCCAGGATAACTTTATTCCAGTGGTATGGAGAGCACGGAACCCACGTCTGGGTATACCCTTCCCACTCAGGGTGACAAATGCAAAAACAAAAGATGATGTACAGAATGCAGAACAATGGCATACATTCACCCCAGAACAGAGATCTGGGCCTAAATCCATCTTTTTTTGCCCACCATGCCATTCCAGTTTGAACCCAGCCATATGCAAATCAGTCTTGACCCTGTGCCTCATGGGAACGGTCCAGCATGAACTGCCAAGCCAGGTCCTCCCTGGACTGGAAACAAACATCCTAGGACCGGTTTCGGGGTTTCACCCCTCTTCAGCCAGGATAGCTTGATTCCAGTGGCATGGAGAGCACAGGACCCACGTCTGGGCATACCCTTCTCACTCGGGTTGACAAATGGAAAAACAAAAGTTGAATGACAGAATGTAGAACAATGTCATACATTCACCCCAGTACAGAGATCTGGGCCTAAATCCATTGTTTTTTTGCTCACCATGCCATTCTAATTTGAACCCAGCCATATGCAAATCAGTTCAGACACTGTGCCTCATGGGAACAGTCCAGCCCGAGCTGCCAAGCAAGGTCCTCCCTGGACTGGAAACAAGCATACTATGACCGGTTTTGGGGTTTCACCCCTCTTCAGCCAGGACAGCTTGATTCCTGTGGCATGGAGAGCACGGGACCCACGTCTGGGCATACCCTTCTCACTCGGGTTGACAAATGGAAAAACAAAAGTTGAATGACAGAATGTAGAACAATGTCATACATTCACCCCAGTACAGAGATCTGGGCCTAAATCCATTGTTTTTTTGCTCACCATGCCATTCTAATTTGAACCCAGCCATACGCAAATCAGTCTTGACCCTGTGCCTCATGGGAACAGTCCCGCCTGAACTGCCAAGCCAGGTCCTCCCTGGACTGCAAACAAGCATCCTGGGACCGGTTTCGATAGCTTGATTCCAGTGGCATGGGGAGCACGGGACCCACGTCTGGGCATACCCTTCCCACTCGGGGTGACAAATGCAACAACAGTTGATGGGCAGATTGCTGAGCAATGTCATACATTCACCCAGAACAGAGATCTGGGCCTAAATACATATTTTTTTGCCAACCATGCCATTCCAGTTTGAACCCAGCCATATGCAAATTAGTCTTGACCCTGTGCCTCATGGGAACGGTCCAGCCCGAACTGCCAAGACAGGTCCTCCCTGGACTGGAAACAAACATCCTAGGACCGGTTTCCGGGTTTCACCCCTCTTCAGCCTGGATTGCTTGATTCCAGTGGCATGGAGAGCACAGGACCCACGTGTGGGCATACCCTTCCCACTCGGGGTGACAAATGGAAAAACAAAAGTTGATGGACAGAGTGTAGAACAATGTCATACATTCACCCCAGTACAGAGATCTGGGACTAAATCCATTGTTTTTGTGCTCACCATGCCATTCCAGCTTGAACCCAGCCATATGCAAACGGTCCTGACGCTGTGCCTCATGGGAACAGTCCAGCCCGAGCTGCCAAGCCAGGTCCTTCCTGGACTGGAAACAAGCATCCTAGGACCGGTATCGGGGTTTTACCCCTCTTCTGCCAGGATAGCTTGATTCCAGTGGCATGGAGGGCACGTGACGCACGTCTGTGCATTCCCTTCCCACTCGGGGTGACAAATTCAAAAACAATAGTGGATGGACAGAATGCAGAACAATGTCATACATTCACCCCAATACAGAGACCTGGCCCTAAATCCATTGTTTTTTTCTCACCATGCCAATTCAGTTTGAATACAGCCATACGCAAATTAGTCTTGACCCTGTGCTCATGGGAACAGTCCAGCTTGAACTACCAAGCCAGGTCCTCCCTGGACTGTAAAAAAGCTTTCTAGGACCGGTTTTGGGGTTTCACTCCTCTTCAGCCAGGATAGCTTGATTCCAGTGGAATGGAGAGCACAGGAGGACCCACGTCTGGGCATAACCTTCCCACTCGGGGTGACAAATGCAAAAACAAAAGTTGATGTACAGAATGCAGAACAATGTCATATATTCACCCAAGTACAGAGATCTGGGCCTAAATCCATCGTTTTTTTGCTCACCATGCCATTCCAGTTTGAACCCAGCCATATGCAAATCATTCGTGACCCTGTGCCTCATGGGAACATCCCAGCCCGAACTGCCAAGCCAGGTCGTCCCTGGAATGGAAACAAGCATCTTAGGACCAGTTTCGGGGTTCACCCCTCTTCAGCCAGGATAGCTTGATTCCAGTGGCATGGAGAGCAAGGGACCCACTTCTGGGCATAACCTTCCCACTCTGGGTGACAAATGCAAAAACAAAAGTTGATGGACAGAATGCAGAACAATGTCATACATTCACCCCAGTACAGAGACCTGGGCCTAAATCCATCGTATTTTTGCCCACCATGCCATTCCAGTTTGAACCCAGCCATTTGCAAATCAGTCTTGACCCTGTGCCTCTTGGGAATAGTCCAGCACAAACTACCAAGCCAGGTCCTCCCTGGACTGGAAACAAGCATCCTAGGAGCGGTTTCTGGGTTTTACCCCTCTTCAGCCAGGATAGCTTGATTCTAGTGGCATGGAGAGCATGGGACCCACGTCTGGGCATACCCTTCCCACTTGGGATGACAAATGCAAAATCAACAGTTGATGTACTGAATGCAGAACAAAGTCATAAATTCACCCCAGTACAGAGATCTGGGCCTAAATCCATCGTTATTTTGCTCACCATGCCATTCCAGTTTGAACCCAGTCATATGCAAATCAGTCTTGACCCTGTGCCTCATGGGAACAGTCCAGCCTGAACTGCCAAGCCAGGTCATCCCTGGACGGGAAACAAGCATCCTTGGACCGGTTTTGGGGTTTCACTCCTCTTCAGCCAGGATAGCTTGATTCCAGTGGAATGGAGAGCACAGGACCCACGTCTGGGCATAACCTTCCCACTCGGGGGTGACAAATGCAAAAACAAAAGTTGATGTACAGAATGCAGAACAATTTCATATATTCTCCCAAGTACAGAGATCTTGGCATAAATCCATCGTTTTTTTGCTCACCATGCATTCCAGTTTGAAGCCAGCCATATGCAATACAGTCTTGACCCTGTGCCTCATGGGAACAGTCCAGCCCGAACTGAAATGCCAGGTCCTCCTTGGACTGGAAACAAACATCCTAGGACCGGTTTCAGGGTTTCACACCTCTTCAGCCAAGATAGCTTGATACCAGTGGCATGGAGAGCACGGGACCCACGTCTGGTCATACCCTTCCCACTTGGGGTGACAAATGAAAAAACAACAGTTGATGGACAGAATGCAGAAAATGTCATATATTCACCCCAGTACAGAGATCTGGGCCTAACTCCATCGTTTTTTTGCTCACCATGCCATTCCAGTTTGAACCCAGCCATATGCAAATCACTCCTGACCCTGTGCCTCATGGGAAGAGTCCATCCCGAACTGCTAAGCCAGGTCTTCCCTGGACTGGAAACAACCACCCTAGGACCGGTTTCGGGGATTCACCCCTCTTCAGCCAGGATAACTTGATTCCAGTGGTATGGAGAGCACGGAACCCACGTCTGGGTATTCCCTTCCCACTCTGGGTGACAAATACAAAAACAACAGTTGATGGACAGAATTCAGAACAATGTAATACATTCACCCCAAGACAGAGATCTGTGCCTAAATCCATCTTTTTTTGCTCACCATGCCATTCCAGTTTGAACCCAGCCATATGCAAACTACTCTTGAACCTGTGCCTCATGGCAACAGCACAGCCCAAACTAGCAATCCAGGTCCTCCCTGGACTGTAAACAAGCATCCTAGGACCAATTTGGGGCTTTCACCCCTCATTTGTCAGGATAGCTTGATTCCAGTGAAATGGAGAGCACGGGACCCACGTCTCGGCATACCCTTTCCACTTGGGGTGACAAATGCAAAAACAAAAGTTGATGGACAGAATTTAAAACAATGTCATACATTCACCCCAGAACAGAGATCTGAGCCTAAATCCATCGTTTTTTTGCTCACCATGCCATTCTAGTTTGAGCCCAGCCATATGCAAACTAGTCTTGAACCTGTGCCTCATGGGAACAGTTCAACCCAAACTACCAATCCCGGTCCTCCCTGGACTGTAAACAAGCATCCAAGAACCGGTTTCGGGGTTTCACCCCTCATCAGCCTGGATAGCTTGATTCCAGTGGCATGGAGAGCACGGGAACAACGTCTGGGCATTCCCTTTCCACTCAGGGTGACAAATGCAAAAACAAAAGTTGATGGACAGAAGGTAGAACAATGTCATACATTCACCCCAGAATAGAGATCTGTACCTAAATCCATTGTTTTTTTGCTCACCATGCCAATCCAGTTTGAACTTAGTCATATGCAAATCAGTCTTGACCCTGTGCCTCATGGGAACAGTCCAGCCAGAACTGCCAAGCCAGGTCCTCCCTGGACTGGAAACAAGCATCCTAGGACCGGTTTCGGTGTTTCACCCCTCTTCAGCCAGGATAGCTTGATTCCAGTGGCATGGAGAGCACGGGACCCACGTCTGGGCATACCCTTCCCACTCGGGGTGACAAATGCAAAAACAAAAGTTGATGTACAGAATGCAGAACAATGTCATATATTCACCCAAGTACAGAGATCTGGGCCTAAATCCATCGTTTTTTTGCTCACCATGCCATTCCAGTTTGAACCCAGCCATATGCAAATCATTCTTGACCCTGTGCCTCATGGGAACATCCCAGCCCAAACTGCCAAGCCAGGTCGTCCCTGGAATGGAAACAAGCATCGTAGGACCAGTTTCGGGGTTCACCCCTCTTCAGCCAGGATAGCTTGATTCCAGTGGCATGGAGAGCAAGGGACCCACTTCTGGGCATCACCTTCCCACTCTGGGTGACAAATGCAAAAACAAAAGTTGATGGACAGAATGCAGAACAATGTCATACATTCACCCCAGTTCAGAGATCTGGGCCTAAATCCATCGTTTTTTGCTCACCATGCCATTCTAGTTTGAACCAAGACATATGCATATCAATCTTGACCCTGTGCCTCATGGGAACAGTCCAGCCCAAACTACCAAGCCAGGTCCTCCCTGGACTGGAATCAAGCATCCTAGGACCGGTTTCGGTTTTAATTTCTCTTCAGCCAGGATAGCTTGATTCCAGTGGCATGGAGAGCACGGGACCCACGTCTGGGCATACCCTTCCCACTCGGGGTGATAAATGCAAATACAACAGTTGATGGACAGAATGCAGAACAATGTCATACATTCACCCCAGTACAGAGATCTAGGCCTAAATCCATCGTTTTTTTGCTCACCATGCATTCCAGGTTGAACCCAGCCACATGCAAATCGGTCTTGACCGTGTGCCTCATGGGAACTGTGCAGCCCGAACTGAAAAGCCAGGTCCTCCCTGGACTGGAAACAAACATCCTAGGACGAGTTTCGGGGTTTCACCCTCTTCAGCCAGGATAGCTTGTTTCCAGTGGCATGGAGAGCACAGGACCCACGTCTGGTCATACCCTTCCCACTTGGGGTGACAAATGCAAAAACAACAGTTGATAGACAGAATGCAGAACAATGTCATACATTCACCCCAGTTCAGAGATCTGGCCCTAAATCCATCGTTTTTTTGCTCACCATGCCTTTCCAGTTTGAACCCAGCCATATGCAAATCAGTCCTGACGCTGTGCCTCATGGGAACCGTCCAGCCCGAACTGCTAAGCCAGGTCTTCCCTGGACTGGAAACAAGCATCCTAGGACCAGTTTCGGGGTTTCACCCCTCTTCAGCCAGGATAACTTGATTCCAGTGGTCTGGAGAGCACAGAACCCACGTCTGGGTATACCCTTCCCACTCTGGGTGACAAATACAAAAACAACAGTTGATGGACAGAATGAAGAACAATGTAATACATTCACCCCAGTACAGAGATCTTGGCTAAATCCATCGTTTTTTTGCGCACCATGCCATTCCAGTTTGAACCCAGCAATATGCAAACTAGTCTTGAACCTGTGCCTTATGGCAACAGCACAGCCCAGACTACCAATCCAGGTCCTCCCTGGACTGTAAACAAGCATCCTAGGACCAGTTTGTGGGTTTCACCCCTCATCAGCCAGGATAGCTTGATTCCAGTGGAATGGAGAGCACGGGACCCACGTCTGGGCATACCCTTTCCACTCGGGGCGACAAATGCAAAAACAACAGTTGATGGACAGAATGCAGAACAATGTCATACATTCACCCCAGTACAGAGATCTGGGCCTAAATCCATTGTTTTTTTGCTCACCATGCCTTTCCAGTTTGAACCCAGTCATGACCCTGTGCCTCATGGGAACAGTTCAGCCCAAACTACCAAGCCAGGTTCTCCCTGGACTGGAAACAAGCATCCTAGGACAGGTTGTGGGGTTTCACCCCTATTTAGCCAGGATAGCTTGATTCCAGTGGCATGGAGAGCATGGTACCCACGTCTGGGCATACCCTTCCCACTCGGGGTGACAAATGCAAAAACAAAATTGAATGGACAGAATGCAGAACAGTGTCATACATTCACCCCAGTACAGAGATCTGGACATAAATCCATTGTTTTTTTGCTTACCATGCCATTCCAGTTTGAATTTAGCCAAATGAAAATCAGTCTTGACCCTGTGCCTCATGGGAACAGTCCAGCCCGAACTGCCAAGCCAGGTCCTCCCTGGACTGGAAACAAGCATCCAAGGACCGGTTTCGGGGTTTCACCCCTCTTCAGCCTGGATAGCTTGATTCCAGGGGCATGGAGAGCACGGGACCTATATCTGGGCATACCCTTCCCACATGGGTTGACATATACTAAAACAACAGTTGATGCACAGAATGCAGAACAATGTCCTACATTCACCCCTGTACAGAGATCTGGGCCTAAATCCATCGTTTTTTTGCTCACCATTTCATTCTAGTTTGAACACAGCCATATGCAAATCAGTCTTGACCCTGTGCCTCATGGGAACAGTCCAGCCCGAACTACCAAACCAGGTACTTCCTGGACTGGAATCAAGCATCCAAGCACCGGTTTCGGGTTTCATCCCTCTTCAGCCAGGATAGGTTGATTCCAATGGCATGGAGAGCACAGGACCCACGTCTGGGCATACCGTTCCCACTCGGGGTGACAAATGCAAAAACAACAGTTGATGGACATGATGCAGAACAATGTCATACATTCACCCCAGTACAGAGATCTGGGCCTAAATCCATCGGTTTTTTGCTCACCATGCCATTCTAGTTTGAACACAGCCAAATGAAAATCAGTCTTGACCCTGTGCCTCATGGGAACAGTCCAGCCCGAACTGCCAAGCCATGTCCTCCCTGGACTAGAAACAAGCATCCTAGGACCGGTTTCGGGGTTTCACCCCTCTTCAGCCAGGATAACTTGATTCCAGTGGTATTGAGAGCATGGAACCCACGTCTGGGTATACCCTTCCCACTCTGGGTGACAAATGCAAAAACAACAGTTGATAGACAGAATGCAGTACAATGTCAAACATTCATCCCAGTACAGAGATCTGGGCCTAAATCCATCTTTTCTTTTCTCACCATGCCATTCCAGTTTCAACCCAGCCATATGCAAATCAGTCTTGACCCTGTGCCTCATGGGAACAGTCCAGCCCGAGCTGCCAAGCCAGGTCCTCCCTGGATTGGAAACAAAAATCCTAGGACCGGTTTCGAAGTTTCACCCCTCTTCAGGCAGGATAGGGTGATTCCAGTGGCATGGAGAGCACGGGACACACGCCTGGGCATACCCTATCCACTTGGGGTGACAAATGCAAAAACAAAAGTTGATGGACAGAAGGTAGAACAATGTCATACATTCACCCCAGAATAGAGATCTGTACCTAAATCTATTGTTTTTTTGCTCACCATGCCAATCAAGTTTGAACTTAGTCATATGCAAATCAGTCGTGACCATGTGTCTCATGGGAACAGTCCAGCCCGAACTGCCAAGCCAGGTCCTCCCTGGACAGGAAACAAGCATCCTATGACTGGTTTTGGGGTTTCACCCCTCTTCAGCTAGGACAGCTTGATTCCTTTGGCATGGAGAGCACGGGACCCACATCTGGGCATACCCTTCCCACTTGGGTTAACAAATGCAAAAACAAAAGTTGATGGACAGAATGCAGAACAATGTCATACATTCACCCCAGTACAGAGATCTGGGCATAAATCCATCGTTTTTTTGCTCACAATGCCATTCCAGTTTGAACCCAGCAATATGCAAACTAGTCTTGAACCTGTGCCTCATGGGAACAGCACAGCCACAACTGCCAATGCAGGTCCTCCCTTGACTGTAAACAAGCATCCTAGGACCAGTTTGGGGGTTTCACCCCTCATCAGTCAGGAAAGCTTGATTCCAGTGGAATGGAGAGCACGGGACCCACGTCTGGGCATACCCTTCCCAGTCGGGGTGACAAATGCACAATCAAAAGATGATGTACAGAATGCAGAATAATGTCATATATTCACCCCAGTACAGAGATCTGGGCCTAAATCCATAGTTTTTTTGCTCACCATGCCATTCTAGTTTGAACACTGCCATATGCAAATCAGTCTTGACCATGTGCCTCATGGGAACAGTCCAGCCCGAACTACCAAGCCAGGTCCTCCCTGGACTGGAATCAAGCATCCTAGGACCGGCATCAGGTTTCATTCCTCTTGAGCCAGGATAGGTTGCTTCCAATGGCATAGAGAGCACGGGACCCACGTCTGGGCATACCCTTCCCACTTGGGGTAACAAATGCAAAAACAACAGTTGATGGACAGAATGCAGAACAATGTCATACATTCACCCCAGTACAGAGATCTGGGCCTAAATCCATCGTTTTTTTGCTCACCATGCATTCCACTTTGAACCCAGCTGTATGCAAATCAGTCTTGACCCTGTGCCTCATGGGAGCAGTCCAGCTCGAACTGCCGAGCCATGTCCTCAATGGACTGGAAACAAGCATCCTAGGACCGGTTTTGAAGTTTCACCACTCTTCAGCCAAGATAACTTGATTCCAGTGGTATTGAGAGAACGGAACCCTCGTCTGGGTATACCCTTCCCACTCTGGGTGACAAATGCAAAAACAACAGTTGATAGACAGAATGCAGTACAATGTCATACATTCACCCCAGTACAGAGATCTGGGCCTAAATACATCGTTTCTTTGCTCACCATGCCAATCTAGTTTCAACCCAGCCATATGCAAATCAGTCCTGAAGCTGTGGCTCATGGGAACAGTCCAGCCCAAGCTGCCAAGCCAGGTCCTCCCTGGACTGGAAACAAGCATCCTAGGACCGGTTTCGGGCTTTCACCCCTCTTCAGCCTGGATAGCTTGATTCCAGGGGCATGGAGAGCACGGGACCTATATCTGGGCATACTCTTCCCACATGGGTTGACATATACTAAAACAACAGTTGATGCACAGAATGCAGAACAATGTCCTACATTCACCCCAGTACAGAGATCTGGGCCTAAATCCATCGTTTTATTGCACACCATGCCATTCCAGTTTGAACCCAGTCATATGCAAATCAGTCTTGACCCTGTGCCTCACTAGAACAGTCCAGCATGAACTACCAAGCCGGTCCTCCCTGGACTGGAAACAAGCATCATAGGACCGGTTTCGGGTTTGACCCCTCTTCAGCCAGGGTAGCTTGATTCCAGTTGCATGGAGAGCATGGGACACACGTCTGGGCATACCCTTCACACTCGGGGTGACAAATGCAAAAACAAAAGATGATATACAGAATGCAGAACAAAATCATATATTCACCCCAGTACAGAGATCTGGGCCTAAATACATTGTTGTTTTGCTCACCATGCCATTCCAGTTTGAACCCAGCCATATGCAAACTAGTCTTGAACCTGTGCCTCATGGGAACAGCACAGCCACAACTGCCAATGCAGGTCCTCCCTTGACTGTAAACAAGCATCCTAGGACCAGTTTGGGGGTTTCACCCCTCATCAGTCAGGAAAGCTTGATTCCAGTGGAATGGAGAGCACGGGACCCACGTCTGGGCATACCCTACCCAGTCGGGGTGACAAATGCACAATCAAAAGATGATGTACAGAATGCAGAACAATGTCATATATTCACCCCAGTACAGAGATCTGGGCCTAAATCCATCGCTTTTTTGCTCGCCATTCTAGTTTGAACACAGCCATATGCAAATCAGTATTGACCCTGTGCCTCATGGGAACAGTCCAGCCCAAACTACCAAGCCAGGTCCTCCCTGGACTGGAATCAAGCATCCTAGGACCGGTATCAGGTTTCATTCCTCTTGAGCCAGGATATCTTGATTCCAATGGCATAGAGAGCACGGGACCCACGTCTGGGCATACCCTTCCCACTTGGGGTGACAAATGCAAAAACAAAAGTTGATGTACAGAATGCAGAACAATTTCATATATTCTCCCAAGTACAGAGATCTTGGCATAAATCCATCGTTTTTTTGCTCACCATGCATTCCAGTTTGAAGCCAGCCATATGCAAATCAGTCTTGACCCTGTGCCTCATGGGAACAGTCCAGCCCGAACTACCAAACAAGGTACTCCCTGGACTGGAATCAAGTACCCAAGGACCGGTTTCGGGTTTCATCCCTCTTCAGCCAGGATAGGTTGATTCCAATGGCATGGAGAGCACGGGACCCACGTCTGGGCATACCGTTCCCACTCGGGGTGACAAATGCAAAAACAACAGTTGATGGACAGAATGCAGAACAATGTCATACATTCACCCCAGTACAGAGATCTGGGCCTAAATCCATCGTTTTTTTGCCCACCATGCCATTCTAGTTTGAACACAGCCATATGCAAATCAGTCTTGACCCTGTGCCTCATGAGAACAGTCCAGCCCGATCTGCCAAGCCATGTCCTCCCTGGACTAGAAACAAGCATCCTAGGTCCGGTTTCGGGGTTTCACCCCTCTTCAGCCAGGATAACTTGATTCCAGTGGTATTGAGAGCATGGAACCCACGTCTGGGTATATCCTTCCCACTCTGGGTGACAAATGCAAAAACAACAGTTGATAGACAGAATGCAGTACAATGTCATACATTCATCCCAGTACAGAGATCTGGGCCTAAATCCATCTTTTCTTTTCTCACCATGCCAATCCAGTTTCAACCCAGCCATATGCAAATCAGTCTTGACCCTGTGCCTCATGGGAACAGTCCAGCCCGAGCTGCCAAGCCAGGTCCTCCCTGGATTGGAAACAAAAATCCTAGGATCGGTTTCGGGGTTTCACCCCTCTTCAGGCAGGATAGGGTGATTCCAGTGGCATGGAGAGCACGGGACACACGCCTGGGCATACCCTATCCAGTTGGGGTGACAAATGCAAAAACAAAAGTTGATGGACAGAAGGTAGAACAATGTCATACATTCACCCAAGAACAGAGATCTGGGCCTAAATCCATTGTTTTTTTGCTCACCATGCCAATCCAGTTTGAACTTAGCCATATGCAAATCAGTCTTGACCATGTGTCTCATGGGAACAGTCCAGCCCGAACTGCCAAGCCAGGTCCTCCCTGGACAGGAAACAAGCATCCTATGACTGGTTTTGGGGTTTCACCCCTCTTCAGCTAGGACATCTTGATTCCTGTGGCATGGAGAGCACGGGACCCACGTCTGGGCATACCCTTCCCACTTGGGGTAACAAATGCAAAAACAAAAGTTGATGGACAGAATGCAGAACAATGTCATACATTCACCCCAGTACAGAGATCTGAGCCTAAATCCATCGTTTTTTTGCTCACAATGCCATTCCAGTTTGAACCCAGCCATATGCAAACTAGTCTTGAACCTGTGCCTCATGGGAACAGCACAGCCACAACTGCCAATGCAGGTCCTCCCTTGACTGTAAACAACCATCCTAGGACCAGTTTGGGGGTTTCACCCCTCATCAGTCAGGAAAGCTTGATTCCAGTGGAATGGAGAGCACGGGACCCACGTCTGGGCATACCCTTCCCAGTCGGGGTGACAAATGCACAATCAAAAGATGATGTACAGAATGCAGAACAATGTCATATATTCACCCCAGTACAGAGATCTGGGCCTAAATCCATCGCTTTTTTGCTCACCATGCCATTCTAGTTTGAACACAGCCATATGCAAATCAGTATTGACCCTGTGCCTCATGGGAACAGTCCAGCCCAAACTACCAAGCCAGGTCCTCCCTGGACTGGAATCAAGCATCCTAGGACCGGTATCAGGTTTCATTCCTCTTGAGCCAGGATATGTTGATTCCAATGGCATAGAGAGCACGGGACCCACGTCTGGGCATACCCTTTCCACTTGGGGTAACAAATGCAAAAACAACAGTTGATGAACAGAATGCAGAACAATGTCATACATTCACCCCAGTACATAGATCTGGGCCTAAATCCATTGTTTTTTTGCTCACCATGCATTCCACTTTGTACCCAGCTGTATGCAAATCAGTCTCGACCCTGTGCCTCATGGGAACAGTCCAGCCCGAACTGCCGAGCCATGTTCTCAATGGACTGGAAACAAGCATCCTAGGACTGGTTTTGAGGTTTCACCACTCTTCAGCCAGGATAACTTGATTCCAGTGGTATTGAGAGAACGGAACCCACGTCTGGGTATACCCTTCCCACTCTGGGTGACAAATGCAAAAACAACAGTTGATAGACAGAATGCAGTACAATGTCATACATTCACCCCAGTACAGAGATCTGGGCCTAAATCCATCGTTTCTTTGCTCACCATGCCAATCTAGTTTCAACCCAGCCATATGCAAATCAGTCCTGAAGCTGTGGCTCATGGGAACAGTCCAGCCCAAGCTGCCAAGCCAGGTCCTCCCTGGACTGGAAACAAGCATCCTAGGACCGGTTTCGGGGTTTCACCCCTCTTCTGCCAGGATAGTTTGATTCCAGTGGCATGAGAGCATGGGACACATGTCTGGGCACACCCTTCCCACTCGGGGTGACGAATGCAAAAACAATAGTTAATGGACAGATTGCCGAGCAATGTCATACATTCGCCCAGAATAGAGATCTGGGCCTAACTCCATCTTTTTTTGCCCACCATGCCATTCCAGTTTGAACCCAGCCATATGCAAATCAGTCTTGACCCTGTGCCTCATAGAAACAGTCCAGCCCAAACTGCCAAGCCAGGTCCTCCCTGGACTGGAAACAAACATCCTAGGACCGGTTTCGGGGTTTCACCCCTCTTCAGCCTGGATAGCTTGATTCCAGTGGCATGGAGAGCAAGGGACCCACGTGTGGGCATACCCTTCCCACTCGGGGTGACAAATGGAAAAATAAAAGTTGATGGACAGAATGTAGAACAATTTCATACATTCACCCCAGTACAGAGATCTGGGCCTCAATCCATTGTTTTTTTGCTCACCATGCCATTCCAGTTTGAACCCAGCCATTGAATTCCGAAATAGTCATTGGGGACACTGTACCCACTGTACTGTGTTCTAACAGATTTTCCCCCTTGATGAACCAGTCGGGTGATAGTAGCGTGGGATTGCCTGGAACTTTGATGCCTTCTCCCATTGCTTCTCTAGGTAGCCCTGCTGAGTCCCATGATAACACCTTACAAGATCTTATAAAAGTGTTTCACTTGCTGAGGGATGAAATTGTTTCACTGAAGGCAGTGGTAGAGACTTTGTCTATTAAAGTAGGGAAGTGCTCTGTTGACCCTTGCCCTCCTTTTGGTAACCCTAAGGTGACCTCCTCCTTTATCCCAGTAAATCTATTAGACAGTCAGGTTAATCCCTCTGGGCTCCCTGAACTTAGTGTCAAAGGTAATGTTACCTATAGTGACGTGGTAAAGGCTGGCAATAGTCGTATTTTGGATCGTCCAATTGTTAACCTTGGAAGTACTAAGCAGGATAGA
Source organism: Triturus cristatus (assembly GCF_964204655.1). Classification (NCBI taxonomy): domain Eukaryota; kingdom Metazoa; phylum Chordata; class Amphibia; order Caudata; family Salamandridae; genus Triturus; species Triturus cristatus. Next base: position 877,517,726 of record NC_140579.1, read on the forward strand.
ATGAAATGTATGAGGAGGGTGGGTGTGGGAAGGGATTCCATAACCCATGTCCAAGATGCTATGGAGGGCTGGGGCACTTACAATGACCATTTTATGGGTAATGCCACTAATTGTTTCAACAAAATCTTTATGACTAATGTCCCTAAATTGCCAACTAATTGTGACAAAGAGTATCCCGAGTCGTTGACGAATAAGGCAATTCACTGTCTAAGACATGTTAGGGGATGTCGTTCTGTAATTAGAGATGATATTATTAGAGCCACTAGACTTACTTCACCTAGGGTTCCTGTTGATTGTGTTGAAGTAATGCCCTTGTAGAAAATCTTCTTGCCTTGGAGTATAGGTCTAGTCCCTCGGAGGGCTCTTCTATTCAACTAAGAAAATATATCCCGTATGATCTAGGGGGAATGAAGTGCGACCAACTGAGTGATAGAAAGGAGGATGGTTCAACTCTGGAAAGTATTGATTGACTCTATAGTGTGGGGGGTGTTGGTTCCTGGGACCACAATGAGAGGGTGATGGACATTGAGTACCAAGTGCCTACGGTGGCAGGTTCTTGTATTGACCTCCGCTTAACTCCTGTCTACCAAGTGGTCAAAGATCCTAATAGCTATTATTCCCCCATTGCCCCAGTGCCATGTTCCGGGTCTGCCTCACTCAATTATAGTTTATCCCCTGTATCCCAAGTTACTATCCCTGACACTAATTGTACCCCTTTGGTTGGAGGTTCTCTATGCTCGTGGAATATTGCTGGTTTAAATGCTAAACTATCCATTATGGATTGGGTTGCATTCATTAACAAAAATTATATTTGTTTATTCCAGGAGACCTGGCTTTTAGAACCACGTTTTTGCGTGGGCTATCTAAACTTTCATATCCCGGCCACTAAAGGGACCCACGGGCGACCATCTGGGGGCCTAACTATTTGGCTGAGAAATTAATTATGTTTGAATAGTAAGTCCCTTCATACTGGAAATAGAGACATTCAATTGTTGAGGTTAGAGATTGGATCATTGGGCACAATTGATATATACAATGTGTATGTAAGGGGTTGTAGAGGTGCAAAATCTCCTGTATTAGATGAACTTATGAGTTTGTTCGATGTTTACTCAGCTGATACCTTCATCATTGTTGCAGGTGACTTCAATGTAACGTTTGAACCGCTTGTAGTAATCGACTGTGATACCCAGGATAGTGAAGAGTTACACTGGGGTATTCCCCCTCTGGAGCTGCCTCCTGTAAAAAGGTGGCCGGAAGTAGCCATCCAGATTAATTCTCTTTGCATGGAAAAGGGCTTGAGGGCCCTGAACGGTAGGATGCCCAGTGATTGCGAGGGTGCCTACACATTTAATAATGGTCTGAGCAAGAGCCAAATTGATTACATTCTTGCCGACGTGAAACTATGGCACTCTCTTGTTGACATGAAGATAATGGCCCTTCCCGAGAGTGATCACAACCCCCTTTGTTTATTTCACAGATGGTGGAAGGCAGATTGTGGTCCACTAGAGGCAAGGGTGTTGTGTACCCTCGAGGTTGTGCCTTCTAATGAGATGCGACGGCTGAGGTGGTCCTGTCTAATGGAGAATCCCACTGCCCTGCTAAATATTTTGGCAGAGGTTGATGGTTCCATACATGCAATCGACCAAATTCTTTCCTCCAATGGGGAAATGGGGGATGTAACAATAGTTCATAACAGACTTGTTGCCAGTCTGAAATCCTATTTCTTTAAAAAATTGAAATCTGGCTCAAGAGCTGTTCACCGACAAGTAAGTTGGTATAATGGGGAATGTAGGCAGTCAAGGCTATTACTTGGGAAAGTCTTGAAGGAAGGCGATGTAGGCGCGGTGCGACACAGTAGAAATAACTACAAAAGTTGCATCGCCAGGGCGAAACGACAATGGGATGAAAAGAAGTGGCAGGGCCTCCTCGAAGCAAGCGTTCAGAACAATAGCAAACTATTTTGGAGTATAGTAAAGTGGGGATCTGGTGGGCAGCCAGAGTGTCCCCAAAACAATGTTTCCCAGGGGAGGTGGGTTGAGTATTTTAAACCCCAGTATGCTTCCCTCACTGATCCCCCTAAAAGTCCTGGGTTGTCTCCGGTGTTTAATCTGGAAGACAACTTTACTAGACTCGAGGTGGAAACAGCGCTTGCTGGTGTGGCGTCTGGAAAGGCCCCTGGCCCGGACGGGGTACCAGCGGACGTTTTTCTATATGATAGGAGGAGATATATCCAATTGATTGCTAATGCGCTGGCGCAGGGTGCACCAATTCCTGGTTCATGGAAAGTGGCGGAAATATTACCGGTCTACAAAAAGGGAAACCGGTCGCTCCCAGAGAACTATAGGCCCATTAGCCTGATTGATGCTATCCAGAAGATTATAGGCAGGCTGATTTTAAATCGCGTTCACTCCTGGATAGCATCAAATAACATCTTGTCTCCATTTCAGGCGGGATTTCGACAGCATATTAGTACCGTTGATCAGGTATTCCGTTTTGTCCTCCTCTATTGGAAGACTGTGGTTCTGGGCAAGGGGAATTTGTATGCTGTGTTCGTGGACCTAAGGGCTGCATTTGATCTAGTCCCCCGTTCTAAACTCTGGTTGACGCTGAAAGATCGGGGGCTTCATTGTGGCCTGTTGTCCCTGATCCAGAGGCTTCATGATGATAATTCTGCTAGAATTAGATGGGGAGGCCAGGGCATGACGACAGAGGACTTTCCGGTGCAAAGGGGGGTTAGACAAGGTTGTGCAATGGCCCCAACCTTATTTTCATTATATATCAATGATATAGCTGAACGCCTCCTAAAAGCGAACACCGATGCCCCTACTCTCGGCGACACAAAAATCCCAATTTTAATGTTCGCGGATGATACGCTTTTAATTGCCAAAACACCTTGCGGTCTCCAGCGTTCATTGGATATTTTTGAGAATTTCTGTGTGGAACGTGGCCTCAAAGTTAAAATAAAAAAAAATAAGCTTATGGCATTTAGGCCACACAGATTGTTTAAAAATAAATTTGTATTGTTTAACAATCCCTTAGAGCAAGTACAGGCTTTTAACTATTTAGGGGTCAATATTCAAAACAATTTTATGTGGAAACAGCAGAAGGAATTGTCTACTCTAAAACATAGGCAGCTTGTAGGAGCAATATCTGGTGAGTTTAAAAAATCGTTAACGAAACCGATTAGACCCGTGCTCCAGGTCTACAGTGCTAAAGCTGTAAGTGCAGCTCTCTATGGTGCTGAACTGTGGGGATACGAGAATTTGTCTTCCTTAACCATCTCGGAAAACAAGTTTCTGCGTAGTATTACTTCTCTCCCACAGAGCACGCCTATAGTTCCCTGAAGACATGACCTGGGTATGAAACCCATTGCCGATGTAGCAGACTACGACCCATTCTCTATTGGCGTAGTTTGTGGACAACCCCGGCTTTAGCCCAGTATGCTGAGGGCTTCCTTGACGTAATGTCTTTGGTTGGTTCCTGTAATATTGGCTGGTTTAAAGAACTTAGAAGATCTCTTGTGGCTCTGGGAATGAGTGATTTATGGGAGAACCCCTCGGGTGTCCCTTTTCCATCTAAAGCACTGTTGAAGGAGAAATATTGGGTGCTAGTTAACGCTTGGCAGTAAATCCTTCTCTCTTTCTGATAACTTTTTGAGTATAAAACCCGCTCCAAGGTTAGAACCTTTCTGGGATCTTGTCACAAAAGTGCTAGACCGGAAACTATATTTCCAGATGCGGGTGGGATCGCTGCCTTTAAAATCATTTACCGCTCGGTGGGACACTAATACTAATAATTTATATTTTTTGTGTAAATCCCACGAAGAAACAATTGCCCACATGTTTTTTGTATGCCCTGCCTATTTGACCCCGAGGCGTGTTTGGTTGAGACCCATCTGCAAATTACTGGGTACTAAACTGAGTGGTGAGGCAGGGAGAATTCTTTGTACTAGTACTGACCCGGCCATTGTTGTGGCTGTTGCTAAATTTCTGGGGTGGGCATGGATTATAAGAAACCAGAGTATCTGCCAGTAAAGTGCTAGCTGCCCTAGATGCTTCCCACCACGATCTACTGTGAAATTGTATAGATTGTATGTATTTTAATCTTGTATATATTTTATAAGGTTTTCGATTTTAATGTGTTTTGTTCTTTGTTTTATTTTTGACCCTTCATGTACTTTGTACCTGTACTTGTTTTGTATTGATTTTATGACTTTTGTCGAATAAAGCTGTTTTGGATTGGCAAATCAGTCCTGACGCTGTGTCTCATGGGCACAGTCCAGCCCAAGCTGCCAAGCCAGGTCCTCCCTGGACTGGAAACAAGCATCCTAGGACCGGTTTCGGGGTTTCACCCCTCTTCTGCCAGGATAGTTTGATTCCAGTGGCATGGAGAGCACTGGACCCACGTCTGGGCACACCCTTCCCACTCGGGGTGACAAATGCAAAAACAAAAATTGATGGACAGTGTGAGAAGTTGGCCTGGCATATGCTGTCTCCTAGTTATAGGGACACCTTGCACCAGTCCAATTCGACTCTTATTGATGATAGGTTTAAGACAACCTTTAAAGAAATCTATCCTAGTGGTAGCTGTGGAGATCAGCCTTCAGGCTAAGTGTTGAAGGAGTGTTAAGCTTATTGTTTTACCATAATAACCTCTTGAATAACCAAATGAAAGAGTAGCCCACACAGGTATATATATAAAATATATGTATTTATTCTAGACAGAATCCCACAGTCTCTTTATGAGGCTAGTGGCAAAGTTACAATTCAAACAAGCATTTATAAACACAATAAATAGCACAGGAATCACAGGGCCCCGGGGGGGACCAAACCATATATAAAAAAAGTGGTATAAGAACCACGACAATTCTACAGGCGATGCCTAGGGCATTTAGGATCGCTGGCCCCTTAAGAATCCACCCCAGGTTATGAGGAAGAGGACCCACGGGAGGCGCGTGCAGTGGAAATAGCTGCTATCGGGATCTCTATTACAGCCTATGGATAATGTCGTGGTTGAAATTACACAGATTAAAGTCACTTCTAGCAGGAGTACAAAGTTAAAACTTTAGACTTAAGCTTTTGAGGAGCCCACTACCACGAGAGTACCGAGGTACCACTGTTACCTGCCCCAGGGAAGCCGGGTGCATAGGTCGTTTTCGATGTCGGGTCGCGGGCTGATTTTTTATAGGAAAATGTTCAAAAGTGCTGCTAGCCAAAAGCGTCGATGATGCCGTGAAGATCAAAGATGTGAAGATTGTAGAGAAGAACCTGAAAGCAGAGGGGACAGAGTCTGGGTCTCGGCAAAGTGACCGGAGGCTCAAAGCAAAGAGCCTTTCGATGTCGGGTGATTCAGGTGGGAAGTGGTGTAGCTTGGATCTGCAGCCACGGGCTCCGGGAGGCTTCCAGGAAGGCCAGCATCTGGAGGGCGACTGTCCCACGTCGGATGAGGGTCGCTGCGTTGTTAGTGTCCAGATTGGACCCACTAAGCCTCGGCAACCGCAACCCACCCAAGATGAACAAATCTGCTACAGTACAGACCCACGAGGTCTGGGAGAGGTCTCCTTTGGGGAGACTGTAGAGCAGGCCTGGAGCAACCAGGGAAACTCTTGATTCTTGAAATAGACCTCCGCTGGGGCCCACAAGTCGAGAGACAAGGGACCGCGGGAGGCGGCAATTTGTAGTGCATAAAAAGGCACCCACGGGCCACCGGAGGGGGCTAGGGTGCAGGTCTTTGGCACAATTGCTGTAGAGTGGTTGGCACAACAGCGGTCCACGGTGCCCAAACTCATTGAGCACACTCACTGGCCTCTGGGATGCGCTGGAAACCCACCTCAAGGGTGCTGGAAGTCGTCAAAGTCCATAGGAGCAGCGAGGTTCCAACCGGGTCACTCGCAGTGTTTCAGGTGCCTGCCAAGCAGGGGGATAACTCCTTTATCCCAAGGGAGATTTCTTCAGTCAGCTGGGCAGCAGCAAGTCGAAGGTCAAGACTGTAAAGTTCAAGATTAATCTGAGGCTCTGGGGCCACGTTATTCTCCTTTATCCCCAAGATTAGGGGAGTGTCCAGAGTAGTGTCCACCAATGAGTGGTGAGGCGGGAAAGGGTGGCTACACCCTCTCCCCTTTGTGTGTTTCCCACCTGGGCGAGGGGCAGGATGCCCCTGAACCGGTTCCAAGCGGTGTATGCAGAATGAGGGCTCTGCAGCTGCCTACGTGCAACTCTGAAAGGACATTTGGCGCACCCACCCTGTTCCAATCCACATTATCCTGTCTGGGGAGATGCTAGCACCTCCCTGCCACAGGAGACCTATTGTCCAGCTGGCGAGGCTGGGGTTTTCCCCAGCAACAGCCAGCCAGAGTCGTGTGGGTGGCGGGTAGTAGCCATTTTGTACTACATGTGCACTTTTAAATTGGTGTCTCAATTCTGCTGCTTTTCCCATATCGCCCCTCTAGCAGGGGGGAATCGTACCCTCATTCCCATGGCTGGACTGGGGGTATGATTCCTACATGTTTGACACCAAACACGATGCAGAACAATCTCATACATTCACACTAGTACTGAGATCTGGGCCTAAATCCATCGTTTTTTTGCTCACTATGCGATTCCACTTTGAACCAAGCCATAGGCAAATCAGTCTTGACTAACCCTGGGCGTAGTTCGCGAAGTAGCACTTCGCGAAGCTACGCAAAGTGCAGTTTGCACTACGCGAGCTACGCGTAGCACTTCGCGAACTGCGTAGTACCTTGTTCGCACTGTGCCAGATGTCGTTTTCAATGATTGCACAGTGCGGACTAGCAACCGGCACTGTGCAATCATTGAAAATGGCATCTTGCACAGTGCGAGCTGTAGTTTTCTGCTGCTTGAGTAGATTTTTACTCGAGCGGCAGCTTTCTCAACGCGAACTGATAGTTTCTCATCGCGAGCGGTCGTGAGCATACGCGACCACTCGCAATGAGAAACCTGACGTCCTCGCGTTGGGAATTTCGCCGGGAGGTTTATTTTCCATGCTCGCGATCGCCAACTTGACGTTGAGGACCGCGAACAAGCAAAAAATGACCGCAGCACTACGCAACACTACGCTACGCGTATTCGCACTGTTCTACGTGCAATTCGCGTAGTGCGAAGTAGCGCGAACTTCGCAAACTACGCGAGTGTAGAGTAGTGCTTTGCCCAGGCTTAGTCTTGACCCTGTGCCTCATGGGAACAGCCCAGCCAGAACTGCCAAGCCAGGTACTCCCTGGACTGGAAACAAGCATCCTAGGACTGGTTTCGGGGTTTCACCCCTCTTCAGCCAGGATAGCTTGATTCCAGTGATGGGACCCAAATCTGTGCATACCCTTCCCACTCGGAGTGACAAATTCAAAAACAAAAGTTGATGGACAGAATGCAGAACAATGTCATACATTCACCCCAGTACAGAGACCTGGGACTAAATCCATATTGTTTTTGCTCACCATGCCGTTCCAGTTTGAACACAGCCATACGCAAATCTGTCTTGACTCTCTGCCTCATGGGTACAGTCCTGCCCGAACTGCCAATCCATGTCCTCCCTGGATTGGAAACAAGCATCCTAGAACCGGTTTCGGGGTTTCACCCCTCTTCAGCCAGGATAGCTCGATTCCAGTGGCATGGAGAGCACGGGACACACTTGTGGGCATACCCTTCACACTCAGGGTGACAAATACAAAATCAAAAGTTGAAGAACAGAATATAGAACAATGTCATACTTACACCCCAGTACAGAGATCTGGGCCTAAATCCATCGTTTTTTTGCTCACCATACCATTCTAGTTTGAACCCAGCCATATGCAAATCAGTCTTGACCCTGTACCTCATGTGAACAGTCCAGCCCGAGCCGCCAACCAGGTCCTCACTGGACTGGAAACAAGCATCCTAGAACCAGTTTCGGAGTTTCACCCCACTTCAGCAAGGATAGCTTGATTCCAGTGGCACGGAGAGCACGGGACCTACGTTTGGGAATACCCATCCCACTCGGGGTGACTAATGCAAAAACAACAGTTGATGGACAGAATTCAGAACAATGTCATACATTCACCACAGTACAGAGATCTGGGCCTAAATCCATCTTTTTTTGCTCACCATGCCATTCCAGTTTGATCTCAGCCATACGTAAATCAGTCTTGACCTTGTGCCTCATGGGAACAGTCCAGCCCGAACTGCCAAGCCAGGTCCACCCTGGACTGAAAACAAGCATCCTAGGACCGGTTTCGGGGTTTTATCCCTCTTCAGCCAGGATAGCTTGATTCCAGTGGCATGGAGAGCACGGGACCAACGTCTGGGCATACCCTTCCCACTCGGGATGACAAATGCAAAAACAAAAGTTGATTGACAGAATGCAGAACAATGTCATACATTCACCGCAGTACAGAGATCTGGGCCTAAATCCATCCTTTTTTTTGCTCACCATGCCACTCCAGTTTGAACCCAGCCATATGCAAATCAGTCTTTACCCTGTGCCTCATGGGAACAGTCCAGCCCGAACTGCCAAGCCAGGTCCACCCTGGACTGTAAACAAGCATCCTAGGACCGTTTTTGGGGTTTCACCCCTCTTCAGCCAGGATAGCTTGATTCCAGTGGAATGGAGAGCACGGGACCCACGTATGGGCATAACCTTCCCACTCGGGGTGACAAATGCAAAAACAGAAGTTGATGTACAGAATGCAGAACAATACCATATATTCACCCAAGTACAGAGATCTGGGCCTAAATCCATTGATTTTTTGCTCACCATGCCATTCCAGTTTGAACCCAGCCATCTGCAAATCAGTCTTGACCCTGTGCCTCATGGGAACTGTCCAGCCCGAACTGCCAAGCCAGGTCCTCCCTGGACTGGAAACAAGCATCGTAGGACCGTTTTTGGGGTTTCACCCCTCTTCAGCCAGGATAGCTTGATTCTAGTGGCATGGAGAGCAAGGGTCCCACGTCTGGGCATAACCTTCCCACTCGGGGTGACAAATGCAAAAACAAAAGTTGATGGACAGAATGCAGAACAATGTCATATATTCACCCCAGTACACAAATCTGGGCCTAAATCCATTGTTTGTGTGCCCACCATGCCATTCCAGTTTGAACCCAGCCATATGCAAATCAGTCTTGACCCTGTGCCTCATGGGAACTGTCCAGCCCGAACTGCCAAGCCAGGTCCTCCATAGACTGGAAACAAATATCCTGAGACCGGTTACGGGGTTTCACCCCTCTTCAGCCAGGATAGCGTTATTCCAGTTGCATGGAGAGCACGGGATCCACGTCTTCGGCATACCCTTCCCACTCGGGGTGACAAATGCAAAAAAAAAAGTTGATGGACAAAATGCAGAACAATGTCATACATTCACCCCAGTACAGAGATCTGGGCCTACGTCAATCGTTTTTGTACTCACCATGCCTTTCCAGTTTGAACCCAGCCAAATGCAAATCAGTCCTAACCCTGTGCCTCATGCGAACAGTCCAGCCTGAACTGCCAAGCCAGGTTCTCCCTGGACTGGAAACAAGCATCCTAGGACCGTTTTCGGGGTTTCACCCCTCTTTAGCCAGGATAGCTTGATTCCAGTGGCATGGAGAGCACGGGACCCACATGTGGGTATACCTTTCCCACTCAGGGTGACAAATACAAAAACAAAAGTTGATGGACAGAATGTAGAAAAATGTCGTACATTCACCCCAGTACAGAGATCGGGCCTAAATCCATCATTTTTTTGCTCACCATACCATTCTAGTTTGAACCCAGCCATATGCAAATCAGTCTTGACCCTGTGCCTCATGTAAACAGTCCGGCCCGAACTGCCAAGCCAAGTCCTCCAAGGACTGGAAACAAGCATCCTAGAACCAGTTTCAGAGTTTCACCCCTTTTCACCCAGGTTAGCTTGATTCCAGTGACACGGAGAGCACGGGACCTATGTCTGGGCAAACCCTTCCCACTCGGGGTGACAAATGCAAAAACAGAAGTTGATGAACAGAATGCAGAACAATGTCATGCATTCACCCCAGTACAGAGATCTGTCCCTAAATCTATCGTTTTTTTGATCACCATGCCATTCCAGTTTGAACTTAGCCATATGCAAATCAGTCTTGACCCTGTGTCTCATGGGAACAGTCCAGCCCGAACTGCCAAGCCAGGTTCTCCCTGGACTGGAAACAAGCATCCTAGGACCGTTTCGGGGTTTCACCCTTCTTTAGCCAGGATAGCTTGATTCCAGTGGCATGGAGAGCACGGGACCCACGTGTGGGCATACCTTTCCCACTCAGGGTGACAAATACAAAAACAAAAGTTGATGGACAGAATGAAGAACAATGTCATACATTCACCCCAGTACAGAGATCAGGTCTAAATCCATCGTATTTTTGCTCACCATCCCATTCTAGTTTGAACCCAGCCATATGCAAATCAGTCTTGACCCTGTGCCTCATGTAAACAGTCCGGCCCGAACTGCCAAGCCAGGTCCTCCAAGGACTGGAAACAAGCATCCTAGAACCAGTTTCAGAGTTTCACCCCTTTTCAGCCAGGTTATCTTGATTCCAGTGGCACGGAGAGCACGGGACCTACGTCTGGGTATACCCTTCCCACTCGGGGTGACAAATGCAAAAACAGAATTTGATGAACAGAATGCAGAACAATGTCATGCATTCACCCCAGTACAGAGATCTGGGCCTAAATCCATCATTTTTTTTTTCACCATGCCATTCCAGTTTGACCTGAGCCATATGTAAATCAGTCTTGACCCTGTGCCTCGTGGGAACGGTCCACCCGAACTGCCAAGCCAGGTCCTCCCTGGACTGGAAACAAACATCCTAGGACCGTTTTCGTGGTTTCACCCCTCTTCAGCCTGGATAACTTGATTCCAGTGGCATGGTGAGCACGGGTCTGGGCATACCCTTCCCACTCGGGGTGACAAATGGAAAAACAAAAGTTGATTGACAAAATGTAGAACAATGTCATACATTCACCCCAGTACAGAGATCTGAGCCTAAATCCATTGTTTTTTTACTCACCATGCCATTCCAGTTTGAACCCAGCCATATGCAATTGAGTCCTGACGCTGTGTCTCATGGGAACAGTCCAGCCCGAACTGCCAAGCCAGGTTCTCCCTGGACTGGAAACAAGCATCCTAGGACCGTTTCGGGGTTTCACCCTTCTTTAGCCAGGATAGCTTGATTCCAGTGGCATGGAGAGCACGGGACCCACGTGTGGGCATACCTTTCCCACTCAGGGTGACAAATACAAAAACAAAAGTTGATGGACAGAATGAAGAACAATGTCATACATTCACCCCAGTACAGAGATCAGGTCTAAATCCATCGTATTTTTGCTCACCATACCATTCTAGTTTGAACCCAGCCATATGCAAATCAGTCTTGACCCTGTGCCTCATGTAAACAGTCCGGCCCGAACTGCCAAGCCAGGTCCTCCAAGGACTGGAAACAAGCATCCTAGAACCAGTTTCAGAGTTTCACCCCTTTTCAGCCAGGTTAGCTTGATTCCAGTGGCACGGAGAGCACGGGACCTACGTCTGGGTATACCCTTCCCACTCGGGGTGACAAATGCAAAAACAGAATTTGATGAACAGAATGCAGAACAATGTCATGCATTCACCCCAGTACAGAGATCTGGGCCTAAATCCATCATTTTTTTTTTCACCATGCCATTCCAGTTTGACCTGAGCCATATGTAAATCAGTCTTGACCCTGTGCCTCGTGGGAACGGTCCACCCGAACTGCCAAGCCAGGTCCTCCCTGGGCTGGAAACAAACATCCTAGGACCGTTTTCGTGGTTTCACCCCTCTTCAGCCTGGATAACTTGATTCCAGTGGCATGGTGAGCACGGGTCTGGGCATACCCTTCCCACTCGGGGTGACAAATGGAAAAACAAAAGTTGATTGACAAAATGTAGAACAATGTCATACATTCACCCCAGTACAGAGATCTGAGCCTAAATCCATTGTTTTTTTACTCACCATGCCATTCCAGTTTGAACCCAGCCATATGCAATTGAGTCCTGACGCTGTACCTCATGGGAACAGTCCAGCCCAAGCTGCCAAGCCAGGTCCTCCCTGGACTGGAAAAAAGCATCCTAGGACCGGTTTCGGGGTTTCACCCCTCTTCTGCCAGGATAGTTTGATTCCAGTGGCATGGAGAGCACGGGACCCACGTCCTGGCACACCCTTCCCATTCGGGGTGACGAATGCAAAAACAAAAGTTGATGAACAGAATGCAGCACAATGTCATGCATTGACCCCATTACAGAGATCTGGGCCTAAACCCATCGTTTTTTTGCTCACCATGCCATTCCAGTTTGAACTTAGCCATATGCAAATCAGTCTTGACCCTGTGTCTCATGGCAACAGTCCAGTCCGAACTGCTAAGCCAGGTCCTCCCTGGACTGGAAACAAGCATCCTATGAGCGGTTTGAGGGTTTCACTCCTCATCAGCCAGGATAGCTTGATTCCAGTGGAATGGAAAGCACGGGACCCACGTCTGGGCATACCCTTCCCAGTCGGGGTGACAAATGCAAAAACAAAAGATGATGTACAGAATGCAGAACAGTGTCATATATTCACCCCAGTACAGAGATCTGGGCCTAAATCCATAGTTTTTTTGCTCACCATGCCATTCCAGTTTAAACCCAGTCATATGCAAATCAGTCTTGACCCTGTGCCTCCTGGGAACAGTCCAGCCCGAACTGCCAAGCCAGGTCCTCCCTAGACTGGAAACAAATATCCTAAGCCCGGTTACAGGGTTTCACCCCTCTTCAGCCAGGATAGTGTTATTCCAGTTGCATGGAGAGCACGGGACCCACGTCTTCGGCATACCCTTCCCACTTGGGGTGACAAATGTAAAAACAAAAGTTGATGGACAGAATGCAGAACAATGTCATACATTCACCCCAGTACAGAGATCTGGGCCTACATCAATCGTTTTTGTACTCACCATGCCTTTCCAGTTTGAACCCAGCCATATGCAAATCAGTCCTGACCCTGTGCCTCATGTGAACAGTCCAGCCCGAACTGCCAAGCCAGGTTCTCCCTGGACTGGAAACAAGAATCCTAGGACCGGTTTCGGGATTTCACCCCTCTTCAGCCAGGATAACTTGATTCCAGTGGTATTGAGAGCACGGAACCCATGTCTGGGTATACCCTTCCCACTCTGGGTGACAAATTCAAAAACAAAAGTTGATAGACAGAATGTAGAACAATGTCATACATTCACCCCAGAATAGAGAACTGGGTCTAAATCCATCATTTTTTTTGCTCACCATGCCATTCCAGTTTGAACTTAGCCATATGCACATCAGTCTTGATCATGTGTCTCATGGGAACAGTCCAGCCCGAACTGCCAAGCAAGGTCCTCCCTGGACTGGAAACAAGCATTCTTTGACTGGTTTTGGGGTTTCAGCTCTCTTCAGCCAGGACAGCTTCATTCCTGTGGCATGGAGAGCACGGAACCCACGTCTGAGTATACCTTTCCCACTCTGGGTGACAAATGTAAAAACAAAAGTTGATGGACAGAATGCAGAACAATGTCATACATTCACCCCAGTACAGAGATCTGGGCCTAAATCCATCGCTTTTCTGCTCACCATGCCATTCCAGTTTGAACACAGCCATATGCAAACTAGTCTTGAACCTCTGCCTCATGGGAACAGCACAGCCCAAACTGCCAATCCAGGTCCTCCCTGGACAGTAAACAAGCATCCTGGGACCAGTTTAGGGGTTTCACCCCACATCAGCCTGGATAGCTTGATTCCAGTGGCATGGAGAGCACGGGACCCACGTCTGGGCATTCTCTTCCCATTCGGGGTGACAAATGGAAAAACAAAAGTTGATGGACAGAATGTAGAACAATGTCATACATTCACACCAGTACAGAGATCTGGGCGTAAATCCATCGTTGTTTTGCTCAAAATGCCATTCCAGTTTGAACTTAGCCATATGCGAATCAGTCTTGACCGTGTATCTAATGGGAACATTCCAGCCCGAACTGCCAAGCCAGGTCCTCCCTAGACTGGAAGCAAGCATCCTATGACTGGTTTCGGGGTTTCACCCCTCTTCAGCCAGGATAGCTTGATTCCAGTGGCACAGAGAGCACGAGAACCACGTCTGGGCATACCCTTCCCACTCGGGGTGACTAATGCAAAAACAACAGTTGATGGACAGAATGCAGAACAATGTCATACATTCACCACAGTACAGAGATCTGGGCCTAAATCCATCTTTTTTTGCTCACCATGCCATTCCAGTTTGATCCCAGCCATATGCAAATCAGTCTTGACCATGTGCCTCATGGGAACAGTCCAGCCCACACTGCCAAGCCAGGTCGTCCCTGGACTGGAAACAAGAATCCTAGGACCGGTATCGGGGTTTCACAACGCTTCAGGCAGGATAGCGTGATTCCAGTGACATGGAGAGCACGGGACACACGTCTGGGCACACCCTTCCCACTGGGGGTGACGAATGCAAAAACAAAAGTTGATGGACAGAATGCAGAACAATGTCATACATTCACCACAGCACAGAGATATGGGCCTAAATCCATCTTTTTTTGCTCACCATGCCATTCCAGTTTGATCCCAGCCATATGCAAATCAGTCTTGACCCTGTGCCTCACGGTAACAGTCCAGCTCGTACTGCCTAACCAGGTCCTCCCTGGACTGGAAACAAGCATCCTAGGACCGGTTTCGGGGTTTCACCCCTCTTCAGCCAGGATAACTTGATTCCAGTGGTATTGAGAGCACGGAACCCAGGTCTGGGTATACCCTTCCCACTCTGGGTGACAAATGCAAAAACAACAGTTGATAGACAGAATGCAGTTCAATGTCATACATTCACCCCAGTACAGAGATCTGGGCCTAAATCTATTGTTTTTTTGCTCACCATGCCATTCCAGTTTCAAACCAGCCATATGCAAATCAGTCTTGACCCTGTGTCTCATGGGAACAGTCCAGCCCGAGCTGCAAAGCCAGGTCCTCCCTGGATTGGAAACAAGAATCCTAGGACCGGTTTCGGGGTTTCACCCCTCTTCCGGCAGGAAAGCGTGATTCCAGTGGCATGGAGAGCAAAGGATACACGTCTGGGCATACCCTTTCAACTTGGGGTGACAAATGCAAAAACAAAAGTTGATGGACAGAATGTAGAACAATGTCATACATTCACCCCAGAACAGAGATCTGGGTCTGAATCCATCATTTTTTTGCTCATCATGCCATTCCAGTTTGAACTTAGCCATGTGCAAATCAGTCTTGACCATGTGTCTCATGGGAACAGTCTAGCCCGAACTGCTAACCAAGGTCCTCCCTGGACTGGAAACAAGCATCCTATGACTGGTTTTGGGGTTTCAGCCCTCTTCAGCCAGGACAGCTTGATTCCTGTGGCATGGAGAGCACGGAACCCATGTCTGGGTATACCCTTCCCTCTCTGGGTGACAAATGCAAAAACAACAGTTGATGGACAGAATGCAGAACAATGTCATACATTCACCCAAGCACAGAGATCTGGGCCTAAATCCATAATTTGTTTGCTCACCATCCCATTTCAGTTTGAACTTAGCCATATGCAAATCAGTCTTGACCATGTGTCTCATGGGAACAGCACAGCCCAAACTGCCAATCCAGGTCCTCCCTGGTCAGTAAACAAGCATCCTAGGACCAGTTTAGGGGTTTCACCCCTCATCAGCCTGGATAGCTTGATTCCAGTGGCATGGAGAGCACGGGACCCACGTCTGGGCATGCCCTTCCCACTCGCGGTGACAAATGTAAAAACAAAAGTTGATGGACAGAATGTCTAACAATGTCATACATTCACCCCAGTTCAGAGATCTGGGCCTAAATCCATCGTTGTTTTGCCCAAAATGCCATCTCAGTTTGAACTTAGCCATATGCAAATCAGTCTTGACCGTGTGTCTAATGGGAACATTCTAGCCCGAACTGCCAAGCCAGGTCCTCCCTGGACTGGAAACAAGCATCCTATGACTGGTTTCGGGGATTCACCCCTCTTCAGCCAGGATAGCTTGATTCCAGTGGCACGGAGAGCACGAGACCCACGTCTGGGCATACCCTTCCCACTCGGGGTGACTAATGCAAAAACAACAGTTGATGGACAGATTGCAGAACAATGTCATACATTCACCCCAGTACAGAGATCTGGGCCTAAATCCATCGTTTCTTTGCTCACCATGCCATTCCAGTTTCAACCCAGCCATATGCAAATCAGTCTGGACCCTGTGCCTCATGGGAACAGTCCAGCCCATACTGCCAAGCCAGGTCCTCCCTGGACTGGAAACAAGCATCCTAGGACCGGTTTCGGGGTTTCACCCCTCTTCAGCCAGGATAACTTGATTCCAGTAGTATTGAGAGCACGAAACCCACGTCTGGGTATACCCTTCCCACTCTGGGTGACAAATGCAAAAACAACAGTTGATAGACAGAATGCAGTACAATGTCATACATTCACCCCAGTACAGAGATCTCGGCCTAAATCCATCGTTTCATTGCTCACCATGCCATTCCAGTTTCAACCCAGCCATATGCAAATCAGTCTGGACCCTGTGCCTCATGTGAACAGTCCAGCCCGAGCTGCCAAGCCAGGTCCTCCCTGGACTGGAAACAAGAATCCTAGGACCGGTTTCGGGGTTTCACCCCTCTTCAGCCAGGATAACTTGATTCCAGTGATATTGAGAGCACGGAACCCACGTCTGGGTATACCCTTCCCACTCTGGGTGACAAATGCAAAAACAACAGTTGATAGACAGAATGCAGTACAATCTCATACATTCACCCCAGTACAGAGATCTGGGCCTAAATCCAGCGTTTCTTTGCTCACCATGCCATTCCAGTTTCAACCCAGCCATATGCAAATCAGTCTGGACCCTGTGCCTCATGTGAACAGTCCAGCCCGAGCTGCCAAGCCAGGTCCTCCCTGGACTGGAAACAAGAATCCTAGGACCGGTTTCGGGGTTTCACCCCTCTTCAGACAGGATAGGGTGATTCCAGTGGCATGGAGAGCACAGGACACACGTCTGGGCATACCCTTTCCACTTGGGGTGACAAATACAAAAACAAAAGTTGATGGACAGAATGTAGAACAATGTCATACATTCACCCCAGAACAGAGATCTGGGCCTAAATCCATCGTTTTTTTGCTCACCATGCCATTCCAGTTTGAACCCAGCCATATGCAAATCAGTCTTGACCTTGTGCCTCATGGGAACTGTCCAACCGAACTGCCAAGCCAGGTCCTCCCTTGCCTGGAAACAAACATCCTAGAACTGTGTTCGGGGTTTCACCCCTCTTCAGCCTGGATAACTTAATTCCAGTAGCATGGAGAGCACGGGACCGACGTCTGGGCATACCCTTCCCACTCGGGGTGACAAATGCAAAAACAAAAGTTGATGGACAGAATGTAGAACAATGTCACACATTCACCCCAGTACAGAGATCTGGGTTAAATCCATTGTTTTTATACTCACCATGCCATTCCAGTTTGAACCCAGCCATCTGCAATTCAGTCCTGACGCTGTGCCTCATGGGAACAGTTCAGCCCAAGTTGCCAAGCCAGGACCTCTTTGGACTGAAAACAAGCATCCTAGGACCGGTTTCTGGGTTTTACCCCTCTTCTGCCAGGATAGTTTGATTCCAGTGGCATGGAGAGCACGGGACCCACGTCTGGGCACACCCTTCCCACTCGTGGTGATGAATGCAAAAACAAAAGTTGATGGACAGAATGCAGAACAATGTCATACATTCACCCCAGTACAAAGATCTGGTCCTAAATCCATAATTTATTTGCTCACCATGCCATTCCAGTTTGAACTTAGCCATATGCAAATCAGTCTTGACCATGTGTCTCATGGGAACAGTCCAGCCCAAACTGCCAAGCCAAGTCCTCCCTGGACTGGAAACAAGCATCCTATGACCGGATTTGGTTTTTCACCCCTCATCAGCCAGGACAGCTTGATTCCTGTGGCATGGAGAGCAAGGAACCCACGTCTGGGCATACCCTTCCCACTCGGGGTACAAATACAAAAACAACAGTTGATGGACAGAATGCAGAACAATGTCATACATTAACTCCAGTACAGAGATCTGGGCCTAAATCCATCGTTTTTTTGCACACCATGCCATTTCAGTTTGAACCCAGGCATATGCAAATCAGTCTTGACCCTGTGCCTCATGTGAACAGTCCAGCCCAAACTGCCAAGCCAGGTCCTCCCTGGACTGGAAACAAGCATCCTAGGACTGGGTTCGGGGTTACACCCCTCTTCAGCCAGGATAGCTTGATTCAAGTGGCACGGAGAGCACGGGACCCACGTCTGGGCATGCCCTTCCCACTCGGGGTGACTAATGCAAAAACAACAGTTGATGGACAGAATGCAGAACAATGTCATACATTCACCACAGCACAGAGATCTGGGCCTAAATCCATCTTTTTTTGCTCACCATGCCATTCCAGTTTGATCCCAGCCATATGCAAATCAGTCTTGACCCTGTGCCTCATGGGAACAGTCCAGCTCGTACTGCCTAACCAGGTCCTCCCTGGACTGGAAACAAGCATCCTAGGACCGGTTTCGGGGTTTCACCCCTCTTCAGCCAGGATAACTTGATTCCAGTGGTATTGAGAGCACGGAACCCAGGTCTGGGTATACCCTTCCCACTCTGGGTGACAAATGCAAAAACAACAGTTGATAGACAGAATGCAGTTCAATGTCATACATTTACCCCAGTACAGAGTTTTGGGCCTAAATCCATTGTTTCTTTGCTCACCATGCCATTCCAGTTTCAACCCAGCCATATGCAAATCAGTCTTGACCCTGTGCCTCATGGGAACAGTCCAGCCCGAGCTGCAAAGCCAGGTCCTCCCTGGATTGGAAACAAGAATCCTAGGACCGGTTTCGGGGTTTCACCCCTCTTGAGGCAGGATAGCGTGAGTCCAGTGGCATGGAGAGCAAGGGATACACGTCTAGGCATACCCTTTCCACTTGGGGTGACAAATGCAAAAACAAAAGTTGATGGACAGAATGTAGAATGATGTCATACATTCACCCAAGAACAGAGATCTGGGTCTAAATCCATAATTTTTTTGCTCACCATGCCATTCCAGTTTGAACTTAGCCATATGCAAATCAGTCTTGACCATGTGTCTCATGGGAACAGTCCAGCCCGAACTGCCAACCAAGGTCCTCCCTGGACTGTAAACAAGCATCCTATGACTGGTTTTGGGGTTTCAGCCCTCTTCAGCCAGAACAGCTTGATTCCTGTGGCATGGAGAGCACGGAACCCATGTCTGGGTATACCCTTCCCACTCTGGGTGACAAATGCAAAAACAACAGTTGATGGACAGAATGCAGAACAATGTCATACATTCACCCCAGTACAGAGATCTGGGCCTAAATCCATAATTTTTTTGCTCACCATCCCATTTCAGTTTGAACTTAGCCATATGCAAATAAGTCTTGACCATGTGTCTCATGGGAACAGCACAGCCCAAACTGCCAATCCAGGTCCTCCCTGGTCAGTAAACAAGCATCCTAGGACCAGTTTAGGGGTTTCACCCCTCATCAGCCTGGATAGCTTGATTCCAGTGGCATGGAGAGCACGGGACCCACGTCTGGGCATGCCCTTCCCACTCGGGGTGACAAATGTAAAAACAAAAGTTGATGGACAGAATGTCGAACAATGTCATACATTCACCCCAGTACAGAGATCTGGGCCTAAATCCATCGTTGTTTTGCCCAAAATGCCATTCCAGTTTGAACTTAGCCATATGCGAATCAGTCTTGACCGTGTGTCTAATGGGAACATTCCAGCCCGAATTGCCAAACCAGGTCCTCCCTGGACTGGAAACAAACATCCTATGACTGGTTTAGGGGATTCACCCCTCTTCAGCCAGGATAGCTTGATTCAAGTGGCACGGAGAGCACGAGACCCACGTCTGGGCATACCCTTCCCACTCGGGGTGACTAATGCAAAAACAACAGTTGATGGACAGATTGCAGAACAATGTCATACATTCACCACAGTACAGAGATCTGGGCCTAAATCCATCATTTTTTGCTCACCATGCCAGTCCAGTTTGATCCCAGCAATATGCAAATCAGTCTTGACCCTGTGCCTCATGGACACAGTCCAGCCCATACTGCCAAGCCAGGTCCTCCCTGGACTGGAAACAAGCATCCTAGGACCGGTTTCGGGGTTTCACCCCTCTTCAGCCAGGATAACTTGATTCCAGTGGTATTGAGAGCACGGAACCCACGTCTGGGTATACCCTTCCCACTCTGGGTGACAAATGCAAAAACAACAGTTGATAGACAGAATGCAGTACAATCTCATACATTCACCCCAGTACAGAGATCTGGGCCTAAATCCATTGTTTCTTTGCTCACCATGCCGTTCCAGTTTCAACCCAGCCATATGCAAATCAGTCTGGACCCTGTGACTCATGGGAACAGTCCAGCCCGAGCTGCCAAGCCAGGTCCTCCCTAGACTGGAAACAAGAATCCTAGGACCGGTTTCGGGATTTCACCCCTCTTCAGACAGGATAGGGGGATTCCAGTGGCATGGAGAGCACAGGACACACGTCTGGGCATACCCTTTCAACTTGGGGTGACAAATGCAAAAACAAAAGTTGATGGACAGAATGCAGAACAGTGTCATACATTCACCCCAGTACAGAGATATGGGCCTAAATCCATAAGTTTTTTGCTCACCATGCCATTCCAGTTTGAACTTAGCCATATGCAAATCAGTCTTGACCATTTGTCTCATGGGAACAGTCCAGCCCGAACTGCCAAGCCAAGTCCTCCCTGGACTGGAAACAAGCATCCTATGACCGGATTTGGTTTTTCACCCCTCTTCAGCCAGGACAGCTTGATTACTGTGGCATGGAGAGCACGGGACCCACGTCTGGGCATACCCTTCCCACTCGGGGTACAAATACAAAAACCACAGTGATGGACAGAATGCAGAACAATGTCATACATTAACTCCAGTAAAGAGATCTGGGCCTAAATCCATCGTTTTTTTGCACACCATGCCATTTCAGTTTGAACCCAGGCATATGCAAATCAGTCTTGACCCTGTGCCTCATGTGAACAGTCCAGCCCAAACTGCCAAGCCAGGTCCTCCCTGGACTGGAAACAAGCATCCTAGGACTGGGTTCGGGGTTACACCCCGCTTCAGCCAGGATAGCTTGATTCAAGTGGCACGGAGAGCACGGGACCCACGTCTGGGCATGTCCTTCCCACTCGGGGTGACTAATGCAAAAACAACAGTTGATGGACAGAATGCAGAACAATGTCATACATTCACCACAGTACAGAGATCTGGGTCTAAATCCATCTTTTTTTGCTCACCATGCCATTGTAGTTTGATCACCGCCATATGCAAATCAGTCTTCACCCTGTGCCCCATGGGAACAGTCCTGCCTGAACTGCCAAGCCAGATCCTCCCTGGATTGGAAACAAGCATCCTAGCACAGGTTTCGGGGTTTCACCCATCTTCAGCGAGGATAGCTTGATTCCAGTTGCATGGAGAGCACGGGACCCACGTCCTGGCACACCCTTCCCATTCGGGGTGACGAATGCAAAAACAAAAGTTGATGAACAGAATGCAGCACAATGTCATGCATTCACCCATTGCAGAGATCTGGGCCTAAATCCATCGTTTTTTTGCTCACCATGCCATTCCAGTTTGAACTTAGCCACATGCAAATCAGTCTTGACCCTGTGTCTCATGGGAACAGTCCAGTCGGAACTGCCATGCCAGGTCCTCCCTGGACTGGAAACAAGCATCCTATGAGCAGTTTGAGGGTTTCACTCTTCATCAGCCAGGATAGCTTGATTACAGTGAATTGAAAAGAGAGCACGGGACCCACGTCTGGGCATACCCTTCCCAGTCGGGGTGACAAATGCAAAAACAAAAGATGATGTACAGAATGCAGAACAATGTCATACATTCACCCCAGTTCAGAGATCTGGGCCTAAAACCATCGTTTTTTTGCTCACCATGCGATTCCACTTTGAACCCAGCCATATGCAAATCAGTCTTGACGCTGTGCCTCATGGGAACAGTCCAGCCCGAACTGCCAAGCCAGGTCCTCCCTAGACTGGAAACAAATATCCTAAGACCTGTTACGGGGTTTCACCCCTCTTCAGCCAGGATAGCGTTATTCCAGTTGCATGGAGAGCACGGGACCCACGTCTTCGGAATACCCTTCCTACTCGGGGTGACAAATGGGAAAACAAAAGTTGATGGACAAAATGTAGAACAATGTCATACATTCACCACAGTACAGAGATCTGGGCGTAAATCCATAATTTTTTTGCTCACCATCCCATTTCAGTTTGATCCCAGCAATATGCAAATCAGTCTTGACCCTGTGCCTCATGGGAACAGTCCAGCCCATACTGCCAAGCCAGGTCCTCCCTGGACTGGAAACAAGCATCCTAGGACCAGTTTCGGGGTTTCACCCCTCTTCAGCCAGGATAACTTGATTCCAGTGGTATTGAGAGCATGGAACCCACGTCTGGGTATACCCTTCCCACTCTGGGTGACAAATGCAAAAACAACAGTTGATAGACAGAATGCAGTACAATGTCATACATTCACCCCAGTACAGAGATCTGGGCCTAAATCCAGCGTTTCTTTGCTCACCATGCCATTCCAGTTTCAACCCAGCCATATGCAAATCAGTCTGGACCCTGTGCCTCATGTGAACAGTCCAGTCGGAACTGCCATGCCAGGTCCTCCCTGGACTGGAAACAAGCATCCTATGAGCGGTTTGAGGGTTTCACTCTTCATCAGCCAGGATAGCTTGATTACAGTGAATTGAAAAGAGAGCACGGGACCCACGTCTGGGCATACCCTTCCCAGTCGGGGTGACAAATGCAAAAACAAAAGATGATGTACAGAATGCAGAACAATGTCATACATTCACCCCAGTTCAGAGATCTGGGCCTAAAACCATCGTTTTTTTGCTCACCATGCGATTCCACTTTGAACCCAGCCATATGCAAATCAGTCTTGACGCTGTGCCTCATGGGAACAGTCCAGCCCGAACTGCCAAGCCAGGTCCTCCCTAGACTGGAAACAAATATCCTAAGACCTGTTACGGGGTTTCACCCCTCTTCAGCCAGGATAGCGTTATTCCAGTTGCATGGAGAGCACGGGACCCACGTCTTCGGAATACCCTTCCTACTCGGGGTGACAAATGGGAAAACAAAAGTTGATGGACAAAATGTAGAACAATGTCATACATTCACCACAGTACAGAGATCTGGGCGTAAATCCATAATTTTTTTGCTCACCATCCCATTTCAGTTTGATCCCAGCAATATGCAAATCAGTCTTGACCCTGTGCCTCATGGGAACAGTCCAGCCCATACTGCCAAGCCAGGTCCTCCCTGGACTGGAAACAAGCATCCTAGGACCAGTTTCGGGGTTTCACCCCTCTTCAGCCAGGATAACTTGATTCCAGTGGTATTGAGAGCACGGAACCCACGTCTGGGTATACCCTTCCCACTCTGGGTGACAAATGCAAAAACAACAGTTGATAGACAGAATGCAGTACAATGTCATACATTCACCCCAGTACAGAGATCTGGGCCTAAATCCAGCGTTTCTTTGCTCACCATGCCATTCCAGTTTCAACCCAGCCATATGCAAATCAGTCTGGACCCTGTGCCTCATGTGAACAGTCCAGCCCGAGCTGCCAAGCCAGGTCCTCCCTGGACTGGAAACAAGAATCCTAGGACCGGTTTCGGGGTTTCACTACTCTTCAGACAGGATAGGGTGATTCCAGTGGCATGGAGAGCACAGGACACACGTCTGGGCATACCCTTTCCACTTGGGGTGACAAATACAAAAACAAAAGTTGATGGACAGAATGTAGAACAATGTCATACATTCACCCCAGAACAGAGATCTGGGCCTAAATCCATCGTTTTTTTGCTCACCATGCCATTCCAGTTTGAACCCAGCCATATGCAAATCAGTCTTGACCTTGTGCCTCATGGGAACTGTCCAACCGAACTGCCAAGCCAGGTCCTCCCTTGCCTGGAAACAAACATCCTAGAACTGTGTTCGGGGTTTCACCCCTCTTCAGCCTGGATAACTTAATTCCAGTAGCATGGAGAGCACGGGACCCACGTCTGGGCATACCCTTCCCACTCGGGGTGACAAATGCAAAAACAAAAGTTGATGGACAGAATGTAGAACAATGTCACACATTCACCCCAGTACAGAGATCTGGGTTAAATCCATTGTTTTTATACTCACCATGCCATTCCAGTTTGAACCCAGCCATCTGCAATTCAGTCCTGACGCTGTGCCTCATGGGAACAGTTCAGCCCAAGTTGCCAAGCCAGGACCTCTTTGGACTGAAAACAAGCATCCTAGGACCGGTTTCTGGGTTTTACCCCTCTTCTGCCAGGATAGTTTGATTCCAGTGGCATGGAGAGCACGGGACCCACGTCTGGGCACACCCTTCCCACTCGTGGTGATGAATGCAAAAACAAAAGTTGATGGACAGAATGCAGAACAATGTCATACATTCACCCCAGTACAAAGATCTGGTCCTAAATCCATAATTTATTTGCTCACCATGCCATTCCAGTTTGAACTTAGCCATATGCAAATCAGTCTTGACCATGTGTCTCATGGGAACAGTCCAGCCCAAACTGCCAAGCCAAGTCCTCCCTGGACTGGAAACAAGCATCCTATGACCGGATTTGGTTTTTCACCCCTCATCAGCCAGGACAGCTTGATTCCTGTGGCATGGAGAGCAAGGAACCCACGTCTGGGCATACCCTTCCCACTCGGGGTACAAATACAAAAACAACAGTTGATGGACAGAATGCAGAACAATGTCATACATTAACTCCAGTACAGAGATCTGGGCCTAAATCCATCGTTTTTTTGCACACCATGCCATTTCAGTTTGAACCCAGGCATATGCAAATCAGTCTTGACCCTGTGCCTCATGTGAACAGTCCAGCCCAAACTGCCAAGCCAGGTCCTCCCTGGACTGGAAACAAGCATCCTAGGACTGGGTTCGGGGTTACACCCCTCTTCAGCCAGGATAGCTTGATTCAAGTGGCACGGAGAGCACGGGACCCACGTCTGGGCATGCCCTTCCCACTCGGGGTGACTAATGCAAAAACAACAGTTGATGGACAGAATGCAGAACAATGTCATACATTCACCACAGCACAGAGATCTGGGCCTAAATCCATCTTTTTTTGCTCACCATGCCATTCCAGTTTGATCCCAGCCATATGCAAATCAGTCTTGACCCTGTGCCTCATGGGAACAGTCCAGCTCGTACTGCCTAACCAGGTCCTCCCTGGACTGGAAACAAGCATCCTAGGACCGGTTTCGGGGTTTCACCCCTCTTCAGCCAGGATAACTTGATTCCAGTGGTATTGAGAGCACGGAACCCAGGTCTGGGTATACCCTTCCCACTCTGGGTGACAAATGCAAAAACAACAGTTGATAGACAGAATGCAGTTCAATGTCATACATTTACCCCAGTACAGAGTTTTGGGCCTAAATCCATTGTTTCCTTGCTCACCATGCCATTCCAGTTTCAACCCAGCCATATGCAAATCAGTCTTGACCCTGTGCCTCATGGGAACAGTCCAGCCCGAGCTGCAAAGCCAGGTCCTCCCTGGATTGGAAACAAGAATCCTAGGACCGGTTTCGGGGTTTCACCCCTCTTGAGGCAGGATAGCGTGAGTCCAGTGGCATGGAGAGCAAGGGATACACGTCTAGGCATACCCTTTCCACTTGGGGTGACAAATGCAAAAACAAAAGTTGATGGACAGAATGTAGAATGATGTCATACATTCACCCAAGAACAGAGATCTGGGTCTAAATCCATAATTTTTTTGCTCACCATGCCATTCCAGTTTGAACTTAGCCATATGCAAATAAGTCTTGACCATGTGTCTCATGGGAACAGTCCAGCCCGAACTGCCAACCAAGGTCCTCCCTGGACTGTAAACAAGCATCCTATGACTGGTTTTGGGGTTTCAGCCCTCTTCAGCCAGAACAGCTTGATTCCTGTGGCATGGAGAGCACGGAACCCATGTCTGGGTATACCCTTCCCACTCTGGGTGACAAATGCAAAAACAACAGTTGATGGACAGAATGCAGAACAATGTCATACATTCACCCCAGTACAGAGATCTGGGCCTAAATCCATAATTTTTTTGCTCACCATCCCATTTCAGTTTGAACTTAGCCATATGCAAATAAGTCTTGACCATGTGTCTCATGGGAACAGCACAGCCCAAACTGCCAATCCAGGTCCTCCCTGGTCAGTAAACAAGCATCCTAGGACCAGTTTAGGGGTTTCACCCCTCATCAGCCTGGATAGCTTGATTCCAGTGGCATGGAGAGCACGGGACCCACGTCTGGGCATGCCCTTCCCACTCGGGGTGACAAATGTAAAAACAAAAGTTGATGGACAGAATGTCGAACAATGTCATACATTCACCCCAGTACAGAGATCTGGGCCTAAATCCATCGTTGTTTTGCCCAAAATGCCATTCCAGTTTGAACTTAGCCATATGCGAATCAGTCTTGACCGTGTGTCTAATGGGAACATTCCAGCCCGAATTGCCAAACCAGGTCCTCCCTGGACTGGAAACAAGCATCCTATGACTGGTTTAGGGGATTCACCCCTCTTCAGCCAGGATAGCTAGATTCCAGTGGCACGGAGAGCACAAGACCCACGTCTGGGCATACCCTTCCCACTCGGGGTGACTAATGCAAAAACAACAGTTGATGGACAGATTGCAGAACAATGTCATACATTCACCACAGTACAGAGATCTGGGCCTAAATCCATCATTTTTTGCTCACCATGCCAGTCCAGTTTGATCCCAGCAATATGCAAATCAGTCTTGACCCTGTGCCTCATGGACACAGTCCAGCCCATACTGCCAAGCCAGGTCCTCCCTGGACTGGAAACAAGCATCCTAGGACCGGTTTCGGGGTTTCACCCCTCTTCAGCCAGGATAACTTGATTCCAGTGGTATTGAGAGCAAGGAACCCACGTCTGGGTATAACCTTCCCACTCTGGGTGACAAATGCAAAAACAACAGTTGATAGACAGAATGCAGTACAATCTCATACATTCACCCCAGTACAGAGATCTGGGCCTAAATCCATTGTTTCTTTGCTCACCATGCCGTTCCAGTTTCAACCCAGCCATATGCAAATCAGTCTGGACCCTGTGACTCATGGGAACAGTCCAGCCCGAGCTGCCAAGCCAGGTCCTCCCTAGACTGGAAACAAGAATCCTAGGACCGGTTTCGGGATTTCACCCCTCTTCAGACAGGATAGGGTGATTCCAGTGGCATGGAGAGCACAGGACACACGTCTGGGCATACCCTTTCAACTTGGGGTGACAAATGCAAAAACAAATGTTGATGGACAGAATGCAGAACAATGTCATACATTCACCCCAGTACAGAGATATGGGCCTAAATCCATAAGTTTTTTGCTCACCATGCCATTCCAGTTTGAACTTAGCCATATGCAAATCAGTCTTGACCATTTGTCTCATGGGAACAGTCCAGCCCGAACTGCCAAGCCAAGTCCTCCCTGGACTGGAAACAAGCATCCTATGACCGGATTTGGTTTTTCACCCCTCTTCAGCCAGGACAGCTTGATTACTGTGGCATGGAGAGCACGGGACCCACGTCTGGGCATACCCTTCCCACTCGGGGTACAAATACAAAAACCACAGTTGATGGACAGAATGCAGAACAATGTCATACATTAACTCCAGTAAAGAGATCTGGGCCTAAATCCATCGTTTTTTTGCACACCATGCCATTTCAGTTGGAACCCAGGCATATGCAAATCAGTCTTGACCCTGTGACTCATGTGAACAGTCCAGCCCAAACTGCCAAGCCAGGTCCTCCCTGGACTGGAAACAAGCATCCTAGGACTGGGTTCGGGGTTACACCCCGCTTCAGCCAGGATAGCTTGATTCAAGTGGCACGGAGAGCACGGGACCCACGTCTGGGCATGTCCTTCCCACTCGGGGTGACTAATGCAAAAACAACAGTTGATGGACAGAATGCAGAACAATGTCATACATTCACCACAGTACAGAGATCTGGGTCTAAATCCATCTTTTTTTGCTCACCATGCCATTCTAGTTTGATCACAGCCATATGCAAATCAGTCTTCACCCTGTGCCCCATGGGAACAGTCCTGCCTGAACTGCCAAGCCAGATCCTCCCTGGATTGGAAACAAGCATCCTAGCACAGGTTTCGGGGTTTCACCCATCTTCAGCGAGGATAGCTTGATTCCAGTTGCATGGAGAGCACGGGACCCACGTCCTGGCACACCCTTCCCATTCGGGGTGACGAATGCAAAAACAAAAGTTGATGAACAGAATGCAGCACAATGTCATGCATTCACCCATTGCAGAGATCTGGGCCTAAATACATCGTTTTTTTGCTCACCATGCCATTCCAGTTTGAACTTAGCCACATGCAAATCAGTCTTGACCCTGTTTCTCATGGGAACAGTCCAGTCGGAACTGCCATGCCAGGTCCTCCCTGGACTGGAAACAAGCATCCTATGAGCGGTTTGAGGGTTTCACTCTTCATCAGCCAGGATAGCTTGATTACAGTGAATTGAAAAGAGAGCACGGGACCCACGTCTGGGCATACCCTTCCCAGTCGGGGTGACAAATGCAAAAACAAAAGATGATGTACAGAATGCAGAACAATGTCATACATTCACCCCAGTTCAGAGATCTGGGCCTAAAACCATCGTTTTTTTGCTCACCATGCGATTCCACTTTGAACCCAGCCATATGCAAATCAGTCTTGACGCTGTGCCTCATGGGAACAGTCCAGCCCGAACTGCCAAGCCAGGTCCTCCCTAGACTGGAAACAAATATCCTAAGACCTGTTACGGGGTTTCACCCCTCTTCAGCCAGGATAGCGTTATTCCAGTTGCATGGAGAGCACGGGACCCACGTCTTCGGAATACCCTTCCTACTCGGGGTGACAAATGGGAAAACAAAAGTTGATGGACAAAATGTAGAACAATGTCATACATTCACCACAGTACAGAGATCTGGGCGTAAATCCATAATTTTTTTGCTCACCATCCCATTTCAGTTTGATCACAGCAATATGCAAATCAGTCTTGACCCTGTGCCTCATGGGAACAGTCCAGCCCATACTGCCAAGCCAGGTCCTCCCTGGACTGGAAACAAGCATCCTAGGACCAGTTTCGGGGTTTCACCCCTCTTCAGCCAGGATAACTTGATTCCAGTGGTATTGAGAGCACGGAACCCACGTCTGGGTATACCCTTCCCACTCTGGGTGACAAATGCAAAAACAACAGTTGATAGACAGAATGCAGTACAATGTCATACATTCACCCCAGTACAGAGATCTGGGCCTAAATCCATCGTTTCTTTGCTCACCATGCCATTCCAGTTTCAACCCAGCCATATGCAAATCAGTCTGGACCCTGTGCCTCATGTGAACAGTCCAGCCCGAGCTGCCAAGCCAGGTCCTCCCTGGACTGGAAACAAGAATCCTAGGACCGGTTTCAGGGTTTCACCCCTCTTCAGCCAGGATAACTTGATTCCAGTGGTATTGAGAGCACGGAACCCACGTCTGGGTATACCCTTCCCACTCTGGGTGACAAATGCAAAAACAACAGTTGATAGACAGAATGCAGTACAATGTCATACATTCACCCCAGTACAGAGATCTGGGCCTAAATCCATCGTTTCTTTGCTCACCATGCCTTTCCAGTTTCAACCCAGCCATATGCAAATCAGTCTGGACCCTGTGCCTCATGTGAACAGTCCAGCCCGAGCTGCCAAGCCAGGTCCTCCCTGGACTGGAAACAAGAATCCTAGGACCGGTTTCGGGGTTTCACCCCTCTTCAGACAGGATAGGGTGATTCCAGTGGCATGGAGAGCACAGGACACACGTCTGGGCATACCCTTTCCACTTGGGGTGACAAATACAAAAACAAAAGTTGATGGACAGAATGTAGAACAATGTCATACATTCACCCCAGAACAGAGATCTGGGCCTAAATCCATAGTTTTTTTGCTCACCATGCCATTCCAGTGTGAACCCAGCCATATGCAAATCAGTCTTGACCTTGTGCCTCATGGGAACTGTCCAACCGAACTGCCAAGCCAGGTCCTCCCTTGCCTGGAAACAAACATCCTAGAACTGTTTTCGGGGTTTCACCCCTCTTCAGCCTGGATAACTTGATTCCAGTAGCATGGAGAGCACGGGACCCACGTCTGGGCATACCCTTCCCACTCGGGGTGACAAATGCAAAAACAAAAGTTGATTGACAGAATGTAGAACAATGTCACACATTCACCCCAGTACAGACATCTGGGTTAAATCCATTGTTTTTATACTCACCATGCCATTTCAGTTTGAACCCAGCCATATGCAATTTAGTCCTGACGCTGTGCCTCATGGAAACAGTTCAGCCCAAGCTGCCAAGCCAGGACCTCTCTGGACTGAAAACAAGCATCCTAGGACCGGTTTCTGGGTTTTACCCCTCTTCTGCCAGGATAGTTTGATTCCAGTGGCATGGAGAGCACGGGACCCACGTCTGGGCACACCCTTCCCACTCGTGGTGATGAATGCAAAAACAAAAGTTGATGGACAGAATGAAGAACAATGTCATACATTCACCCCAGTACAAATATCTGGGCCTAAATCCATAATTTTTTTGCTCACCATGCCATTCCAGTTTGAACTTAGCCATATGCAAATCAGTCTTGACCATGTGTCTCATGGGAACAGTCCAGCCCGAACTGCCAAGCCAAGTCCTCCCTGGACTGGAAACAAGCATCCTATGACCGGATTTGGTTTTTCACCCCTCTTCAGCCAGGACAGCTTGATTCCTGTGGCATGGAGAGCACGGGACCCACGTCTGGGCATACCCTTCCCACTTGGGGTACAAATACAAAAACAACAGTTGATGGACAGAATGCAGAACAATGTCATACATTAACTCCAGTACAGAGATCTGGGCCTAAATCCATCGTTTTTTTGCACACCATGCCATTTTAGTTTGAACGCAGGCATATGCAAATCAGTCTTGACCCTGTGCCTCATGTGAACAGTCCAGCCCGAACTGCCAAGCCTGGTCCTCCCTGGACTGGAAACAAGCATCCTAGGACTGGGTTCGGGGTTATACCCCTCTTCAGCCAGGATAGCTTGATTCAAGTGGCACGGAGAGCACGGGACCCACGTCTGGGCATGCCCTTCCCACTCGGGGTGACTAATGCAAAAACAACAGTTGATGGACAGAATGCAGAACAATGTCATACATTCACCACAGCACAGAGATCTGGGCCTAAATCCATCTTTTTTTGCTCACCATGCCATTCCAGTTTGATCCCAGCCATATGCAAATCAGTCTTGACCCTGTGCCTCATGGGAACAGTCCAGCTCGTACTGCCTAACCAGGTCCTCCCTGGACTGGAAAAAAGCATCCTAGGACCGGTTTCGGGGTTTCACCCCTCTTCAGCCAGGATTACTTGATTCCAGTGGTATTGAGAGCACGGAACCCAGGTCTGGGTATACCCTTCCCACTCTGGGTGACAAATGCAAAAACAACAGTTGATAGACAGAATGCAGTTCAATGTCATACATTCACCCCAGTACAGAGTTCTGGGCCTAAATCCATTGTTTCTTTGCTCACCATGCCATTCCAGTTTCAACCCAGCCATATGCAAATCAGTCTTGACCCTGTGCCTCATGGGAACAGTCCAGCCCGAGCTGCAAAGCCAGGTCCTCCCTGGATTGGAAACAAGAATCCTAGGACCGGTTTCGGGGTTTCACCCCTCTTCAGGCAGGATAGCGTGAGTCCAGTGGCATGGAGAGCAAGGGATACACGTCTGGGCATACCCTTTCCACTTGGGGTGACAAATGCAAAAACAAAAGTTGATGGACAGAATGTAGAACGATGTCATACATTCACCCCAGAACAGAGATCTGGGTCTAAATCCATAATTTTTTTGCTCACCATGCCATTCCAGTTTGAACTTAGCCATATGCAAATCAGTCTTGACCATGTGTCTCATGGGAACAGTCCAGCCCGAACTGCCAACCAAGGTCCTCCCTGGACTGGAAACAAGCATCCTATGACTGGTTTTGGGGTTTTAGCCCTCTTCAGCAAGGACAGCTTGATTCCTGTGGCATGGAGAGCACGGAACCCACGTCTGGGTATACCCTTCCCACTCTGGGTGACAAATGCAAAAACAACAGTTGATAGACAGAATGCAGTACAATCTCATACATTCACCCCAGTACAGAGATCTGGGCCTAAATCCATTGTTTCTTTGCTCACCATGCCGTTCCAGTTTCAACCCAGCCATATGCAAATCAGTCTGGACCCTGTGACTCATGGGAACAGTCCAGCCCGAGCTGCCAAGCCAGGTCCTCCCTGGACTGGAAACAAGAATCCTAGGACCGGTTTCGGGGTTTCACCCCTCTTCAGACAGGATAGGGTGATTCCAGTGGCATGGAGAGCACAGGACACACGTCTGGGCATACCCTTTCCACTTGGGGTGACAAATGCAAAAACAAAAGTTGATGGACAGAATGCAGAACAATGTCATACATTCACCCCAGTACAGAGATCTGGGCCTAAATCCATAAGTTTTTTGCTCACCATGCCATTCCAGTTTGAACTTAGCCATATGCAAATCAGTCTTGACCATGTGTCTCATGGGAACAGTCCAGCCCGAACTGCCAAGCCAAGTCCTCCCTAGACTGGAAACAAGCATCCTATGACCGGATTTGGTTTTTCACCCTTCTTCAGCCAGGACAGCTTGATTCCTGTGGCATGGAGAGCACGGGACCCACGTCTGGGCATACCCTTCCCACTCGGGGTACAAATACAAAAACAACAGTTGATGGCCAGAATGCAGAACAATGTCATACATTCACCCCAGTACAGAGATCTGGGCCTAAATACATAATTTTTTTGCTCACCATCCCATTTCAGTTTGAACTTAGCCATATGCAAATAAGCCTTGACCATGTGTCTCATGGGAACAGCACAGCCCAAACTGCCAATCCAGGTCCTCCCTGGTCAGTAAACAAGCATCCTAGCACCAGTTTAGGGGTTTCACCCCTCATCAGCCTGGATAGCTTGATTCCAGTGGCATGGAGAGCACGGGACCCACGTCTGGGCATGCCCTTCCCACTCGGGGTGACAAATGTAAAAACAAAAGTTGATGGACAGAATGTCGAACAATGTCATACATTCACCCCAGTACAGAGATCTGGGCCTAAATCCATCGTTGTTTTGCCCAAAATGCCATTCCAGTTTGAACTTAGCCGTATGCGAATCAGTCTTGACCGAGTGTCTAATGGGAACATTCCAGCCCGAACTGCCAAACCAGGTCCTCCCTGGACTGGAAACAAGCATACTATGACTGGTTTCGGGGATTCACCCCTCTTCAGCCAGGATAGCTTGATTCCAGTGGCACGGAGAGCACGAGACCCACGTCTGGGCATACCCTTCCCACTCGGGGTGACTAATGCAAAAAAAAACAGTTGATGGACAGATTGCAGAACAATGTCATACATTCACCACAGTACAGAGATCTGGGCCTAAATCCATCATTTTTTGCTCACCATGCTAGTCCAGTTTGATCCCAGCAATATGCAAATCAGTCTTGACCCTATGCCTCATGGGAACAGTCCAGCCCATACTGCCAAGCCAGGTCCTCCCTGGACTGGAAACAAGCATCCTAGGACCGGTTTCGGGGTTTCACCCCTCTTCAGCCAGGATAACTTGATTCCAGTGGTATTGAGAGCACGGAACCCACGTCTGGGTATACCCTTCCCACTCTGGGTGACAAATGCAAAAACAACAGTTGATAGACAGAATGTAGTACAATCTCATACATTCACCCCAGTACAGAGATCTGGGCCTAAATCCATTGTTTCTTTGCTCACCATGCCGTTCCAGTTTCAACCCAGCCATATGCAAATCAGTCTGGACCCTGTGACTCATGGGAACAGTCCAGCCCGAGCTGCCAAGCCAGGTCCTCCCTGGACTGGAAACAAGAATCCTAGGACCGGTTTCGGGATTTCACCCCTCTTCAGACAGGATAGGGTGATTTCAGTGGCATGGATAGCACAGGACACACGTCTGGGCATACCCTTTCCACTTGGGGTGACAAATGCAAAAACAAAAGTTGATGGACAGAATGCAGAACAATGTCATACATTCACCCCAGTATAGAGATATGGGCCTAAATCCATAAGTTTTTTGCTCACCATGCCATTCCAGTTTGAACTTAGCCATATGCAAATCAGTCTTGACCATTTGTCTCATGGGAACAGTCCAGCCCGAACTGCCAAGCCAAGTCCTCCCTGGACTGGAAACAAGCATCCTATGACCGGATTTGGTTTTTCACCCCTCTTCAGCCAGGACAGCTTGATTCCTGTGGCATGGAGAGCACGGGACCCATGTCTGGGCATACCCTTCCCACTCGGGGTACAAATACAAAAACAACAGTTGATGGACAGAATGCAGAACAATGTCATACATTCACCCCAGTACAGAGATCTGGGCCTAAATACATAATTTTTTTGCTCACCATCCCATTTCAGTTTGAACTTAGCCATATGCAAATAAGCCTTGACCATGTGTCTCATGGGAACAGCACAGCCCAAACTGCCAATCCAGGTCCTCCCTGGTCAGTAAACAAGCATCCTAGCACCAGTTTAGGGGTTTCACCCCTCATCAGCCTGGATAGCTTGATTCCAGTGGCATGGAGAGCACGGGACCCACGTCTGGGCATGCCCTTCCCACTCGGGGTGACAAATGTAAAAACAAAAGTTGATGGACAGAATGTCGAACAATGTCATACATTCACCCCAGTACAGAGATCTGGGCCTAAATCCATCGTTGTTTTGCCCAAAATGCCATTCCAGTTTGAACTTAGCCGTATGCGAATCAGTCTTGACCGAGTGTCTAATGGGAACATTCCAGCCCGAACTGCCAAACCAGGTCCTCCCTGGACTGGAAACAAGCATACTATGACTGGTTTTGGGGATTCACCCCTCTTCAGCCAGGATAGCTTGATTCCAGTGGCACGGAGAGCACGAGACCCACGTCTGGGCATACCCTTCCCACTCGGGGTGACTTATTCAAAAACAACAGTTGATGGACAGATTGCAGAACAATGTCATACATTCACCACAGTACAGAGATCTGGGCCTAAATCCATCATTTTTTGCTCACCATGCTAGTCCAGTTTGATCCCAGCAATATGCAAATCAGTCTTGACCCTATGCCTCATGGGAACAGTCCAACCCATACTGCCAAGCCAGGTCCTCCCTGGACTGGAAACAAGCATCCTAGGACCGGTTTCGGGGTTTCACCCCTCTTCAGCCAGGATAACTTGATTCCAGTGGTATTGAGAGCACGGAACCCACGTCTGGGTATACCCTTCCCACTCTGGGTGACAAATGCAAAAACAACAGTTGATAGACAGAATGTAGTACAATCTCATACATTCACCCCAGTACAGAGATCTGGGCCTAAATCCATTGTTTCTTTGCTCACCATGCCGTTCCAGTTTCAACCCAGCCATATGCAAATCAGTCTGGACCCTGTGACTCATGGGAACAGTCCAGCCCGAGCTGCCAAGCCAGGTCCTCCCTGGACTGGAAACAAGAATCCTAGGACCGGTTTCGGGATTTCACCCCTCTTCAGACAGGATAGGGTGATTTCAGTGGCATGGAGAGCACAGGACACACGTCTGGGCATACCCTTTCCACTTGGGGTGACAAATGCAAAAACAAAAGTTGATGGACAGAATGCAGAACAATGTCATACATTCACCCCAGTATAGAGATATGGGCCTAAATCCATAAGTTTTTTGCTCACCATGCCATTCCAGTTTGAACTTAGCCATATGCAAATCAGTCTTGACCATTTGTCTCATGGGAACAGTCCAGCCCGAACTGCCAAGCCAAGTCCTCCCTGGACTGGAAACAAGCATCCTATGACCGGATTTGGTTTTTCACCCCTCTTCAGCCAGGACAGCTTGATTCCTGTGGCATGGAGAGCACGGGACCCATGTCTGGGCATACCCTTCCCACTCGGGGTACAAATACAAAAACAACAGTTGATGGACAGAATGCAGAACAATGTCATACATTAACTCCAGTACAGAGATCTGGGCCTAAATCCATCGTTTTTTTGCACACCATGCCATTTCAGTTTGAACCCAGGCATATGCAAATCAGTCTTGACCCTGTGCCTCATGTGAACAGTCCAGC
The DNA here is from genome assembly GCF_964204655.1 of Triturus cristatus. Taxonomy (NCBI): domain Eukaryota; kingdom Metazoa; phylum Chordata; class Amphibia; order Caudata; family Salamandridae; genus Triturus; species Triturus cristatus. The sequence goes on from NC_140579.1 coordinate 877,554,053, forward strand.
CCGAACTGCCAAGCCAGGTCCTCCCTGGACTGGAAACAAGCATCCTAGGACTGGGTTCGGGGTTACACCCCTCTTCAGCCAGGATAGCTTGATTCAAGTGGCACGGAGAGCATGGGACCCACGTCTGGGCATGTCTTTCCCACTCGGGGTGACTAATGCAAAAACAACAGTTGATGGACAGAATGCAGCACAATGTCATGCATTCACCCATTGCAGAGATCTGGGCCTAAATCCATCGTTTTTTTGCTCACCATGCCATTCCAGTTTGAACTTAGCCATATGCAAATCAGTCTTCACCCTGTGTCTCATGGGAACAGTCCAGTCCGAACTGCCAAGCCAGGTCCTCCCTGGACTGGAAACAAGCATCCTATGAGCGGTTTGAGGGTTTCACTCTTCATCAGCCAGGATAGCTTGATTACAGTGGAATGGAGAGCACGGGACCCACGTCTGGGCATACCCTTCCCAGTCGGGGTGACAAATGCAAAAACAAAAGATGATGTACAGAATGCAGAACAATGTCATACATTCACCCCAGTTCAGAGATCTGGGCCTAAAACCATCGTTTTTTTGCTCACCATGCGATTCCACTTTGAACCCAGCCATATGCAAATCAGTCTTGACGCTGTGCCTCATGGGAACAGTCCAGCCCGAACTGCCAAGCCAGGTCCTCCCTAGACTGGAAACAAATATCCTAAGACCTGTTACGGGGTTTCACCCCTCTTCAGCCAGGATAGCGTTATTCCAGTTGCATGGAGAGCACGGGACCCACGTCTTCGGAATACCCTTCCTACTCGGGGTGACAAATGGGAAAACAAAAGTTGATGGACAAAATGTCGAACAATGTCATACATTCACCCCAGTACAGAGATCTGGGCCTAAATCCATCGTTGTTTTGCCCAAAATGCCATTCCAGTTTGAACTTAGCCATATGCGAATCAGTCTTGACCGTGTGTCTAATGGGAACATTCCAGCCCGAACTGCCAAACCAGGTCCTCCCTGGACTGGAAACAAGCATCCTATGATTGGTTTCGGGGATTCACCCCTCTTCAGCCAAGATAGCTTGATTCCAGTGGCACGGAGAGCACGAGACCCACGTCTGGGCATATCCTTCCCACTCGGGGTGACTAATGCAAAAACAACAATTGATGGACAGATTGCAGAACAATGTCATACATTCACCACAGTACAGAGATCTGGGCCTAAATCCATCATTTTTTGCTCACCATGCCAGTCCAGTTTGATCCCAGCAATATGCAAATCAGTCTTGACCCTGTGCCTCATGGGAACAGTCCAGCCCATACTGCCAAGCCAGGTCCTCCCTGGACTGGAAACAAGCATCCTAAGACCGGTTTCGGGGTTTCACCCCTCTTCAGCCAGGATAACTTGATTCCAGTGGTATTGAGAGCACGGAACCCACGTCTGGGTATACCCTTCCCACTCTGGGTGACAAATGCAAAAACAACAGTTGATAGACAGAATGCAGTACAATCTCATGCATTCACCCCAGTACAGAGATCTGGGCCTAAATCCATTGTTTCTTTGCTCACCATGCCATTCCTGTTTCAACCCAGCCATATGCAAATCAGTCTGGACCCTGTGACTCATGGGAACAGTCCAGCCCGAGCTGCCAAGCCAGGTCCTCCCTGGACTGGAAACAAGAATCCTAGGACCGGTTTCGGGGTTTCACCCCTCTTCAGACAGGATAGGGTGATTCCAGTGGCATGGAGAGCACAGGACACACGTCTGGGCATACCCTTTCCACTTGGGGTGACAAATGCAAAAACAAAAGTTGATGGACAGAATGTAGAACAATGTCATACATTCACCCCAGAACAGAGATCTGGGCCTAAATCCATCGTTTTTTTGCTCACCATGCCATTCCAGTTTGAACCCAGCCATATGCAAATCAGTCTTGACCCTGTGCCTCATGGGAATGGTCCAACCAAACTGCCAAGCCAGGTCCTCCCTGGACTGGAAACAAACATCCTAGAACTGTTTTCCGGGTTTCACCCCTCTTCAGCCTGGATAACTTGATTCCAGTGGCATGGAGAGCACGGGACCCACGTCTGGGCATACCCTTCCCACTCGGGGTGACAAATGCAAAAACAAAAGTTGATGGACAGAATGTAGAACAATGTCAAACATTCACCCCAGTACAGAGATCTGGGTTAAATCCATTGTTTTTATACTCACCATGCCATTCCAGTTTGAACCCAGCCATATGCAATTCAGTCCTGACGCTGTGCCTCATGGGAACAGTTCATCCCAAGCTGCCAAGCCAGGACCTCTCTGGACTGAAAACAAACATCCTAGAACTGTTTTCAGAGTTTCACCCCTCTTCAGCCTGGATAACTTGATTCCAGTGGCATGGAGAGCACGGGACCCACGTCTGGGCACACCCTTCCCACTCGGAGTGACGAATGCAAAAACAAAAGTTGATGGACAGAATGCAGAACAATGTCATACATTCACCCCAGTACAGAGATCTGGGCCTAAATCCATAATTTTTTGCTCACCATGCCATTCCAGTTCGAACTTAGCCATATGCAAATCAGTCTTGACCATGTTTCTCATGGGAACAGTCCAGCCCGAACTGCCAAGCCAAGTCCTCCCTGGACTGGAAACAAGCATCCTATGACCGGATTCGGTTTTTCACCCCTCTTCAGCCAGGACAGCTTGATTCCTGTGGCATGGAGAGCACGGGACTCACGTCTGGGCATACCCTTCCCACTCGGGGTACAAATACAAAACAACAGTTGATGGACAGAATGCAGAACAATGTCATACATTAACTCCAGTATAGAGATCTGGGCCTAAATCCATCGTTTTTTTGCTCACCATGCCATTTCAGTTTGAACCCAGGCATATGCAAATCAGTCTTGACCCTGTGCCTCATGTGAACAGTCCAGCCCGAACTGCCAAGCCAGGTCCTCCCTGGACTGGAAACAAGCATCCTAGGACTGGGTTCGGGGTTACACCCCTCTTCAGCCAGGATAGCTTGATTCAAGTGGCACGGAGAGCACGGGACCCACGTCTGGGCATGCCCTTCCCACTCGGGGTGACTAATGCAAAAACAACAGTTGATGGACAGAATGCAGAACAATGTCATACATTCACCACAGTACAGAGATCTGGGTCTAAATCCATCTTTTTTTGCTCACCATGCCATTCTAGTTTGATCACAGCCATATGCAAATCAGTCTTCACCCTGTGCCCCATGGGAACAGTCCTGCCTGAACTGCCAAGCCAGGTCCTCCCTGGATTGGAAACAAGCATCCTAGGACAGGTTTCGGGGTTTCACCCATCTTCAGCGAGGATAGCTTGATTCCAGTGGCATGGAGAGCACGGGACCCACGTCCTGGCACACCCTTCCCATTCGGGGTGACGAATGCAAAAACAAACGTTGATGAACATAATGCAGCACAATGTCATGCATTCACCCATTGCAGAGATCTGGGTCTAAATCCATCTTTTTTTGATCACCATGCCATTCTAGTTTGATCACAGCCATATGCAAATCAGTCTTCACCCTGTGCCCCATGGGAACAGTCCTGCCTGAACTGCCAAGCCAGGTCCTCCCTGGATTGGAAACAAGTATCCTAGGACCGGTTTCGGGGTTTCACCCCTCTTCAGACAGGATAGGGTGATTCCAGTGGCATGGAGAGCACGGGACACACATCTGGGCATACCCTTCCCACTCGGGGTGACAAATGCAAAAACAAAAGTTGATGGACAGAATGTAGAACAATGTCAAACATTCACCCCAGTACAGAGATCTGGGTTAAATCCATTGTTTTTATACTCACCATGCCATTCCAGTTTGAACCCAGCCATATGCAATTCAGTCCTGACGCTGTGCCTCATGGGAACAGTTCAGCCCAAGCTGCCAAGCCAGGACCTCTCTGGACTGAAAACAAACATCCTAGAACTGTTTTCAGAGTTTCACCCCTCTTAAGCCTGGATAACTTGATTCCAGTGGCATGGAGAGCACGGGACCCACGTCTGGGCACACCCTTCCCACTCGGAGTGACGAATGCAAAAACAAAAGTTGATGGACAGAATGCAGAACAATGTCATACATTCACCCCAGTACAGAGATCTGGGCATAAATCCATAATTTTTTGCTCACCATGCCATTCCAGTTTGAACTTCGCCATATGCAAATCAGTCTTGACCATGTGTCTCATGGGAACAGTCCAGCCCGAACTGCCAAGCCAAGTCCTCCCTGGACTGGAAACATGCATCCTATGACCGGATTTGGTTTTTCACCCCTCTTCAGCCAGGACAGCTTGATTCCTGTGGCATGGAGAGCACGGGACCCACGTCTGGGCATACCCTTCCCACTCGGGGTACAAATACAAAACAACAGTTGATGGACAGAATGCAGAACAATGTCATACATTAACTCCAGTACAGAGATCTGGGCCTAAATCCATCGTTTTTTTGCTCACCATGCCATTTCAGTTTGAATCCAGGCATATGCAAATCAGTCTTGACCCTGTGCCTCATGTGAACAGTCCAGCCCGAACTGCCAAGCCAGGTCCTCCCTGGACTGGAAACAAGCATCCTAGGACTGGGTTCGGGGTTACACCCCTCTTCAGCCAGGATAGCTTGATTCAAGTGGCACGGAGAGCACGGGACCCACGTCTGGGCATGCCCTTCCCACTCGGGGTGACTAATGCAAAAACAACAGTTGATGGACAGAATGCAGAACAATGTCATACATTCACCACAGTACAGAGATCTGGGTCTAAATCCATCTTTTTTTGCTCACCATGCCATTCTAGTTTGATCACAGCCATATGCAAATCAGTCTTCACCCTGTGCCCCATGGGAACAGTCCGGCCTGAACTGCCAAGCCAGGTCCTCCCTGGATTGGAAACAAGCATCCTAGGACAGGTTTCGGGGTTTCACCCATCTTCAGCGAGGATAGCTTGATTCCAGTGGCATGGAGAGCACGGGACCCACGTCCTGGCACACCCTTCCCATTCGGGGTGACGAATGCAAAAACAAAAGTTGATGAACAGAATGCAGCACAATGTCATGCATTCACCCATTGCAGAGATCTGGGCCTAAATCCATCGTTTTTTTGCACACCATGCCATTCCAGTTTGAACTTAGCCATATGCAAATCAGTCTTGACCCTGTGTCTCATGGGAACAGTCCAGTCCGAACTGCCAAGCCAGGTCCTCCCTGGACTGGAAACAAGCATCCTATGAGCGGTTTGAGGGTTTCACTCTTCATCAGCCAGGATAGCTTGATTACAGTGGAATGGAGAGCACGGGACCCACGTCTGGGCATACCCTTCCCAGTCGGGGTGACAAATGCAAAAACAAAAGATGATGTACAGAATGCAGAACAATGTCATACATTCACCCCAGTTCAGAGATCTGGGCCTAAAACCATCGTTTGTTTGCTCACCATGCGATTCCACTTTGAACCCAGCCATATGCAAATCAGTCTTGACGCTGTGCCTCATGGGAACAGTCCAGCCCGAACTGCCAAGCCAGGTCCTCCCTAGACTGGAAACAAATATCCTAAGACCTGTTACGGGGTTTCACCCCTCTTCAGCCAGGATAGCGTTATTCCAGTTGCATGGAGAGCACGGGACCCACGTCTTCGGAATACCCTTCCTACTCGGGGTGACAAATGGGAAAACAAAAGTTGATGGACAAAATGTAGAACAATGTCATACATTCACCCCAGTATAGAGATCTGGGCCTAAATCCATCGTTTTTTTGCTCACCATACCATTCTAGTTTGAATCCAGACATATGCAAATCAGTCTTGACCCTGTGCCTCATGTTAACAGTCCGGCCCCAACTGCCAAGCCAGGTCCTCCCTGGACTGGAAACAAGCATCCTAGAACCAGTTTCAGAGTTTCATCCCTTTTCAGCCAGGTTAGCTTGATTCCAGTTGCACGTAGAGCACGGGACCTACGTCTGCACATACCCTTCCCACTCGGGGTGACAAATGCAAAAACAGAATTTGATGAACAGAATGCAGAACAATGTCATGCATTCACCCCAGTACAGAGATCTGGGCCTAAATCCATTGTTTTTTTGCTCACCATGACATTCCAGTTTTAACTTAGCCATATGCAAATCAGTCTTGACCCTGTGTCTCATGGGAACAGTCCAGCCCGAACTGCCAAGCCAGGTCCTCCCTGGACTGGAAACATGCATCCTATGACCAGTTTGGGGGTTTCACCCCTCATGAGCCAGGATAGCTTCGTTCCAGTGGAATGGAGAGCACGGGACCCACGTCTGGGCATACCCTTCCCAGTCGGGTTGACAAATGCAAAAACAAAAGATGATGTACAGAATGCAGAACAATGTTATATATTCACCCCAGTACAGAGATCTGGGCCTAAATCCATCGTTTTTTTGCTCACCATGCCATTCCAGTTTGAACCCAGTCATATGCAAATCAGTCTTGACCCTGTGCCTCATGGGAACGGTCCACCCGAACTGCCAGGCCAGGTCCTCCCTGGACTGGAAACAAACATCCTAGTACCGTTTTTGGGGTTTCACCCCTCTTCAGCCTGGATAACTTGATTCCAGTGGCATGGAGAGCGCGGGACCCACGTTTGGGCATACCCTTCCCACTCGGGGTGACAAATGGAAAAACAGAAGTTGATGGACAGTATGTAGAACAATGTCATACATTCACCCCAGTACAGAGATCTGGGCCTAAATCCATTGTTTTTATACTCACCATGCCATTCCAGTTTGAACCCAGCCATATGCAATTCAGTCCTGACGCTGTGCCTCATGGGAACAGTCCAGCCCAAGCTGCCAAGCCAGGTCCTCCCTGGACTGGAAACAAGCATGCTATGATCGGTTTTGGGGTTTCACCCCTCTTCAGCCAGGACAGCTTGATTCCTGTGGCATGGAGAGCACGGGACCCACGTCTGGGCATACCCTTCCCACTCGGAGTGACAAATACTAAAACAATAGTTGATGGACAGAATGCAGAACAATGTCATACATTCACACCAGTACAGAGATCTGGGCCTAAATCCATCATTTTTTTGCTGTCCAGGCCATTTCAGTTTGAACGCAGGCATATGCAAATCGGTCTTGACCCTGTGCCTCATGGGAACAGTCCAGCCCGAACTGCCAAGCCAGGTCCTCCCTGGACTGGAAACAAGCATCCTAGGACTGGTTTCGGGGTTTCACCCCTCTTCAGCCAGGATAACTTGATTCCAGTGGTATTGAGAGCACGGAACCCACGTCTGGGTATACCCTTCCCACTCTGGGTGACAAATGCAAAAACAACAGTTGAAAGACAGAATGCAGTACAATGTCATACATTCACCCCAGTACAGAGATTTGGGCCTAAATCCATTGTTTCTTTGCTCACCATGCCATTCCAGTTTCAACCCAGCCATATGCAAATCAGTCTTGACCCTGTGCCTCATGGGAACAGTCCAGCCCGAGCTGCCAAGCCAGGTCCTCCCTGGACTGGAAACAAGCATCCTAGGACCTGTTTCGGGGTTTCACCTCTCTTCAGGCAGGAAAGCGTGATTCCAGTGGCATGGAAAGCACGGGACCCACGTCTGGGCACACCCTCTCCACTCGGGGTGACAAATACAAAAACAACAGTTGATGGACAGATTGCCGAGCAATGTCATACATTCACCCGAGTACAGAGATCTGGGCCTAAATCCATCGCTTTTTTGCTCACCATGCCATTCAAGTTTGAACCCAGCCATATGCAAACTAGTCTTGAACCTCTGCCTCATGGGAACAGCACAGCCCAAACTGGCAATCCAGGTCCTCCCTGGACAGTAAACAAGCATCCTAGGACCAGTTTAGGGGTTTCACTCCTCACCATCCTGGATAGCTTGATTCCAGTGGCATGGAGAGCACTGGACCCACGTCTGGGCATGCCCTTCCCACTCGGGGTGACAAATGGAAAAACAAAAGTTGATGGACAGAATGTAGAACAATGTCATACATTCACCCCAGTACAGAGATCTGGGCCTAAATCCATCGTTGTTTTGCTCAAAATGCCATTCCAGTTTTAACTTAGCCATATGCGAATCAGTCTTGACCGTGTGTCTAATGGGAATATTCCAGCCCGAACTGCCAAGCCAGGTCCTCCCTGGACTGGAAACAAGCATCCTATAACTGGTTTCGGGGTTTCACCCCTCTTCAGCCAGGATAGCTTGATTCCAGTGGCACGGAGAGCACAAGACCCACGTCTGGGCATACCCTTCCCACTCAGGGTGACTAATGCAAAAACAACAGTTGATGGACAGAATGCAGAACAATGTCATACATTCACCACAGTACAGATATCTGGGCCTAAATCCATCATTTCTTGCTCACCATGCCAGTCCAGTTTGATCCCAGCAATATGCAAATCAGTCGACCCTGTGCCTCATGGGAACAGTCCAGCCTGTACTGCCAAGCCAGGCCCTCCCTGGACTGGAAACGAGCATCCTAGGACTGATTTCGGGGTTTCACCCCTCTTCAGCCAGGATAACTTGATTCCAGTGGTATTGAGAGCACGGAACCCACGTCTGGGTATACCCTTCCCACTCTGGGTGACAAATGCAAAAACAACAGTTGATAGACAGAATGCAGTACAATGTCATACATTCACCCCAGTACAGAGGTCTGGGCCTAAATCCATTGTTTCTTTGCTCACCATGCCATTCCAGTTTCAACCCAGCCATATGCAAATCAGTCTTGACCCTGTGCCTCATGGGAACAGTCCAGCACGAGCTGCCAAGCCAGGGCCTCCCTGGACTGGAAACAAGAATCCTAGGACCGGTTTCGGGGTTTCACCCCTCTTCAGGCAGGATAGCGTGATTCCAGTGGCATGGAGAGCACAGGACACACGTCTGGGCATACCCTTTCCACTTGAGGGACAAATGCAAAAACAAAATTTGATGGACAGAATGTAGAACAATGTCATACATTCACCCCAGAACAGAGATCTGGGCCTAAATCCATCGTTTTTTTGCTCACCATGCCATTCCAGTTTGAACCCAGCCATATGCAAATCAGTCTTGACCTTGTGCCTCATGGGAACTGTCCAACCGAACTGCCAAGCCAGGTCCTCCTTTGCCTGGAAACAAACATCCTAGAACTGTGTTCGGGGTTTCACCCCTCTTCAGCCTGGATAACTTAATTCCAGTAGCATGGAGAGCACGGGACCCACGTCTGGGCATACCCTTCCCACTCGGGGTGACAAATGCAAAAACAATAGTTGATGGACAGAATGTAGAACAATGTCACACATTCACCCAAGTACAGAGATCTGGGTTAAATCCATTGTTTTTATACTCACCATGCCATTCCAGTTTGAACCCAGCCATATGCAATTCAGTCCTGACGCTGTGCCTCATGGGAACAGTTCAGCCCAAGCTGCCAAGCCAGGTCCTCTCTGGACTGGAAACAAGCATCCTAGGACCGGTTTCTGGGATTCACCCCTCTTCTGCCAGGATAGTTTGATTCCAGTGGCATGGAGAGCACGGGACCCACGTCTGGGCACACCCTTCCCACTCGGGGTGACGGATGCAAAAACAAAAGTTGATGGACAGAATGCAGAAGAATATCATACATTGACCCCAATACAGAGATCTGGGCCTAAATCCATAATTTTTTTGCTCACCATGCCATTCCAGTTTGAACTTAGCCATATGCAAATCAGTCTTGACCATGTGTCTCATGGGAACAGTCCAGCCCGACCTGCCAAGCCAAGTCCTCCCTGGACTGGAAACGAGCATCCTATGATCGTTTTTGGTTTTTAACCCCTCTTCAGCCAGGACAGCTTGATTCCTGTGGCATGGAGAGCACGGGACCCACGTCTGGGCATACCCTTCCCACTCGGGGTACAAATACAAAAACAACAGTTGATGGACGGAATGCAGAACAATGTCATACATTCACTCCAGTACAGAGATCTGGGCCTAAATCCATCGTTTTTTTGCTCACCATGCCATGTCAGTTTGAACCCAGGCATATGCAAATCAGTCTTGACCCTGTGCCTCATGTGAACATTCCAGCCCGAACTGCCAAGCCAGGTCCTCCCTGGACTGGAAACAAGCATCCTAGGACTGGTTGCGGGGTTACACCCCTCTTCAGCCAGGATAGCTTGATTCAAGTGGCACGGAGAGCACGGGACCCACGTCTGGGCATACCCTTCCCACTCGGGGTGACTAATGCAAAAACAACAGTTGATGGACAGAATGCAGAACGATGTCATACATTCACCACAGTACAGAGATCTGGGCCTAAATCGATCTTTTTTTGCTCACCATGCCATTCCAGTTTGATCCCAGCCATATGCAAATCAATCTTGACCCTGTGCCTCATGGGAACAGTCCAGCCCGTACTGCCAAGCCAGGTCCTCCCTGGACTGGAAACAAGCATCGTAGGACCGGTTTCGGTGTTTCACCCCTCTTCAGCTAGGATAACTTGATTCCAGTGGTATTGAGAGCACATAACCCACGTCTGGGTGACAAATACAAAAACAACAGTTGATAGACAGAATGCAGTACAATATCATACATTCACCCCAGTACAGAGATCTGGGCCTAAATCCATTGTTTCTTTGCGCACCATGCCATTCCAGTTTCAACCCAGCCATATGCAAATCAGTCTTGACCCTGTGCCTCATGTGAACATTCCAGCCCGAACTGCCAAGCCAGGTCCTCCCTGGACTGGAAACAAGCATCCTAGGACTGGTTGCGGGGTTACACCACTCTTCAGCCAGGATAGCTTGATTCAAGTGGCACGGAGAGCACGGGACCCACGTCTGGGCATACCCTTCCCACTCGGGGTGACTAATGCAAAAGCAACAGTTGTTGGACAGAATGCAGAACAATGTCATACATTCACCACAGTACAGAGATCTGGGCCTAAATCGATCTTTTTTTGCTCACCATGCCATTCCAGTTTGATCCAGCCATATGCTAATCAGTCTTGACCCTGTGCCTCATGGGAACAGTCCAGCCCGTACTGCCAAGCCAGGTCCTCCCTGGACTGGAAACAAGCATCCTAGGACCAGTTTCGGTGTTTCACCCCTCTTCAGCCAGGATAACTTGATTCCAGTGGTATTGAGAGCACCTGACCCACGTCTGGGTGACAAATGCAAAAACAACAGTTGATAGACAGAATGCAGTACAATATCATACATTCACCCCAGTACAGAGATCTGGGCCTAAACCCATTGTTTCTTTGCTCACCATGCCATTCCAGTTGCAACCCAGCCATATGCAAATCAGTCTTGACACTGAGCCTCATGGGAACAGTCCAGCCCGAGCTGCCAAGCCAGGTCCTCCCTGGACTGGAAACAAGAATCCTAGGACCGGTTTCGGGGTTTCACCCCTCTTTAGGCAGGATAGCGTGATTCCAGTGGCATGGAGAGCACGGGACACACGTCTGGGCATACCCTTCCCACTCGGGGTGACAAATACAAAAACAACAGTTGATGGACAGAATGCAGAACAATGTCATACATTCACCACAGTACAGCGATCTGGACCTAATTCCATCTTTTTTTGCTCACCATGCCATTCCAGTTTGATCCCAGCCATATGCAAATCAGTCTTGACCCTGTGCCTCATGTGAACAGTCCAGCTCGAAATCCCAAGCCAGGTCCTCCGTGGACTGGAAACAAGCATCCTAGGACTGGTATCGGGTTTCACCCCTCTTGAGCCAGGATAGCTTGATTCCAGTGGCACGAAGAGCACGGGACCTACGTCTGGGCATACCCTTCCCACTCGGGGTGACTAATGCAAAAACAACAGTTGATGGACAGAATGCAGAACAATGTCATACATTCACCACAGTGCAGAGATCTGGGCTTAAATCCATCTTTTTTTGCTCACCATGCCATTCCAGTTTGATCCCAGCCATATGCAAATCAGTCTTGACCCTGTGCCTCATGTGAACAGTCCAGCTCGAAATCCCAAGCCAGGTCCTCCGTGGACTGGAAACAAGCATCCTAGGACTGGTATCGGGTTTCACCCCTCTTGAGCCAGGATAGCTTGATTCCAGTGGCACGAAGAGCACGGGACCTACGTCTGGGCATACCCTTCCCACTCGGGGTGACTAATGCAAAAACAACAGTTGATGGACAGAATGCAGAACAATGTCATACATTCACCACAGTGCAGAGATCTGGGCTTAAATCCATCTTTTTTTGCTCACCATGCCATTCCAGTTTGATCCCAGCCATATGCAAATCAGTCTTGACCCTGTGCCTCATGGGAACAGTCCAGCCCGTACTGCCTAGCCAGGTCCTCCTTGGACTGGAAACAAGCATCCTAGGACCGGTTTCGGGGTTTCACTCCTCTTCAGCCAGGATAACTTGATTCCAGTGGTATTGAGAGCACGGAACCCACGCCTGGGTGTACCCTTCCCACTCTGGGTGACAAATGTAAAAACAACAGTTGATAGACAGAATGCAGTACAATTTCATACATTCACCCCAGTACAGAGATCTGGGCCTAAATCCATTGTTTCTTTGCTCACCATGACATTCCAGTTTCAAACCAGCCATATGCAAATCAGTCTTGACCCTGTGCCTCATGGGAACAGTCCAGCCCGAGCTGCCAAGCCAGGTCCTCCCTGGATTGGAAACAAGAATCCTAGGACCAGTTTCGGGGTTTCACCCCTCTTCAGGCAGGATAGCGTGATTCCAGTGGCATGGAGAGCACAGGACACACGTCTGGGCATAACCTTTCCTCTTGGGGTGACAAATGCGAAAACAAAAGTTGATGGACATAATGTAGAACAATGTTATACATTCACCCCAGCACAGAGATCTGGGTCTAAATCCATCATTTTTTTGCTCACCATGCCATTCCAGTTTGAACTTAGCCATATGCAAATCAGTCTTGACCATGTGTCTCATGGGAACAGTCCAGCCCGAACTGCCGAGCCAGGTCCTCCCTGGACTGGAAACAAGCATCCTATGACTGGTTTTGGGGTTTCACCCCTCATCAGCCTGGATAGCTTGATTCCAGTGGCATAGAGAGCACGGGACCCACGTCTGGGCATGCCCTTCCCACTCGGCGTGACAAATGGAAAAACAAAAGTTGATGAACAGAATGTAGAACAATGTCATACATTCACCCCAGTACAGAGGTCTGGGCCTAAATCCATCGCTTTTTTGCTCAAAATGCCATTCCAGTTTGAACTTAGCCTTATGCAAGTCAGTCTTGACTGTGTGTCTAATGGGAACATTCCAGCCTGAACTGCCAAGCCAGGTCCTCCCTGGACTGGAAACAAGCATCCTATGTCTGGTTTTGGGGATTCACCCCTCTTCAGCCAGGCCAGCTTGATTCCTGTGGCATGGAGAGAACGGAACCCACGTCTGAGTACACCCTTCCCACTCTGGGTGACAAATGCAAAAACAACAGTTGATGGACAGAATGCAGAACAATGTCATACATTCACCCCAGTACAGAGGTCTGGGCCTAAATCCATCGCTTTTTTGCTCACCATGCCATTCCAGTTTGAACTTAGCCATATGCAAATCAGTCTTGACCATGTGTCTCATGGGAACAGTCCAGCCCGAGCTGCGAAGCCAGGTCCTCCCTGGACTGGAAACAAGCATCCTAGGACCGGTTTAGGGGTTTCACCCCTCTTCAGGCAGGATAGCTTGATTCCAGTGGCACGGAGAGCACGAGACCCACGTCTGGGCATACCCTTATCACTCGGGGTGACTAATGCAAAAACAACAGTTGATGGACAGAATGCAGAACAATGTCATACATTCACCACAGTACAGAGATCTGGGCCTAAATCGATCTTTTTTTGCCCACCATGCCATTCCAGTTTGATCCCATCCATATGCAAATCAGTCTTGACCCTGTGCCTCACGGGAACAGTCCAGCCCGTACTGCCAAGCCAGCTCCTCCCTGGACTGGAAACAAGCATCCTAGGACCGGTTTCGGGGTTTCACCCCTCTTCAGCCAGGATAACTTGATTCCAGTGTCATGGAGAGAACGGGACACACGTCTGGGCATGCCCTTTACACTTGGGGTGACAAATGGAAAAACAAAAGTTGATGAACAGAATGTAGAACAATGTCATACATTCACCCCAGTACAGAGATCTGGGCCTAAATTCATCTTTTTTTGCTCAAAATGCCATTCCAGTTTGAACTTAGCCATATGCAAATCAGTCTTGACCGTGTGTCTAATGGGAACATTCCAGCCTGAACTGCCAAGCCAGGTCCTCCCTGGACTGGAAACAAGCATCCTATGTCTGGTTTTGGGGATTCACCCCTCTTCAGCCAGGCCAGCTTGATTCCTATGGCATGGAGAGAACGGAACCCACGTCTGAGTACACCCTTCCCACTCTGGGTGACAAATGCAAAAACAACAGTTGATGGACAGAATGCAGAACAATGTCATACATTCACCCCAGTACAGAGGTCTGGGCCTAAATCCATCGCTTTTTTGCTCACCATGCCATTCCAGTTTGAACTTAGCCATATGCAAATCAGTCTTGACCATGTGTCTCATGGGAACAGTCCAGCCCGAGCTGCGAAGCCAGGTCCTCCCTGGACTGGAAACAAGCATCCTAGGACTGGTTTTGGGGTTTTACCCCTCTTCAGCCAGGACAGCTTGATTCCTGTGGGATGGAGAGCACGGAACCCACGTGTAGGTACACCCTTCCCACTCTGGGTGACAAATGCAAAAACAACAGTTGATGGACAGAGTGCAGAACAATGTCATACATTCACCCCAGTACAGAGATCTGGGCCTAAATCCATTGCTTTTTTGCTCACCATGCCATTCCAGTTTGAACTCAGCCATATTCAAACAAGTCTTGAACCTCTGCCTCATGGAAACAGCACAGCCCAAACTGCCAATCCAGGTCCTCCCTGGACAGTAAACAAGCATCCTAGGACCAGTTTAGGGGTTTCACCCCTCATCAGCCTGGATAGATTGATTCCAGTGGCATTGAGAGCATGGGACCCACGTCTGGGCATGCCCTTCCCACTCGGGGTGACAAATGGAAAAACAAAAGTTGATGGACAGAATGTAGAACAATGTCATACATTCACCCCAGTACAGAGATCTGGGCCTAAATCCATCGTTGTTTTGCTCAAAATGCCATTCCAGTTTTAACTTAGCCATATGCGAATCAGTCTTGACCGTGTGTCTAATGGGAACATTCCAGCCCGAACTGCCAAGCCAGGTCCTCCCTGGACTGGAAACAAGCATCCTAGGACCGGTTACGGGGTTTCACCCCTCTTCAGCCAGGATAGCTTGATTCCAGTGGCACGGAGAGCACGAGACCCACGTCTGGGCATACCCTTTCCCTCTCGTGGTGACTAATGCAAAAACAACAGTTGATGGACAGAATGCAGTACAATGTCATACATTCACCCCAGTACAGAGATCTGGGCCTAAATCCATTGTTTCTTTGCTCCCCATGCCATTCCAGTTTCAACCCAGCCATATGCAAATCAGTCTTGACCCTGTGCCTCATGGGAACAGTCCAGCCCGAGCTGCCAAGCCAGGTCCTCCCTGGACTGGAAACAAGAATCCTAGGACCGGTTTCGGGGTTTCACCCCTCTTCAGGCAGGATAACGTGATTCCAGTGGCATGGAGAGCACGGGACACACGTCTGGGCATATTGTTCAGTAAAAGGGGGGTCCCTGGGAACTAGATGGGTAGACAGGGGAACTAGGGAACAACGAGCGTGAAAGGGAGGAGCAAAACCCACTGTCTACACACAAATAGTTTCGTTACGCCCAGACTGGGTCAAGTTAATACGGAAAAGCCGAGGGCCAGGACAGGTTCGAGCAGAAAATGAGATCAAAAGGGATAAAAATAAACTCAGTTTATTTGAATGGCAATGTTTAGAATAATCAATAAACGAAGTAGCATACAATATATTTTATACGTAAACGAGGGTCCCACACACAAAGACAAACATAAATACATTCATTCAGACAACAGACTCATGTATAGGACAAAACATAACCAAATGTACAGAGATTATACATATAAGCATATCAGTAAAGTAGCAAAATACATCAGAATTATCGAAGTTAGGAAGGATAACAGTTCAAAACAGAATCGTGCATTCCCAATTTATACGGGCAGATAATATCTTCTGATAGGCACGAGAGGACAGGAGCCAACGCACGTTTCGGTGTTAACTACACCTTCATCAGGGCAACGGTGATGACAGGCGTGTGGGACAACACGAAAGGAGCCTATTGTAGAGATTTAGAGGAGGGAAAACAAAATGTCTATAAGTCAAGGATTATTGTATTTTAAAAAAGCGTTCTAATCAACATGTGTAGACATCAGCACTTCTCTTCCAGTATTAGTTAAGGAACACACAGGGGGTCAAACAGGATAACATAAGCAAGATGGGATAGGTATCTATAGTACAAGTTTAAGAGGCCCAAGGTTGAAAAATACGGGATATCTAGGATGTATAAAGCCAATCTGGTCAGTAGCTATTAGGAGGATGAGATCAATGTGCACCCAAAGAAATAGAGTCTGAAACAAGATAATGACAGTCAAAAATTCATTAAAAAAAAGGAAGATGTGTACCCGTGAGGCGAGAGAAATAGTATCCAGGAGGTGCAGATATAGTCAACCAATCACCAAAGAATAATGAACTAGATAAGCAAGAGTAATATGGACAGTTTCTTATAAGGATGGGATGGGATGATCATTTATAGAGCGCATACGTATGCCGGAGCGTCTTGGCGCTGGTAGAGAGAGAGAGAGAAAGGATGTCTTCATCTGCGAGTCTCGTCAAAAAGCCATGTTTTTAACTGTTTCCTGAAGGCCAAATGATTGTCTAATGATTTCATAGAATGAGGAAGCCTGTTCCAAAGACTAGCAGCCCGGAAAGAAAAGGCTCTGCCACCCCATCTGACTTTACGTATCCGATTTATCTTGATGAGGCTTTGTGTGGTAGACCTTAAAACCCGGCTGGGCACATATGGAACGAAAAGCTTCTGAACGTCCTTGGCTCCTCCTCCAAATATAGCCTGATGAGCTTGGCCAAGGGAGCTACGTAGATGTTGAAAAGTGTTGGTGATAAGGCAGAACCCTGCGGTACCCCACAGGGTAGCTGGAACGTGCTAGACTGAAGACCATCCCATAGCAGGCTCTGTTCCCTACCTTCAAGAAAGGAAGAGAGGAGCGACAGAGCGGTTCCCTGTACACCGATGTTTTGAAGTCTGCGCTTCAACACCGTGTGGTTAACAGTGTCGAAGGCCGCAGACAGATCTAACATCACCAGCACTGCCCTACCTCCCCCATCCACGACGCTACGAATTTTCTCCGCTGCCACCAGGAGTGCTGATTCCGTGGAATGCTGAGCGCGAAAGCCGTGCTGAGAAGGGTCGAGCAGCTCATGCGAAACCAGATATTCTGTTAAAGCCCGGTTTAACTCCCTCTCCATGACCTTAGCCGCCAGAGGGAGTGCAGCAATCGGACGGTAGTTCTTCAAGATGTGCGGATCCAAAGTAGTTTTTTTTAGCAATGGTCTAATTATTGCCCTCTTCCAACTTGAAGGATAGCTACCAGACGCGATAACTTGGTTAATCAGCGGGGACAGCTCTCCAGCGATAACCTCAGCCGCACGATGAAATACTGCTGGGGGGCACGGGTCGAGAGGTGATCCTGATTTCGTTATGGTAATCAACCTACACGTTTCCTCCACAGAAATGGGAGCGAAATTGCTAAAGCCGGTGTCGTCCCTGAGATTAGCTACCTGCTGCTGGTCGCCACAGTCCACATTGGTAGAAGAGCTCATAAAGTCGTTATGGATGATCTGAACTTTCTCCTGAAAGTACAGAGCTAATTTTTGGCATGTTGCTAGGTCAGGCCGATATGTGCTGTCTTGAGGAGGCTTAGAAAGAACCAATATGGTCTTAAAAAGCTCCTTTGCTGAATTACCGGCTTCCCTGATCTTAGTGGCAAGAAAAGCGCTTTTAGCTGCAATTATTGCTGCCCTGTAGGCTGTGAGAGCGCAATTATACTGTTCTTTGCCCTCCACACTATAGTCCCTTCTCCACCTGCGCTCTGCCCTTCTGCAAATGCTCTTCTGTACCTTAAGCTCCTTGTTATACCATGGCGCAGATGGTTGAGTTCTTCTGGAACCCAGCAGCTTCTCAGGTGCTACTTTGTCCACCGCCGCCGCCAGCCAACCCTTAAAGAGCAAAGCAGCCTCCGAAGAGTCTGAGCTATGAGTAAGATGCAAACCTCCGAGAGCAGAGCAGAGATTGTCAGTGGTCACCTGAGACCATGGTCTAATCTTCTGCTTACCTGGCCTAGGGCCCTGGGCGCACACTGGTGCTCCGGTTGCAATGTTGAATAAAACAGCCCTATGGTCAGACCAGGGGAGAATCATAGTATTCACTATTTCCAGATTCATATTGTTAGTGAAAATACCGTCTAAGGTATGGCCCAAACTATGCGTTGGGCTCTTAACTACCTGATTAAAATCTAATGCTGCTAGATTTTCAATTAGCACGGCCACATCTGGCTGCTCCGTAAGCTCTAGATGATAGTTAAAATCACCCAGAATCATAAACGGATGGTAGTCTATCCGAGATTCTAAGAGTTGCATGAGCTTTTCTGGAAAAATAGTCTTGGGCCCAGGTGTACGATAGACTAATACTCCTTGACACTTATAAGAGTTGCCAACATAGATAGTGAAGAAGAAAGCTTCTGCAGGAAGATCTAGGTGTGTCTCCGTACGAATTTTTAGATGTGTTGCATATGCAATAGCTATCCCTCCCCCTCTTTTGCCTATTCTATCCTGGGAGGTAACCACATATCCTGTAGGCAAGGCAGAGTTCCAGTCTGGACCTGATGAACTATCCGTCCAGGTTTCAGTTAAAAAGATTATGTCAGGCGCACTGCGTTCGATCAAGTCGTAGATTTGATAGCTGTGTTTATGCAGAGAGCGTACGTTTACCAAGATGCAGCTAAGTGTTTGCGATGTTCTAGCCCTTGTTGTAATGTGCTCGTCCTCTGGGTGCTTACTCACTGCTACTGCTATGTGCTGGCTGTTCCTCGCACACTTCATTCCCACCCCTATATGCTGCCCCTCCTTCTGGAAGTCACATCTGGTGCAGGGTCCAGGCTCTAAGGATTCCCCACATGGGTCCCAATCATGGGACCTGCATGGTACAGTATCCAGCGCCAGCAGCTCGCCTCTACTGTAAAGGTGAATATGAGCGGGGGCAGGGGTTTCGGCACTGGGCGCTGAGCGGGCGCGGACGGGCGCAGACGGGCTTGCCTTTGGCGCGCCTTCGGCGCGCCACCGGCGCGCCCGCTGCGCGCGCCCGCTGCGCGGTCGTCTCAGCGCCACTTTTTAATGTATTGGCCCCGCCCCCTAACTGACGCGTCAAGCCCAGGTGCAATGCGGACCCGCCTAGCCGGGTCCGCTTGGGTCGAGCGTCAAGATAGCAGAAGGAACAATCGGCGGCCACAATACAGTCAATGAGTGGTAAAAAGTGTGTAAGTTATGTTATGTGCAAAAATGCGTTCGGCGGCAGTTCACCACCTATAGTTCTGCTTTTAGGAACAACACAAGCACGCTTATAAGAAAAGTACAGTCACTGAATTAAAAAACCCAACTGTGATTCCAGTACTTAAAACAATATAAAAGCAGTTTAAAAAGCATGCAGTCGCAATTTAAACGTCGCCGCTATAAAAACAACACTTTCAGGCAATATTTCAACAAGGATGGGGGAGCGAACTAATATTGCAACGCAGCCCTCTCTACTACCGCTGCGCGGTCGTCTCAGCGCCACTTTTGAATGTATTGGCCCCGCCCCCTAACTGACGCGTCAAGCCCAGGTGCAATGCGGACCCGCCTAGCCGGGTCCGCTTGGGTCGAGCGTCAAGATAGCAGAAGGAACAATCGGCGGCCACAATACAGTCAGTGAGTGGTAAAAAGTGTGTAAGTTATGTTATGTGCAAAAATGCGTTCGGCGGCAGTTCACCACCTATAGGTCTGCTTTTAGGAACAACACAAGCACGCTTAAAAGAAAAGTACAGGCACTGAATTAAAAAACCCAACTGTGACTCCAGTACTTAAAACAATATAAAAGCAGTTTAAAAAGCATGCAGTCACAATTTAAACGTCGCCGCTATAAAAACAACACTTTCAGGCAATATTTCAACAAGGATGGGGGAGCGAACTCTACTACTTTGAGCCCCCATTACGAATGGGGGCTCAAAGCTCAAAGTGATATTCCTTGCTGCAGTTTACGTATTTATCGTCCCCCTGTATTGTGCCCATAGTCTCTGGACGCATCGTTTCTTATGACCTGCCCGTCCCTTATCCCTTACCCCCGTTTGTCTAACACCAGCGCTGTATTTAAGCTGCCACTCAGTCGGATTACCGCGGAATCTGTTTATTTTCACTCTGCCCGCTCGTGTTGAATGCTTTGAGCTTTGAGCCCCCATTCGTAATGCTACTGCACTGGTCCCTCTGTCTGTTGCCATCAAATACCCCCTGCAACAGACGTCTATTGCTTTTTCTCCCCCAGGCGTCAGTCTCTGTTGGTGAATATAAGATACGCTCTACCATGTCTTGACTAACCCGTGACTACGATGACCTATCTGCGGTACATTTAAAACCACCGCTCATCCTGATGTCGTGCTACTTTGTCGGGTAAGCGTTATGCCCTGGGGGAATATTTCGATAGGTAGCAGTGTTTTTAATCCGATATCTACCTACCTTATATTGTACTATTGTCTATTTTTCCCAGAGAAATAGCAATTGTATGGCCACGATCTTTTGAGTGATTCATCCCTGCCAGACCCAGATTTATCCACCTCTGACGTCTCCTAACCCATTCGCGTAGCACTCATTTACTGGTCCTCTACACCACTACTGATCGGACTTAGCGCTGGGTAAGTTACTTCTAATTTGGTTCATTTCTCCTCATCTCTAAGCTGTAGTTTCCTCTCCCATGTTGTACTCATTCCCCCATTTTGGACTGTGTCTATTGACTCCAAAGGCATCTCACTTTAGTTTTATTATTATTATTATTTTTTTTCCCCCTATAGAACTGATGTATCCCGTTTCGATGCATATTTTCTGCCTCTTCAATATCCCCTAGAAGAGTTGATCTGTATTGCCCCCTTGAGTGGAAGGTAATATTCTCCTTATAAGAAACTGTCCATATTACTCTTGCTTATCTGGTTCATTATTCTTTGGTGATTGGTTGACTATATCTGCACCTCCTGGATACTATTTCTCTCGCCTCACGGGTACACATCTTCCTTTTTTTTAATGAATTTTTGACTGTTATTATCTTGTTTCAGACTCTATTTCTTTGGGTGCACATTGATCTCATCCTCCTAATAGCTACTGACCAGATTGGCTTTATACATCCTAGATATCCCGTATTTTTCGACCTTGGGCCTCTTAAACTTGTACTATAGATACCTATCCCATCTTGCTTATGTTATCCTGTTTGACCCCCTGTGTGTTCCTGTAGGACCTGGGGTCTCCAGCCCTATGGGGCGGTAATGTGACACGAGCGGTCGGGCCACCAAAGGTCTGTGTGTAAAGCAACCATACAACACGCACCTCACATGCGACGAGGAACACACACAATAAGTGACGCCACACTGTAGGAATTATGTAAATACTCAAGTTTATCCAAGTAGATCACGTTAAATGCAGTTCATGAGGTAGCAGTACATTTCATATGCGGATAATACAATAGCTAGCGATGTACATATCAGTCAGGAGCTATAAAGGCTGTTTCTACCACATATGCAATTCATGAAATGACAGTACTGCCTGGGGCACAACTACCACTCACGTAGCTGCACACGCGCGTTGGGCGCGCTAACCGGTGACGACCTCAGAACGGGGCACCTAGCATGGAGAGCTACTCGTGATCTCTGGCACATAGCACTGTAATAGGGAATATAAATAACAGAGCGCTACTTGTAATCAATAGCGTTTAACACATCAATATGGCACAGGAATAACAGCGCGCTACTCGGACTTGATAGCACGTAACACTTCAACCTGGCACATGAATAACAGCGCGCTACTCGGACTTGATAGCACGTAACACTTTAAAGCAGGGCATGTAAAAACAAAGCGCCACTCGTAATCAATGACTCTCAGTACCTTGGAGCGGAGCGTATAACATAAAGCGCCACTCGTAATCAATGACACTCAGTACTTTGGAGCGGAGCACATAACATAAAGCGCCATTCGTAATCAATGACTCTCAGTACCTTGGGACGGAGCATATAACATAAAGCGCCACTCGTAATCAATGACACTCAGTACTTTGGAGCGGAGCACATAACATTAAGCGCCACTCGGAATCAATGACTCTCAGTACTTTGGAGCGGAGCACATAACATAAAGCGCCACTCGGAATCAATGACTCTCAGTACTTTGGAGCGGAGCTTCCAGCAGGGAGCTCCGGTGCAGTTCGTTGGGCACCGCGCTTCAGTACTGCTCGAGGGGGGACACGGAAAGGATCCCTCGGCGGGGTCTCTTCCGTCTTGAAGACAGGGGGGGGGAATCCCACGGAGAGGAAACCCGGCTAAGGGTGCGGTGTGGCTCCCAACCCGCAGGGGGCGCACCGGGGGCGATCACAGCCTCCGGGCTTACCTCGATCTCGGCGTCAGCAGGCGTCCGCTCCCACGATGATGGGGGAACTCGGCCCCGGCCTTGCACACCTCCTCACGCAGCTGCGACGGCAGCGGCGGGGCCCCGGGCTTCTCCGCGGGCCTCGTGACACGGCAGGGCACTTCTCCAGGCCTCCAGGCCACGGCGGTGAGCGCGCTGGCTTCGTCGTCACCAGGGGGGCTCAAATTAAGGATGGGGTTCTGTGCTCAGCGGAGCGCGCTGCCGGGGGTCCCAGACCAGGGCAGGAAGGGCAGGGGTCAAAGCGCTAATACCTGGTCGATCCCCGGTGGTTCTCCAGTCAGCTTTGCATCAGGGTTCAGGGGTCAGTCTGGACACGCAGTCTCAGGGCTTGGTGAATAGGTTTTAGAGTTCAGTCTGGACACGCAGTCTCAGTGCTTGGTGAATAGGTTTCAGAGTCTCAGTGCTTGGCTTGTAAGTTTCTGTTCTTAGATGTCAGATAAGGTCTTGTTGGCGCAGATGTATCTGGCGCCCTTAAGGGGTTCTGTTACAGGGGGTTAGGAATGGAGAGGGCGACTATATCCTTCCTAGTCAGGCTGGGCAGAGAGTCTCTGGGTCCTCCTACTGCTGGGCAAGATCAGTGGGTTTCACAGGGTCCCTCACTCACTTAAGAGGCAGCACCTAAATCCTGTCACTCTCAGAGGCATAAGTCCCTGGCTAGGCCCTACCGCCTACACTCCTGGTGGATTCTTCCAGCTCTGCTTCACCCCAATGGCCAACTCACCACAAAAGTTTCCCTCCCTCTCTTAAGTAGCCCTAGGTCAGGTGACCTCTAGCCAAGGCGGCAAAAGAAAAAACACACCTCCCTTCTAGAAGGTTCCAGCACATTCCAGGAGCTTCCCCACTCTACCTATGGGACAAAAAGGCGGGCTGGAGTCGCAACATTGTTGTGGGGTTCCAGCCAGCTCCTGGCAGCTAGGGTGCTACTATGAAAGACCACTCTGCAGTAGCAGGGGTCTGTGGCAGCCATCTTGGGAGAAGGGAGCACCTGCACCTTAACACTGATTGGCAATGAAAAGGCGCCCGGAGACCTAGTCCAACATAAAAATGAGGGTGGAAAAACTGAGGCACGATACAAAAATGGAAGGGGAGACCACCTTAGGGCTGACAGGTCCAACATGCGTCCCCCCCAGCCGAAAGAGGGGAGAGCTACCCGACCTCTAGGGAGTTCTCATCACTAAGGCGGAAAAACCTGGAGAGACCGTCAGCATTGGCGTGGTCAACTCCGGGCCGGTGTTCCACCCGAAAATCCATCCCCTGTAGGGAAATGGACCACCTCAACAACTTAGGGTTTTCGCCTCTCATCTTCATGGTCGGTCTGAATAAGGAAGTGAGTGCCAAAGAGGTATGGCCTCAACTTCTTCAGTGCCCAGACCACCGCGAAGGCTTCTCTCTCAATGGTGCTCCATCGCCGTTCCCGAGGGAGGAGTCTTCTGGATATGAAGGCCACTGGTTGATCTTGGCCCTCGGTATTGAGTTGCGAGAGCAGCGCACCTATGCCGTGCTCTGAGGCATCTGTCTGTACAATAAATTCCTTGCTGAAATCTGGTGTTGCTAGTACTGGAGCGGTACACATCGCCTGTTTCAGCGTGTCAAAGGCTTCTTGTCATGCAGCGGTCCATATGACCTTGCGAGGTTGCTTCTTTGAGGTCAATACCGTCAAGGGGGCTACGATGGTACCATATCCCTTGACGAACCGGCGGTAATACCCAGTGAGGCCGAGGAAAGCTCAGACCTCTGTTTGGGTCTTGGGGGGCTCCCAAGCCAAGATGGTCTCTTTTTTGGCCTGGAGGGGTTGCACCTTACCTCCGCCCACCAGGTGTCCCAGGTACAAGACAGATCCCTGTCCAATCTGGCACTTGCTGGCTTTAATTGTTAAGCCAGCGCGTTGCAGCGCCTGCAATACCTCCTGGAGGTGTTGCAGATGGTCCTCCCAGGTGCCACTGAAGACAGCTATGTCATCCAGGTAGGCCGCTGAGAAGGACTCCAGGCCAGATAGTACCTGATTCACTAACCGCTGGAATGTGGCCGGAGCATTTTTAAGCCCAAAGGGCATCACTCGAAACTGGTAGTGGCCCTCGGAGGTGGAGAACGCTGTCTTCTCCCGTGCTCCATCGGCCATGGCAATCTGTCAATATCCGGATGTCAGGTCAATGGTACTGAGGAACCGGGCTGCTCCCAGCCGGTCCACCAGCTCGTCTGCACGTGGGATGGGGTGAGCATCTGTCTTCGTGACAGAGTTCAACCCCCGGTAGTCCACACAGAACCGAAGCTCCGGTGTCGTACACGGTGGGGCCGCTTTCGGCACCAACACCACTGGACTAGCCCACGGGCTGCTGGAAGGTTCTATCACCCCCAGCTCCAGCATCTTTGCCACCTCACGCTGGATGCTATCCTTCACTCGGTCAGAGAGCCGGTAAGACTTGTTCTTCACCGGGGGGCTGTCCCCTGTGTCCACATCATGGGTACACAGATGAGTGATTTCAGGCGTGAGGGAGAACAACGAGGCAAACTGTCCCAGGACATGGCGACAGTCCCTCTGTTGCTCTGGGGTCAAGGATGGGGAGAGGACTACACCTTCCACCGAACCATCCTTCTCTTGTACCGCTAGAAGGTCAGGAAGAGCCTCACTCTCTTCCTCTTCGCTCCCATCCGTCACCATAAGGAGAGCAAGCTCTGATCGCTCATGGTGCGGCTTCAGGCGGTTGACGTCGAGCACCCTGAGGAGCTGACGGGGGTTTTTCATATCGACTACGTACGTGGTCTGGCCTCGCCGCTCCACAATGTCGAACGGGCCAGTCCACCGGTCCTGGAGGGCACAAAGCTCCCCAGGTTCCATAACCCACACCTTCTGTCCAACGTCTAACTCGACCGTCCGAGCGTTGCGGTCATACCACTCCTTCATCACGGTCTGGCTAGCCTCCAGGTTCTCTGTGGCTGAGTTCCACAGCTTGGCCATCTGGCTGCGGAACGCCAGCATGTAGCTGACAATGTCACGGGGAAGCTTCTGTGAAGTCTTCTCCCACCCCTCTTTCACTAAACTGAGGGGACCCCTAACGGGATGGCCATAGAGCAATTCAAACGGGCTGAACCCGACTCCCTTCTGCGGTACCTCCCGATAGGAGAATAACAAGCAGGGGAGGAGGACGTCCCATTTACGCCTCAAGCCCTCTGGTAGGCTTCGGATCATCCCCTTCAATGTCTTATTGAAGCGGTCTACAAGTCCGTTCGTCTGGGGGTGGTAAGGAGTGGAGAACCGGTAGGTCACCCCACACTCCTTCCACATGGCCTGCATGTAGGCCGACATGAAATTGGTGCCCCTGTCCGACACCACGACCTTGGGGAATCCCACTCGGGTAAAAATCCCCAACAGTGCCCGCGCCACCACCGGTGCAGTGATGGTCCTCAGAGGAATAGCCTCTGGGTACCTTGTGGCGTGGTCCGCCAAAACCAAGATGAACCGGTGTCCCGCTGCGGTCGGAGGGTCCAATGGCCCAACAATATCGATACCGACCCTCTCAAAAGGGGTCCCGACCACGGGGAGCGGTTCCAACGGGACCTTCAACTTGGTCCCCGTCTTGCCACTAGCCTGACAAGACTTGCAGGTCTTGCAAAAGGTGTCTGATGCAATCCTCATCCTGGGCCAATAAAAATGGGGGACTAACCGTTCAAAGGTTTTGTCCTGACCCGGCTAAGGGTATCTCGTGCGCTAACTCTAGCAGAAAGGCCCGGTAACATTGGGGGACCACTATGGCCCTCGAAGATCCATGTACCGGCACCCTGGGCTCACTGTATAGGAGACCATCCTCCCAATACACGTGATAACCTCCCAGTTCCTGACTGGCCACTTGGGCTTCGGCCTGCCGCCGCATGCCTTCAAGAGTGGGGCACGCCCTTTGTGCCTGACAAAATTCTTCCAGGGTAGGCCCTCCTTCCACATGCCAGTCAGCAAGGGTCGGCAAGTCCTCCACAGGAACGACATCTACCTCCGCGGACTCCGGGGGCACCTCTGCGGCCTCCCCATCCATCTCACGGGGCATGTCCTCTACCACCTTCTTCTTTCCATGTTTGGCTTTGGGTTGGGCCATGATTCCAGGCTCCAACCCAGGGTGAGTTCCATGCCGGGCAGCCATGGACCACGTGCTGATGCAAGTCCACCCTGGTAATCCCAGCATTTGGGTGTGAGCGTGAAACTCAACATCTTTCCACTTGGTGTGCTCCAAGTCGTTCCCTAGCAAACACCCCACAGGCAAGGCAGGGCTCACAGCAACTCTCAGCAGGCCTCTGACTCCTCCCCACTCAAATGGAACACGAGCCACTGGATAGTGACTCATACTGCCGTCAGCCAATACGGCCGGATGGAACTCCTCGGGGACTACTTGGTCTGGGGACACCAGCCGCCGCACGACAGTGGTCATGCTGGCCCCTGTGTCCCTCAGAGCTTCCACCTCCTCCCCATTAATTCTCACCCTCTGCTGATATTTAGCAGTGTTCGGGGGCAGGGACACTACGGGGACCACCTCTCTATCCCCGAGTGAAACCAGCGTCAGGCCTGTCCACTCCCCTTCCCTATCTAAGGGCAGCTCCACCCCAAGCGCTATACTACTCACCCCGGGACTTTTCCCGCCCGTTGGGGATGGTGGTCGCTTGCGACACTTGGGATCTCCCCTGTAGTGTCCAATCTCCCCACACTCGTAGCACCGCACAATCCTAGGCTGCTGACTCCTGTCAGGGTAAGTGGGTCTTGTGGAATTGGACGGGGTTCTTACTCCCTTCCCAAACTTATTTTGGGGACCTTTCGAGAACTCCACCTTTTTATCTCCCCCCTCTTTCTTCTGGGGGAAACCCTGTCCGCCTTTCGAGCCATCACCCCCGGGGCCCTTGTGAGACACCCGGGTGCTCACCCAAATATCTGCCTCCTCCGCAAGCTCACGGGGATCCATCAACTTGCGGTCCACCAGATGTTGGCGCAGCTCCGGAAAGCTCTTATCCAAGAGGTGCTCCCTTAAAAAAAGATCGTACAACCCTTGGTAGTCCTGCACCTCGCTGCCACGCACCCAACCATCTAGTGCCTTCCTCGCATAATCAAAAAAATCTACCCATGTCTGGGTGGACAGCTTATGGCTGCCACAAAACTTTTGCCTGTACCTCTCGGGGTTGAGACCAAACTTTTTTAACAAGGCCTCTGTCATGGGGGCATACCTTACCTGATCCGCCTTGGCCAAATATAGCAGGGTGTCCCTAACATTGGGAGGTATATACCGGTATAAACCACCTCCCCAATTACTCTCGGGTACCCCATGGGCCGTCAAGGCTACCTCGTATGCCTCCAACCATTTCATGATGTTGTCCCCCACTGTGTAGTTGGCAATTACCTCTTTAGGTAGGTAGAATTTTGATTCTTGAGGTTCCTTAGGTATGCTGCCACCATTGTCCTTATTGGACGCGTTCAATTGGAGGGCGCGTAACTCCAGCTCTTTTAGCTGAAGCTCGTGCGCAAGCTTCTTTTCCTCCATTGCCCATCTCCTGTTTTCCCTTTCTTGTTCCAATCGGGCCAATTCCCTTTCTTTCTCTTGTTCTAACTTGGCCAGCTCCCACCTTAACTGCCTCTCTTCCCTCCTGTCCTCGTACTCCTCTGGAGACGCGCTCCTCCTCGACCCTGTCCTACTACTGGCCCCAGAACGTCTCCCTGGGGGCACATTTTCGGATACCTCTACATTTAGTATGTCGATCACTTCTTGGGCGCTCTCCTCCTGAGGTGCATCTGGTGCCTCCTGTCCCTCATCCCCTCTCCCGTCTGGGTGGGCTTCTACCCATGCCCTAATGGCGGTGCGGAGTTCCGGTCCTTTGGCCCTCCGTACCCCAGGCACCCCCATCCCCTGCCCGAACTCCCTTAGTTGCTTCACTGAGTACCCCTCGAGGTCAGCTAACCAGAATTCCATTCTGGCAGGTGGGGACCTAGACACTAAGGAGAAAAATTCCTAGGGTATAGGCAACAGTTATCAGCTAACCAGGCTCCTTGCACTCTCAACCTGGACAGTGGAAATAATAATGCAGCAATCAATGGTTTTCAAGCTCTGGAACAAATAGGCATTTAATTGTGGCACCCTCCGCCTCACGGAAGGGTGCTGTATGGTCACAGGTCCTAAGGATCCCACCGCTCGCCAACAATGTAGGACCTGGGGTCTCCAGGCCCTATGGGGCGGTAACGTGACACGAGCGGTCGGGCCACCAAAGGTCTGTGTGTAAAGCAACCATACAACACGCACCTCACATGCGACGAGGAACACACACAATAAGTGACGCCACACTGTAGGAATTATGTAAATACGCAAGTTTATCCAAGTAGATCATGTTAAATGCAGTTCATGAGGTAGCAGTACATTTCATATGCGGATAATACAATAGCTAGCGATGTACATATCAGTCAGGAGCTATAAAGGCTGTTTCTACCACATATGCAATTCATGAAATGACAGTACTGCCTGGGGCACAACTACCACTCACGTAGCTGCACACGCGCTTTGGGCGCGCTAACCGGTGACGACCTCAGAACGGGGCACCTAGCATGGAGAGCTACTCGTGATCTCTGGCACATAGCACTGTAATAGGGAATATAAATAACAGAGCGCTACTCGTAATCAATAGCGTTTAACACATCAATATGGCACAGGAATAACAGCGCGCTACTCGGACTTGATAGCACGTAACACTTCAACCTGGCACATGAATAACAGCGCGCTACTCGGACTTGATAGCACGTAACACTTTAAAGCAGGGCATGTAAAAACAAAGCGCCACTTGTAATCGATGACTCTCAGTACCTTGGAGCGGAGCGTATAACATAAAGCGCCACTCGTAATCAATGACACTCAGTACTTTGGAGCGGAGCACATAACATAAAGCGCCATTCGTAATCAATGACTCTCAGTACCTTGGGACGGAGCATATAACATAACGCGCCACTCGTAATCAATGACACTCAGTACTTTGGAGCGGAGCACATAACATAAAGCGCCACTCGGAATCAATGACTCTCAGTACTTTGGAGCGGAGCACATAACATAAAGCGCCACTCGGAATCAATGACTCTCAGTACTTTGGAGCGGAGCTTCCAGCGAGGAGCTCCGGTGCAGTTCGTTGGGCACCGCGCTTCAGTACCGCTCGAGGGGGCACACGGAAAGGATCCCTCGGCGGGGTCTCTTCCGTCTTGAAGACAGGAAGGGGGGAATCCCACGGAGAGGAAACCCGGCTAAGGGTGCGGTGTGGCTCCCAACCCGCAGGGGGCGCACTGGGGGCGATCTCAGCCTCCGGGCTTACCTCGATCTCGGCGTCAGCAGGCGTCTGCTCCCACGATGATGGGGGAACTCGGCCCCGGCCTCGCACACCTCCTCACGCAGATGCGACGGCAGCGGCGGGGCCCCGGGCTTCTCCGCGGGCCTTGTGACACGGCAGGGCACTTCTCCAGGCCTCCAGGCCACGGCGGTGAGTGCGCTGGCTTCGTCGTTACCAGCGGGGGCTCAAATTAAGGATAGGGTTCTGTGCTCAGCGGAGCACGCTGCCGGGGGTCCCAGACCAGGGCAGGGAGCGCAGGGGTCACAGCACTAATACCTGATCGATCCCCGGTGGTTCTCCAGTCAGCTTTGCATCAGGGTTCAGGGGTCAGTCTGGACACGCAGTCTCAGGGCTTGGTGAATAGGTTTTAGAGTTCAGTCTGGACACGCAGTCTCAGTGCTTGGTGAATAGGTTTCAGAGTCTCAGTGCTTGGCTTGTAAGTTTCTTTTCTTAGATGTCAGATAAGGTCTTGTTGGCGCAGATTTATCTGGCGCCCTTAAGGGGTTCTGTTACAGGGAGTTAGGAATGGAGAGGGCGACTAGATCCTTCCTAGTCAGGCTGGGCAGAGAGTCTCTGGGTCCTCCTACTGCTGGGCAAGATCAGTGGGTTTCACAGGGTCCCTCACTCACTTAAGAGGCAGCACCTAAAACCTGTCACTCTCAGAGGCATAAGTCCCTGGCTAGGCCCTACCGCCTACACTCCTGGTGGATTCTTCCAGCTCTGCTTCACCCCAATGGCCAACTCACCACAAAAGTTTCCCTCCCTCTCTTAAGTAGCCCTAGGTCAGGTGACCTCTAGCCAAGGCGGCAAAAGAAAAACCACACCTCCCTTCTAGAAGTTTCCAGCACATTCCAGGAGGTTCCCCACTCTACCTATGGGACAAAAAGGCAGGCTGGAGTCGCAACATTGTTGTGGGGTTCCAGCCAGCTCCTGGCAGCTAGGGTGCTACTATGAAAGACCACTCTGCAGTAGCAGGGGTCTGTGGCAGCCATCTTGGGAGAAGGGAGCACCTGCACCTTAACACTGATTGGCAATGAAAAGGCGCCCGTAGACCTAGTCCAACATAAAAATGAGGGTGGAAATACTGAGGCACGATACAAAAATGGAAGGGGAGACCACTCTAGGGCTAACAGGTCCAACAGTTCCTTAACTAATACTGGAAGAGAAGTGCTGCTGTCTACACATGTTGATTAGAACGCTTTTTTAAAATACAATAATCCTTGACTTATAGACATTTTGTTTTCCCTCCTCTAAATCTCTACAATAGGCTCCTTTCGTATTGTCCCACACGCCTGTCATCACCGTTGCCCTGATGAAGGTGTAGTTAACACCGAAACGTGCGTTGGCTCCTGTCCTCTCGTGCCTATCAGAAGATATTATCTGCCCGTATAAATTGGGAATGCACGATTCTGTTTTGAACTGTTATCCTTCCTAACTTCGATAATACTGATGTATTTTGCTACTTTACTGATATGCTTATATGTATCATCTCTGTACATTTGGTTATGTTTTGTCCTATACATGAGTCTGTTGTCTGAATGAATGTATTTATGTTTGTCTTTGTGTGTGGGACCCTCGTTTACGTATAAAATATATTGTATGCTACTTTGTTTATTGATTATTCTAAACATTGCCATTGAAATAAACTGAGTTTATTTTTATCTCTTTTGATCTCTTTTTCTGCTCGAACCTGTCCTGGCCCTCGGCTTTTCCGTATTAACTTGACACGTCTGGGCATACCCTTTCCACTTGGGGTGACAAATGCAAAACAAAAGTTGATGGACAGAATGTAGAACAATGTCATACATTCACCCCAGAACAGAGATCTGGGACTAAATCTATCGTTTTTTTGCTCACCATGCCATTCCAGTTTGAACTTAGCCATATGCAAATTAGGCTTGACCATGTGTCTCATGGGAACAGTCCCGCCCGAACTGCCAAGCAAGGTCCTCCCTGGACTGGAAACAAGCATCCTATGACTGGTTTTAGGGTTTCAGCCCAGTTCAGCCAGGACAGCTTATTTCCTGTGGCATGGAGAGCACGGAACCCACGTCTGGGTATACCCTTCCCACTCTGGGTGACAAATGCAAAAGCAACAGTTGATGGACAGAATGCAGAACAATGTCATACATTCACCCCAGTACAGAGATCTGGGCCTAAATCCATCGCTTTTTTGCTCACCATGCCATTCCACTTTGAACCCAGCCATATGCAAACTAGTCTTGAACCTCTGCCTCATGGGAACAGCACAGCCCAAACTGCCAATCCAGGTCCTCCCTTGACTGTAAACAAGCATTCTAGGGCCAGTTTGGGGGTTTCACCCCTCATCAGCCTGGATAGCTTGATTCCAGTGGAATGGAGAGCACGGGACCCACGTCTGGGCATACCCTTCTCAGTCCGGGTAACAAATGCAAAAACAAAACATGATGTACAGAATGCAGAACAATGTCATATATTCACCAAAGTACAGAGATCTGGGCCTAAATCCATCGTTTTTTAGCTCACCATGCCATTCTAGTTTGAACACAGCCATATGCAAATTAGTCATGACCCTGTGCCTCATGGGAACAGTCCAGCCCGAAGTACCAAGCCAGGTCCTCTCTGGACTGGAATCAAGCATCCTAGGACCGGTTTCAGGTTTCATTCCTCTTCAGCCAGGATAGGTTGATTCCAATGGCATGGAGAGCACGGGACCCACGTCTGGGCATACCCTTCCCACT
Organism: Triturus cristatus; assembly: GCF_964204655.1. NCBI lineage: Eukaryota > Metazoa > Chordata > Amphibia > Caudata > Salamandridae > Triturus > Triturus cristatus. The sequence continues at coordinate 877,586,754 of NC_140579.1, forward strand.
CGGGGTTACAAATGCAAAAACAACAGTTGATGGACAGAATGCAGAACAACTTCATACATTCACCGCAGTACAGAGATCTGGGCCTAAATCCTTTGTTTTTTGCTCACCGTGCATTCGAGTTTGAACTCAGCCGTATGCAAATCACTCTTGACCCTGTGCCTCATGGGAACAGTCCAGCCCGAACTGCCAAGCCATGTCCTCCCTGAACCAGAAACAAGCATCCTAGGACCGGTTTCGGGGTTTCACCACTCTTCAGCCAGGATAACTTGACTCCAGTGTTATTCAGAGCACGGAACCCACGTCTGGGCATTACGTTCCCACTCGGGGTAACAAATGCAAAAACAAAAGTTGATGGACAGAATGCAGAACAATGTCATACATTCACCCCAGTACAGAGATCTGGGCCTAAATCCATTGCTTGTTGCTCACCATGCCTTTCCAGTTTGAACCCAGCCATATGCAAATCAGTCCTGACCCTGTGCCTTCTGGGAACAGTCCAGCCCGAACTGCCAAGCCCTGTCCTTCCTGGACTGGAAATAAGCATCCTAGGACCTGTTTTGGGGTTTCACCCCTCATCAGCCAGGATAGCTTGATTCCAGTGGAATGGAGAGTACGGGACCCACGTCTGGGCATTACCTTCCCACTCGGGGTGACAAATTCAAAAACAACAGTTAATGGACAGAATGCAGAACAATGTCATACGTTCACACCCAGTACTGAGATATGGGTCTAAATCCATCGTTTTTGTTCTCACCATGCCTTTCCAGTTTGAACCCAGCCATATGCAAATCAGTCCTGACCCTGTGCCTCATGGGAACAGTCCAGCCCGAACTGCCAAGCCAGGTTTTCCCTGGACAGGAAACAAGCATCCTAGAACCGGTTTCGGGTTTTCACCCCTCTTCTGCCAGGATAGCTTGATTCCAGTGGCATGGAGAGCATGGGATTCACGTCTGGGCATACCCTTCACACTCGGGGTGAGAAATGCAAAAACAAAAGTTAATGGACAAAATGCAGAACAATGTCATACGTTCACCCCAGAACAGAGATCTGGGCCTAAATCCATCGTTTGTCTGCTTACCATGCCATTCCAGTTTGAACTTAGCCATATGCAAACCAGTCTTGACCCTGTGCCTCATGGGAACAGTCCAGCCCGAACTGCAAAGCCAGGTGCTCCCTGGACTAGAACAAGCATCCTAGAACCGTTTTCAGGGTTTCACCCCTCTTCAGCCAGAATAGCTTGATTCCAGTGGCATGGAGAGCACAGGGACCACATCTGGGCATACCCTTCCCACTTGGGGTGACAAATACAAAAACAAAAGTTGTTGGACAGAATGCAGAACAATGTCATACATTCACCCCAGTAGAGGGAGCTGGGTCTAAATCCGTCGTTTTATTGCTCACCATGCCACTCCAGTTTGAACCCAGCCATATGCAAATCAGTCTTGACCCTGTGCCTCATGGGAACAGTCCAGCCAGAACTGCCAAGCCAGGTCCTCCCTGGACTGTAAACAAGCACCCTAGGACCGGTTTTGGGGTTTTACCCCTCTCCAGCCACGATAGCTTGATTCCAGTTGCATGGAGAGCACGGGACCCACGTCTGGGCATACCCTTCCCACTCGGGGTGACAAATGCAAAAACAAAAGTTGATGGACAGAATGCAGAACAATGTCATAAATTCACCCCAGTACAGAGATCTGGGCCTACATCAATCATTTTTGTGCTCACCATGCCTTTCCAGTTTGAACTTAGCCATATACAAATCAGTCTTGACCCTGTGCCTCATGGGAACAGTCCAGCCCGAACTGCCAAGCCAGGTTCTCCCTGGACAGGAAACAAGCATCCTGGAACCGGTTTCGGGGTTTTTCCCCTCTTCTGCCAGGATAGCTTGATTCCAGTGGCATGGAGAGCATGGGATTCACGTCTGGGCATACCCTTCACATTCGGGGTGACAAATGCAAAAACAAAAGTTAATGGACAGAATGCAGAACACTGTCATACATTCACCCCAGTACAGAGATCTGGGCCTAAATCCATCGTTTTTTTGCGTACCATGCCATTCCAGTTTGAACTTAGCCATATGCAAATCAGTCTTGACCCTGTGCCTCGTGGGAACAGTCCAGCCCGAACTGCAAAGCCAGGTCCTCCCTGGACTGGAAACAAGCATTCTATGACCGTTTTCGGGGTTTCACCCCTCTTCAACCAGAATAGCTTGATTCCAGTGGCATGGAGAGCACAGGAACCACATCTGGGCATACCCTTCCCACTTGGGGTGACAAATACAAAAACAAAAGTTGATGGACAGAATGCAGAACAATCTCATACATTCACCCCAGTACAGAGAGCTGGGCCTAAATCCATTGTTTTATTGCTCACCATGCCACTCCAGTTTGAACCCAGCCATATGCAAATCAGTCTTTTACCGGTGCCTCATGGGAACAGTCCAGCCCGAACTGCCAAGCCAGGACCTCCCTGGACTGTAAACAAGCATCCTAGGACCGGTTTTGGGGTTTCACCCCTCTCCAGCCAGGATAGCTTGATTCCAGTGGAATGCAGAGTACGGGACCCATGTCTGGGCATAACATTTCCACTCTGGGTGAAAAATGCACAAACAACAGTTGATGTACAGAATGCAGAACAATGTCATATATTCACCCAAGTACAGAGATCTGGGCCTAAATCCATCGTTTTTTTGCTCACCATGCCATTCCAGTTTGTACCCAGCCATATGCAAATCAGTCTTGACCCTGTGTCTCATGGGAACTGTCCAGCCCGAACTGCCAAGCCATGATCTCCCTGGACAGGAAACAAGCATCATAGAACCGGTTTCGGGTTTTCACCCCTCTTCAGCCAGGATAGCTTGATTCCGGTGGCATGGACACCAAGGGACCCACGTCTGGGCATACCCTTCACACTCGGGGTGACAAATGCAAAAACAAAAGTTAATGACAGAATGCAGAACAATTCCATACATTCACCCCAGAACAGAGATCTGGGCCTAAATCAATCGTTTTTTTGCTTACCATGCCATTCCAGTTTGAACTTAGCCATATGCAAATCAGTCTTGACCCTGTGCCTCATGGGAACAGTCCAGCCCGAAATGCAAAGACAGGTCCTCCCTGGACTGGAAACAAGCATCGTAGGACCGGTTTTGGGGTTTCACCACTCTTCAGCCAGGATAGCTTGATTCCAGTGGCATGGAGAGCAAGGGACCCAAGTCTGGGCATACCCTGCCCACTTGGGGTGACAAATGCAAAAACAAAAGTTGATGGACAGAATGCAGAACAATGTCATACATTCACCCCAGTACAGACATCTGGGCCTAAATGTATCGTTTTTTTGCTCACCATGCCACTCCAGTTTGAACCCAGCCATATGCAAATCAGTCTTGACCCTGTGCCTCATGGGAACTGTCTAGCCCGAACTGCCAAGCCAGGTCCTCTCCGGACTGGAAACAAATATGCTAGGACCGTTTCGAGGCTTCACCCCTCTTCAGCCAGGATAGCTTGATTCCAGTGGCATGGAGAGCACGGGACCCATGTCTGGGCATACCCTTACCACTCGGGGTGACAAATGCAAAAACAAAAGTTGATGGACAGAATGCAGAACAATGTCATACATTCACCCCAGTACAGAGATCTGGGCCTAAATCCATCGATTTTTTTGCTCACTATGCCACTCCAGTTTGAACCCAGGCATATGCAAATCAGACTTGACCCTGTGCCTCATCGGAACAGTCCAGCCCGAACTGCCAAGCCAGGTCCTCCCTGGACTGTAAACAAGCATCCTAGGACAGGTTTTGGGTTTTCACCCCTCTTCAGCCAGGATAGCTTGATTCCAGTGGCATGGAGAGCACTGGACCCACGTCTGGGCATACCCTTCCCACTCGGGGTGACAAATGCAAAAACAAAAGTTGATGGACAGAATGCAGAACAATGTCATAAATTCACCCCAGTACAGAGATCTGGGCCTACATCAATCGTTATTGTTCTCACAATGCCTTTCCAGTTTGCACCCAGCCATATGCAAATCATTCCTGACCCTGTGCCTCATGGGAACAGTCCAGCCCGAACTGCCAAGCCAGGTTCTCCCTGGACAGGAAACAAGCATTTTAGAACCGGTTTCGGGGTGTTACCACTCTTCTGCCAGGATAGCTTGATTCCAGTGGCATGGAGAGCATGGGATTCACGTCTGGGCATACCCTTCACACTCTGGGTGACAAATGCAAAAACAAAAGTTAATGGACAGAATGCAGAACAATGTCATACATTCACCCCAGTACAGAGATCTGGGCCTACATCAATCATTTTTGTTCTCACCATGCCTTTCCAGTTTTAGCCCAGCCATATGCAAATCAGTCCTGACCCTGTGCCTCATGGGAACAGTCCAGCCCGAACTGCCAAGCCATGTTCTCCCTGGACAGGAAACAAGCATCCTAGAACCGGTTTCGGGTTTTCACCCCTCTTCTGCCAGGATAGCTTGATTCCAGTGGCATGGAGAGCATGGGATTCACGTCTGGGCATACCCTTCACACTCGGGTGACAAATACAAAAACAACAGTTGATGGACAGAATGGAGAAGAATGTCATACATTCACCCCAGTACAGAGAGCTGGGTCTAAATCCTTCGTTTTATTGCTCACCATGCCACTCCAGTTTGAACCCAGCCATATGCGAATCAGTCTTGACCCTGTGCCTCATGGGAACAGTCCAGCCAGAACTGCCAAGCCCGGTCCTCCCTGGACTGTAAACAAGCATCCTAGGACCGGTTTTGGGGTTTCACCCCTCTCCAGCCAGGATAGCTTGATTCCAGTGGAATGCAGAGTACGGGACCCATGTCTGGGCATAACATTTCCACTCTGGGTGAAAAATGCACAAACAACAGTTGATGTACAGAATGCAGAACAATTTCATATATTCACCCAAGTACAAAGATCTGGGCCTAAATCCATCGTTTTTTGGCTCACCATGCAATTCCAGTTTGTACCCAGCCATATGCAAATCAGTCTTGACCCTGTGTCTCATGGGAACTGTCCAGCCCGAACTGCCAAGCCATGATCTCCCTGGACAGGAAAAAAGCATCATAGAACCGGTTTCGGGTTTTCACCCCTCTTCAGCCAGGATAGCTTGATTCCGGTGGCATGGACACCAAGGGACCCACGTCTGGGCATACCCTTCACACTCGGGGTGACAAATGCAAAAACAAAAGTTAATGACAGAATGCAGAACAATGCCATACATTCACCCCAGAACAGAGATCTGGGCCTAAATCAATCGTTTTTTTGCTTACCATGCCATTCCAGTTTGAACTTAGCCAAATGCAAATCAGTCTTGACCCTGTGCCTCATGGGAACAGTCCAGCCCGAAATGCTAGCCAGGTCCTCCCTGGACTGGAAACAAGCATCGTAGGACCGGTTTTGGGGTTTCACCACTCTTCAGCCAGGATAGCTTGATTCCAGTGGCATGGAGAGCAAGGGACCCAAGTGTGGGCATACCCTTCCCACTTGGGGTAACAAATGAAAAAACAAAAGTTGATGGACAGAATGCAGAACAATGTCATACATTCACCCCAGTACAGACATCTGGGCCTAAATCTATCGTTTTTTTGCTCACCATGCCACTCCAGTTTGAACCCAGCCATATGCAAATCAGTCTTGACCCTGTGCCTCATGGGAACTGTCTAGCCCGAACTGCCAAGCCAGGTCCTCTCTGGACTGGAAACAAATATGCGAGGACCGTTTCGGGGCTTCACCCCTCTTCAGCCATGATAGCGTTATTCCAGTTGCATGGAGCGCACGGGACCCACGTCTGGGCATACCCTTTCCACTCGGGGTGACAAATGCAAAAACAACAGTTGATTGACAGAATGCAGAACAATGTCATAAATTCACCCCAGTACAGAGATCTGGGCCTACATCAATCGTTATTGTTCTCACAATGCCTTTCCAGTTTGCACCCAGCCATATGAAAATCATTCCTGACCCTGTGCCTCATGGGAACAGTCCAGCCCGAACTGCCAAGCCAGGTTCTCCCTGGACAGGAAACAAGCATTTTAGAACCGGTTTCGGGGTGTTACCCCTCTTCTGCCAGGATAGCTTGATTCCAGTGGCATGGAGAGCATGGGATTCACGTCTGGGCATACCCTTCACACTCTGGGTGACAAATGCAAAAACAAAAGTTAATGGACAGAATGCAGAACAATGTCATACATTCACCCCAGTACAGAGATCTGGGCCTACATCAATCGTTTTTGTTCTCACCATGCCTTTCCAGTTTTAACCCAGCCATATGCAAATCAGTCCTGACCCTGTGCCTCATGGGAACAGTCCAGCCCGAACTGCCAAGCCATGTTCTCCCTGGACAGGAAACAAGCATCCTAGAACCGGTTTCGGGTTTTCACCCCTCTTCTGCCAGGATAGCTTGATTCCAGTGGCATGGAGAGCATGGGATTCACGTCTGGGCATACCCTTCACACTCGGGGTGACAAATGCAAAAACAAAAGTCAATGGACAGAATGCAGAACAATGTCATACATTCACCCCAGAACAGAGATCTCGGCCTAAATCAATCGCTTTTTTGCTTACCATGCCATTCCAGTTTGAACTTAGCCATATGCAAATCAGTCTTGACCCTGTGCCTCATGGGAACAGTCCAGCTCGAACTGCAAAGCCAGGTCCTCCCTGGACTGGAAACAAGCATCCTATGACCGTTTTCGGGGTTTCACCCCTCTTCAGCCAGGATAGCTTGATTCCAGTGGCATGGAGAGCACAGGAACCACATCTTGGCATACCCTTCCCACTTGGGGTGACAAATACAAAAACAACAGTTGATGGACAGAATGGAGAACAATGTCATACATTCACCCCAGTACAGATATTTAGGACTAAATCCATTGTTTTTTTGCTCACCATGCCATTCCAGTTTGATCCCAGCCATATGCAAATCAGTCTTGACCCTGCGCCTCATGGGAACAGTCCAGCCCGAACTGCCAAGCCAGGTCCTCCCTGGACTGTAAACAAGCATCCTAGGACCGGTTTTGGGGTTTCTCCCCTCTTCAGCAGGTGGCTAGCTTGATTCCAGTGGCATGGAGAGCACGGGACCCACGTCTGGGCATACACCTCCCACTTGGGGTGACAAATGCAAAAAGAAAAGTTGATGAACAGAATGCAGAACAATGTCATGCATTCACCCCAGTACAGAGATCTGAGCCTAAGTCCATCTTTTTTTGCTCACCATGCCATTCCAGTTTGAACCCAGCCATATGCAAATCAGTCTTCAACCTGTGCCTCATGGGAACAGTCCAGCCTGAGCTGCTAAGCCAGGTCCTCCCTGGACTGGAAACAAGCATCCTAGGACCGGTTTCGGGGTTTCACTCCTCTTCAGCCAGGATAGCTTGATTCCAGTGAAATGGAGAGGACGGGACCCATGTCTGGGCATACCCTTTCCACTCGGGGTGACAAATGCAAAAACAAAAGTTGATGTACAGAATGCAGAACATTATCATACATTCACCCCAGTACAGAGATCTGCACCTAAATCCATCGTTTTTTTGCTCACTATGCCACTCCAGTTTGAACCCAGCCATATGCAAATCATTCTTGACCCTGTGCCTCATGCGAACAGTCCAGCCCGGACTACCAAGCCAGGTCCTCCTTGGACTGGAAACAAGCATCCTAGTACGGGTTTCGGGTTTGACCCCTGTTAAGCCAGGATAGCTTGATTCCAGTGGCATGGAGAGCACGGGACCCACGTCTGGGCATACCCTTTCCACTCGGGGGGACAAATGCAAAAACAAACGTTAATGGACAGAATGCAGAACAATGTCATACATTCACCCCAGTACAAAGATCTGGGCCTAAATCTATAGTTATTTTGCTACCATGCCATTCCACTTTGAACTTAGCCATATGCAAATCAGTCTTGACCCTGTGTCTCATGGGAACAGTCCAGCCTGAACTGCCAAGCCAGGTCCTCCCTGGAGTGGAAACAAGCATCCTAGGACCGTTTTCGGGGTTTCACCCCTCTTCAGCCAGGATAGCTTGATTCCAGTAGCATGGAGAGCACAGGACCCACATCTGGGCATACCCTTCCCACTCGGGGTTACAAAAGCAAAAACAACAGTTGATGGACAGAATGGTGAACAATGTCATACATTCACCCCAGTACAGAGATCTCGGCCTAAATCCATTGTTTTTTTGCTTTACCATGCCATTCCAGTTTGATCCCAGCCATATGCAAATCAGTCTTGACCCTGCGCCTGATGGGAACAGTCCAGCCCGAACTGCCAAGCCAGGTCATCCTTGGACTGGAAACATCCTAGGACCAGTTTCGGGGTTTCCCCCGGCTTCAGCCAGGATAGCTTGATTCCAGTTCATGGAGAGCACGGGACCCACGTGTGGGCATACCCTTCCCACTTGGGGTGACAAACACAAAAACAAAAGTTGATGGACAGAATGCAGAACAATGTCATACATTCACCGCAGTACAGAGAACTGGGCCTAAATCCATCGTTTTTTTGCTCACCATGGCATTCCAGTTTGCTCCCAGCCATATGCAAATCAGTCTTGACCCTGTGCCTCATGGGAACAGTCCAGCCCGAACTGCCAAGCCAGGTCCTCCCTGGACTGGAAACATGCATCCTAGGACCGGTTTCAGAGTTTCACCCGTCTTCAGCCAGGATAGCTTAATTCCAGTGGCATGGAGAACACGGGACCCACGTCTGGGCATACCCTTCTCATTCGGGGTGACAAATGCAAAAACAAAAATTGATGGACAGAATGCAGAACAATGTCATACATTTATCCCAGTACAGAGATCTGGGCCTAAATCCATCGATTTTTTTGCTCACCATGCCATTCCAGTTTGAACCTAGCCATATGCAAATCGGTCTTGACCTTATGCCTCATGGGAACAGTCCAGCCCGAACTGCCAAGCCAGGTCCTCCCTGGACTGGAAACAAGCATCCTAGGACCGGTTTTGTTATTTCACCCCTCTTCAGCCAGGATTGCTTGATTCCAGTGGCATTGAGAGTAGGGGACCCACGTCTCAGGATACCCTTCCCACTCGGGGTGACAAATGCAACAACAACAGTTGATGGACAGAATGCAGAACAATGTCATACCTTCACCCCAGTACAGAGATGTGGTCCTAAATCCATTGCTTTTTGCTCACCATGCCTTTCCAGTTTGAACCCAGCCATATGCAAATCAGTCCTGACCCTGTGCCTCATGGGAACAGTCCAGCCTGAACTGCCAAGCCCGGTCCTCCCTGGGCTGGAAACAAGCTTCCGAGGACCGGTTTCGGGGTTTCACCCCTCTTAAGGCAGGATAGCTTGATTCCAGTGGCATGGAGAACACGGGACCCACGTCTGGGCATAACCTTCCCACTTGGGGTGACAAATGCAAAAACAACAGTTGATGGACAGAATGCAGAACAATGTCATACATTCACCCCTGTACTGAGATCTGGGCCTAAATCCATTGTTTTTTTGCTCACCATGCCATTCCAGTTTGAACCCAACCACATGCAAATCGGTCTTAACCCTGTGCCTCATGGGAACAGTCCAGCCCGAACTGCCAAGCCAGGTCCTTCCTGGACTGGAAGCAACCATCCTAGGACTGGTTTCGGGGTTTCACCCCTCTTCAGCCAGGATAGTTTGATTCCAGTGGCATGGAGAGCACGGGACCCACGCCTGGGCATACCCTTCTCACTCGGGGTGACAAATGCAAAAACAAAAGTTGATGGACAGAATGCAGAACAATGTCATACATTCACCCCAGTACAGAGATCTGGACTTAAATCCATCCTTTTTATGCTCACCGTGCCATTCCAGTTTGAAACCAGCCATATGCAAATCAGTCTTGACCCTGTGCCTCATGGGAACAGTTCAGCCCGAACTGCCAAGCCAGGTCCTCCCTGGACTGTAAACAAGCATCCTAGGAAGGGTTTTGGGGTTTCACCCCTCTTCAGCCAGGATAGCTTAATTGCAGTGGCATGGAGAGCACTGGACCCACGTCTGGGCATACCCTTCCCACTCGGGGTGACAAATGCAAAAACAAAAGTTGATGGACAGAATGTAGAACAAAGTCATACATTCACCCCAGTACAGAGATCTCGGCCTAAATCCATTGCTTTTTGCTCACCATGCCTTTCCAGTTTGAACCCAGCTATATGCAAATCAGTCCTGACCCTGTGCCTCATGGGAACAGTCCAGCCCGAACTGCCAAGCCAGGTTCTCCCTGGACCGGAAACAAGCATCCTAGAACCGGTTTCGGGGTTTCACCCCTCTTCTGCCAGGATAGCTTGAATCCAGTGGCATGGAGAGCATGGGATTCACGTCTGGGCATACCCTTCACACTCAGGGTGACAAATGCAAAAACAAAAATTAATGGACAGAATGCAGAACAATGTCATACATTCACCCCAGTACAGAGATCTGGGCCTAAATCCATCGTTTTTTTTGCTTACCATGCCATTCCAGTTTGAACTTAGCCATATGCAAATCAGTCTTGACCCTGTGCCTCATGGGAACAGTCCAGCCCGAACTGCAAAGCCAGGTCCTCCCTGTACTGGAAACAAGCATCCTAGGACCGGTTTCGGGGTTTCACCCCGCTTCAGCCAGGATAGCTTGATTCCACTGGCATGGAGAGCACGGGACCCACTTGTGGGCATACCCTTCCCACTCGGGGTGACAAATACAAAAACAAAAGTTGATGGACAGAATGTAGAACAATGTCATACATACACCCCAGTACAGAGATCTTGTCCCAAATCCATAGTTTTTTTGCTCACCATACCATTCTAGATTGAACCCAGCCATATGCAAATCAGTCTTGACTCTGTGCCTCAAGTGAACAGTCCGGCCCGAACTGCCAAGCCAGGTCCTCCCTGGACTGGAAACAAGCATCCTAGGACCAGTTTCGGGGTTTCACCCCTCTTCAGCCAGGATAGCTTGATTCCAGTGGCATGGAGAGCACGGGACCCACGTCTGGGCATACACTCCCCACTCGGAGTGACAAATGCAAAAACAACAGTTGATGGACAGAATGCAGAACAATGTCATACATTCACCCCAGTACAGAGATCTGGGCCTAAATCCATCGTTTTTTTGCTCACTAAGCCACTCCAGTTTGAACCCAGCCATATGCAAAAAAGTATTGACCCTGTGCCTCATGAGAACAGTTATGTTATGTTATGTTATGTTATTTTAATTTATTCAGGGCACAGCTACTCGGAAGTGTCCCGGCGCTATAGACCGCTGGGGAACCCGTCCTGGCTATCCCTGTGAGATGGTCCCTTTCTGGGTATCTCCAAGGTGAAACCAGGCATCCCCGGCGTCTGTGGGGGGCCGTTGCAGAGATTAGGCAAGCTTAATGCCCAGAGTTGCCGAGTGTGTTCCTGGTTAGAGTAGGTACCGAGGCAAGAATTATCGAGTCCGTTTTGACCCCGGTCCACGACCCTGCCGCGTCGGGAATTGAACCCTGGTCCCTGGCTGACTCTCTGCTTACGGGTCTGCCGCCTCTAACCAGTAAGCCACACCTCTCCACCAGCCCGAACTGCCAAGCCAGGTCCTCCCTGGACTGTAAACAAGCATCCTAGGACCGGTTTGGGGGTTTTACCCCTCTTCAGCAAGGATAGCTTGATTCCAGTGGAATGGAGAGCACAGGACCCACATCTGGGCATAACCTTCCCACTCGGGGTGACAAATGCAAAAACAAAAGTTGATGTACAGAATGCAGAACAATGTCATATATTCACCCAAGTACAGAGATCTGGGTCTAAATCCATCGTTTTTTTGCTCACCATGTCATTCCATTTTGAACCCAGCCATATGCAAATCAGTCTTGACCCTGTGCCTCATGGGAACTGTCCAGCCCGAACTGCCAAGCCAGGTCCTCCCTGGACTGGAAACAAGCATCGTAGGACTGGTTTCGGGGTTTCACCCCTCTTCAGCCAGGATAGCTTGATTCCAGTGGCATGGAAAGCAAGGGACCCACGTCTGGGCATAACCTTCCCACTCGGGGTGACAAATGCAAAAACAAAAGTTGATGGACAGAATGCAGAACAATGTCATACATTCACCCCATTACAGAGATCTGGGCCTAAATCCATCCTTTTTATGCTCACCGTACGATTAAAGTTTGAAACCAGCCATGTGCAAATCAGTCTTGACCCTGTGCCTCATGGGAACAGTCCAGCCCGAACTGCCAAACCAGGTCCTCCCTGGAATGGAAACATGCATCCTAGGACCTATTTTGGGATTTCACCCCTCTTCTGCCAGGATAGCTTGATTCCAGTGGCATGGAGAGCACGGGACCACGTCTGGGCATACCCTTCCCACTCGGGGTGACAAATGCAAAAACAAACGTTAATGGACAGAATGCAGAACAATGTCATACATTCACTCCAGTACAGAGATCTGGGCCTAAATCCATAGTTTTTTTGCTACCATGCCATTCCAGTTTGAACTTAGCCATATGCAAATCAGTCTTGACCCTGTGTCTCATGGGAACAGTCCAGCCCGAACTGCCAAGCCAGGTCCTCCCTGGACTGGAAACAAGCATCCTAGGACCGTTTTCGGGGTTTCACCCCTCTTCAGCCAGGATAGCTTGATTCCAGTAGCATGGAGAGCACGGGACCCACGTGTGGGCATACCCTTCCCACTCGGGGTGACAAATACAAAAACTAAAGTTGATGGACAGAATGCAGAACAATGTCATACATTCACCCCAGTACAGAGATCTGGGCCTAAATCCATCCTTTTTTTTGCTCACTATGCCACTCCAGTTTGAACCCAGTCATATGCAAAAAAGTATTGACCCTGTGCCTCATGAGAACAGTCCAGCCCGAACTGCCAAGCCAGGTCCTCCCTAGACTGTAAACTAGGCCTGGGCAAAATTTCTGTTCCGTTCGCGGAATTTGCGATAATTTGGCATTTCCGCGTTCCGCGGAGAGCGCGGAAATGTCAAAATTCCGCATTCCGCAGCTTTGCGATAATTTGGTTCTTGCTCGCGCTGTAAAATAATACATTCTCGCGCCCGCGCGATCGCCTTACCTGAATCCCCGCGTTCGCCGACAAGTTTTCCCGATCCGGTCGCGTTCTCCATGAGATGTTGTATTGTTTTAGCCATTTGCGCTGTCTCGCGACAGTTCGCGCCCGCAGTGACGTCATGCGTCGCGCGATCACGTCTTTCTTCTCGCGATCATGCACCGCGAGAAGAGTGAAAACAAGATGGCCGCGCCCGCAAGCGACCGCATGGGTAAGTTGGCGAGCCGTGAACACGCAGAAAATACCGCGAACGGGCGAGAAAAAAACTTCTGCATCTTCGCGATATTTCTGCGTGTTTGCGGAGATTTTAAACATTTTCGCGATAATTTGCGAAAGTCGCTTTCGCAAATTCCGCCCACCCCTACTGTAAACAAGCATCCCATGACCGGTTTTGGGGTTTCACCCCTCTTCAGCCAGGATAGGTTGATTCCAGTAGAAAGGAGAGCACGGGACCCACGTCTGGGCATAACCTTCCCACTCGGGGTGACAAATGCAAAAACAAAAGTTGATGTACAGAATGCAGAACAATGTCATATATTCACCCAAGTACAGAGATCTGGGTCTAAATCCATAGTTTTTTTGCTCATCATGTAATTCCATTTTGAACCCATCCATATGCAAATCAGTCTTGACCCTGTGCCTCATGGGAACTGTCCAGCCCGAACTGCCAAGCCAGGTCCTCCCTGGACTGGAAACAAGCATCGTAGGACTGGTTTCGGGGTTTCACCCTTCTTTAGCCAGGATAGCTTTATTCCAGTGGCATGGAAAGCAAGGGACCCACGTCTGGGCATAACCTTCCCACTCGGGGTGACAAATGCAAAAACAAAAGTTGATGGACAGAATGCAGAACAATGTCATACATTCACCCCAGTACAGAGATCGGGGCCTAAATCCATTTCTTTTTGCTCACCATGCCTTTTCAGTTTGAACCCAGCCATATGTAAATCAGTCCTGACCCTGTGCCTCGTGGGAACAGTCCAGCTCGAACTGCCAAGCCCGGTCCTCCCTGGACTGGAAACAATCTTCCAAGGACCGGTTTCGGGGTTTCACCCCTCTTCAGGCAGGATAGCTTGATTCTAGTGGCATGGAGAGCAAGGGACCCACGTCTGGACATAACCTTCCCACTTGGGGTGACAAATACAAAAAACACAGTTGATGGACAGAATGGAGAACAATGTCACACATTCACCCCAGTACAGAGATCTGGGCCTAAATCCATTTCTTTTTGCTCACCATGCCTTTTCAGTTTGAACCCAGCCATATGCAAATCAGTCCTGACCCTGTGCCTCGTGGGAACAGTCCAGCCCGAACTGCCAAACCAGGTCCTCCCTGGACTGGAAACAAGCATCCTAGGACCGATTTTGGGGTTTCACCCCTCTTCTGCCAGGATATCTTGATTCCAGTGGCATGGAGAGCACGGGACCACGTCTGGGCATACCCTTCCCACTCGGGGTGACAAATGGAAAAACAACAGTTGATGGACAGAATGCAGAACAATGTCATACATTCATCCCAGTACAGAGATCTGTGCCTAAATCCATTTCTTTTTGCTCACCATGCCTTTTCAGTTTGATCCCAGCCATATGCAAATCAGTCTTGACCCTGCGCCTCATGGGAACAGTCCAGCCCGAACTGCCAAGCCTGGTCCTCCCTGGATTGGAAGCAAGATTCCTAGGACCGGTTTTGGGGTTTCTCCCCTCTTCAGCGAATGGCTAGCTTGATTCCAGTGGCATGGAGAGCACGGGACCCACGTCTGGGCATACACCTCCCACTCGGGGTGACAAATGCAAAAACAAAAGTTGATGAACAGAATGCAGAACAATGTCATGCATTCACCCCAGTACAGAGATCTGGGCCTAAATCCATCTTTTTTTGCTCACAATGCCATTCCAGTTTGAACCCAGCCATATGCAAATCAGTCTTGACTCTGTGCCTCATGGGAACAGTCCAGCCCGAACTGCCAAGCCAGGTCCTCCCTGGACTGTAAACAAGCATCCTAGGACCGTTTTCGGGGTTTCACCCCTCTTCAGCCAGGATAGCTTGATTCCAGTAGCATGGAGAGCACGGGACCCACGTGTGGGCATACCCTTCCCACTCGGGGTGACAAATACAAAAACTAAAGTTGATGGACAGAATGCAGAACAATGTCATACATTCACCCCAGTACAGAGATCTGGGCCTAAATCCATCCTTTTTTTTGCTCACTATGCCACTCCAGTTTGAACCCAGTCATATGCAAAAAAGTATTGACCCTGTGCCTCATGAGAACAGTCCAGCCCGAACTGCCAAGCCAGGTCCTCCCTAGACTGTAAACTAGGCCTGGGCAAAATTTCTGTTCCGTTCGCGGAATTTGCGATAATTTGGCATTTCCGCGTTCCGCGGAGAGCGCGGAAATGTCAAAATTCCGCATTCCGCAGCTTTGCGATAATTTGGTTCTTGCTCGCGCTGTAAAATAATACATTCTCGCGCCCGCGCGATCGCCTTACCTGAATCCCCGCGTTCGCCGACAAGTTTTCCCGATCCGGTCGCGTTCTCCATGAGATGTTGTATTGTTTTAGCCATTTGCGCTGTCTCGCGACAGTTCGCGCCCGCAGTGACGTCATGCGTCGCGCGATCACGTCTTTCTTCTCGCGATCATGCACCGCGAGAAGAGTGAAAACAAGATGGCCGCGCCCGCAAGCGACCGCATGGGTAAGTTGGCGAGCCGTGAACACGCAGAAAATACCGCGAACGGGCGAGAAAAAAACTTCTGCATCTTCGCGATATTTCTGCGTGTTTGCGGAGATTTTAAACATTTTCGCGATAATTTGCGAAAGTCGCTTTCGCAAATTCCGCCCACCCCTACTGTAAACAAGCATCCCATGACCGGTTTTGGGGTTTCACCCCTCTTCAGCCAGGATAGGTTGATTCCAGTAGAAAGGAGAGCACGGGACCCACGTCTGGGCATAACCTTCCCACTCGGGGTGACAAATGCAAAAACAAAAGTTGATGTACAGAATGCAGAACAATGTCATATATTCACCCAAGTACAGAGATCTGGGTCTAAATCCATAGTTTTTTTGCTCATCATGTAATTCCATTTTGAACCCATCCATATGCAAATCAGTCTTGACCCTGTGCCTCATGGGAACTGTCCAGCCCGAACTGCCAAGCCAGGTCCTCCCTGGACTGGAAACAAGCATCGTAGGACTGGTTTCGGGGTTTCACCCTTCTTTAGCCAGGATAGCTTTATTCCAGTGGCATGGAAAGCAAGGGACCCACGTCTGGGCATAACCTTCCCACTCGGGGTGACAAATGCAAAAACAAAAGTTGATGGACAGAATGCAGAACAATGTCATACATTCACCCCAGTACAGAGATCGGGGCCTAAATCCATTTCTTTTTGCTCACCATGCCTTTTCAGTTTGAACCCAGCCATATGTAAATCAGTCCTGACCCTGTGCCTCGTGGGAACAGTCCAGCTCGAACTGCCAAGCCCGGTCCTCCCTGGACTGGAAACAATCTTCCAAGGACCGGTTTCGGGGTTTCACCCCTCTTCAGGCAGGATAGCTTGATTCTAGTGGCATGGAGAGCAAGGGACCCACGTCTGGACATAACCTTCCCACTTGGGGTGACAAATACAAAAAACACAGTTGATGGACAGAATGGAGAACAATGTCACACATTCACCCCAGTACAGAGATCTGGGCCTAAATCCATTTCTTTTTGCTCACCATGCCTTTTCAGTTTGAACCCAGCCATATGCAAATCAGTCCTGACCCTGTGCCTCGTGGGAACAGTCCAGCCCGAACTGCCAAACCAGGTCCTCCCTGGACTGGAAACAAGCATCCTAGGACCGATTTTGGGGTTTCACCCCTCTTCTGCCAGGATATCTTGATTCCAGTGGCATGGAGAGCACGGGACCACGTCTGGGCATACCCTTCCCACTCGGGGTGACAAATGGAAAAACAACAGTTGATGGACAGAATGCAGAACAATGTCATACATTCACCCCAGTACAGAGATCTGTGCCTAAATCCATTTCTTTTTGCTCACCATGCCTTTTCAGTTTGATCCCAGCCATATGCAAATCAGTCTTGACCCTGCGCCTCATGGGAACAGTCCAGCCCGAACTGCCAAGCCTGGTCCTCCCTGGATTGGAAGCAAGATTCCTAGGACCGGTTTTGGGGTTTCTCCCCTCTTCAGCGAATGGCTAGCTTGATTCCAGTGGCATGGAGAGCACGGGACCCACGTCTGGGCATACACCTCCCACTCGGGGTGACAAATGCAAAAACAAAAGTTGATGAACAGAATGCAGAACAATGTCATGCATTCACCCCAGTACAGAGATCTGGGCCTAAATCCATCTTTTTTTGCTCACAATGCCATTCCAGTTTGAACCCAGCCATATGCAAATCAGTCTTGACTCTGTGCCTCATGGGAACAGTCCAGCCCGAACTGCCAAGCCAGGTCCTCCCTGGACTGTAAACAAGCATCCTAGGAAAGGTTTTGGGGTTTCTCCCTCTTCAGCAGGTGGCTGGCTTGATTCCAGTGGCATGGAGAGCACGGGACCCATGTCTGGGCATACACCTCCCACTCTGGGTGACAAATGCAAAAACAGAAGTTGATGAACAGAATGCAGAACAATGTCATGCATTCACCCCAGTACAGAGATCTGGGCCTAAATCCATCTTTTTTTTCTCACCATGCCATTCCAGTTTGAACCCAGCCATATGCAAATCGGTCTTGACCCTGTGCCTCATGCGAACAGTCCAGCCCGGACTACCAAGCCAGGTCCTCCCTGGACTGGAAACAAGCATACTAGGACCGGTTTCGGGTTTGACCCATCTTCAGCCAGGATAGCTTTATTCCAGTGGCATGGAGAGCACGGGACCCACGTCTGGGCATACCCTTCCCACTCGGGGTGACAAATGCAAAAACAAAAGTTAATGGACAGAATGCAGAACAATGTCATACATTCACCCCAGTACAGAGATCTGGGCCTAAATCCATAGTTTTTTTGCTACCATGCCATTCCAGTTTGAACGTAGCCATATGCAAATCAGTCTTGACCCTGTGCCTCATGGTAACAGTCCAGCCCGAACTGCCAAGCCAGGTCCTCCCTGTACTAGAAACAAGCATCCTAGGACCGGTTTCGGGGTTTCACTCCTCTTCAGCCAGGATAGCTTGATTCCAGTGGCATGGAGAGCAAGGGACCCACATCTAGGCATAACCTTCCCACTCGGGGTGACAAATGCAAAAACAAAAGTTGATGGACAGAATGCAGAACAATGTCATAAATTCACCCCAGTACAGAGATCTGGGCCTACATCAATCGTTTTTGTACTCACCATGCCTTTCCAGTTTGAACTTAGCCATATGCAAATCAGTCTTCACCCTGTGCCTCATGGCAACAGTCCAGACTGAACAGCCAAGCCAGGTCCTCCCTGGACTGGAAACAAGCATCCTAGGACCGGTTTCGGCGTTTCACTCCTCTTCAGCCAGGATAGCTTGATTCCAGTGGCATGGAGAGCACGGGACCCACGTCTGGGCATACACTTTCCACTCGGGGTGACAAATGCAAAAACAAAAGTTGATGGACAGAATGCAGAACAATGTCATAAATTCACCCCAGTACAGAGATCTGGGCCTACATCAATCGTTTTTGTACTCACTATGCCACTCCAGTTTGAACCCAGCCATATGCAAAGCAGTCTTGACCCTGTGCCTCATGCGAACAGTCCAGCCCGGACTACCAAGCCAAGTCCTCCCTGGACTGGAAACAAGCATACTAGGACCGGTTTCGGGTTTGACCCATCTTCAGCCAGGATAGCTTTATTCCAGTGGCATGGAGAGCACGGGACCCACGTCTGGGCATACTCTTCCCACTCGGGTTGACAAATGCAAAAACAAAAGTTAATGGACAGAATGCAGAACAATGTCATACATTCACCCCAGTACAGAGATCTGGGCCTAAATCCATAGTTTTTTTGCTACCATGCCATTCCAGTTTGAACTTAGCCACATGCAAATCAGTCTTGACCCTGTGCCTCATGGTAACAGTCCAGGCCGAACTGCCAAGCCAGGTCCTCCCTGGACTGGAAACAAGCATCCTAGGACCGTTTTCGGGGTTTCACCCCTCTTCAGCAAGAATAGCTTGATTCCAGTGGCATGGAGAGCACGGGACCGACGTCTGGGCATACCCTTCCCACTCGCGGTGACAAATGCAAAAACAACAGTTGATGGACAGAATGCAGAACAATGTCATACATTCACCCCAGTATTGAGATCTGGGCCTAAATCCATCGTTTTTTTGCTTTACTATGCCATTCCAGTTTGATCCCAGCCATATGCAAAACAGTCTTGACACTGCGCCTCATGGAAACAGTCCAGCCCGAACTGCCAAGCCAGGTCATCCTTGGACTGGAAACAAACATCCTAGGACCAGTTTCGGGGTTTCACCCCGCTTCAGCCAGGATAGCTTGATTCCAGTGGCATGGAGAGCACGGGACCACGTGTGGGCATACCCTTCCCACTCGGGGTGACAAATACAAAAACAAAAGTTGATGGACAGAATGCATAACAATGTCATTTTCACCCCAGTACAGAGATCTGGGCCTAAATCCATCGTTTTTTTGCTCACCATGCCATTCCAGTTTGAACCCAGCCATATGCAAATCAGTCTTGACCCTGTGCCTCATGGGAACAGTCCAGCCCGAAATGCCAAGCCAGGTCCTCCCTGGACTGGAAACAAGCATTCTAGGACCGGTATTGGGGTTTCACCCCTCTTCACCCAGGATAGCTTGATTCCAGTGGAATGGAGAGCACGGGACCCACGTCTGGGCATAACCTTCCTACTCGGGGTGACAAATGCAAAAACAAAAGTTGATGTACAGAATGCAGAACAATGTCATACATTCACCCAAGTACAGAGATCTCGGCCTAAATCCATCGTTTTTTTGCTCACCATGCCATTCCAGTATGAACCCTGCCATATGCAAATCAGTCTTGACCCTGTGCCTCATGGGAACTGTCCAGCCTGAATTGCCAAGCCAGGTCCTCCCTGGACTGTAAACAAGCATCCTAGGACCGGTTTCGCGGTTTCACCCCTCTTCAGCTAGGATAGCTTTATTACAGTGGCATGGAGAGCAAGGGACCCACGTCTGGGCATAACCTTCCCACTCGGGGTGACAAATGCAAAAACAAAAGTTGATGTACAGAATGCAGAACAATGTCATATATTCACCCAAGTACAGAGATCTGGGTCTAAATCCATCGTTTATTTGCTCACCATGCCATTCCATTTTGAACCCAGCCATATGCAAATCAGTCTTGATCCTGTGCCTCATGGGAACAGTCCAGCCCGAACTCCAAAGCCAGGTCCTCCCTGGACTGGAAACAAGCATCCTATGACCGGTTTTGGGTTTTTACCCCTCTTCAGCCAGGGTAGCTTGATTCCCGTGGCATGGAGAGAACGGGACCCATGTCTGAGGATACCCTTCCCACTCGGGGTGACAAATGCAAAAACAACAGTTGATGTACAGAATGCAGAACAATGTCATACATTCACCCCAGTACAGAGATCTGGGCCTAAATCCATCCTTTTTATGCTCACCGTGCCATTCCAGTTTGAAACCAACCATATGCAAATCAGTCTTGACCCTGCGCCTCATGGGAACAGTCCAGCCCGAACTCCAAAGCCAGGTCCTCCCTGGACTGGAAACAAGCATCCTATGACCGGTTTTGGGTTTTCACCCCTCTTCAGCCAGGGTAGCTTGATTCCCGTGGCATGGAGAGAACGGGACCCACGTCTGGGCATACCCTTCCCACTCGGGGTGACAAATGCAAAAACAAAAGTTGATGGACAGTATGCAGAACAATGTCATGCATTCACCCCAGTACAGAGATCTGGGCCTAAATCCATTGCTTATTGCTCACCATACCTTTCCAGTTTGAACCCAGCCATATGCAAATCAGTCCTGACCCTGTGCCTCATGTGAACAGTCCAGCCCGAACTGCCAAGCCCGGTCGTCTCTGGACTGGAAACAATCTTCCGAGGACCGGTTTCGGGGTTTCACCCCTCTTCAGGCAGGATAGCTTGATTCCAGTGGCATGGAGAGCACGGGACCTACTTCCGGGCATACCCTTCCCACTCAGGGTGACAAATGCAAAAACAACAGGTGATGGACAGAATGCAGTACAATGTCATACATTCACCCCAGGTCTGAGATCTGGGCCTAAATCCATCGTTTTTTTGCTCACCATGCCCTTCCAGTTTGAACCCAGCCATATGCAAATCAGTCTTCACCCTGTGCCTCATGGAAACAGACCAGCCCGAATAGCCAAGCCAGGTCCCCACTGGACTGAAAACAAGCATCCTAGGACCGGTTCTGGGGTTTCATCCCTCTTCAGCCAGGATAGCTTGATTCCAGTGGCATGGAGAGCACGGGACCAACGTCTGGGCATACCCTTCCCACTCCGGGTCAGAAATGCAAAAACAAAAGTTGATGGACAGAATGCAGAACAATGTCATACATTCACCCCAGTACAGAGATCTGTGCCTAAATCCATCGTTTTTTTGCTCACCATGTCACTCAAGTTTGAACCCAGCCACATGCAAATCGGTCTTAACCCTGTGACTCATGGGAACAGTCCAGCCCGAACTGCCAAGCCAGGTCCTCCCTGGACAGGAAACAAGCATCCTAGGCCCGGTTTTGGGGTTTCACCCCTCTTCAGCCAGGATAGCTTGATTCCAGTGGAATGGAGATTACGGGACCCACGTCTGGGCATAACCTTCCCACTCGGGGTGACAAATGCAAAAACAAAAGTTGATGTACAGAATGCAGGACAATGTCATACATTCACCCAAGTACAGAGATCTGGGCCTAAATCCATTGTTTTTTTGCTCACCATGCCATTCCAGTTTGAACCCATCCATATGCAAATCAGTCTTGACCCTTTGCCTCATGGGAACTGTCCAGCCTGAACTGCCAAGCCAGGTCCTCCCTGGCCTGAAAACAAGCATCGTAGGACCGGTTTCGGGGTGTCACCCCTCTTCAGCCAGGATAGCTTGATTCTAGTGGCATGGAGATCAAGGGACTCACATCTAGGCATAACCTTCCCACTCGGGGTGACAAATGCAAAAACAAAAGTTGATGGAAAGAATGCAGAACAATTTCATACATTCACCCCAGTACAGAGATCTGGACCTAAATCCATTGTTTGTTTGCTCACCTTGCCATTCCAGTTTGAACCCAGCCATATGCAAATCAGTCTTGACCCTGTGCCTCATGGGAACAGTCGAGTCCGAACTGCCAAGCCAGGTCCTCCCTGGACTGGAAACAAGCATCCTAGGAACGGTTTCGGGATTTAACCCCTCTTGAGCCAGGATAGCTTGATTCCAGTGGCATGTAGAGTAGGGGACTCACGTATGAGGATACCCTTCCCACTCGGGGTGACATATGCAACAACAACAGTTGATGGACAGAATGCAGAACAATGTCATACATTCACCCCAGTACAGAGATCTGGGCCTAAATCCATCCTTTTTATGCTCACTGTGCCATTCCAGTTAGAAACCAGCCATGTGCACATCAGTCTTGACCCGGTGCCTCATGGGAACAGTCCTGCCCAAACTGCCAAACCAGGTCCTCCCTGGACTGGAAACAAGCATCCTAGGACCGGTTTTGGGGTTTCACCCCTCTTCAGCCAGGATAGCTTGATTCCAGTGGCATGGAGAGCACTGGACCCACGTCTGGGCATACCCTTCCCACTCGGGGTGACAAATGCAAAAACAAAAGTTGATGGACAGAATGCAGAACAATGTCATACATTCACCCCAGTACATCGATCTGGGCCTAAATCCATAGTTTTTTTGCTCACTATGCCACTCCAGTTTGAACCCAGGCATATGCAAATCAGTCTTGACCCTGTGCCTCATGGGAACAGTCCGGCCTGAACTGCCAAACCAGGTCCTCCCTGGACTGTAAACAAGCATCCTAGGACCGGTTTTGGGGTTTCACCCCTCTTCAGCTAGGATATCTTGATTCCAGTGGCATTGAGAGCAGGGGATGAGGATACCCTTCCCACTCGGGGTGACAAATGCAACAACAACAGTTGATGGACAGAATGCAGAACAATGTTATACCTTCACCCCAGTACAGAGTTCTGGGCCTAAATCCATCATTTTTTTGCTCACTATGCCACTCCAGTTTGAACCCAGCCATATGCGAATCAGTCTTGTCCCAGTGCCTCATGGGAACAGTCCGGCCTGAACTGCCAAGTCAGGTCCTCCCTGGACTGTAAACAAGCATCCTAGGACCGGTTTCGGGGTTTCACCCCTCTTCAGCCAGGATAGCTTGATTCCAGTGCCATTGAGAGCAGGGGACCCACGTTTGAGGATACCCTTCCCACTCGGGGTGACAAATTCAACAACAACAGTTGATGGACAGAATGCAGAACAATGTTATACATTCACCCCAGTACAGAGATCTGGGCCTAAATCCATAGCTTTTTGCTCACTATGCCTTTCCAGTTTGAACCCAGCCATATGCAAATCAGTCCTGACCCTGAGCCTCATGGGAACAGTCCAGCCTGAACTGCCAAGCCCGGTCCTCCCTGGACTGGAAACAAGCTTCCGAGGACCGGTTTCAGGGTTTCACCCCTCTTTAGGCAGGATAGCTTGATTCCAGTGGCATGGAGAGCACGGGACCCACGTCTGGGCATACCCTTCCCACTCGGGGTGACAAATGCAAAAACAACAGTTGATGAACAGAATGCAGAACACTGTCATACATTCACCCCAGTACAGAGATCTGGGCCTAAATCCATCGTTTTTTTGCTCACCATGCCATTCCAGTTTGAACCCAGCCACATGCAAATCGGTCTTAACCCTGTGCCTCATGGTAACAGTCCAGCCCGAACTGCCAATCCCGGTCCTCCCTGGACTGGAAGCAAGCATCCTAGGACCGGTTTCGGGGTTTCACCCCTCTTCCGCCAGGATAGCTTGATTCCAGTGGCATGGAGAGCACAGGACCCACGTCTGGGCATAACCTTCCCACTCGGGGTGACAAATGCAAAAACAAAAGTTGATGTACAGAATGCAGAACAATGTCATACATTCACCAAAGTACAGAGATCTGGGCCTAAATCCATCGTTTTTTTGCTCACCATGCCACTCCAGTTTGAACCCAGTCATATGCAAATCAGTCTTGACCCTGTGCCTCATGGGAACTGTCCAGACTGAATTGCCAAGCCAGGTCCTCCCTGGACTGGAAACAAGCATCGTAGGACCGGTTTCGGGGTTTCACCCATCTTCAGCCAGGATAGCTTGATTCCAGTGGCATGGAGAGCAAGGGACCCACGTCTGGGCACAACCTTTCCACTCGGAGTAACAAATACAAAAACAAAAGTTGATGGACAGAATGCAGAACAATGTCATACATTCACCCCAGTACAGAGATCTGGAACTAAATCCATCCTTTTTATGCTCACCATGCCATTCCAGTTTGAAACCAGCCATATGCAAATCAGTCTTGACCCTGTGCCTCATGGGAACAGTCGAGCCCGAACTGCCAAGCCAGGTCCTCCCTGGACTGGAAACAAGCATCCTAGGAACGGTTTTGGGATTTCACCCCTCTTGAGCCAGGATAGCTTGATTCCAGTGGCATGGAGAGCAGGGGACCCACGTCTGAGGATACCCTTCCCACTTGGGGTGACAAATGCAAAAACAAAAGTTGATGCAGAGAATGCAGAACAATGTCATACATTTCTCCCAGTATAGAGATCTGGGAATAAATCCATCCTTTTTATGCTCACCGTGCCATTCCAGTTTGAAACCAGTCATATGCAAATCAGTCTTGACCCTGTGCCTCATGGGAACAGTTCAGCCCAAACTGCCAAGCCAGGTCCTCCCTGGACTGTAGACAAGCATCCTAGGACCGGTTTAGGGGTTTCACCCCTCTTCAGTAAAGGATAGCTTAATTCGAGTGGCATGGAGAGCACTGGACCCACGTCTGGGTATACCCTTCCCACTCGGGGTGACAAATGCAAAAACAAAGTATGATGAACAGAATGTAGAACAATGTCATACATTCACCCCAGTACAGAGACTTGTGCCTAAATACATTGCTTTTTGCTCACCATGCCTTTCCAGTTTGAACTCAGCTATATGCAAATCAGCCATGACCCTGTGCCTCATGGGAACAGTCCAGCCTGAACTGCCAAGCCCGATCCTCCCTGGACTGGAAACAAGCTTCCGAGGACCGGTTTTGGGGTTTCACCCCTCTTCAGGCAGGATAGCTTGATTCCAGTGGCATAGAGGGCACGGGACCCACGTCTGGGCATACCCTTCCCAATCAGGTGACAAATGCAAAAACAAA
This sequence comes from Triturus cristatus, assembly GCF_964204655.1. Taxonomy (NCBI): domain Eukaryota; kingdom Metazoa; phylum Chordata; class Amphibia; order Caudata; family Salamandridae; genus Triturus; species Triturus cristatus. Next base: position 877,612,157 of record NC_140579.1, read on the forward strand.
AGTTGATGGACAGAATGCAGAACAATGTCATCAATTTACCCCAGTACAGAGATCTGGGCCTACATCAATCGTTTTTGTGCTCACCATGCCTTTCCAGTTTGAACCCAGCCATATGCAAATCAGTCCTGACCCTGTGCCTCATGGGAACAGTCCAGCCCGAACTGCAAAGCCAGGTCCTCCCTGGACTGGAAACAAGCATCCTAGGACCGGTTTTGGGGTTTCACCCCGCTTCAGCCAGGATAGCTTGATTCCACTGGCATGGAGAGCACGGGACCCACGTGTGGGCATACCCTTCCCACTCGGGGTGACAAATACAAAAACAAAAGTTGATGGACAGAATGTAGAACAATGTAAAACATTCACCCCAGTACAGAGATCTGGGCCTGAATCCATAGTTTTTTTGCTCAACATACCATTCTAGTTTGAACTCAGCCATATGCAAATCAGTCTTGACCCTGTGCCTCATGTGAACAGTCCGGCCTGAACTGCCAAGCCAGGTCCTCCCTGGACTGGAAACAAGCATCCTAGAACCAGTTTTGGGGTTTCACCTCTCTTCAGCCAGGGTAGCTTGATTCCAATGGCACGGAGAGCACGGGACCCACGTCTGGGCATACCCTTCCCACTCGGGGTGACTAATGCAAAAACAACAGTTGATGGACAAAATGCAGAACAATGTCATACATTCACCACAGTACAGAGATCTGGGCCTAAATCCATCTTTTTTTGCTCACCATATCATTCCAGTTTGAACCCAGCCATATGCAAATCAGTCTTGACCCTGTGCCTCATGGGAACAGTCTAGCCCAAACTGCCAAGCCAGGTCCTCCCTGGACTGGAAACAAGCATCCTAGGACCAGTTTCGGGGTTTCACCCCTCTTCAGCCAGGATAGCTTGATTCCAGTGGCATGGAGAGCACGGGACCCACGTCTGGGCATACCTTCCACACTCGGTGTGACAAATGCAAAAACAACAGTTGATGGACAGAATGCAGAACAATGTCATACATTCACCCCAGTACAGAGATCGGGGCCTAAATCCATCGTTTTTTTGCTCACTATGCCACTCCAGTTTGAACCCAGCCATATGCAAAAAAGTATTGACCCTGTGCCTCATGGGAACAGTCTAGCCCGAACTGCCAAGCCAGGTCTTCCCTGGACTGTAAACAAGCATTATAGGACCGGTTTTGGGGGTTCACCCCTCTTCAGCCAGGATAGCTTGATTCCAGTGGCATGGAGAGCACGGGACCACGTCTGGGCATACCATTCCCACTCGGGGTGACAAATGGAAAAACAACAGTTGATGGACAGAATGCATAACAATGTCATACATTCACCCCAGTACAGAGATCTGGGCCTAAATCCATTGCTTTTTGCTCACCATGCCTTTTCAGTTTGAACCCAGCCATATGCAAATCAGTCCTGACCCTGTGCCTCATGGGAACAGTCCATCCTGAACTGCCATACCCGGTCCTCCCTGGACTGAAAACAAGCATCCTTGGACCGGTTTCGGGGTTTCATACCTCTTCAGCCAGGATAGCTTGATTCCAGTGGCATGGAGAGCACGGGACCAACGTCTGGAAATACCCTTCCCACTCCGGGTGAGAAATGCAAAAACAAAAGTTGATGGACAGAATGCAGAACAATGTCCTACATTCAACCCAGTACAGAGATCTGTGCCTAAATCCATCGTTTTTTTGCTCACCATGCCACTCCAGTTTGAACCCAGCCATATGCAAATCAGTCTTGACCCTGTGCCTCATGGGAACAGTCCAGCCCGAACTGCCAAGCCAGGTCCTCCCTGGACTGTAAACAAGCCTCCTAGGACCAGTTTTGTGGTTTCATACCTCTTCAGCCCGGATAGCTTGATTCCAGTGGCATGGAGAGCACGGGACCAACGTCTGGAAATACCCTTCCCACTCCGGGTGAGAAATGCAAAAACAAACGTTGATGTACAGAATGCAGAACAATGTCATATATTCACCCAAGTACAGAGATCTGGGCATAAATCCATCGTTTTTTTGCATACCATGCCATTCCAGGTTGAACCCAGCCATATGCAAATCAGTTCTGACCCTGTGCCTCATGGGAACAGTCCAGCCCGAACTGCCAAGCCCGGTCCTCCCTGGACTGGAAACAAGCTTCCAAGGACCGGTTTTGAGGTTTCAACCCTCTTCAGCCAGGATAGCTTGATTCCAGTGGCATGGAGAGCACGGGACCCAATTCTGGGCATACCCTTCCCACTCGGGGTGACAAATGCAAAAACAAAAGTTGATGGACAGAATGCAGAACAATGTCATACATTCACCCCAGTACAGAGATCTGGGCCTAAATCCATCGTTTTTTTGCTCACTATGCCACTCCAGTTTGAACCTAGCCATATGCACATCAGCCTTGACCTTGTGCCTCATGGGAACAGTCCAGCCCGAACTGTCAAGCCAGGCCTCCCTGGACTGGAAGCAAGAATCCTAGGACCGGTTTCAGGGTTTCACCCCTCTTCAGCAAGTGGCTAGCTTGATTCCAGTGGCATGGAGAGCACGGGACCCACGTCTGGGCATACCCCTCCCACTCGGGGTGACAAATGCAAAAACAAAAGTTGATGAACAGAATGCAGAACAATGTCATGCATTCACCCCAGTACAGAGATCTGGGCCTAAATCCATCTTTTTTTGCTCACCATACTATTCCAGTTTGAACCCAGCCATATGCAAATCAGTCTTTAACCTGTGCCTCATGGGAACAGTCCAGCCCGAACTGCCAATCCAGGTCCTCCCTGGACTGTAAACAAGCATCCTAGGACCAGTTTTGGGGTTTCACCTCTCTTCAGCCAGGGTAGCTTGATTGCAGTGGCATGGAGAGCACGGGACCTACGTCTGGGCATACCCTTCCCACTCGGGGTGACAAATGCAAAAACAAAATTTGATGGACAGAATGTAGAACAATGTCATACATTCACCCCAGTACAGAGACTTGTGCCTAAATCCATTGCTTTTTGCTCACCATGCCATTCCAGTTTGAACCCAGCCATATGCAAATCAGTCTTGACCCTGTGCCTCATGGGAACTGTCCAGCCCGAACTGCCAAGCCAGGTCCTCCCTGGACTGGAAACAAGCATCCTAGGACCAGTTTTGGGGTTTCACCTCTCTTCAGCCAGGGTAGCTTGATTGCGGTGGCATGGAGAGCACGGGACCTACGTCTGGGCATACCCTTCCCACTCGGGGTGACAAATGCAAAAACAAAATTTGATGGACAGAATGTAGAACAATGTCATACATTCACCCCAGTACAGAGACTTGTACCTAAATCCATTGCTTTTTGCTCACCATGCCATTCCAGTTTGAACCCAGCCATATGCAAATCAGTCTTGACCCTGTGCCTCATGGGAACTGTCCAGCCCGAACTGCCAAGCCAGGTCCTCCCTGGACTGGAAACAAGCATCGTAGGACCGGTTTTTGGATTTCACCCCTCTTCAGCCAGGATAGCTTGATTCCAGTGGCATGGAGAGCACGGGACCCACGTCTGGGCATACCCTTCCCACTCGGGGTGACAAATGCAAAAACAAGAGTTGATAGACAGAATGCAGAACAATGTCATATATTCACCCCAGTACAGAGATTTGGGCCTAAATCCATTGTTTGTTTGCCAACCATGCCATTCCACTTTGAACCCAGCCATATGCAAATCAGTGTTGACCCTGTGCCTCATGGGAACAGTCCAGCCCGAACTGCCAAGCCAGGTCCTCCCTGGACTGGAAACAAATATCCTAGGAAGGTTTCAGGGTTTCACCCCTCTTCAGCCAGGATAGCGTTATTCCAGTTGAATGGAGAGCATGGGACCCATGTCTGGGCATACCCTTCCCACTCGGGGTGACAAATGCAAAAACAAAAGTTGATGGACAGAATGCAGAACAATGTCATAAATTCACCCCAGTACAGAGATCTGGGCCTACATGAATCGTTTTTGTACTCACCATGCCTTTCCAGTTTGAACTTAGCCATATGCAAATCATTCTTGACCCTGTGCCTCATGGGAACAGTCCAGCCCGAACTGCAAAGTCAGGTCCTCCCTGGATTGGAAACAAGCATCCTAGGACCGTTTTCGGGGTTATGCCCCTCTTCAGCCAGGATAGCTTGATTCCAGTGGCATAGAGAGCACAGGAACCACATCTGGGCATACCCTTCCCACTAGGGGTGACAAATGCAAAAACAAAAGTTGATGAACAGAATGGAGAACAATGTCATACATTCACCCCTGTACAGAGATCTGGGCCTAAATCCATCGTTTTTTGCTCACAATGCCATTCCAGAACGATCCCAGCCATATGCAAATCAGTCTTGACCCAGCGCCTCATGGGAACAGTCCAGCCCGAACTGCCAAGCCAGATCCTCCCTGGACTGGAAGCAAGAATCCTAGGACCGGTTTCAGGGTTTCACCCTTCTTCAGCAAGTGGCTAGCTCGATTCCAGTGGCTTGGAGAGCACGGGACCCACGTCTGGGCATACCCCTCCCACTCGGGGTGACAAATGCAAAAACAAAAGTTGATGAACAGAATGCAGAACAATGTCATGCATTCACCCCAGTACAGAGATCTGGGCCTAAATCCATCTTTTTTTGCTCACCATGCTATTCCAGTTTGAACCCAGCCATATGTAAATCAGTCTTCACCCTGTGCCTCATGGGAACAGTCCAGCCCGAACTGCCAATCCAGGTCCTCCCTGGACTGTAAACAAGCATCCTAAAACCGGTTTTAGGGTTTCACCCCTCTTCAGCCAGGATAGCTTGATTCCAGTGGAATGGAGAGTACGGGACCCACGTCTGGGCATAACCTTCCCACTCGGGGTGAAAAATGCAAAAACAAAATTTGATGGACAGAATGTAGAACAATGTCATACATTCACCCCAGTACAGAGACTTGTGCCTAAATCCATTGCTTTTTGCTCACCATGCCATTCCAGTTTGAACCCAGCCATATGCAAATCAGCCTTGACCTTGTGCCTCATGGGAACAGTCCAGCCCGAACTGTCAAGCCAGGCCTCCCTGGACTGGAAGCAAGAATCCTAGGACCGGTTTCAGGGTTTCACCCCTCTTCAGCAAGTGGCTAGCTTGATTCCAGTGGCATGGAGAGCACGGGACCCACGTCTGGGCATACCCCTCCCACTCGGGGTGACAAATGCAAAAACAAAAGTTGATGAACAGAATGCAGAACAATGTCATGCATTCACCCCAGTACAGAGATCTGGGCCTAAATCCATCTTTTTTTGCTCACCATACTATTCCAGTTTGAACCCAGCCATATGCAAATCAGTCTTTAACCTGTGCCTCATGGGAACAGTCCAGCCCGAACTGCCAATCCAGGTCCTCCCTGGACTGTAAACAAGCATCCTAGGACCAGTTTTGGGGTTTCACCTCTCTTCAGCCAGGGTAGCTTGATTGCAGTGGCATGGAGAGCACGGGACCTACGTCTGGGCATACCCTTCCCACTCGGGGTGACAAATGCAAAAACAAAATTTGATGGACAGAATGTAGAACAATGTCATACATTCACCCCAGTACAGAGACTTGTGCCTAAATCCATTGCTTTTTGCTCACCATGCCATTCCAGTTTGAACCCAGCCATATGCAAATCAGTCTTGACCCTGTGCCTCATGGGAACTGTCCAGCCCGAACTGCCAAGCCAGGTCCTCCCTGGACTGGAAACAAGCATCCTAGGACCAGTTTTGGGGTTTCACCTCTCTTCAGCCAGGGTAGCTTGATTGCGGTGGCATGGAGAGCACGGGACCTACGTCTGGGCATACCCTTCCCACTCGGGGTGACAAATGCAAAAACAAAATTTGATGGACAGAATGTAGAACAATGTCATACATTCACCCCAGTACAGAGACTTGTACCTAAATCCATTGCTTTTTGCTCACCATGCCATTCCAGTTTGAACCCAGCCATATGCAAATCAGTCTTGACCCTGTGCCTCATGGGAACTGTCCAGCCCGAACTGCCAAGCCAGGTCCTCCCTGGACTGGAAACAAATATCCTAGGAAGGTTTCAGGGTTTCACCCCTCTTCAGCCAGGATAGCGTTATTCCAGTTGAATGGAGAGCATGGGACCCATGTCTGGGCATACCCTTCCCACTCGGGGTGACAAATGCAAAAACAAAAGTTGATGGACAGAATGCAGCACAATGTCATAAATTCACCCCAGTACAGAGATCTGGGCCTACATGAATCGTTTTTGTACTCACCATGCCTTTCCAGTTTGAACTTAGCCATATGCAAATCATTCTTGACCCTGTGCCTCATGGGAACAGTCCAGCCCGAACTGCAAAGTCAGGTCCTCCCTGGATTGGAAACAAGCATCCTAGGACCGTTTTCGGGGTTATGCCCCTCTTCAGCCAGGATAGCTTGATTCCAGTGGCATAGAGAGCACAGGAACCACATCTGGGCATACCCTTCCCACTAGGGGTGACAAATGCAAAAACAAAAGTTGATGAACAGAATGGAGAACAATGTCATACATTCACCCCTGTACAGAGATCTGGGCCTAAATCCATCGTTTTTTGCTCACAATGCCATTCCAGAACGATCCCAGCCATATGCAAATCAGTCTTGACCCAGCGCCTCATGGGAACAGTCCAGCCCGAACTGCCAAGCCAGATCCTCCCTGGACTGGAAGCAAGAATCCTAGGACCGGTTTCAGGGTTTCACCCTTCTTCAGCAAGTGGCTAGCTCGATTCCAGTGGCATGGAGAGCACGGGACCCACGTCTGGGCATACCCCTCCCACTCGGGGTGACAAATGCAAAAACAAAAGTTGATGAACAGAATGCAGAACAATGTCATGCATTCACCCCAGTACAGAGATCTGGGCCTAAATCCATCTTTTTTTGCTCACCATGCTATTCCAGTTTGAACCCAGCCATATGTAAATCAGTCTTCACCCTGTGCCTCATGGGAACAGTCCAGCCCGAACTGCCAATCCAGGTCCTCCCTGGACTGTAAACAAGCATCCTAAAACCGGTTTTAGGGTTTCACCCCTCTTCAGCCAGGATAGCTTGATTCCAGTGGAATGGAGAGTACGGGACCCACGTCTGGGCATAACCTTCCCACTCGGGGTGAAAAATGCAAAAACAAAATTTGATGTACAGAATTCAGAACAATGTCATATATTCACCCAAGTACAGAGATCTGGGCGTAAATCCATTGTTTTTTTGCTCACCATGCCATTCCAGTTTGAACCCAGCCATATGCAAATCAGTCTTGACCCTGTGCCTCATGGGAACTGTCCAGCCCGAACTGCCAAGCCAGGCTTCCCTGGACTGTAAACAAGCATCCTAGGACCGGTTTTGGGGTTTCTCCCCTCTTCAGCCAGGATAGCTTGATTGCAGTGGCATGGAGAGCACGGGACCCCCGTCTGGGCATACCCTTCCCACTCGGGGTGACAAATGCAAAAACAAAGATTGATGGACAGAATGTAGAACAATGTCATACATTCACCCCAGTACTGAGACCTGGGCCTAAATCCATCGTTTTTTTGCTCACCATGCCATTCCAGTTTGAACCCAGCCATATGCAAATCAGTCTTGACCCTGTGCCTCATGGGAACAGTCCAGCCCGAACAGCCAAGCCAGGTCCTCACTGGACTGAAAACAAGCATCCTAGGACCGGTTTCAGGGTTTCATGCCTCTTCAGCCAGGATAGCTTGATTCCAGTGGCATGGAGAGCACAGGACCAATGTCTGGGCATACCCTTCCCACTCGGGGTGAGAAATGCAAAAACAAAAGTTGATGGACAGAATGCAGAACAATGTCATACATTCACCCCAGTACAGAGATATGTACCTACATCCATCGTTTTTTTGCTCACCATGCCACTCCAATTTGAACCCAGCCATATGCAAATCAGTCTTGACCCTGTGCCTCATGGGAACTGCCCAGCCCGAACTGCCAAGCCAGGTCCTCCCTGGACTGGAAACAAGCATCGTAGGACCGGTTTTGGGGTTTCACCCCTCTTCAGCCTGGATAGCGTTATTCCAGTTGCATGGAGAGGACGGGACCCACGTCTGGGCATACCCTTCCCACTCGGTGTGACAAATGCAAAAACAAAAGTTGATGGACAGAATGCAGAACAATGTCAAAAATTCACCCCAGTACCGAGATCTGGGCCTACATCAATCGTTTTTGTGCTCACCATGCCTTTCCAGTTTTAACCCAGCCATATGCAAATCAGTCCAGACCCTGTGCCTCATGGGAACAATCCAGCCCGAACTGCCAAGCCAGGTTCTCCCTGAACTGGAAACAAGCATCCTAGAACTGGTTTCGGGGTTTCACCCCTCTTCTGCCAGGATAGCTTGATGCCAGTGGCATGGAGAGCATGAGATTCACGTCTGGGCATACCCTTCACACTCAGGGTGACAAATGCAAAAACAAAAGTTAATGGACAGAATGCAGAACAATGTCATACATTCACCCCAGTACAGAGATCTGGGCCTAAATCTATCGTTTTTTTGCTTACCATGCTATTCCAGTTTGAACTTAGCCAAATGCCAATCAGTTTTGACCCTGTGCCTCATGGGAAATGTCCAGCCGGAACTGCAAAGCCAGTTCCTCCCTGGACTGGAAGCATGCATCCTAGGACCGGTTTCGTGGTTTCACCCCGCTTCAGCCAGGATAGCTTGATTCCAGTGGCACGGAGAGCATGGGACCCACGTCTGGGCATACCCTTCCCACTCGGGGTGACAAATGCAAAAACAACAGTTGATGGACAGAATGCAGAACAATGTCATACATTCACCCCAGTACAGAGATCTGGGCCTAAATCCATCGTTGTTTTGCTCTCTCTGCCATTCCAGGTTGAACCCAGCCATATGCAAATCAGTCTTGACCCTGTGCCTCATGGGAACAGTCCAGCCCGAACTGCCAAGCCATGTCCTCCCTGGACTGTAAACAAGCATCCTAGGACCGGTTTTGGGGTTTCACCCCTCTTCAGCCAGGATAGCTTGATTCCAGTGGAATGGAGAGTACGGGACCCACGTCTGGGTATAACCTTCCCACTCGGGGTAACAAATGCAAAAACAAAAGTTGATGTACCAAATGCAGAACAATGTCATATATTCACCCAAGTACAGAGATCTGGGTCTAAATTCATTGTTTTTTTGCTCACCATACCATTCCAGTTTGAACCCAGCCATATGCAAATCAGTCTTGACCCTGTGCCTCATGGGAACTGTCCAGCCCGAACTGCCAAGCCATGTCCTCCCTGGACTGGAAACAAGCATTGTAGAACCGGTTTCGGGGTTTCACCCCTCTTCAGCCAGGATAGCTTGATTCCAGTGGCATGGACAGCAAGGGACCCACGTCTGGGCATAACCTTCCCACTCGGGGTGAAAAATGCAAAAACAAAATTTGATGGACAGAATGCAGAACAATGTCATACATTAACCCCAGTACAGATATCTGGGCCTAAATCCATTGTTTGTTTGCCCACCATGCTATTCCAGTTTGAACCCAGCCATATGCAAATCAGTCTTGACCCTGTGCCTGATGGGAACAGTCGAGCCCGAACTGCCAAGCCAGGTCCTCCCTGGACTGGATACAAGCATCCTAGGAACGGTTTCGGGATTTCACCTCTCTTCAGCCAGAATAGCTTGATTCCAGTAGCATGGAGAGCAGGGGACCTACGTCTGAGGATACCCTTCCCACTCGGGGTGACAAATGCAAAAACAACAGTTGATCTACAGAATGCAGAACAATGTTATACATTCACCCCAGTACAGAGATCTGGGCCTAAATCCATCCTTTTTATGCTCACCGTGCCATTCCAGTTTGAAACCAGCCATATGCAAATCAGTCTTGACCCTGTGCCTCATGGGAACAGTCCAGTCCGAACTGCCAAACCTGGTCCTCCCTGGACTGGAAACAAGCATCCTAGGACAGGTTTTGGGGTTTCACCCCTCTTCTGCCAGGATAGCTTGATTCCAGTGGCATGGAGAGCACGGGACCCACGTCTGGGCATACCCTTCCCACTCTGGGTGACAAATGCAAAACAAAAAGTTGATGGACAGAATGCAGAACAATATCATACATTCACCCCAGTACAGAGATCTGAGCCTAAATAAATTCCTTTTTGCTCATCATGCCTTTCCAGTTTGAACCCAGATATATGCTAATCAGTCCTGACCCTGTGCCTCATGGGAACAGTCCAGCTCGAACTGCCAAGCCCGGTCCTCCCTGGACTGGAAACAAGCTTCCTAGGACCAGTTTCGGGGCTTCATCCCTCTTCAGCCAGGATAGCTTGATTCCAGTGGCATGGAGAGCATGGGACCAACGTCTGGGCATACCCTTCCCACTCGGGGTGACAAATGCAAAAACAAAAGTTGATGGACAGAATTCAGAACAATGTCATACATTCTACCCAGGCCAGAGATCTGGGCCTACATCCATCGTTTTTTTGCTCACCATGCCGCTCCCGTTTGAACCCAGCCATATGCAAATCAGTCTTGACCCTGTGCCTCATGGGAACAGTCCAGCCCGAACTGCCAGGCCAGGTCCTCCCTGGACTAGAAACAAGCATCGTAGGACCGGTTTTGGGGTTTCACCCCTCTTCAGCCAGGATAGCTTGGTTCCTGTGGCATGGAGAGCAAGGGACCTATGTCTGGGCATAACCTTCCCACTCGGGTGACAAATGCAAAAACAAAAGGTGATGGACAGAATGCAGAACAATGTCATATATTCACCCCAGTACAGAGATCTGGGCCTAAATCCATCGTTGTTTTGCCCACCATGCCATTCCAGTTTGAACCCAGCCATATGCAAATCAGTCTTGACCCTGTGCCTCATTGGAACAGTCCAGCCCGAACTGCCAAGCCAGGTCCTCCCTGGACTGAAAACAAGCATCCTAGGACCGGTTTTGGGGTTTCACCCCTCTTCAGCCAGGATAGCTTGTTTCCAGTGGCATGGAGAGCACTGGACCCACGTCTGGGCATACCCTTCCCACTCGGGGTGACAAATGCAAAAACAAAAGTTGATGGACAGAATGCAGAACAATGTCATACATTCACCCCAGTACAGAGATCTGAGCCTAAATCCATTGCTTTTTGCTCATCATGCCTTTCCAGTTTGAACCAAGCTATATGCTCATCAGTCCTGACCCTGTGCCTCATGGGAACAGTCCAGCTCGAACTGCCAAGCCCGGTCCTCCCTGGACTGGAAACAAGCTTCCTAGGACCGGTTTCGGGGCTTCATCCCTCTTCAGCCAGGATAGCTTGATTCCAGTGGCATGGAGAGCATGGGACCAACATCTGGGCATACCCTTCCCACTCGGGGTGACAAATGCAAAAACAAAAGTTGATGGACAGAATGCAGAACAATGTCATATATTCACCCCAGTACAGAGATCTGGGCCTAAATCCATCGTTGTTTTGCTCACCATGCCTTTCCAGTTTGAACCTAGCCATATGCAAATCAGTCCTGACCCTGTGCCTCATGGGAACAGTCCATTCCGAACTGCCAAACCTTGTCCTCCCTGGACTGGAAACAAGCATCCTAGGACCGGTTTTGGGGTTTCACCCCTCTTCTGCCAAGATAGCTTGATTCCAGTGGCATGGAGAGCATGGGACCCACGTCTGGGCATACCCTTCCCACTCGGGGTGACAAATGCAAAAACAAAAGTTGATGGACAGAATGCAGAACAATGTCATACATTCATCCCAGTACAGAGATCTGGGCCTAAATTCATCATTGTTTTGCTCACTATGCCACTCCAGTTTGAACCCAGCCATATGCAAATCAGTCTTGACCCTGTGCCTCATTGGAACAGTCCAGCCCGAACTGTCAAGCCAGGTCCTCCCTGGACTGTAAACAAGCATCCTAGGACCGGTTTTGGGGTTTCACCCCTCTTCAGCCAGGGTAGCTTGTTTCCAGTGGCATGGAGAGCACTGGACCCACGTCTGGGCATACCCTTCCCACTCGGGGTGACAAATGCAAAAACAAAAGTTGATGGACAGAATGCAGAACAATGTCATACATTCACCCCAGTACAGATATCTGGGCCTAAATCCATTGCTTTTTGCTCATCATGCCTTTCCAGTTTGAACCCAGTTATATGCAAATCAGTCCTGACCCTGTGCCTCATGGGAACAGTCCAGCTCGACCTGCCAAGCCCGGTCCTCCCTGGACTGGAAACAAGCTTCCGAGGACTGGTTTCGGGGCTTCATCCCTCTTCAGCCAGGATAGCTTGATTCCAGTGGCATGGAGAGCACGGGACCAACGTCTGGGCATACCCTTCCCACTCAGGGTGACAAATGCAAAAACAAAAGTTGATGAACAGAATGCTGAACAATGTCATACATTCACCCCAGGCCAGAGATCTGGGCCTAAATCCATCGTTTTTTTGCTCACCATGCCGCTCCAGTTTGAACCCAGCCATATGCAAATCAGTCTTGACCCTGTGCCTCATAGGAATAGTCCAGCCCGAACTGCCAGGCCAGGTCCTCCCTGGACTGGAAACAAGCATCGTTGGACCGGTTTTGGGGTTTCACCCCTCTTCAACCAGGATAGCTTGCTTCCAGTGGCATGGAGACCAAGGGACCCACGTCTGGGCATAACCTTCCCACTCGGGTGACAAATGCAAAAACAAAAGTTGATGGACAGAATGCAGAACAATGTCATATATTCACCCCAGTACAGAGATCTGGGCCTAAATCCATCGTTGTTTTGCTCACCATGCCTTTCCAATTTGAACCCAGCCATATGCAAATCAGTCCTGACCCTGTGCCTCATGGGAACAGTTCAGCCAAATCTGCCAAGCCAGGTCCTCCCTGGACTGTTAACAAGCATCCTAGTACCTGTTTTGAGGTTTCACCCCTCTTCAGCCAGGATAGCTTGATTCCAGTGGAATGGAGAGTACAGGCCCCACGTCTGGGCATAACCTTCCCACTCGGGGTGACAAATGCAAAAACAAAAGTTGAAGTACAGAAAGCAGAACAATGTCATATTTTGACCCAAGTACAGAGATCTGGACCTAAATCCATCGTTATTTTGCTCACCATGCCATTCCAGTTTGAACCCAGCGATATGCAAATCAGTCTTGACCCTGTGCCTCATGGGAACTGTCCAGCCCGAAATGCCAAGCCAGGTCCTGCCTGGACTGGAAACAAATATCCTAGGACCAGTTTCGGGGCTTCACCCCTCTTCAGCCAGGATAGCATTATTCCAGTTGCATGGAGAGGACGGGACCCACGTCTGGGCATACCCTTCCAACTCGGTGTGACAAATGCAAAAATAAAAGTTGATGGACAGAATGCAGAACAATGTCATAAATTCACCCCAGTACAGAGATATGGGCCTATATCAATCATTTTTGTGCTCACCATGCCTTTCCAGTTTGAACCCAGCCATATGCAAATCAGTCCTGACCCTGTGCCTCATGGGAACAGTCCAGCCCGAACTGCCAAGCCAGGTTCTCCCTGGACTGGAAACAAGCATCCTAGAACTGCTTTCGGGGTTTCACCCCTCTTCTGCCAGAATAGCTTTATTCAAGTGGCATGGAAAGCATGGGATTCACATCTGGGAATACCCTTCACACTCAGAGTGACAAATGCAAAAACAACAGTTGATGGACAGAATGGAGAACAATGTCATACATTCACCCCAGTACAAAGATCTGATCCTAAATCCATCGCTTTTTTGCTTACCATGCCATTCCAGTTTGAACTTAGCCATATGCAAATCAGTCTTGACCCTGTGCCTCATGGGAACAGTCCGACCCGAACTGCCAAGCCAGGTCCTCCCTGGACTGGAAGCATGCATCCTAGGACCGGTTTCATGGTATCACCCCGCTTCAGCCAGGATAGCTTGATTCCAGTGGCACGGAGAGCACGGGACCCACGTCTGGGCATACCCTTCCCACTCGGGGTGACAAATGCAAAAACAAAAGTTGATGTACCGAATGCAGAACAATGTCATATATTCACCCAAGTACAGAGATCTGGGTCTAAATTCATCGTTTTTTGCTCACCATGCCATTCCAATTTGAACCCAGTCATAGGCAAATCAGTCTTGACCCTGTGCCTCATGGGAACTGTCCAGCCCGAACTGCCAAGCCAGGTCCTCCCTGGACTGGAAACAAGCATTGTAGGACCGGTTTCGGGGTTTCACCCCTCTTCAGCCAGGATAGCTTGATTCCAATGGCATGGAGAGCAAGGGACCCACGTCTGGGCATACCCTTCCCACTCAGGGTGAAAAATGCAAAAACAAAGGTTGATGAACAGAATGCAGAACAATGTCATACATTAACCCCAGTACAGAGATCTGAACCTAAATCCATTGTTTGTTTGCCCACCATGCCATTCCAGTTTGAACCCAGCCATATGCAAATCACTCTTGACCCTGTGACTCATGGGAACAGTCGAGCCCGAACTGCCAAGCCAGGTCCTCCCTGGACTGGATACAAGCATCCTAGAAACGGTTTCAGGATTTCACCCCTCTTCAGCCAGGATAGCTTGATTCCAGTGACATGGAGAGCAGGGGACCCACGTCTGAGGATACCCTTCCCACTCGGGGTGACAAATGCAAAAACAACAGTTGATGTACAGAATGCAGAACAATGTTATACATTCAGCCCAGTACAGAGATCTGGGCCTAAATCCATCCTTTTTATGCTCACCGTGCCATTCCATATTGAAACCAGCCATATGCAAATCAGTCTTGACCCTGTGCCTCATGGGAACAGTCCAGTCAGAACTGCCAAACCAGGTCCTCCCTGGACTGGAAACAAGCATCCTATTACCAGTTTTGGGGTTTCACCCCTCTTCAGCCAGGATAGCTTGATTCCAGAGGAATGGAGAGCACGGGACCCACGTCTGGGCATAACCTTCCCACTCGGGGTGACAAATGCAAAAACAAAAGTTGATGTACCAAATGCAGAACAATGTCATATATTCATCCAAGTACAGAGATCTGGGTCTAAATTCATCGTTTTTTTTGCTCACCATGCCATTCCAGTTTGAACCCAGCCATATGCAAATCAGTCTTGACCCTGTGCCTCATGGGAACAGTCCAGCCCGAACTGCCAAGCCATGTCCTCCCTGGACTGTAAACAAGCATACTAGTACCGGTTTTGGGGTTTCACCCCTCTTCAGCCAGGATAGCTTGATTCCAGTGGAATGGAGAGCACGGGACCCACGTCTGGGCATAACCTTCCCACTCGGGGTGACAAATGCAAAAACAAAAGTTGATGTACCAAATGCAGAACAATGTCATATATTCATCCAAGTACAGAGATCTGGGTCTAAATTCATCGTTTTTTTTGCTCACCATGCCATTCCAGTTTGAACCCAGCCATATGCAAATCAGTCTTGACCCTGTGCCTCATGGAAACTGTCCAGCCCGAACTGCCACGCCAGGTCCTCCCTGGACTGGAAACAAGCATTGTAGGACCGGTTTCGGGGTTTCACCCCTCTTCAGCCAGGATAGCTTGATTCCAGTGGCATGGAGAGCAAGGGACCCACGTCTGGGCATAACCTTCCCACTCAGAGTGAAAAATGCAAAAACAAAGGTTGATGGACAGAATGCAGAAAAATGTCATACATTAACCCCAGTACAGAGATCTGGACCTAAATCCATTGTTTGTTTGCCAACCATGCCATTCCAGTTTGAACCCAGCCATATGCAAATCACTCCTGACCCTGTGACTCATGGGAACAGTCGAGCCCGAACTGCCAAGCCAGGTCCACCCTGGACTGGATACCAGCATCCTAGAAACGGTTTCGGGGTTTCACCCCTCTTCAATCAGGATAGCTTGATTCCAGTGGCATGGAGAGCAGGGTACCCACGTCTGAGCATACCCTTCCCACTCGGGGTGACAAATGCAAAAACAACAGTTGATGTACAGAATGCAGAACAATGTTATACATTCACCCCAGTACAGAGATCTGGGCCTAAATCCATCCTTTTTATGCTCACCGTGCCATTCCATATTGAAACCAGCCATATTCAAATCAGTCTTGACCCTGTGCCTCATGGGAACAGTCCAGTCCGAACTGCCAAACCAGGTCCTCCATGGACTGGAAACAAGCATCCTAGGACCGGTTTGGGGCTTCACCCCTCTTCAGCCAGGATAGCTTGTTTCCAGTGGCATGGAGAGCACTGGACCCACGTCTGGGCATACCCTTCCCACTCGGGGTGACAGTTGATGGACAGAATGCAGATCAATGTCATACATTCACCCAGTACAGAGATCTGGGCCTAAATTCATCATCGTTTTGCTCACTATGCCACTCCAGTTTGAACCCAGCCATATGCAAATCAGTCTTGACCCTGTGCCTCATGGGAACAGTCCAGCCCGAACTGCCAAGCCCAGTCCTCCCTGGACTGGAAACAAGCTTCCAAGGACCGGTTTCGGGGTTTCACCCCTCTTCAGGCAGGATAGCTTGATTCCAGTGGCATGGAGAGCACGGGACCCACGTTTGGGCATGCCCTTCCCACTCGGGTGACAAATGCAAAAACAACAGTTGATGGAGAGAATGCAGTACAATGTCATACATTCACCCCAGGCCAGAGATCTGGGCCTAAATCCATCGTTTTTTTGCTCACCATGCCGCTCCAGTTTGAACCCAGCCATATGCAAATCAGTCTTGACCCTGTGCCTTATGGGAACAGTCCAGCCCGAACTGCCAGGCCAGGTCCTCCCTGGACTGGAAACAAGCATCGTAGGACCGGTTTTGGGGTTTCACCCCTCTTCAGCCAGGATAGCTTGATTCCAGTGGCATGGAGAGCAAGGGAACCACGTCTGGGAATAACCTTCCCACTCGGGTGACAAATGCAAAAACAAAAGTTGATGGACAGACTGCAGAACAATGTCATATATTCACCCAAGTACAGAGATCTGGGCCTAAATCAATTGTTATTTTGCTCACCATGCCATTCCAGTTTGAACCCAGCGATATGCAAATCAGTCTTGACCCTGTGCCTCATGGGAACTGTCCAGCCCGAAATGCCAAGCCAGGTCCTGCCTGGACTGGAAACAAATATCCTAGGACCAGTTTCGGGGTTTCACCCCTCTTCAGCCAGGATAGCGTTATTCCAGTTGCATGGAGAGGACGGGACCCACGTCTGGGCATAGCCTTCCCACTCGGTGTGACAAATGCAAAAACAAAAGTTGATGGACAGAATGCAGAACAATGTCATATATTCACACAAGTACAGAGATCTGGGCCTAAATCAATTGTTTTTGTGTGCACCATGGCTTTCCAGTTTGAACCCAGCCATATGAAAATCAGTCCTGACCCTGTGCCTCATGGGAACAGTCCAGCCCGAACTGCCAAGCCAGGTTCTCCCTAGACTGGAAACAAGCATCCTAGAACTCGTTTCGGGGTTTCACCCCTCTTCTGCCAGGATAGCTTGATTCCAGTGGCATGGAGAGCATGGGATTCACGTCTGGGCATACCCTTCACACTCAGGGTGACAAATGAAAAAACAAAAGTTAATGGACAGAATGCAGAATAATGTCATACATTCACCCCAGTACAGAGATCTGGGCCTAAATCCATCGTTTTTTTGCTTACCATGCCATTCCAGTTTGAACTTACCCATATGCAAATCTGTTTTGACCCTGTGCCTCATGGGAACAGTCCAGCCGGAACTGTAAAGCCAGTTCCTCCCTGGACTGGAAACAAGCATCCTAGGACCGTTTTCAGGGTTTCACCCCTCTTCAATCAGGATAGCTTGATTCCAGTTGCATGGAGAGCAGGGGACCCACGTCTGAGGATACCCTTCCCACTCGGGGTGACAAATGCAAAAACAACAGTTGATGTACAGAATGCAGAACAATGTTATACATTCACCCCAGTACAGAGATCTGGGCCTAAATCCATCCTTTTTATGCTCACCGTGCCATTCCATATTGAAACCAGCCATATGCAAATCAGTCTTGACCCTGTGCCTCATGGGAACAGTCCAGTCCGAACTGCCAAACCAGGTCCTCCCTGGACTGGAAACAAGCATCCTAGGACCGGTTTGGGGCTTCACCCCTCTTCAGCCAGGATAGCTTGTTTCCAGTGGCATGGAGAGCACTGGACCCACGTCTGGGCATACCCTTCCCACTCGGGGTGACAAATGCAAAAACAAAAGTTGATGGACAGAATGCAGATCAATGTCATACATTCACCCAGTACAGAGATCTGGGCCTAAATTCATCATCGTTTTGCTCACTATGCCACTCCAGTTTGAACCCAGCCATATGCAAATCAGTCTTGACCCTGTGCCTCATGGGAACAGTCCAGCCCGAACTGCCAAGCCCAGTCCTCCCTGGACTGGAAACAAGCTTCCAAGGACCGGTTTCGGGGTATCACCCATCTTCAGGCAGGATAGCTTGATTCCAGTGGCATGGAGAGCACGGGACCCACGTTTGGGCATGCCCTTCCCACTCGGGTGACAAATGCAAAAACAACGGTTGATGGAGAGAATGCAGTACAATGTCATACATTCACCCCAGGCCAGAGATCTGGGCCTAAATCCATCGTTTTTTTGCTCACCATGCCGCTCCAGTTTGAACCCAGCCATATGCAAATAAGTCTTGACCCTGTGCCTCGTGGGAACAGTCCAGCCCGAACTGCCAGGCCAGGTCCTCCCTGGACTGGAAACAAGCATCGTAGGACCGGTTTTGGGGTTTCACCCCTCTTCAGCCAGGATTGCTTGATTCCAGTGGCATGGAGAGCAAGGGAACCACGTCTGGGAATAACCTTCCCACTCGGGTGACAAATGCAAAAACAAAAGTTGATGGACAGAATGTAGAACAATGTCATATATTCACCCAAGTACAGAGATCTGGGCCTAAATCAATCGTTATTTTGCTCACCCTGCCATTCCAGTTTGAACCCAGCGATATGCAAATCAGTCTTGACCCTGTGCCTCATGGGAACTGTCCAGCCGGAAATGCCAAGCCAGGTCCTGCCTGGACTGGAAACAAATATCCTAGGACCAGTTTCGGGGTTTCACCCCTCTTCAGCGAGGATAGCGTTATTCCAGTTGCATGGAGAGGACGGGACCCACGTCTGGGCATAGCCTTCCCACTCGGTGTGACAAATGCAAAAACAAAAGTTGATGGACAGAATGCAGAACAATGTCATATATTCACACAAGTACAGAGATCTGGGCCTAAATCAATCGTTTTTGTGCGCACCATGCCTTTCCAGTTTGAACCCAGCCATATGAAAATCAGTCCTGACCCTGTGCCTCATGGGAACAGTCCAGCCCGAACTGCCAAGCCAGGTTCTCCCTAGACTGGAAACAAGCATCCTAGAACTCGTTTCGGGGTTTCACACGTCTTCTGCCAGGATAGCTTGATTCCAGTGGCATGGAGAGCATGGGATTCACGTCTGGGCATACCCTTCACACTCAGGGTGACAAATCAAAAAACAAAAGTTAATGGACAGAATGCACAATAATGTCATACATTCATCCCAGTACAGAGATCTGGGCCTAAATCCATCGTTTTTTTGCTTACCATGCCATTCCAGTTTGAACTTACCCATATGCAAATCAGTTTTGACCCTGTGCCTCATGGGAACAGTCCAGCCGGAACTGTAAAGCCAGTTCCTCCCTGGACTGGAAACAAGCATCCTAGGACCGTTTTCGGGGTTTCACCCCTCTTCAATCAGGATAGCTTGATTCCAGTGGCATGGAGAGCAGGGGACCCACGTCTGAGGATACCCTTCCCACTAGGGGTGACAAATGCAAAAACAACAGTTGATGTACAGAATGCATAACAATGTTATACATTCACCCCAGTACAGAGATCTGGGCCTAAATCCATCCTTTTTATGCTCACCGTGCCATTCCATATTGAAACCAGCCATATGCAAATCAGTCTTGACCCTGTGCCTCATGGGAACAGTCCAGTCCGAACTGCCAAACCAGGTCCTCCCTGGACTGGAAACAAGCATCCTAGGACCGGTTTGGGGCTTCACCCCTCTTCAGCCAGGATAGCTTGTTTCCAGTGGCATGGAGAGCACTGGACCCACGTCTGGGCATACCCTTCCCACTCGGGGTGACAAATGCAAAAACAAAAGTTGATGGACAGAATGCAGATCAATGTCATACATTCACCCAGTACAGAGATCTGGGCCTAAATTCATCATCGTTTTGCTCACTATGCCACTCCAGTTTGAACCCAGCCTTATGCAAATCAGTCTTGACCCTGTGCCTCATGGGAACAATCCTGCCCGAACTGCCAAGCCAGGTTCTCCCTGGACTGGAAACAAGCATCCTAGAACTGGTTTCGGGGTTTCACCATTCTTCTGCCAGGATAGCAATATTCCAGTGGCATGGAGAGCATGAGATTCACGTCTGGGCATACCCTTCACACTCAGGGTGACAAATGCAAAAACTAAAGTTAATGG
Organism: Triturus cristatus; assembly: GCF_964204655.1. Taxonomy (NCBI): domain Eukaryota; kingdom Metazoa; phylum Chordata; class Amphibia; order Caudata; family Salamandridae; genus Triturus; species Triturus cristatus. Next base: position 877,632,538 of record NC_140579.1, read on the forward strand.
ACAGAATGCAGAACAATGTCATACATTCACCCCAGTACAGAGATCTGGGCCTAAATCCATCGTTTTTTTGCTTACCATGCCATTCCAGTTTGAACTTAGCCAAATGCCAATAGATTTTGACCCTGTGCCTCATGGGAAACGTCCAGCCGGAACTGCAAAGCCAGTTCCTCCCTGGACTGGAAACAAGCATCCTAGGGCCGTTTTTGGGGTTTCACCCCTCTTCAGCCTTTATAGCTTGATTCCAGTGGCATGGAGAGCACAGGAACCACGTCTGGGCATACCCTTCCCACTTGGGGTGACAAATACAAAAACAACAGTTGATGGACAGAATGGAGAACAATGTCATACATTCACCCTAAAACAAAGATCTGGTCCTAAATACATCGTTTTTTTGCTTACCATGCCATTCCAGTTTGAACTTAGCCATATGCAAATCAGTCTTGACCCTGTGCCTCATGGGAACAGTCCAGCCCGAACTGCCAAGCCAGGTCCTCCCTGGACTGGAAGCATGCATCCTAGGACCGGTTTCGTGGTTTCACCCCGCTTTAGCCAGGATAGCTTGATTCCAGTGGCACGGAGAGCATGGGACCCACGTCTGGGCATACCCTTCCCACTCGGGGTGACAAATGCAAAAACAAAAGTTGATGGACAGAATGCAGAACAATGTCATATATTCACCCCAGTACAGAGATCTGGGCCTAAATCCATCGTTGTTTTGCTCTCTCTGCCATTCCAGGTTGAACCCAGCCATATGCAAATCAGTCTTGACCCTGTGCCTCATGGGAACAGTCCAGCCCGAACTGCCAAGCCATGTCCTCCCTGGACTGTAAACAAGCATCCTAGGACCGGTTTTGGGGTTTCAGCCCTCTTCAGCCAGGATAGCTTGATTCCAGTGGAATGGAGAATACGGGACCCACGTCTGGGTATAACCTTCCCACTCGGGGTAACAAATGCAAAAACAAAAGTTGATGTACCAAATGCAGAGCAATGTCAAATATTCACCCAAGTACAGAGATCTGGGTCTAAATTCATTGTTTTTTTGCTCACCGTGCCATTCCAGTTTGAACCCAGCCATATGCAAATCAGTCGTGACCCTGTGCCTCATGGGAACTGTCCAGCCCGAACTGCCAAGCCATGTCCTCCCTGGACTGGAAACAAGCATTGTAGAACCGGTTTCCGGGTTTCACCCCTCTTCAGCCAGGATAGCTTGATTCCAGTGGCATGGAGAGCAAGGGACCCACGTCTGGGCATAACCTTCCCACTCGGGGTGAAAAATGCAAAAACAAAAGTTGATGGACAGAATGCAGAACAATGTCATACATTAACCCCAGTACAGAGATCTGGACCTAAATCCATTGTTTGTTTGCCCACCATGCCATTCCAGTTTGAACCCAGCCATATGCAAATCAGTCTTGACCCTGTGCCTCATGGGAACAGTCGAGCCCGAACTGCCAAGCCAGGTCCTCCCTGGACTGGATACAAGCATCCTAGGAACGGTTTCGGGATTTCACCCCTCTTCAGCCAGGATAGCTTGATTCCAGCAGCATGGAGAGCAGGGGACCCACGTCTGAGGATACCCTTCCCACTCCGGGTGACAAATGCAAAAACAACAGTTGATCTACAGAATGCAGAACAATGTTATACATTCACCCCAGTACAGAGATCTGGGCCTAAATCCATCGTTTTTATGCTCACCGTGCCATTCCAGTTTGAAACCAGCCATATGCAAATCAGTCTTGACCCTGTGCCTCATGGGAACAGTCCAGTCCGAACTGCCAAACCTGGTCCTCCCTGGACTGGAAACAAGCATCCTAGGACCGGTTTGGGGGTTTCACCCCTCTTCTGCCAGGATAGCTTGATTCCAGTGGCATGGAGAGCACGGGACCCACGTCTGGGCATACCCTTCCCACTCGGGGTGACAAATGCAAAACCAAAAGTTGATGGACAGAATGCAGAACAATGTCATACATTCACCCCAGTACAGAGATCTGGGCCTAAATTCATCATTGTTTTGCTCACTATGCCACTCCAGTTTGAACCCAGCCATATGCAAATCAGTCTTGACCCTTTGCCTCATTGGAACACTCCAGCCCGAACTGCCAAGCCAGGTCCTCCCTGGACTGTAAACAAGCATCCTAGGACCGGTTTTGGGTTTCACCCCTCTTCAGCCAGGATAGCTTGTTTCCAGTGGCATGGAGAGCACTGGACCCACGTCTGGGCATACCCTTCCCTCTCGGGATGACAAATGAAAAAACAAAAGTTGATGGACAGAATGCAGAACAATGTCATACATTCTACCCAGGCCAGATATCTGGGCCTAAATCCATCGTTTTTTTGCTCACCATGCCGCTCCTGTTTGAACCCAGCCATATGCAAATCAGTCTTGACCCTGTGCCTCATGGTAACAGTCCAGCCCGAACTGCCAGGCCAGGTCCTCCCTGGACTAGAAACAAGCATCGTAGGACCGGTTTTGGGGTTTCACCCCTCTACAGCCAGGATAGCTTGATTCCAGTGGCATGGAGAGCAAGGGACCTACGTCTGAGCATAACCTTCCCACTCGGGTGACAAATGCAAAAACAAAAGTTGATGGACAGAATGCAGAACAATGTCATATATTCACCCCAGTACAGAGATCTGGGCCTAAATCCATCGTTGTTTTGCTCACCATGCCTTTCCAGTTTGAACCCAGCCATATGCAAATCAGTCCTGACCCTGTGCCTCATGGGAACAGTCCAGTCCGAACTGCCAAACCTTGTCCTCCCTGGACTGGAAACAAGCATCCTAGGACCGGTTTTGGGGTTTCACCCCTCTTCAGCCAGGATAGCTTGATTCCAGTGGCATGGAGAGCACTGGACCCACGTCTGGGCATACCCTTCCCACTCGGTGTGACAAATGCAAAAACAAAAGTTGATGGACAGAATGCAGATCAATGTCATACATTCACCCAGTACAGAGATCTGGGCCTAAATTCATCATCATTTTGCTCACTATGCCACTCCAGTTTGAACCCAGCCATATGCAAATCAGTCTTGACCCTGTGCCTCATGGGAACAGTCCAGCCCGAACTGCCAAGCCCGGTCCTCCCTGGACTGGAAACAAGCTTCCGAAGACCGGTTTCGTGGTTTCACCCCTCTTCAGGCAGGATAGCTTGATTCCAGTGGCATGGAGAGCACGGGACCCACGTTTGGGCATGCCCTTCCCACTCGGGTGACAAATGCAAAAACAACAGTTGATGGACAGAATGCAGTACAATTTCATACATTCACCCCAGGCCAGAGATCTGGGCCTAAATCCATCGTTTTTTTGCTCACCATGCCGCTCCAGTTTGAACCCAGCCATATGCAAATCAGTCTTGACCCTGTGCCTCATGGGAACAGTCCAGCCCGAACTGCCAGGCCAGGTCCTCCCTGGACTGGAAACAAGCACCGTAGGACCGATTTTGGGGTTTCACCCCTCTTCAGCCAGGATAGCTTGATTGCAGTGGCATGGAGAGCAAGGGAACCACGTCTGGGAATAACCTTCCCTCTCGGGTGACAAATGCAAAAACAAAAGTTGATGGACAGAATGCAGAACAATGTCATATATTCACCCCAGTACTGATATCTGGGCCTAAATCCATTGTTGATTTGCTCACCATGCCTTTCCAGTTTGAACCCAGTCATATGCAAATCAGTCCCGACCCTGTGCCTCATGGGAACTGTCCAGCCCGAACTGCCAAGCCAGGTCCTTCCTGGACTGGAAACAAGCATCATAGGACCGGTTTTCGGGTTTCACCCCTCTTCAGCCAGGATAGCTTGATTCCAGTGGCATGGAGAGCAAGGGACCTACATCTGGGCATAACCTTCCCACTCGGGGTGAAAAATGCAAAAACAAAAGTTGATGTACAGAATGCAGAACAATGTCATATATTCACCCAAGTACAGAGATCTGGGCCTAAATCAATCGTTATTTTGCTCACCATGCCATTCCAGTTTGAACCCAGCGATATGCAAATCAGTCTTGACCCTGTGCCTCATGGGAAATTGTCCAGCCCGAAAGGCCAAGCCAGGTCCTGCCTGGACTGGAAACAAATATCCTAGGACCAGTTTCGGGGTTTCACCCCTCTTCAGCCAGGATAGCGTTATTCCAGTTGCATGGAGAGGACGGGACCCACGTCTGGGCATACCCTTCCCACTCGGTGACAAATGCAAAAACAAAAGTTGATGGACAGAATGCAGAACAATGTCATATATTCACACAAGTACAGAGATCTGGGCCTAAATCAATCGTTTTTGTGCGCACCATGCCTTTCCAGTTTGAACCCAGCCATATGAAAATCAGTCCTGACCCTGTGCCTCATGGGAACAGTCCAGCCCAAACTGCCAAGCCAGGTTCTCCCTGGACTGGAAACAAGCATCCTAGAACTGGTTTCGGGGTTTCACCCCTCTTCTGCCAGGATAGCTTGATTCCAGTGGCATGGAGAGCATGGGATTCACGTCTGGGCATACCCTTCACACTCAGGGTGACAAATGCAAAAACAAAAGTTAATGGACAGAATGCAGAATAATGTCATACATTCACCCCAGTACAGAGATCTGGGCCTAAATCCATCCTTTTTATGCTCACCTTGCCATTCCATATTGAAACCAGCCATATGCAAATCAGTCTTGACCCTGTGCCTCATGGGAACAGTCCAGTCCGAACTGCCAAACCAGGTCCTCCCTGGACTGGAAACAAGCATCCTAGGACCGGTTTGGGGCTTCACCCCTCTTCAGCCAAGATAGCTTGTTTCCAGTGGCATGGAGAGCATGAGATTCACGTCTGGGCATACCCTTCACACTCAGGGTGACAAATGCAAAAACTAAAGTTAATGGACAGAATGCAGAACAATGTCATACATTCACCCCAGTACAGAGATCAGGGCCTAAATCCATCGTTTTTTTGCTTACCATGCCATTCCAGTTTGAACTTAGCCAAATGCCAATCGGTTTTGACCCTGTGCCTCATGGGAAAAGTCCCGCCGGAACTGCAAAGCCAGTTCTTCCCTGGACTGGAAACAAGCGTCCTAGGGCCGTTTTTGGGGTTTCACCCCTCTTCAGCCTTTATAGCTTGATTCCAGTGGCATGGAGACCACAGGAACCACGTCTGTGCATAACCTTCCCACTTGGGGTGACAAATGCAAAAACAACAGTTGATGGACAGAATGGAGAACAATGTCATACATTCACCCCAAAACAAAGATCTGGTCCTAAATCCATCGTTTTTTTGCTTACCATGCCATTCCAGTTTGAACTTAGCCATATGCAAATCAGTCTTGACCCTGTGCCTCATGGGAACAGTCCAGCCCGAACTGCCAAGCCAGGTCCTCCCTGGACTGGAAGCATGCATCCTAGGACCGGTTTTGGGGTTTCACCCCTCTTCTGCCAGGATAGCTTAATTCCAGTGGCATGGAGAGCACGGGACCCACGTCTGGGCATACCCTTCCCACTCGGGGTGACAAATGCAAAAACAAAAGTTGATGGACAGAATGCAGAACAATGTCATACATTCACCCAGTACAGAGATCTGGGCCTAAATCCATTGCTTTTTGCTCATCATGCCTTTCCAGTTTGAACCCAGCTATATGCAAATCAGTCCTGACCCTGCGCCTCATGGGAACAGTCCAGCTCGAACTGCCAAGCCCAGTCCTCCCTGGACTGGAAACAAGCTTTCGAGGACTGGTTTCAGGGCTTCATCCCTCTTCAGCCAGGATAGCTTGATTCCAGTGGCATAGAGAGCACGGGACCAACGTCTGGGCATACCCTTCCCACTCGGCGTGACAAATGCAAAAACAAAAGTTGATGGACAGAATGCTGAACAATGTCATACATTCACCCCAGGCCAGAGATCTGGGCCTAAATCCATCGTTTTTTTGCTCACCATGCCGCTCCAGTTTGAACCCAGCCATATGCAAATCAGTCTTGACCCTGTGCCTCATGGGAACAGTCCAGCCCGAACTGCCAGGCCAGGTCCTCCCTGGACTGGAAACAAGCATCGTAGGACCGGTTTTGGGGTTTCACCCCTCTTCAGCCAGGATAGCTTGATTCCAGTGGCATGGAGAGCAAGGGAACCACGTCTGGGAATAACCTTCCCACTCGGGTGACAAATGCAAAAACAAAAGTTGATGGACAGACTGCAGAACAATGTCATATATTCACCCAAGTACAGAGATCTGGGCCTAAATCAATTGTTATTTTGCTCACCATGCCATTCCAGTTTGAACCCAGCGATATGCAAATCAGTCTTGACCCTGTGCCTCATGGGAACTGTCCAGCCCGAAATGCCAAGCCAGGTCCTGCCTGGACTGGAAACAAATATCCTAGGACCAGTTTCGGGGTTTCACCCCTCTTCAGCCAGGATAGCGTTATTCCAGTTGCATGGAGAGGACGGGACCCACGTCTGGGCATAGCCTTCCCACTCGGTGTGACAAATGCAAAAACAAAAGTTGATGGACAGAATGCAGAACAATGTCATAAATTCACACAAGTACAGAGATCTGGGCCTAAATCAATTGTTTTTGTGTGCACCATGCCTTTCCAGTTTGAACCCAGCCATATGAAAATCAGTCCTGACCCTGTGCCTCATGGGAACAGTCCAGCCCGAACTGCCAAGCCAGGTTCTCCCTAGACTGGAAACAAGCATCCTAGAACTCGTTTCGGGGTTTCACCCCTCTTCTGCCAGGATAGCTTGATTCCAGTGGCATGGAGAGCATGGGATTCACGTCTGGGCATACCCTTCACACTCAGGGTGACAAATGAAAAAACAAAAGTTAATGGACAGAATGCAGAATAATGTCATACATTCACCCCAGTACAGAGATCTGGGCCTAAATCCATCGTTTTTTTGCTTACCATGCCATTCCAGTTTGAACTTACCCATATGCAAATCAGTTTTGACCCTGTGCCTCATGGGAACAGTCCAGCCGGAACTGTAAAGCCAGTTCCTCCCTGGACTGGAAACAAGCATCCTAGGACCGTTTTCAGGGTTTCACCCCTCTTCAATCAGGATAGCTTGATTCCAGTTGCATGGAGAGCAGGGGACCCACGTCTGAGGATACCCTTCCCACTCGGGGTGACAAATGCAAAAACAACAGTTGATGTACAGAATGCAGAACAATGTTATACATTCACCCCAGTACAGAGATCTGGGCCTAAATCCATCCTTTTTATGCTCACCGTGCCATTCCATATTGAAACCAGCCATATGCAAATCAGTCTTGACCCTGTGCCTCATGGGAACAGTCCACTCCGAACTGCCAAACCAGGTCCTCCCTGGACTGGAAACAAGCATCCTAGGACCGGTTTGGGGCTTCACCCCTCTTCAGCCAGGATAGCTTGTTTCCAGTGGCATGGAGAGCACTGGACCCACGTCTGGGCATACCCTTCCCACTCGGGGTGACAAATGCAAAAACAAAAGTTGATGGACAGAATGCAGATCAATGTCATACATTCACCCAGTACAGAGATCTGGGCCTAAATTCATCATCGTTTTGCTCACTATGCCACTCCAGTTTGAACCCAGCCATATGCAAATCAGTCTTGACCCTGTGCCTCATGGGAACAGTCCAGCCCGAACTGCCAAGCCCAGTCCTCCCTGGACTGGAAACAAGCTTCCAAGGACCGGTTTCGGGGTATCACCCATCTTCAGGCAGGATAGCTTGATTCCAGTGGCATGGAGAGCACAGGACCCACGTTTGGGCATGCCCTTCCCACTCGGGTGACAAATGCAAAAACAACGGTTGATGGAGAGAATGCAGTACAATGTCATACATTCACCCCAGGCCAGAGATCTGGGCCTAAATCCATCGTTTTTTTGCTCACCATGCCGCTCCAGTTTGAACCCAGCCATATGCAAATCAGTCTTGACCCTGTGCCTCATGGGAAAAGTCCCGCCGGAACTGCAAAGCCAGTTCTTCCCTGGACTGGAAACAAGCATCCTAGGGCCGTTTTTGGGGTTTCACCCCTCTTCAGCCTTTATAGCTTGATTCCAGTGGCATGGAGACCACAGGAACCACGTCTGTGCATAACCTTCCCACTTGGGGTGACAAATGCAAAAACAACAGTTGATGGACAGAATGGAGAACAATGTCATACATTCACCCCAAAACAAAGATCTGGTCCTAAATCCATCGTTTTTTTGCTTACCATGCCATTCCAGTTTGAACTTAGCCATATGCAAATCAGTCTTGACCCTGTGCCTCATGGGAACAGTCCAGCCCGAACTGCCAAGCCAGGTCCTCCCTGGACTGGAAGCATGCATCCTAGGACCGGTTTTGGGGTTTCACCCCTCTTCTGCCAGGATAGCTTAATTCCAGTGGCATGGAGAGCACGGGACCCACGTCTGGGCATACCCTTCCCACTCGGGGTGACAAATGCAAAAACAAAAGTTGATGGACAGAATGCAGAACAATGTCATACATTCACCCAGTACAGAGATCTGGGCCTAAATCCATTGCTTTTTGCTCATCATGCCTTTCCAGTTTGAACCCAGCTATATGCAAATCAGTCCTGACCCTGCGCCTCATGGGAACAGTCCAGCTCGAACTGCCAAGCCCAGTCCTCCCTGGACTGGAAACAAGCTTTCGAGGACTGGTTTCAGGGCTTCATCCCTCTTCAGCCAGGATAGCTTGATTCCAGTGGCATGGAGAGCACTGGACCCACGTCTGGGCATACCCTTCCCACTCGGTGTGACAAATGCAAAAACAAAAGTTGATGGACAGAATGCAGATCAATGTCATACATTCACCCAGTACAGAGATCTGGGCCTAAATTCATCATCATTTTGCTCACTATGCCACTCCAGTTTGAACCCAGCCATATGCAAATCAGTCTTGACCCTGTGCCTCATGGGAACAGTCCAGCCCGAACTGCCAAGCCCGGTCCTCCCTGGACTGGAAACAAGCTTCCGAAGACCGGTTTCGTGGTTTCACCCCTCTTCAGGCAGGATAGCTTGATTCCAGTGGCATGGAGAGCACGGGACCCACGTTTGGGCATGCCCTTCCCACTCGGGTGACAAATGCAAAAACAACAGTTGATGGACAGAATGCAGTACAATTTCATACATTCACCCCAGGCCAGAGATCTGGGCCTAAATCCATCGTTTTTTTGCTCACCATGCCGCTCCAGTTTGAACCCAGCCATATGCAAATCAGTCTTGACCCTGTGCCTCATGGGAACAGTCCAGCCCGAACTGCCAGGCCAGGTCCTCCCTGGACTGGAAACAAGCACCGTAGGACCGATTTTGGGGTTTCACCCCTCTTCAGCCAGGATAGCTTGATTGCAGTGGCATGGAGAGCAAGGGAACCACGTCTGGGAATAACCTTCCCTCTCGGGTGACAAATGCAAAAACAAAAGTTGATGGACAGAATGCAGAACAATGTCATATATTCACCCCAGTACTGATATCTGGGCCTAAATCCATTGTTGATTTGCTCACCATGCCTTTCCAGTTTGAACCCAGTCATATGCAAATCAGTCCCGACCCTGTGCCTCATGGGAACTGTCCAGCCCGAACTGCCAAGCCAGGTCCTTCCTGGACTGGAAACAAGCATCATAGGACCGGTTTTCGGGTTTCACCCCTCTTCAGCCAGGATAGCTTGATTCCAGTGGCATGGAGAGCAAGGGACCTACATCTGGGCATAACCTTCCCACTCGGGGTGAAAAATGCAAAAACAAAAGTTGATGTACAGAATGCAGAACAATGTCATATATTCACCCAAGTACAGAGATCTGGGCCTAAATCAATCGTTATTTTGCTCACCATGCCATTCCAGTTTGAACCCAGCGATATGCAAATCAGTCTTGACCCTGTGCCTCATGGGAAATTGTCCAGCCCGAAATGCCAAACCAGGTCCTGCCTGGACTGGAAACAAATATCCTAGGGCCAGTTTCGGGGTTTCACCCCTCTTCAGCCAGGATAGCGTTATTCCAGTTGCATGGAGAGGACGGGACCCACGTCTGGGCATACCCTTCCCACTCGGTGTGACAAATGCAAAAACAAAAGTTGATGGACAGAATGCAGAACAATGTCATATATTCACACAAGTACAGAGATCTGGGCCTAAATCAATCGTTTTTGTGCGCACCATGCCTTTCCAGTTTGAACCCAGCCATATGAAAATCAGTCCTGACCCTGTGCCTTATGGGAACAGTCCAGCCCAAACTGCCAAGCCAGGTTCTCCCTGGACTGGAAACAAGCATCCTAGAACTGGTTTCGGGGTTTCACCCCTCTTCTGCCAGGATAGCTTGATTCCAGTGGCATGGAGAGCATGGGATTCACGTCTGGGCATACCCTTCACACTCAGGGTGACAAATGCAAAAACAAAAGTTGATGGACAGAATGCAGAACAATGTCATACATTCACCCAGTACAGAGATCTGGGCCTAAATCCATTGCTTTTTGCTCATCATGCCTTTCCAGTTTGAACCCAGCTATATGCAAATCAGTCCTGACCCTGCGCCTCATGGGAACAGTCCAGCTCGAACTGCCAAGCCCAGTCCTCCCTGGACTGGAAACAAGCTTTCGAGGACTGGTTTCAGGGCTTCATCCCTCTTCAGCCAGGATAGCTTGATTCCAGTGGCATGGAGAGCACTGGACCCACGTCTGGGCATACCCTTCCCACTCGGTGTGACAAATGCAAAAACAAAAGTTGATGGACAGAATGCAGATCAATGTCATACATTCACCCAGTACAGAGATCTGGGCCTAAATTCATCATCATTTTGCTCACTATGCCACTCCAGTTTGAACCCAGCCATATGCAAATCAGTCTTGACCCTGTGCCTCATGGGAACAGTCCAGCCCGAACTGCCAAGCCCGGTCCTCCCTGGACTGGAAACAAGCTTCCGAAGACCGGTTTCGTGGTTTCACCCCTCTTCAGGCAGGATAGCTTGATTCCAGTGGCATGGAGAGCACGGGACCCACGTTTGGGCATGCCCTTCCCACTCGGGTGACAAATGCAAAAACAACAGTTGATGGACAGAATGCAGTACAATTTCATACATTCACCCCAGGCCAGAGATCTGGGCCTAAATCCATCGTTTTTTTGCTCACCATGCCGCTCCAGTTTGAACCCAGCCATATGCAAATCAGTCTTGACCCTGTGCCTCATGGGAACAGTCCAGCCCGAACTGCCAGGCCAGGTCCTCCCTGGACTGGAAACAAGCACCGTAGGACCGATTTTGGGGTTTCACCCCTCTTCAGCCAGGATAGCTTGATTGCAGTGGCATGGAGAGCAAGGGAACCACGTCTGGGAATAACCTTCCCTCTCGGGTGACAAATGCAAAAACAAAAGTTGATGGACAGAATGCAGAACAATGTCATATATTCACCCCAGTACTGATATCTGGGCCTAAATCCATTGTTGATTTGCTCACCATGCCTTTCCAGTTTGAACCCAGTCATATGCAAATCAGTCCCGACCCTGTGCCTCATGGGAACTGTCCAGCCCGAACTGCCAAGCCAGGTCCTTCCTGGACTGGAAACAAGCATCATAGGACCGGTTTTCGGGTTTCACCCCTCTTCAGCCAGGATAGCTTGATTCCAGTGGCATGGAGAGCAAGGGACCTACATCTGGGCATAACCTTCCCACTCGGGGTGAAAAATGCAAAAACAAAAGTTGATGTACAGAATGCAGAACAATGTCATATATTCACCCAAGTACAGAGATCTGGGCCTAAATCAATCGTTATTTTGCTCACCATGCCATTCCAGTTTGAACCCAGCGATATGCAAATCAGTCTTGACCCTGTGCCTCATGGGAAATTGTCCAGCCCGAAATGCCAAACCAGGTCCTGCCTGGACTGGAAACAAATATCCTAGGGCCAGTTTCGGGGTTTCACCCCTCTTCAGCCAGGATAGCGTTATTCCAGTTGCATGGAGAGGATGGGACCCACGTCTGGGCATACCCTTCCCACTCGGTGTGACAAATGCAAAAACAAAAGTTGATGGACAGAATGCAGAACAATGTCATATATTCACACAAGTACAGAGATCTGGGCCTAAATCAATCGTTTTTGTGCGCACCATGCCTTTCCAGTTTGAACCCAGCCATATGAAAATCAGTCCTGACCCTGTGCCTTATGGGAACAGTCCAGCCCAAACTGCCAAGCCAGGTTCTCCCTGGACTGGAAACAAGCATCCTAGAACTGGTTTCGGGGTTTCACCCCTCTTCTGCCAGGATAGCTTGATTCCAGTGGCATGGAGAGCATGGGATTCACGTCTGGGCATACCCTTCACACTCAGGGTGACAAATGCAAAAACAAAAGTTGATGGACAGAATGCAGAACAATGTCATACATTCACCCAGTACAGAGATCTGGGCCTAAATCCATTGCTTTTTGCTCATCATGCCTTTCCAGTTTGAACCCAGCTATATGCAAATCAGTCCTGACCCTGCGCCTCATGGGAACAGTCCAGCTCGAACTGCCAAGCCCAGTCCTCCCTGGACTGGAAACAAGCTTTCGAGGACTGGTTTCAGGGCTTCATCCCTCTTCAGCCAGGATAGCTTGATTCCAGTGGCATGGAGAGCACTGGACCCACGTCTGGGCATACCCTTCCCACTCGGTGTGACAAATGCAAAAACAAAAGTTGATGGACAGAATGCAGATCAATGTCATACATTCACCCAGTACAGAGATCTGGGCCTAAATTCATCATCATTTTGCTCACTATGCCACTCCAGTTTGAACCCAGCCATATGCAAATCAGTCTTGACCCTGTGCCTCATGGGAACAGTCCAGCCCGAACTGCCAAGCCCGGTCCTCCCTGGACTGGAAACAAGCTTCCGAAGACCGGTTTCGTGGTTTCACCCCTCTTCAGGCAGGATAGCTTGATTCCAGTGGCATGGAGAGCACGGGACCCACGTTTGGGCATGCCCTTCCCACTCGGGTGACAAATGCAAAAACAACAGTTGATGGACAGAATGCAGTACAATTTCATACATTCACCCCAGGCCAGAGATCTGGGCCTAAATCCATCGTTTTTTTGCTCACCATGCCGCTCCAGTTTGAACCCAGCCATATGCAAATCAGTCTTGACCCTGTGCCTCATGGGAACAGTCCAGCCCGAACTGCCAGGCCAGGTCCTCCCTGGACTGGAAACAAGCACCGTAGGACCGATTTTGGGGTTTCACCCCTCTTCAGCCAGGATAGCTTGATTGCAGTGGCATGGAGAGCAAGGGAACCACGTCTGGGAATAACCTTCCCTCTCGGGTGACAAATGCAAAAACAAAAGTTGATGGACAGAATGCAGAACAATGTCATATATTCACCCCAGTACTGATATCTGGGCCTAAATCCATTGTTGATTTGCTCACCATGCCTTTCCATTTTGAACCCAGTCATATGCAAATCAGTCCCGACCCTGTGCCTCATGGGAACTGTCCAGCCCGAACTGCCAAGCCAGGTCCTTCCTGGACTGGAAACAAGCATCATAGGACCGGTTTTCGGGTTTCACCCCTCTTCAGCCAGGATAGCTTGATTCCAGTGGCATGGAGAGCAAGGGACCTACATCTGGGCATAACCTTCCCACTCGGGGTGAAAAATGCAAAAACAAAAGTTGATGTACAGAATGCAGAACAATGTCATATATTCACCCAAGTACAGAGATCTGGGCCTAAATCAATCGTTATTTTGCTCACCATGCCATTCCAGTTTGAACCCAGCGATATGCAAATCAGTCTTGACCCTGTGCCTCATGGGAAATTGTCCAGCCCGAAATGCCAAGCCAGGTCCTGCCTGGACTGGAAACAAATATCCTAGGACCAGTTTCGGGGTTTCACCCCTCTTCAGCCAGGATAGCGTTATTCCAGTTGCATGGAGAGGACGGGACCCACGTCTGGGCATACCCTTCCCACTCGGTGTGACAAATGCAAAAACAAAAGTTGATGGACAGAATGCAGAACAATGTCATATATTCACACAAGTACAGAGATCTGGGCCTAATTCAATCGTTTTTGTGCGCACCATGCCTTTCCAGTTTGAACCCAGCCATATGAAAATCAGTCCTGACCCTGTGCCTCATGGGAACAGTCCAGCCCAAACTGCCAAGCCAGGTTCTCCCTGGACTGGAAACAAGCATCCTAGAACTGGTTTCGGGGTTTCACCCCTCTTCTGCCAGGATAGCTTGATTCCAGTGGCATGGAGAGCATGGGATTCACGTCTGGGCATACCCTTCACACTCAGGGTGACAAATGCAAAAACAAAAGTTAATGGACAGAATGCAGAATAATGTCATACATTCACCCCAGTACAGAGATCTGGGCCTAAATCCATCCTTTTTATGCTCACCTTGCCATTCCATATTGAAACCAGCCATATGCAAATCAGTCTTGACCCTGTGCCTCATGGGAACAGTCCAGTCCGAACTGCCAAACCAGGTCCTCCCTGGACTGGAAACAAGCATCCTAGGACCGGTTTGGGGCTTCACCCCTCTTCAGCCAAGATAGCTTGTTTCCAGAGGCATGGAGAGCATGAGATTCACGTCTGGGCATACCCTTCACACTCAGGGTGACAAATGCAAAAACTAAAGTTAATGGACAGAATGCAGAACAATGTCATACATTCACCCCAGTACAGAGATCAGGGCCTAAATCCATCGTTTTTTTGCTTACCATGCCATTCCAGTTTGAACTTAGCCAAATGCCAATCGGTTTTGACCCTGTGCCTCATGGGAAAAGTCCCGCCGGAACTGCAAAGCCAGTTCTTCCCTGGACTGGAAACAAGCGTCCTAGGGCCGTTTTTGGGGTTTCACCCCTCTTCAGCCTTTATAGCTTGATTCCAGTGGCATGGAGACCACAGGAACCACGTCTGTGCATAACCTTCCCACTTGGGGTGACAAATGCAAAAACAACAGTTGATGGACAGAATGGAGAACAATGTCATACATTCACCCCAAAACAAAGATCTGGTCCTAAATCCATCGTTTTTTTGCTTACCATGCCATTCCAGTTTGAACTTAGCCATATGCAAATCAGTCTTGACCCTGTGCCTCATGGGAACAGTCCAGCCCGAACTGCCAAGCCAGGTCCTCCCTGGACTGGAAGCATGCATCCTAGGACCGGTTTTGGGGTTTCACCCCTCTTCTGCCAGGATAGCTTAATTCCAGTGGCATGGAGAGCACGGGACCCACGTCTGGGCATACCCTTCCCACTCGGGGTGACAAATGCAAAAACAAAAGTTGATGGACAGAATGCAGAACAATGTCATACATTCACCCAGTACAGAGATCTGGGCCTAAATCCATTGCTTTTTGCTCATCATGCCTTTCCAGTTTGAACCCAGCTATATGCAAATCAGTCCTGACCCTGCGCCTCATGGGAACAGTCCAGCTCGAACTGCCAAGCCCAGTCCTCCCTGGACTGGAAACAAGCTTTCGAGGACTGGTTTCAGGGCTTCATCCCTCTTCAGCCAGGATAGCTTGATTCCAGTGGCATAGAGAGCACGGGACCAACGTCTGGGCATACCCTTCCCACTCGGCGTGACAAATGCAAAAACAAAAGTTGATGGACAGAATGCTGAACAATGTCATACATTCACCCCAGGCCAGAGATCTGGGCCTAAATCCATCGTTTTTTTGCTCACCATGCCGCTCCAGTTTGAACCCAGCCATATGCAAATCAGTCTTGACCCTGTGCCTCATGGGAACAGTCCAGCCCGAACTGCCAGGCCAGGTCCTCCCTGGACTGGAAACAAGCATCGTAGGACCGGTTTTGGGGTTTCACCCCTCTTCAGCCAGGATAGCTTGATTCCAGTGGCATGGAGAGCAAGGGAACCACGTCTGGGAATAACCTTCCCACTCGGGTGACAAATGCAAAAACAAAAGTTGATGGACAGACTGCAGAACAATGTCATATATTCACCCAAGTACAGAGATCTGGGCCTAAATCAATTGTTATTTTGCTCACCATGCCATTCCAGTTTGAACCCAGCGATATGCAAATCAGTCTTGACCCTGTGCCTCATGGGAACTGTCCAGCCCGAAATGCCAAGCCAGGTCCTGCCTGGACTGGAAACAAATATCCTAGGACCAGTTTCGGGGTTTCACCCCTCTTCAGCCAGGATAGCGTTATTCCTGTTGCATGGAGAGGACGGGACCCACGTCTGGGCATAGCCTTCCCACTCGGTGTGACAAATGCAAAAACAAAAGTTGATGGACAGAATGCAGAACAATGTCATATATTCACACAAGTACAGAGATCTGGGCCTAAATCAATTGTTTTTGTGTGCACCATGCCTTTCCAGTTTGAACCCAGCCATATGAAAATCAGTCCTGACCCTGTGCCTCATGGGAACAGTCCAGCCCGAACTGCCAAGCCAGGTTCTCCCTAGACTGGAAACAAGCATCCTAGAACTCGTTTCGGGGTTTCACCCCTCTTCTGCCAGGATAGCTTGATTCCAGTGGCATGGAGAGCATGGGATTCACGTCTGGGCATACCCTTCACACTCAGGGTGACAAATGAAAAAACAAAAGTTAATGGACAGAATGCAGAATAATGTCATACATTCACCCCAGTACAGAGATCTGGGCCTAAATCCATCGTTTTTTTGCTTACCATGCCATTCCAGTTTGAACTTACCCATATGCAAATCAGTTTTGACCCTGTGCCTCATGGGAACAGTCCAGCCGGAACTGTAAAGCCAGTTCCTCCCTGGACTGGAAACAAGCATCCTAGGACCGTTTTCAGGGTTTCACCCCTCTTCAATCAGGATAGCTTGATTCCAGTTGCATGGAGAGCAGGGGACCCACGTCTGAGGATACCCTTCCCACTCGGGGTGACAAATGCAAAAACAACAGTTGATGTTCAGAATGCAGAACAATGTTATACATTCACCCCAGTACAGAGATCTGGGCCTAAATCCATCCTTTTTATGCTCACCGTGCCATTCCATATTGAAACCAGCCATATGCAAATCAGTCTTGACCCTGTGCCTCATGGGAACAGTCCAGTCCGAACTGCCAAACCAGGTCCTCCCTGGACTGGAAACAAGCATCCTAGGACCGGTTTGGGGCTTCACCCCTCTTCAGCCAGGATAGCTTGTTTCCAGTGGCATGGAGAGCACTGGACCCACATCTGGGCATACCCTTCCCACTCGGGGTGACAAATGCAAAAACAAAAGTTGATGGACAGAATGCAGATCAATGTCATACATTCACCCAGTACAGAGATCTGGGCCTAAATTCATCATCGTTTTGCTCACTATGCCACTCCAGTTTGAACCCAGCCATATGCAAATCAGTCTTGACCCTGTGCCTCATGGGAACAGTCCAGCCCGAACTGCCAAGCCCAGTCCTCCCTGGACTGGAAACAAGCTTCCAAGGACCGGTTTCGGGGTATCACCCATCTTCAGGCAGGATAGCTTGATTCCAGTGGCATGGAGAGCACAGGACCCACGTTTGGGCATGCCCTTCCCACTTGGGTGACAAATGCAAAAACAACGGTTGATGGAGAGAATGCAGTACAATGTCATACATTCACCCCAGGCCAGAGATCTGGGCCTAAATCCATCGTTTTTTTGCTCACCATGCCGCTCCAGTTTGAACCCAGCCATATGCAAATCAGTCTTGACCCTGTGCCTCGTGGGAACAGTCCAGCCCGAACTGCCAGGCCAGGTCCTCCCTGGACTGGAAACAAGCATCGTAGGACCGGTTTTGGGGTTTCACCCCTCTTCAGCCAGGATAGCTTGATTCCAGTGGCATGGAGACCAAGGGACCCACGTCTGGGCATAACCTTCCCACTCGGGTGACAAATGCAAAAACAAAAGTTGATGGACAGAATGCAGAACAATATCATATATTCACTCCAGTACAGAGATCTGGGCCTAAATCCATCGTTGTTTTGCTCACCATGTCTTTCCAGTTTGAACCCAGCTATATGCAAATCAGTCCTGACCCTGTGCCTCATGGGAACAGTTCAGCCCAATCTGCCAAGCCAGGTCCTCCCTGGACTGTTAACAAGCATCCTAGTACCTGTTTTGAGGTTTCACCCCTCTTCAGCCAGGATAGCTTGATTCCAGTGGAATGGAGAGTACAGGCCCCACGTCTGGGCATAACCTTCCCACTCGGGGTGACAAATGCAAAAACAAAAGTTGAAGTACAGAATGCAGAACAATGTCATATTTTGACCCAAGTACAGAGATCTGGACCTAAATCCATCGTTATTTTGCTCACCATGCCATTCCAGTTTGAACCCAGCGATATGCAAATCAGTCTTGACCCTGTGCCTCATGGGAACTGTCCAGCCCGAAATGCCAAGCCAGGTCTTCCCTGGACTGGAAACAAGCATTGTAGGACCGGTTTCGGGGTTTCACCCCTCTTCAGCCAGGATAGCTTAATTCCAGTGGCATAGAGAGCAAGGGACCCACGTCTGGGCATAACCTTCCCACTCAGGGTGAAAAATGCAAAAACAAAGGTTGATGGACAGAATGCAGAACAATGTCATACATTAACCCCAGTACAGAGATCTGAACCTAAATCCATTGTTTGTTTGCCCACCATGCCATTCCAGTTTGAACCCAGCCATATGCAAATCACTCTTGACCCTGTGACTCATGGGAACAGTCGAGCCCGAACTGCCAAGCCAGGTCCTCCCTGGACTGGATACAAGCATCCTAGAAACGGTTTCGGGATTTCACCCCTCTTCAGCCAGGATAGCTTGATTCCAGTGGCATGAAGAGCAGGGACCCACGTCTGAGGATACCCTTCCCACTCGGGGTGACAAATGCAAAAACAACAGTTGATGTACAGAATGCAGAACAATGTTATACATTCAGCCCAGTACAGAGATCTGGGCCTAAATCCATCCTTTTTATGCTCACCGTGCCATTCCATGTTGAAACCAGCCATATGCAAATCAGTCTTGACCCTGTGCCTCATGGGAACAGTCCAGTCCGAACTGCCAAACCAGGTCCTCCCTGGACTGGAAACAAGCATCCTATTACCAGTTTTGGGGTTTCACCCCACTTCAGCCAGGATAGCATGTTTCCAGTGGCATGGAGAGCACTGGACCCACGTCTGGGCATACCCTTCCCACTCGGGGTGACAAAGGCAAAAACAAAAGTTGATGGACAGAATGCAGAACAATGTCATACATTCACCCCAGTACAGAGATCTGGGCCTAAATCCATTGTTGTTTTGCTCACTATGCCACTTCAGTTTGAACCCAGCCATATGCAAATCAGTCTTGACCCTGTGCCTCATGGGAACAGTCCAGCCCGAACTGCCAAGCCATGTCCTCCCTGGACTGTAAACAAGCATCCTAGTACCGGTTTTGGGGTTTCACCCCTCTTCAGCCAGGATAGCTTGATTCCAGTGGAATGGAAAGCACAGGACCTACGTCTGGGCATAACCTTCCCACTCGGGGTGACAAATGCAAAAACAAAAGTTGATGTACCAAATGCAGAACAATGTCATATATTCATCCAAGTACAGAGATCTGGGTCTAAATTCATCGTTTTTTTTGCTCACCATGCCATTCCAGTTTGAACCCAGCCATATGCAAATCAGTCTTGACCCTGTGCCTCATGGAAACTGTCCAGCCCGAACTGCCAAGCCAGGTCTTCCCTGGACTGGAAACAAGCATTGTAGGACCGGTTTCGGGGTTTCACCCCTCTTCAGCCAGGATAGCTTGATTCCAGTGGCATGGAGAGCAAGGGACCCACGTCTGGGCATAACCTTCCCACTCAGAGTGAAAAATGCAAAAACAAAGGTTGATGGACAGAATGCAGAACAATGTCATACATTAACCCCAGTACAGAGATCTGGACCTAAATCCATTGTTTGTTTGCCAACCATGCCATTCCAGTTTGAACACAGCCATATGCAAATAACTCTTGACCCTGTGACTCATGGGAACAATCGAGCCCGAGCTGCCAAGCCACGTCCACCCTAGACTGGATACCAGCATCCTAGAAACGGTTTCGGGGTTTCACCCCTCTTCAATCAGGATAGCTTGATTCCAGTGGCATGGAGAGCAGGGGACCCACGTCTGAGGATACCCTTCCCACTCAGGGTGACAAATGCAAAAACAACAGTTGATGGACAGAATGCAGAACAATGTCATACATTCACCCCAGTACAGAGATCTGAGCCTAAATCCATTGCTTTTTGCTCATCATGCCTTTCCAGTTTGAACCAAGCTATATGCTAATCAGTCCTGACCCTGTGCCTCATGGGAACAGTCCAGCTCGAACTGCCAAGCCCGGTCCTCCCTGGACTGGAAACAAGCTTCCTAGGACCGGTTTCGGGGCTTCATCCCTCTTCAGCCAGGATAGCTTGATTCCAGTGGCATGGAGAGCATGGGACCAACATCTGGGCATACCCTTCCCACTCGGGGTGACAAATGCAAAAACAAAAGTTGATGGACAGAATGCAGAACAATGTCATATATTCACCCCAGTACAGAGATCTGGGCCTAAATCCATCGTTGTTTTGCTCACCATGCCTTTCCAGTTTGAACCCAGCCATATGCAAATCAGTCCTGACCCTGTGCCTCATGGGAACAGTCCATTCCGAACTGCCAAACCTTGTCCTCCCTGGACTGGAAACAAGCATCCTAGGACCGGTTTTGGGATTTCACCCCTCTTCTGCCAGGATAGCTTGATTCCAGTGGCATGGAGAGCACGGGACCCACGTCTGGGCATACCCTTCCCACTCTGGGTGACAAATGCAAAAACAAAAGTTGATGGACAGAATGCAGAACAATGTCATACATTCACCCCAGTACAGAGATCTGGGCCTAAATTCATCATTGTTTTGCTCACTATGCCACTCCAGTTTGAACCCAGCCATATGCAAATCAGTCTTGACCCTGTGCCTCATTGGAACAGTCCAGCCCGAACTGTCAAGCCAGGTCCTCCCTGGACTGTAAACAAGCATCCTAGTACCGGTTTTGGGGTTTCACCCCTCTTCAGCCAGGATAGCTTGTTTCCAGTGGCATGGAGAGCACTGGACCCACGTCTGGGCATACCCTTCCCACTCGGGTTGACAAATGCAAAAACAAAAGTTGATGGACAGAATGCAGAACAATGTCATACATTCACCCCAGTACAGATACTCGGGCCTAAATCCATTGCTTTTTGCTCATCATGCCTTTCTAGTTTGAACCCAGCTATATGCAAATCAGTCCTGACCCTGTGCCTCATGGGAACAGTCCAGCTCGAACTGCCAAGCCCGGTCCTCCCTGGACTGGAAACAAGCTTCCGAGGACTGGTTTCGGGGCTTCATCCCTCTTCAGCCAGGATAGCTTGATTCCAGTGGCATGGAGAGCACGGGACCAACGTCTGGGCATACCCTTCCCACTCAGGGTGACAAATGCAAAAACAAAAGTTGCTGGACAGAATGCTGAACAATGTCATACATTCACCCCAGGCCAGAGATCTGGGCCTAAATCCATCGTTTTTTTGCTCACCATGCCGCTCCAGTTTGAACCCAGCCATATGCAAATCAGTCTTGACCCTGTGCCTCATAGGAACAGTCCAGCCCGAACTGCCAGGCCAGGTCCTCCCTGGACTGGAAACAAGCATCGTTGGACCGGTTTTGGGGTTTCACCCCTCTTCAGCCAGGATAGCTTGATTCCAGTGGCATGGAGACCAAGGGACCCACGTCTGGGCATAACCTTCCCACTCGGGTGACAAATGCAAAAACAACAGCTGATGGACAGAATGCAGAACAATGTCATACATTCACCCCAGTACAGAGATCTGGGCCTAAATCCATCGTTTTTTTGCTCACCATGCCGTTCCAGTTTGAACCCAGACATATGCAAATCAGTCTTGACCCTGTGCCTCATGGGAACTGTCCAGCCCGAAATGCCAAGCCAGGTCCTGCCTGGACTGGAAACAAATATCCTAGGACCAGTTTCGGGGCTTCACCCCTCTTCAGCCAGGATAGTGTTATTCCAGTTGCATGGAGAGGATGGGACCCACGTCTGGGCATACCCTTCCAACTCGGTGTGACAAATGCAAAAATAAAAGTTGATGGACAGAATGCAGAACAATGTCATAAATTCACACCAGTACAGAGATCTGGGCCTACATCAATCATTTTTGTGCTCACCATGCCTTTCCAGTTTGAACCCAGCCATATGCAAATCAGTCCTGACCCTGTGCCTCATGGGAACAGTCCAGCCCGAACTGCCAAGCCAGGTTCTCCCTGGACTGGAAACAAGCATCCTAGAACTGCTTTCGGGGTTTCACCCCTCTTCTGCAAGGATAGCTTTATTCCAGTGGCATGGAAAGCATGGGATTCACATCTGGGAATACCCTTCACACTCAGAGTGACAAATGCAAAAACAACAGTTGATGGACAGAATGGAGAACAATGTCATACATTCACCCCAGTACAAAGATCTGATCCTAAATCCATCGCTTTTTTGCTTACCATGCTATTCCAGTTTGAACTTAGCCATATGCAAATCAGTCTTGACCCTGTGCCTCATGGGAACAGTCCAACCCGAACTGCCAAGCCAGGTCCTCCCTGGACTGGAAACAAGCATTGTAGGACCGGTTTCGGGGTTTCACCCCTCTTCAGCCAGGATAGCTTGATTCCAATGGCATGGAGAGCAAGGGACCCACGTCTGGGCATACCCTTCCCACTCAGGGTGAAAAATGCAAAAACAAAGGTTGATGGACAGAATGCAGAACAATGTCATACATTAACCCCAGTACAGAGATCTGAACCTAAATCCATTGTTTGTTTGCCCACCATGCCATTCCAGTTTGAACCCAGCCATATGCAAATCACTCTTGACCCTGTGACTCATGGGAACAGTCGAGCCCGAACTACCAAGCCAGGTCCTCCCTGGACTGGATACAAGCATCCTAGAAACGGTTTCGGGATTTCACCCCTCTTCAGCCAGGATAGCTTGATTCCAGTGGCATGGAGAGC
This sequence comes from Triturus cristatus, assembly GCF_964204655.1. Classification (NCBI taxonomy): domain Eukaryota; kingdom Metazoa; phylum Chordata; class Amphibia; order Caudata; family Salamandridae; genus Triturus; species Triturus cristatus. Next base: position 877,655,440 of record NC_140579.1, read on the forward strand.
AGGGGACCCACGTCTGAGGATACCCTTCCCACTCGGGGTGACAAATGCAAAAACAACAGTTGATGTACAGAATGCAGAACAATGTTATACATTCAGCCCAGTACAGAGATCTGGGCCTAAATCCATCCTTTTTATGCTCACCGTGCCATTCCATATTGAAACCAGCCATATGAAAATCAGTCTTGACCCTGTGCCTCATGGGAACAGTCCAGTCCGAACTGCCAAACCAGGTCCTCCCTGGACTGGAAACAAGCATCCTATTACCAGTTTTGGGGTTTCACCCCTCTTCAGCCAGGATAGCATGTTTCCAGTGGCATGGAGAGCACTGGACCCACGTCTGGGCATACCCTTCCCACTCGGGGTGACAAATGCAAAAACAAAAGTTGATGGACAGAATGCAGAACAATGTCATACATTCACCCCAGTACAGATATCTGGGCCTAAATCCATCGTTGTTTTGCTCACTATGCCACTTCAGTTTGAACCCAGCCATATGCAAATCAGTCTTGACCCTGTGCCTCATGGGAACAGTCCAGCCCGAACTGCCAAGCCATGTCCTCCCTGGACTGTAAACAAGCATACTAGTACCGGTTTTGGGGTTTCACCCCTCTTCAGCCAGGATAGCTTGATTCCAGTGGAATGGAGAGCACGGGACCCACGTCTGGGCATAATCTTCCCACTCGGGGTGACAAATGCAAAAACAAAAGTTGATGTACCAAATGCAGAACAATGTCATATATTCATCCAAGTACAGAGATCTGGGTCTAAATTTATCGTTTGTTTTGCTCACCATGCCATTCCAATTTGAACCCAGCCATATGCAAATCAGTCTTGACCCCGTGCCTCATGGAAACTGTCCAGCCCGAACTGCCACGCCAGGTCCTCCCTGGACTGGATACCAGCATCCTAGAAATGGTTTCGGGGTTTCACCCCTCTTCAATCAGGATAGCTTGATTCCAGTGGCATGGAGAGCAGGGGACCCACGTCTGAGCATACCCTTCCCACTCGGGGTGACAAATGCAAAAACAACAGTTGATGTACAGAATGCAGAACAATGTTATACATTCACCCCAGTACAGAGATCTGGGCCTAAATCCATCCTTTTTATGCTCACAGTGCCATTCCATATTGAAACCAGCCATATGCAAATCAGTCTTGACCCTGTGCCTCATGGGAACAGTCCAGTCCGAACTGTCAAGCCCAGTCCTCCCTGGACTGGAAACAAGCTTCCAAGGACCGGTTTCGGGGTTTCACCCCTCTTCAGGCAGGATCGCTTGATTCCAGTGGCATGGAGAGCACGGGACCCACGTTTGGGCATGCCCTTCCCACTTGGGTGACAAATGCAAAAACAACAGTTGATGGACAGAATGCAGTACAATGTCATACATTCACCCCAGGCCAGAGATCTGGGCCTAAATCCATCGTTTTTATGCTCACCATGCCGCTCCAGTTTGAACCCAGCCATATGCAAATCAGTCTTGACCCTGTGCCTCATGGGAACAGTCCAGCCCGAACTGCCAGGCCAGGTCCTCCCTGGACTGGAAACAAGCATCGTAGGACCGGTTTTGGGGTTTCACCCCTCTTCAGCCAGGATAGCTTGATTCCAGTGGCATGGAGAGCAAGGGAACCACGTCTGGGATTAACCTTCCCACTCGGGTGACAAATGCAAAAACAAAAGTTGATGGACAGAATGCAGAACAATGTCATATATTCACCCAAGTACAGAGATCTGGGCCTAAATCAATCTTTATATTGCTCAACATGCCATTCCAGTTTGAACCCAGCGATATGCAAATCAGTCTTGACCCTGTGCCTCATGGGAACTGTCCAGCCCGAAATGCCAAGCCAGGTCCTGCCTGGACTGGAAACAAATATCCTAGGACCAGTTTCGGGGTTTCACCCCTCTTCAGCCAGGATAGCGTTATTCCAGTTGCATGGAGAGGACGGGACCCACGTCTGGGCATAGCCTTCCCACTCGGTGTGACAAATGCAAAAACAAAAGTTGATGGACAGAATGCAGAACAATGTCATATATTCACACAAGTACAGAGATCTGGGCCTAAATCAATCGTTTTTGTGCGCACCATGCCTTTCCAGTTTGAACCCAGCCATATGAAAATCAGTCCTGACCCTGTGCCTCTTGGGAACAGTCCAGCCCAAACTGCCAAGCCAGGTTCTCCCTAGACTGGAAACAAGCATCCTAGAACTCGTTTCGGGGTTTCACCCCTCTTCTGCCAGGATAGCTTAATTCCAGTGGCATGGAGAGCATGGGATTCACGTCTGGGCATACCCTTCACACTCAGGGTGACAAATGAAAAAACAAAAGTTAATGGACAGAATGCAGAATAATGTCATACATTCACCCCAGTACAGAGATCTGGGCCTAAATCCATCGTTTTTTTGCTTACCATGCCATTCCAGTTTGAACTTACCCATATGCAAATCAGTTTTGACCCTGTGCCTCATGGGAACAGTCCAGCCGGAACTGTAAAGCCAGTTCCTCCCTGGACTGGAAACAAGCATCCTAGGACCGTTTTCGGGGTTTCACCCCTCTTCAATCAGGATAGCTTGATTCCAGTGGCATGGAGAGTAGGGGACCCACGTCTGAGGATACCCTTCCCACTCGGGGTGACAAATGCAAAAACAACAGTTGATGTACAGAATGCAGAACAATGTTATACATTCACCTCAGTACAGAGATCTGAGCCTAAATCCATCCTTTTTATGCTCACCGTGCCATTCCATATTGAAACCAGCCATATGCAAATCAGTCTTGACCCTGTGCCTCATGGGAACAGTCCAGTCCGAACTGCCAAACCAGGTCCTCCCTGGACTGGAAACAAGCATCCTAGGACCGGTTTGGGGCTTCACCCCTCTTCAGCCAGGATAGCTTGTTTCCAGTGGCATGGAGAGCACTGGACCCACGTCTGGGCATACCCTTCCCACTCGGGGTGACAAATGCAAAAACAAAAGTTGATGGACAGAATGCAGATCAATGTCATACATTCACCCAGTACAGAGATCTGGGCCTAAATTCATCATCGTTTTGCTCACTATGCCACTCCAGTTTGAACCCAGCCATATGCAAATCAGTCTTGACCCTGTGCCTCATGGGAACAATCCTGCCCGAACTGCCAAGCCAGGTTCTCCCTGGACTGGAAACAAGCATCCTAGAACTGGTTTCGGGGTTTCACCATTCTTCTGCCAGGATAGCTTGATTCCAGTGGCATGGAGAGCATGAGATTCACGTCTGGGCATACCCTTCACACTCAGGGTGACAAATGCAAAAACTAAAGTTAATGGACAGAATGCAGAACAATGTCATACATTCACCCCAGTACAGAGATCTGGGCCTAAATCCATCGTTTTTTTGCTTACCATGACATTCTAGTTTGAACTTAGCCAAATGCCAATCGGTTTTGACCCTGTGCCTCATGGGAAAAGTCCAGCCGGAACTGCAAAGCCAGTTCCTCCCTGGACTGGAAACAAGCATCCTAGGGCCGTTTTTGGGGTTTCACCCCTCTTCAGCCTTTATAGCTTGATTCCAGTGGCATGGAGAGCACAGGAACCACGTCTGGGCATACCCTTCCCACTTGGGGTGACAAATACAAAAACAACAGTTGATGGACAGAATGGAGAACAATGTCATACATTCACCCCAAAACAAATATCTGGTCCTAAATCCATCGTTTTTTTGCTTACCCTGCCATTCCAGTTTGAACTTAGCCATATGCAAATCAGTCTTGACCCTGTGCCTCATGGGAACAGTCCAGCCCGAACTGCCAAGCCAGGTCCTCCCTGGACTAAAAGCATGCATCCTAGGACCGGTTTCGTGGTTTCACCCCGCTTTAGCCAGGATAGCTTGATTCCAGTGGCACGGAGAGCATGGGACCCACGTCTGGGCATACCCTTCCCACTCGGGGTAACAAATGCAAAAACAACAGTTGATGGACAGAATGCAGAACAATGTCATACATTCACCCCAGTACAGAGATCTGGGCCTAAATCCATCGTTGTTTTGCTCTCTCTGCCATTCCAGGTTGAACCCAGCCATATGCAAATCAGTCTTGACCCTGTGCCTCATGGGAACAGTCCAGCCCGAACTGCCAAGCCATGTCCTCCCTGGACTGTAAACAAGCATCCTAGGACCGGTTTTGGGGTTTCAGCCCTCTTCAGCCAGGATAGCTTGATTCCAGTGGAATGGAGAACACGGGACCCACGTCTGGGTATAACCTTCCCACTCGGGGTAACAAATGCAAAAACAAAAGTTGATGTACCAAATGCAGAACAATGTCAAATATTCACCCAAGTACAGAGATCTGGGTCTAAATTCATTGTTTTTTTGCTCACCATGCCATTCCAGTTTGAACCCAGCCATCTGCAAATCAGTCGTGACCCTGTGCCTCATGGGAACTGTCAAGCCCAAACTGCCAAGCCATGTCCTCCCTGGACTGGAAACAAGCATTGTAGAACCGGTTTCCGGGTTTCACCCCTCTTTAGCCAGGATAGCTTGATTCCAGTGGCATGGAGAGCAAGGGACCCACGTCTGGGCATAACCTTCCCACTCGGGGTGAAAAATGCAAAAACAAAAGTTGATGGACAGAATGCAGAACAATGTCATACATTAACCCCAGTACAGAGATCTGGACCTAAATCCATTGTTTGTTTGCCCACCATGCCATTCCAGTTTGAACCCAGCCATATGCAAATCAGTCTTGACCCTGTGCCTCATGGGAACAGTCGAGCCCGAACTGCCAAGCCAGGTCCTCCCTGGACTGGATACAAGCATCCTAGGAACGGTTTCGGGATTTCACCCCTCTTCAGCCAGGATAGCTTGATTCCAGTGGCATGGAGAGCACGGGACCCACGTCTGGGCATACCCTTCCCACTCGGGGTGACAAATGCAAAACCAAAAGTTGATGGACAGAATGCAGAACAATGTTATACATTCACCCCAGTACAGAGATCTGGGCCTAAATTCATCATTGTTTTGCTCACTATGCCACTCCAGTTTGAACCCAGCCATTTGCAAATCAGTCTTGACCCTGTGCCTCATTGGAACAGTCCAGACCGAACTGCCAAGCCAGGTCCTCCCTGGACTGTAAACAAGCATCCTAGGACCGGTTTTGGGGTTTCACCCCTCTTCAGCCAGGATAGCTTGTTTCCAGTGGCACGGAGAGCACTGGACCCAAGTCTGGGCATACCCTTCCCACTCGGGATGACAAATGCAAAAACAAAAGTTGATAGACAGAATGCAGAACAACGTCATACATTCACCCCAGTACAGAGATCTGAGTCTAAATCCATTGCTTTTTGCTCATCATGCCTTTCCAGTTTGAACCCAGCTATATGCTAATCAGTCTTGACCCTGTGCCTCATGGGAACAGTCCAGCCCGAACTGCCAGGCCAGGTCCTCCCTGGACTAGAAACAAGCATCGTAGGACCGGTTTTGGGGTTTCACCCCTCTACAGCCAGGATAGCTTGATTCCAGTGGCATGGAGAGCAAGGGACCTACGTCTGAGCATAACCTTCCCACTCGGGTGACAAATGCAAAAACAAAAGTTGATGGACAGAATGCAGAACAATGTCATATATTCACCCCAGTACAGAGATCTGGGCCTAAATCCATCGTTGTTTTGCTCACCATGCCTTTCCAGTTTGAACCCAGCCATATGCAAATCAGTCCTGACCCTGTGCCTCATGGGAACAGTCCATTCCGAACTGCCAAACCTTGTCCTCCCTGGACTGGAAACAAGCATCCTATGACCGGTTTTGGGGTTTCACCCCTCTTCAGCCAGGATAGCTTGATTCCAGTGGCATGGAGAGCATGGGACCCACGTTTGGGCATGCCCTTCCCACTCGGGTGACAAATGCAAAAACAACAGTTGATGGACAGAATGCAGTACAATGTCATACATTCACCCCAGGCCAGAGATCTGGGCCTAAATCCATCGTTTTTTTGCTCACCATGCCGCTCCAGTTTGAACCCAGCCATATGCAAATCAGTCTTGACCCTGTGCCTCATGGGAACAGTCCAGCCCGAACTGCCAGGCCAGGTCCTCCCTGGACTGGAAACAAGCACCATAGGACCGATTTTGGGGTTTCACCCCTCTTCAGCCAGGATAGCTTGATTCCAGTGGCATGGAGAGCAAGGGAACCACGTCTGGGAATAACCTTCCCTCTCGGGTGACAAATGCAAAAACAAAAGTTGATGGACAGAATGCAGAACAATGTCATATATTCACCCCAGTACTGATATCTAGGCCTAAATCCATTGTTGATTTGCTCACCATGCCTTTCCAGTTTGAACCCAGTCATATGCAAATCAGTCCCGACCCTGTGCCTCATGGGAACTGTCCAGCCTGAACTGCCAAGCCAGGTCCTTCCTGGACTGGAAACAAGCATCATAGGACCGGTTTTCGGGTTTCACCCCTCTTCAGCCAGGATAGCTTGATTCCAGTGGCATGGAGAGCACTGGACCCACGTCTGGGCATACCCTTCCCACTCGGGGTGACAAATGCAAAAACAAAAGTTGATGGACAGAATGCAGATCAATGTCATACATTCACCCAGTACAGAGATCTGGGCCTAAATTCTTCATCGTTTTGCTCACTATGCCACTCTAGTTTGAACCCAGCCATATGCAAATCAGTCTTGACCCTGTGCCTCATGGGAACAGTCCAGCCCGAACTGCCAAGCCCGGTCCTCCCTGGACTGGAAACAAGCTTCCGAAGACCGGTTTCGGGGTTTCACCCCTCTTCAGACAGGATAGCTTGATTCCAGTGGCATGGAGAGCATGGGACCCACGTTTGGGCATGCCCTTCCCACTCGGGTGACAAATGCAAAAACAACAGTTGATGGACAGAATGCAGTACAATGTCATACATTCACCCCAGGCCAGAGATCTGGGCCTAAATCCATCGTTGTTTTGCTCACCATGCCGCTCCAGTTTGAACCCAGCCATATGCAAATCAGTCTTGACCCTGTGCCTCATGGGAACAGTCCAGCCCGAACTGCCAGGCCAGGTCCTCCCTGGACTGGAAACAAGCACCATAGGACCGATTTTGGGGTTTCACCCCTCTTCAGCCAGGATAGCTTGATTCCAGTGGCATGGAGAGCAAGGGAACCACGTCTGGGAATAACCTTCCCTCTCGGGTGACAAATGCAAAAACAAAAGTTGATGGACAGAATGCAGAACAATGTCATATATTCACCCCAGTACTGATATCTAGGCCTAAATCCATTGTTGATTTGCTCACCATGCCTTTCCAGTTTGAACCCAGTCATATGCAAATCAGTCCCGACCCTGTGCCTCATGGGAACTGTCCAGCCTGAACTGCCAAGCCAGGTCCTTCCTGGACTGGAAACAAGCATCATAGGACCGGTTTTCGGGTTTCACCCCTCTTCAGCCAGGATAGCTTGATTCCAGTGGCATGGAGAGCAAGGGACCCACGTCTGGGCATAACCTTCCCACTCGGGGTGAAAAATGCAAAAACAAAAGTTGATGTACAGAATGCAGAACAATGTCATATATTCACCCAAGTACAGAGATCTGGGCCTAAATCAATCGTTATTTTGCTCACCATGCCATTCCAGTTTGAACCCAGCGATATGCAAATCAGTCTTGACCCTGTGCCTCATGGGAACTGTCCAGCCCGAAATGCCAAGCCAGGTCCTGCCTGGACTGGAAACAAATATCCTAGGACCAGTTTCGGGGTTTCACCCCTCTTCAGCCAGGATAGCGTTATTCCAGTTGCATGGAGAGGACGGGACCCACGTCTGGGCATACCCTTCCCACTCGGTGTGACAAATGCAAAAACAAAAGTTGATGGACAGAATGCAGAACAATGTCATACATTCACCCCAGTACAGAGATCTGGGCCTAGATCCATTGTTTGTTTGCCCACCATGCTATTCCAGTTTGAACCCAGCCATATGCAAATCAGTCTTGACCCTGTGCCTGATGGGAACAGTCGTGCCCGAACTGCCAAGCCAGGTCCTCCCTGGACTGGATACAAGCATCCTAGGACCGGTTTCATGGTATCACCCCGCTTCAGCCAGGATAGCTTGATTCCAGTGGCACGGAGAGCACGGGACCCAAGTCTGGGCATACCCTTCCCACTCGGGGTGACAAATGCAAAAACAAAAGTTGATGTACCGAATGCAGAACAATGTCATATATTCACCCAAGTACAAAGATCTGGGTCTAAATTAATCGTTTTTTGCTCACCATGCCATTCCAATTTGAACCCAGTCATAGGCAAATCAGTCTTGACCCTGTGCCTCATGGGAACTGTCCAGCCCGAACTGCCAAGCCAGGTCCTCCCTGGACTTGAAACAAGCATTGTAGGACCGGTTTCGGGGTTTCACCCCTCTTCAGCCAGGATAGCTTGATTCCAATGGCATGGAGAGCAAGGGACCCACGTCTGGGCATAACCTTCCCACTCAGGGTGAAAAATGCAAAAACAAAGGTTGATGGACAGAATGCAGAACAATGTCATACATTCACCCCAGTACAGAGATCTGGGCCTAAATCGATTGTTTTTTTGCTTACCATTCCATTCCAGTTTGAACTTAGCCAAATGCCAATCGGTTTTGACCCTGTGCCTCATGGGAAAAGTCCAGCCGGAACTGCAAAGCCAGTTCCTCCCTGGACTGGAAACAAGCAACCTAGGGCCGTTTTTGGGGTTTCACCCCTCTTCAGCCTTTATAGCTTGATTCCAGTGGCATGGAGACCACAGGAACCACGTCTGTGCATAACCTTCCCACTTGGGGTGACAAATGCAAAAACAACAGTTGATGGACGGAATGGAGAACAATGTCATACATTCACCCCAAAACAAAGATCTGGTCCTAAATCCATCGTTTTTTTGCTTACCATGCCATTCCAGTTTGAACTTAGCCATATGCAAATCAGTCTTGACCCTGTGCCTCATGGGAACAGTCCAGCCCAAACTGCCAAGCCAGGTCCTCCCTGGACTGGAAGCATGCATCCTAGGACCGGTTTTGGGGTTTCACCCCTCTTCTGCCAGGATAGCTTGATTCCAGTGGCATGGAGAGCACGGGACCCACGTCTGGGCATACCCTTCCCACTCGGGGTGACAAATGCAAAAACAAAAGTTGATGGACAGAATGCAGAACAATGTTATACATTCACCCCAGTACAGAGATCTGGGCCTAAATTCATCATTGTTTTGCTCACTATGCCACTCCAGTTTGAACCCAGCCATATGCAAATCAGTCTTGACCCTGTGCCTCATTGGAACAGTCGAGCCCGAACTGTCAAGCCAGGTCCTCCCTGGACTGTAAACAAGTATCCTAGGACCGGTTTGGGGGTGTCACCCCTCTTCAGCCAGGATAGCTTGTTTCCAGTGGCATGGAGAGCACTGGACCCACATCTGGGCATACCCTTCCCACTCGGGGTGACAAATGCAAAAACAAAAGTTGATGGACAGAATGCAGAACAATGTCATACATTCACCCAGTACAGAGATCTGGGCCTAAATCCATTGCTTTTTGCTCATCATGCCTTTCCAGTTTGAACCCAGCTATATGCAAATCAGTCCTGACCCTGCGCCTCATGGGAACAGTCCAGCTCGAACTGCCAAGCCCGGTCCTCCCTGGACTGGAAACAAGCTTCCGAGGACTGGTTTCGGGGCTTCATCCCTCTTCAGCCACGATAGCTTGATTCCAGTGGCATGGAGAGCACGGGACCAACGTCTGGGCATACCCTTCCCACTCGGCGTGACAAATGCAAAAACAAAAGTTGATGGACAGAATGCTGAACAATGTCATACATTCACCCCAGGCCAGAGATCTGGGCCTAAATCCATCGTTTTTTTGCTCACCATGCCGCTCCAGTTTGAACCCAGCCATATGCAAATCAGTCCTGACCCTGTGCCTCATGGGAACAGTTCAGCCCAGTCTGCCAAGCCAGGTCCTCCCTGGACTGTTAACAAGCATCCTAGTACCTGTTTTGAGGTTTCACCCCTCTTCAGCCAGGATAGCTTGATTCCAGTGGAATGGAGAGTACAGGCCCCACGTCTGGGCATAACCTTCCCACTCGGGGTGACAAATGCAAAAACAAAAGTTGAAGTACAGAATGCAGAACAATGTCATATTTTGACCCAAGTACAGACATCTGGACCTAAATCCATCGTTATTTTGCTCACCATGCCATTCCAGTTTGAACCCAGCGATATGCAAATCAGTCTTGACCCTGTGCCTCATGGGAACTGTCCAGCCCGAAATGCCAAGCCAGGTCCTGCCTGGACTGGAAACAAATATCCTAGGACCAGTTTTGGGGCTTCACCCCTCTTCAGCCAGAATAGCGTTATTCCAGTTGCATGAAGAGGACGGGACCCACGTCTGGGCATACCCTTCCAACTCGGTGTGACAAATGCAAAAACAACAGTTGATGGACAGAATGGAGAAGAATGTCATACATTCACCCCAGTACAAAGATCTGATCCTAAATCCATCGCTTTTTTGCTTACCATGCCATTCCAGTTTGAACTTAGCCATATGCAAATCATTCTTGACCCTGTGCCTCATGGGAACAGTCCAACCCGAACTGCCAAGCCAGGTCCTCCCTGGACTGGAAGCATGCATCCTAGGACCGGTTTCATGGTATCACCCCGCTTCAGCCAGGATAGCTTGATTCCAGTGGCACGGAGAGCACGGGACCCAAGTCTGGGCATACCCTTCCCACTCGGGGTGACAAATGCAAAAACAAAAGTTGATGTACCGAATGCAGAACAATGTCATATATTCACCCAAGTACAAAGATCTGGGTCTAAATTAATCGTTTTTTGCTCACCATTCCATTCCAATTTGAACCCAGTCATAGGCAAATCAGTCTTGACCCTGTGCCTCATGGGAACTGTCCAGCCCGAACTGCCAAGCCAGGTCCTCCCTGGACTGGAAACAAGCATTGTAGGACCGGTTTCGGGGTTTCACCCCTCTTCAGCCAGGATAGCTTGATTCCAATGGCATGGAGAGCAAGGGACCCACGTCTGGGCATAACCTTCCCACTCAGGGTGAAAAATGCAAAAACAAAGGTTGATGGACAGAATGCAGAACAATGTCATACATTAACCCCAGTACAGAGATCTGAACCTAAATCCATTGTTTGTTTGCCCACCATGCCATTCCAGTTTGAACCCAGCCATATGCAAATCACTCTTGACCCTGTGACTCATGGGAACAGTCGAGCCCGAACTGCCAAGCCAGGTCCTCCCTGGACTGGATACAAGCATCCTAGAAACGGTTTCGGGATTTCACCCCTCTTCAGCCAGGATAGCTTGATTCCAGTGGCATGGAGAGCAGGGGACCCACGTCTGAGGATACCCTTCCCACTCGGGGTGACAAATGCAAAAACAACAGTTGATGTACAGAATGCAGAACAATGTTATACATTCAGCCCAGTACAGAGATCTGGGCCTAAATCCATCCTTTTTATGCTCACCGTGCCATTCCATGTTGAAACCAGCCATATGCAAATCAGTCTTGACCCTGTGCCTCATGGGAACAGTCCAGTCCGAACTGCTCAACCAGGTCCTCCCTGGACTGGAAACAAGCATCCTATTACCAGTTTTGGGGTTTCACCCCGCTTCAGCCAGGATAGCATGTTTCCAGTGGCATGGAGAGCACTGGACCCACGTCTGGGCATATCCTTCCCACTCGGGGTGACAAATGCAAAAACAAAAGTTGATGGACAGAATGCAGAACAATGTCATACATTCACCCCAGTACAGAGATCTGGGCCTAAATCCATCGTTGTTTTGCTCACTATGCCACTTCAGTTTGAACCCAGCCATATGCAAATCATTCTTGACCCTGTGCCTCATGGGAACAGTCCAGCCCGAACTGCCAAGCCATGTCCTCCCTGGACTGTAAACAAGCATCCTAGTACCAGTTTTGGGGTTTCACCCCTCTTCAGCCAGGATAGCTTGATTCCAGTGGAATGGAGAGCACAGGACCCACGTCTGGGCATAACCTTCCCCCTCGGGGTGACAAATGCAAAAACAAAAGTTGATGTACCAAATGCAGAACAATGTCATATATTCATCCAAGTACAGAGATCTGGGTCTAAATTCATCGTTTTTTTGCTCACCATGCCATTCCAGTTTGAACCCAGCCATATGCAAATCAGTCTTGACCCTGTGCCTCATGGAAACTGTCCAGCCCGAACTGCCAAGCCAGGTCCTCCCTGGACTGGAAACAAGCATTGTAGGACCGGTTTCGGGGTTTCACCCCTCTTCAGCCAGGATAGCTTGATTCCAGTGGCATGGAGAGCAAGGGACCCACGTCTGGGCATAACCTTCCCACTCAGAGTGAAAAATGCAAAAACAAAGGTTGATGGACAGAATGCAGAACAATGTCATACATTCACCCCAGTACAGAGATCTGGACCTAAATCCATTGTTTGTTTGCCAACCATGCCATTCCAGTTTGAACACAGCCATATGCAAATCACTCTTGACCCTGTGACTCATGGGAACAGTCGAGCCCGAGCTGCCAAGCCAGGTCCACCCTGGACTGGATACCAGCATCCTAGAAACGGTTTCGGGGTTTCACCCTTCTTCAATCAGGATAGCTTGATTCCAGTGGCATGGAGAGCAGGGGACCCACGTCTGAGGATACCCTTCCCACTCAGGGTGACAAATGCAGAAACAACAGTTGATGTACAGAATGCAGAACAATGTTATACATTCACCCCAGTACAGAGATCTGGGCCTAAATCCATCCTTTTTATGCTCACCATGCCACTCCATATTGAAACCAGCCATATGCAAATCTGTCCTGACCCTGTGCCTCATGGGAACAGTCCAGTCCGAACTGCCAAACCAGGTCCTCCCTGGACTGGAAACAATCATCCTAGGACCGGTTTGGAGCTTCACCCCTCTTCAGCCAGGATAGCTTGTTTCCAGTGGCATGGAGAGCACTGGACCCACGTCTGGGCATACCCTTCCCACTCGGGGTGACAAATGCAAAAACAAAAGTTGATGGACAGAATGCAGATGAATGTCATACATTCACCCAGTACAGAGATCTGGGCCTAAATTCATCATCGTTTTGCTCACTATGCCACTCCAGTTTGAACCCAGCCATATGCAAATCAGTCTTGACCCTGTGCCTCATGGGAACAGTCCAGCCCGAACTGCCAAGCCCGGTCCTCCCTGGACTGGAAACAAGCTTCTGAGGACCGGTTTCGGGGTTTTGCCCCTCTTCAGGCAGGATAGCTTGATTCCAGTGGCATGGAGAGCACGAGACCCACTTTTGGGCATGCCCTTCCCACTCGGGTGACAAATGCAAAATCAACAGTTGATGGACAGAATGCAGTACAATGTCATACATTCACCCCAGGCCAGAGATCTGGGCCTAAATCCATTGTTTTTTTGCTCACCATGCCGCTCCAGTTTGAACCCAGCCATATGCAAATCAGTCTTGACCCTGTGCCTCATGGGAACAGTCCAGCCCAAACTACCAGGCCAGGTCCTCCCTGGACTGGAAACAAGCATCGTAGGACCGGTTTTGGGGTTTCACCCCTCTTCAGCCAGGATACCTTGATTCCAGTGGCATGGAGAGCAAGGGAACCACGTCTGGGAATAACCTTCCCACTCGGGTGACAAATGCAAAAACAAAAGTTGATGGACAGAATGCAGAACAATGTCATATATTCACCCCAGTACTGATATCTGGGCCTAAATCCATCGTTGATTTGCTCACCATTCCTTTCCAGTTTGAACCCAGTCATATGCAAATCAGTCTCGACCCTGTGCCTCATGGGAACTGTCCAGCCCGAACTGCCAAGCCAGGTCCTTCCTGGACTGGAAACAAGCATCATAGGACCGTTTTTCGGGTTTCACCCCTCTTCAGCCAGGATAGCTTGATTCCAGTGGCATGGAGAGCAAGGGACCCACGTCTGGGCATAACCTTCCCACTCGGGGTGACAAATGCAAAAACAACAGTTGATAGACAGAATGGAAAACAATGTCTTACATTCACCCAGTACAGAGATCTGGGCCTAAATTCATCATCGTTTTGCTCACTATGTCACTCCAGTTTGAACCCAGCCATATGCAAATCAGTCTTGACCCTGTGCCTCATGGGAACAGTCCAGCCCGAACTGTAAAGCCAGTTCCTCCCTGGACTGAAAACAAGCATCCTAGGACCGTTTTCAGGGTTTCACCCCTCTTCAGCCAGGATAACTTGATTCCAGTGGCATGGAGAGCACAGGAACCATGTCTGGGCATACCCTTCCCACTTGGGGTGACAAATACAAAAACAACAGTTGATAGACAGAATGGAAAACAATGTCATACATTCATCCCAGTACAAAGATCTGGTCCTAATTCCATTGTTTTCTTGCTTACCATGCCGTTCCAGTTTGAATTTAGCCATATGCAAATCAGTCTTGACCCTGTGCCTCATGGGAACAGTCCAATCCGAACTGCCAAGCCAGGTCTTCCCTGGACTGGAAGCATGCATCCTAGGACCGGTTTCGGGGTTTCACCCCGCTTCAGCCAGGATAGCATGATTCCAGTGGAACGGAGAGCACGGGACGCACGTCTGGGCATACCCTTCCCACTCGGGGTGACAAATGCAAAAACAAAAGTTGATGGACAGAATGCAGAACAATGTCATCCATTCACCCCAGTACAGAGATCTGGGCCTAAATCCATCTATTTTTTGCTCACTATGCCACTCCAGTTTGAACCCAGTCATATGCAAATCAGTCTTGACCCTGAGCCTCATGTGAACAGTCCAGCCCGAACTGCCAAGCCAGGTCCTCCCTGGACTGTAAACAAGCATCGTAGGACTGGTTTTGTGGTTTCACCCCTCTTCAGCCAGGATAGCTTAATTCCAGTGGCAAGGAGATCAAGGGGGCGACGTCTGGGCATAACCTTCTCACTCGGGTGACAAATGCAAAAACAAAAGTTGATGGACAGAATGCAGAACAATTTCATATATTCACCCCAGTACTGAGATTTGGGCCTAAATCTATTCTTTGTTTGCCCACCATGCCATTCCAGTTTGAACCCAGCCATATGCAAATCAGTCTTGACCCTGTGCCTCATGCGAACAGTCCAGCCCAAACTGCAAAGCAAGGTCCTCCCTGGACTGGAAGCAAGCATCCTAGGACCGGTTTCGGGGTTTCACCCTTCTTCAGCCAGGATAGCTTGATTCCAGTAGCATGGAGAGCATGGGACCACGTCTGGACATACCCTTCCCAATCGGGGTGACAAATGGAAAAACAAGAGTTGATGGACAGAATGCAGAACAATGTCATACATTCACCCCCGTACAGAGATCTGGGCCCAAATCCATTGCTTTTTGCTCACCATGCCTTTACAGTTTGAACCCAGCCATATGCAAATCAGTCTTGACCCTGTGCCTCATGGGAACTGTCCAGCCTGAACTGCCAAGCCAGGTCCTCCCTGGACTGGAAACAAACATCGTAGGACCGGTTTTGGGGTTTCACCCCTCTTCAGCCAGGATAGCGTTATTCCAGTTGCATGGAGAGCACGGGACCCATGTCTGGGCGTACCCTTCCCGTTCTGGGTGACAAATGCAAAAACAAAAGTTAATGGACAGAATGCAGAACAATGTCATACATTCACCCCAGTACAGAGATCTGGGCCTAAATCCATCGTTTTTTTGCTTACCATGCCATTCCAGTTTGAACTTAGCCATATGCAAATCAGTCTTGACCCTGTGCCTCATGGGAACAGCCAGCCCAAACTGCCAAGCCAGGTCCTCCCTGGACTGGAAACAAGCATCCTAGGACCGTTTTCGGGGTTTCACCCCTCTTCTGCCAGGATAGCTTGATTCCAGTGGCATGGAGAACACGGGCCCCACGTCTGGGCATACGCTTCCCACTCAGGGTGACAAATGTAAAAACAACAGTTGATGGATAGAATGCAGAGCAATGTCATACATTCACCCCAGTACAGAGATCTGGGCCTAAATCCATTGCTTTTTTCTCACCATGCCTTTCCAGTTCTAACACAGCCATATGCAAATCAGTCCTGACCCTGTGCCTCATGGGAACAGTCCAGCCCGAACTGCCAAGCCAGGTCCTCCCTGGACTGGAAACAAACATCGTAGGACCAGTTTTGGGGTTTCACCCCTCTTCAGCCAGGATAGCGTTATTCCAGTTGCATGGAGAGCACGGGACCCATGTCTGGGCGTACCCTTCCCACTCTGGGTGACAAATGCAAAAACAAAAGTTGTTGGACAGAATGCAGAACAATGTCATAAATTCACCCCAGTACAGAGATCTGGGCCTACATCAATCGTTTTTGTGCTCACCATGCCTTTCCAGTTTGAACCCAGCCATATGCAAATCTGTCCTGACCCTTTGCCTCATGGGAACAGTCCAGCCAGAACTACCAAGCCAGGTTCTCCCTGGACTGGAAACAAGCATCCTAGAATCGGTTTCGGGGTTTCACCCCTCTTCAGCCAGGATAGCTTGATTTCAGTGGCATGGAGAGCATGGGACCCACGTCTCAGCATACCCTTCCCACTCGGGGTGACAAATGCAAAAACAAAAGTTAATGGACAGAATGCAGAACAATGTCATATATTCACCCCAGTACAGAGATCTGGGCCTAAATCCATCGTTTTTTTGCTTACCATGCCATTCCAGTTTGAACTTAGACATATGCAAATCAGTCTTGACCCTGTGCCTCATGGGAACAGCCAGCCCGAACTGCCAAGCCAGGTCCTCCCTGGACTGGAAACAAGCATCCTAGGACCATTTTCGGGGTTTCACCCCTCTTCTGCCAGGATAGCTTGATTCCAGTGGCATGGAGAACACGGGCCCCACGTCTGGGCATACGCTTCCCACTCAGGGTGACAAATGTAAAAACAACAGTTGATGGATAGAATGCAGAGCAATGTCATACATTCATCCCAGTACAGAGATCTGGGCCTAAATCCATTGCTTTTTTTTCACCATGCCTTTCCAGTTCTAACACAGCCATATGCAAATCAGTCCTGACCCTGTGCCTCATGGGAACAGTCCAGCCCGAACTGCCAAGCCAGGTCCTCCCTGGACTGGAAACAAATATCCTAGGACTGGTTTCGGGGTTTCACCCCTCTTCAGCCAGGATAGCTTGATTCCAGTTGAATGGAGAGCACAGGACCCACGTCTGAGCATAACCTTCCCACTCGGGGTGACAAATGCAAAAACAAAAGTTGATGTACAGAATGCACAACAATGTCATATATTCATCCCAGTATAGAGATTTGGGCCTAAATCCATTGTTTGTTTTCCCAAAATGCCATTCCAGTTTGAACCCAGCCATATTCAAATCAGTCTGACCCTGTGCGTCATGGGAACAGTCCAGCACGAACTGCCAAGCCAGGTCCTCCCTGGACTGGAAACAAACATCGTACGACCGGTTTCGGGGTTTCACTCCTCTTCAGCCAGGATAGCTTGATTCCAGTGGCATGGAGAGCTAGGGACCCATGTCTGGGTATAACCTTCCCACTCGGGGTGACAAATGCAAAAACAAAAGTTGATGGACAGAATGCAGAACAATGTCATATATTCACCCCAGTATAGAGATTTGGGCCTAAATCCATTGTTTGTTTTCCCAAAATGCCATTCCAGTTTGAACCCAGCCATATTCAAATCAGTCTTGACCCTGTGCGTCATGAGAACAGTCCAGCCCGAACTGCCAAGCCAAGTCCTCCCTGGACTGGAAACAAATATCCTAGGACCGGTTTCGGAGTTTCACCCCTCTTCAGCCAGGATAGCGTTATACCAGTTGCATGGAGAGCACGGGACCCACGTCTGGGCGTACCCTTCCCACTCGGGGTGACAAATGCAAAAACAAAAGTTGTTGGACAGAATGCAGAACAATGTCATAAATTCACCCCAGTACAGAGATCTGGGCCTACATCAATCGTTTTGGTGCTCACCATGCCTTTCCAGTTTGAACCCAGCTATATGCAAATCTGTCCTGACCCTGTGCCTCATGGGAACAGTCCAGCCTGAACTACCAAGCCAGGTTCTCCCTGGACTGGAAACAAGCATCCTAGAACCGGTTTCGGGGTTTCACTCCTCTTCAGCCAGGATAGCTTGATTTCAGTGGCATGGAGAGCATGTGACCCACGTCTGAGCACACGCTTCCCACTCGGGGTGACAAATGTAAAAACAACAGTTGATGGATAGAACGCAGAGCAATGTCATACATTCACCCCAGTACAGAGATATGGGCCTAAATCCATTGTTTGTTTGCTCACCATGCCATTCTAGTTTGAACCCAGCCAATTGCAAATCAGTCTTGACCCTGTGCCTCTTGGGAACAGTCCAGCCCGAACTACCAAGCCAGGTCTTCCCTGGACTGGAATCAAGCATCCTAGGACCGGTTTCGGGTTTCACCCCTCTTAAGCTAGGATAGCTTGATTCCAGTGGTATGTAGAGCACGAGACCCACGTCTGGGCATACCCTTCCCACTCGGGATGACAAATGCAAAAACAAAAGTTGATGGACAGAATACAGAACAATGTCATACATTCACCCCAGTACAGAGATCTGGACCTAAATCCATTGTTTGTTTGCCCACCATGCCTTTCCAGTTTGAACCTAGCCATATGCAAATAAGTCCTGACCCTGTGCCTCATGGGAACAGTTCAGCCCGAACTGCCAAGCCAGGTCCTCCCTGGACTGGAAACAAGCATTGTAGGACCGGTTTTCGGGTTTCACCCCTCTTCAGCCAGGATTGCTTGATTTCAGTGGCATGGAGAGCAAGGGACCCACGTCTGGGATTAAACTTCCTACTCGTTGACAAATGCAAAAACAAAAGTTGATGGACAGAATGCAGAACAATGTCATAAATTCACCCCAGTACAGAGATCTAGGCCTACATCAATTGTTTTTGGGCTCACCATGCCTTTCCAGTTTGAACCCAGCCATATGCAAATCAGTGATGACCCTGTGCCTCATGGGAACAGTCCAGCCCGAACTGCCAAGTCAGGTTCTCCCTGAACTGGAAACAAGCATCCTAGAAGTGGTTTCGGGGTTTCACCCCTCTTCTGCTAGGATAGCTTGATTCCAGTGGAATGGAGAGCACGGGAGCCACGTCTGGGCATAACCTTCCCACTCGGGGTGACAAATGCAAAAACAAAAGTTGACGTACCGAATGCAGAACAATGTCATATATTCACCCAAGTACAGAGATCTGGGTCTAAATCCATCACTTTTTTGCTCACCATGCCATTCCAGTTTGAACCCAGCCATATGCAAATCAGTCTTGACCCTGTGCCTCATGGGAACTGTCCAGCCTGAACTGGCAAGGCAGGTCCTCCATGGACTGGAAACAAGCATCGTAGGACCGGTTTCGGGGTTTCACCCCTCTTCAGCCAGGATAGCTTGATTCCAGTGGCATGGAGAGCAAGGGACCCACGTGTGGGCATAACCTTCCCACTAGGGGTGACAAATGCAAAAACAAAAGTTGATGGACAGAATGCAGAACAATGTCATACATTCACCCCAGTACAGAGATCTGGGCCTAAATCCATGCTTTTTATGCTCACCGTGCAATTCCAGTTTGAAACCAGCCATATGCAAATCAGTCTTGACCTTGTGCCTCGTGAGAACACTCCAACCCGAACTGCCAAACCAGGTCCTCCCTGCACTGAAAACAAGCATCCAATGACCGGTTTTGGGGTTTCACCCCTCTTCTGCCAGGATAGCTTGATTCCAGTGGCATGGAGCGCACGGGACCCACGTCTGGGCATACCCTTCCCACTCGGGGTGACAAATGGAAAAACAACAGTTGATGGACAGAATGCATAACAATGTCATACATTCACCCCAGTACAGAGATCTGGGCCTAAATCCATTGCTTTTTGCTCACCATGCCTTTCCAGTTTGAACCCAGCCATATGCAAATAAGTCCTGACCCTGTGCCTCATGGGTACAGTCCAGCCCGAACTGCCAAGCCCGGTCCTCCCTGGACTGGAAACAAGCTTCCAAGGACCGGTTTCGGGGTTTCACCCCTCTTCAGGCAGGATAGATTGATTCCAGTGGCATGGAGAGCACGGGACCCACGTTCGGGCATTCCCTTCCCACTCGGGGTGACAAATGCAAAAACAACAGTTGATGGACAGAATGCAGAACAATGTCATACATTCACCCCAGTACTGAGATCTGGGCCTATATCCATCGTTTTTTTGCTCACCATGCCATTCCAGTTTGAACCCAGCCAGATGCAAATCAGTCTTCACCTTGTGCCTCATGGGAACAGTCGAGGCCGAACTGCCAAGCCAGGTCCTGCCTGGACTGGAAACAAATATCCTAGGACCGGTTTCGGGGTTTCACCCCTCTTCAACCAGGATAGCGTTATTCCAGTTGCATGGAGAGCACGGGACCCACGTCTGGGCGTACCCTTCCCACTCGGGGTGACAAATGCAAAAACAAAAGTTGATGGACAGAATACAGAACAATTTCATAAATTCACCCCAGTACAGAGATCTGGGCCTACGTCAATCGTTTTTGTGCTCACCATGCCTGTCCAGTTTGAACCCAGACATATGCAAATCTGTCCTGACCCTGTGCCTCATGGGAACAGTCCAGCCTGAACTGCCAAGCCAGGTTCTCCCTGGACTGGAAACAAGCATCCTAGAACCGGTTTCAGGGTTTCACCCCTCTTCAGCCAGGATAGCTTGATTTCAGTGGCATGGAGAGCATGGGACCCACGTCTCGGCATACCCTTCCCACTCGGGGTGACAAATGCAAAAATAAAAGTTGATGGACAGAATACAGAACAATTTCATAAATTCACCCCAGTACAGAGATCTGGGTCTAAATCCATCGTTTTTTTGCTCACCATGCCGCTCCAGTTTGAGCCCAGCCATATGCAAATCAGTCTTGACCCTGTGCTTCATGGGAACAGTCCAGCCCGAACTGCCAAGCCAGATCCTCCCTGGACTGAAAACAAGCATCCTAGGACCGGTTTTGAGATTTCACCCCTCTTCAGCCAGGATAGCTTGATTCCAGTGGCATGGAGAGTAGGGGACCCACGTCTGAGGATACCCTTCCCACTCGGGGTGACAAATGCAAAAACAACAGTTGATGGACAGAATGCAGAACAATGTCATACATTCAACCCCCGTACAGAGATCTGGGCCTAAATCCATCCTTTTTATGCTCACCGTGCCATTCCAGTTTGAAACCAGCAATATGCAAATCAGTCTTGACCCTGTGCCTCATATTAACAGTCCAGCCCGAACTGCCAAGCCCGGTCCTCCCTGGACTGGAAACAAGCTTCCGAGGACCGGTTTTGGGGTTTCACCCCTCTTCAGGCAGGATAGCTTGATTCCAGTGGCATGGAGAGCAAGGGACCCACGTCTGGGCATAACCTTCCCACTCGGGGTGACAAATGCAAAAACAAAAGTTGATGGACAGAATGCAGAACAATGTCATACATTCACCCCAGTACAGAGATCTGGGCCTAAATCCATTGTTTGTTTGCCCACCATGCCATTACAGTTTGAACCCAGCCATATGCAAATCAGTCTTGACCCTGTGCCTCATGGGAACAGTCCTGCCCGAACTGCCAAGACAGGTCCTCCCTGGACTGGAAACAAGCATCGTAGGACTGGTTTCGGGGTTTCACCCCTCTTCATCCAGGATAGCTTGATTCCAGTGTCATGGAGAGCAAGGGACCCACGTCTGGGCATAACCTTCCCACTCGGGGTGACAATTGCAAAAACAACAGTTGATGGACAGAATACAGAACAATGTCATACATTCAACCCCCGTACAGAGATCTGGGCCTACATCCATCCTTTTTATGCTCACCGTGCCATTCCAGTTTGAAACCAGCCATATGCAAATCAGTCTTGACCCTGTGCCTCATGGGAACAGTCCAGCCCGAACTGCCAAACCAGGTCCTTCCTGGACTGGAAACAAGCATCCTAGGACCGGTTTTGGGGTTTCACCCCTCTTCTGCCAGGATAGCTTGATACCAGCGGCATGGAGAGCACAGGACCCACGTCTGGGCATACCCTTCCCACTCGGGGTGACAAATGGAAAAACAACAGTTGATGGACAGAATGCAGAACAATGTCATACATTCACCCCAGTACAGAGATCTTGGCCTAAATCCATTGCTTTTTGCTCACCATGCATTTCCAGTTTGAACCCAGCAATATGCAAATCAGTCCTGACCCTGTGCCTCATGGGAACAGTCCAGCCCGAACTGCCAAGCCTGGTCCTCCCTGGACTGGAAACAAGCTTCCGAGGACCGGTTTCGGGGTCTCACCCCTCTTCTGCCAGGATAGCTTGATTCCAGTGGCATGGAGGGCACGGGACCCACGTCTGGGCATGCGCTTCCCACTCGGGGTGACAAATGTAAAAACAACAGTTGATGGATAGAATGCAGAACAATGTCATACATTAACCCCAGTAAAGAGATCTGGGCCTAAATCCATCGTTTTTTTGCTCACCATGCCATTCGAGTTTGAACCCAGCCATATGCAAATCAGTCTTGACCCTGTGCCTCATGGGAACAGTTCAGCCCGAACTGCCAAGCCAGGTCCTCCCTGGACTGGAAGCAAGCTTCCGAGGACCGGTTTCGGGGTTTCACCCCTCTTCTGCCAGGATAGCTTGATTCCAGTGGCATGGAGAGCATGGGACCCACGTCTGGGCATACCCTTCCCACTTGGGGTGACAAATGCAAAAACAACAGTTGATAGACAGAATGCAGAACAATGTCATACATTCACCCCAGTGCTGAGATCTGGGCCTAAATCCATCGTATTTTTGCTCACCATGCCATTCCAGTTTGAACCCAGCCATATGCAAATCAGTCTTCACCCTGTGCCTCATGGGAATAGTCCAGCCTGAACTGCAAGCCAGGTCCTCCATGGACTGGAAACACACATTGTAGGACCGGTTTCGGGGTTTCACCCCTCTACAGCCAGGATAGCTTGATTCCAGTGGAATGGAGAGTACGGGACCCACGTCTGGGCATAACCTTCCCACTAGGGGTGGAAAATGCAAAAACAAAAGTTGATGTACAGAATGCAGAACAATGTCATATATTCACATAAGTACAGAGATCTGGGCCTAAATCCATCCTTTTTAGGCTCACCGTGCCATTCCAGTTTGAATCCAGCCATATGTAAATCAGTCTTGACCCTGTGCCTCGTGAGAACAGTCCAGCCCGAACTGCCAAACCAGGTCCTACCTGGACTGGAAACAAGCATCCTAGGACCGGTTTTGGGGTTTCACCCCTCTTCTGCCAGGATAGCTTGATACCAGTGGCATGGAGAGCACGGGACCCACGTCTGGGCATACCCTTCCCACTCGGGGTGACAAATGGAAAAACAACAGTTGATGGACAGAATACAGAACAATGTCATACATTCACCCCAGTACAGAGATCTGGGCCTAAATCCATTGCTTTTTGCTCACCATGCCTTTCCAGTTTGAACTCAGCCATATGCAAATCAGTCCTGACCCTGTGCCTCATGGGAACAGTCCAGTCCGAACTGCCAAGCCCGGTCCTCCCTGGACTGGAAACAAGCTTCCGAGGACCGGTTTCGGGTTTTCACCCCTCTTCAGGCGGGATAGCTTGATTCCAGTGGCATGGAGAGCACGGGACCCACATCTGGGCATACCCTTCCCACTTGGGGTGACAAATGCAAAAACAACAGTTGATAGACAGAATGCAGAACAATGTCATACATTCACCCCAGTACTGAGATCTGGGCCTAAATCCATCGTTTTTTTGCTCACCATGCCATTCCAGTTTGAACCCAGCCATATGCAAATCAGTCTTCACACTGTGCCTCATGGGAATAGTCCAGCCAGAACTGCAAGCCAGGTCCTCCATGGACTGGAAACACACATTGTAGGACCGGTTTCGGGGTTTCACCCCTCTTCAGCCAGGATAGCTTGATTCCAGTGGTATGGAGAGCAAGGGACCCATGTCTGGGCATAATCTTCCCACTCGGGGTGACAAATGCAAAAACAAAAGTTGGTGGACAGAATGCAGAACAATGTCATACATTCACCCCAGTACAGAGATCTGGGCCTAAATCCATCCTTTTTATGCTCACCGTGCCATTCCAGTTTGAAACCAGCCATATGCAAATCAGTCTTGAACCTGTGCCTCGTGAGAACAGTCCAGCCCGAACTGCCAAGCCAGGTCCTCCCTGGACTGGAAACAAGCATCCTAGGACCGGTTTGGGGGTTTCACCCCTCTTCAGCCAGGATAGCTTGATTCCAGTGGCATGGAGAGCACAGGAACCACGTCTGGGCATACCTTTCCCACTTGGGGTGACAAATACAAAAACAACAGTTGATGGACAGAATGGAGAACAATGTCATACATTCACCCCAGTACAAAGATCTGGTCCTAAATCCATCGTTTTTTTGCTTACCATGCCATTCCAGTTTACACCTAGCCATATGCAAATCAGTTTTGACCCTGTGCCTCATGGGAACAGTCCAACCCGAACTGCCAAGCCAGGTCCTCCCTGGACTGGAAGCATGCATCCTAGGATTGGTTTCGGGGTTTCACCCCGCTTCAGCCATCATAGCTTGATTCCAGTGGCACGGAGAGCACGGGACCCACGTCCGGGCGACCCTTCCCACTCGGGGTGACAAATGCAAAAACAACAGTTGATGGATAGAATGCAGAACAATGTCATACATTCACCCCAGTATAGAGATCTGGGCCTAAATCCATTGCTTTTTGTTCACCATGCCTTTCCAATTTGAACCCAGCCATATGCAAATCAGTCCTGACCCTGTGCCTCATGGGAACAGTCCAGCCCGAACTGTCAAGCCCGGTCCTCCCTGGACTGGAAACAAGCTTCCGAGGACCGGTTTCAGGGTTTCACCCCTCTTCAGGCAGGATAGCTTGATTCCAGTGGCATGGAGAGCATGGGACCCACGTCTGGGCATACCCTTACCACTCGGGGTGACAAATGCAAAAACAACAGTTGATAGACAGAATGCAGAACAATATCATACATTCACCCCAGTACTGAGATCTGGGCCTAAATCCATCGTTTTTTTGCTCACCATGCCATTCCAGTTTGAACCCAGCTATATGCAAATCAGTCTTCACCCTGTGCCTCATGGGAATAGTCCAGCCCGAACTGCAAGCCAGGTCCTCCATGGACTGGAAACACACATTGTAGGACCGGTTTCGGGGTTTCACCCCTCTTCAGCCAGGATAGCTTGATTCCAGTGGAATGGAGAGTACGGGACCCACGTCTAGGCATAACCTTCCCACTAGGGGTGGAAAATGCAAAAACAAAAGTTGATGTACAGAATGCAGAACAATGTCAAATATTCACATAAGCACAGAGATCTGGGCCTAAATCCATCCTTCTTATGGTCACCGTGCCATTCCAGTTTGAATCCAGCCATAGGCAAATCAGTCTTGACCCTGTGCCTCGTGAGAACAGTCCAGCCCGAACTGCCAAACCAGGTCCCCCCCGGACTGGAAACAAGCATCCTAGGACCGGTTTTGGGGTTTCACCCCTTTTCTGCCAGGATAGCTTGATACAAGTGGCATGGAGAGCGCGGGATACACGTCTGGGCATACCCTTCCCACTCGGGGTGACAAATGGAAAAACAACAGTTGATGGACAGAATGCAGAACAATGTCATACATTCACCCCAGTACAGAGATCTGGGCCTAAATCCATTGCTTTTTGCTCACCATGCCTTTCCAATTTGAACCCAGCCATATGCAAATCAGTCCTGCCCCTGTGCCTCATGGGAACAGTCCAGCTCGAACTGCCAAGCCCTGTCCTCCCTGGACTGGAAACAAGCTTCCGAGGACCGGTTTCGTGGTTTCACCCCTCTTCAGGCAGGATAGCTCGATTTCAGTGGCATGGAGAGCACGGGACCCACGTCTGGGCATACCCTTCCCACTCGGGGTGACAAATGCAAAAACAACAGTTGATAGACAGAATGCAGAACAATGTCATACATTCACCCCAGTACTGACATCTGGGCCTAAATCCATCGTTTTTTTGCTCACCATGCCATTCCAGTTTGAACCCAGCCATATGCAAATCAGTTTTCACCCTGTGCCTCATGGGAATAGTCCAGACCGAGCTGCCAAGCCAGGTCCTCCCTGGACTGTAAACAAGCATCCTAGGACCGGTTTCGGGGTTTCACCCCTCTTCAGCCAGGATAGCTTGATTTCAGTGGAATGGAGAGTACGGGACCCACGTCTAGGCATAACCTTCCCACTAGGGGTGGAAAATGCAAAAACAAAAGTTGATGTACAGAATGCAGAACAATGTCATATATTCACCTAAGTACAAAGATCTGGGCCTAAATCCATCCTTTTTATGCTCACCGTGCCATTCCAGTTTGAATCCAGCCATATGCAAATCAGTCTTGACCCTGTGCCTCGTGAGAACAGTCCAGCCCGAACTGCCAAACCAGGTCCTCCCTGGACTGGAAACAAGCATCCTAGGACCGGTTTTGGGGTTTCACCCCTCTTCAGGCAGGATAGCTTGATTCCAGTGGCATGGAGAGCACAGGAACCACATCTGGGCATACCCTTCCCACTTGGGGTGACAAATGGAAAAACAACAGTTGATGGACAGAATGCAGAACAATGTCATACATTCACCCCAGTACAGAGATCTGGGCCTAAATCCATTGCTTTTTGCTCACCATGCCTTTCCAGTTTGAACCCAGCCATATGCAAATCAGTCCTGGCCTTGTGCCTCATGCGAACAGTCCAGCCCGAACTGCCAAGCCCGGTCCTCCCTGGACTGGAAACAAGCTTCCGAGGACCGGTTTCGGAGTTTCACCCCTCTTCAGGCAGGATAGCTTGATTCCAGTGGCATGGAGAGTACGGGATCCACGTCTGGGCATAACCTTCCCAATCGGGGTGGAAAATGCATAAACAATAGTTGATGTACAGAATGCAGAACAATGTCATATATTCACCTAAGTACAGAGATCTGGGCCTAAATCCATAGTTTTTTTGCTCACCATGCCATTCCAGTTTGAACCCAGCCATATGCAAATCAGTCTTGACCCTGTGCCTCATGGGAACTGTCCAGCCCGAACTGCCAAGCCAGGTCCTCCCTGGACTGGAAACAAGCATTGTAGGACCGGTTTTGGGGTTTCACCCCTCTTCAGCCAGGATAGCTTAATTCCAGTGGCATGGAGAGCAAGAGACCCACGTCTGGGTATAACCTTCCCACTTTGAGTGACAAATGCAAAAACAAAAGTTGCTGGACAGAATGCAGAACAATGTCATATATTGACCCCAGTATAGAGATTTGGGCCTAAATCTATTGTTTGTTTTCCCAAAATGCCATTCCAGTTTGAACCCAGCCATATTCAAATCAGTCTTGACCCTGTGCCTCATGGGAATACTCCAGCCTGAAATGCCAAGCCAGGTCCTCCCTGGACTGGAATCAAATATCCTATTACCGGTTTTGGGGTTTCACCCCTCTTCAGCCAGGGTAGCTTGATTCCAGTGGAATGGAGAGCAAGGGACCCACATCTGGGCATAACCTTCCCTCTCGGGGTGACAAATGCAAAAACAAAAGTTGATGTACAGAATGCAGAACAATGTCATATATTCACCCAAGTACAGAGATCTGGGCCTAAATACATTGTTTTTTTGCTCGCCATTCCAGTTTGAACCCAGCCATAAGCAAATCAGTCCTGACCCTGTGCCTCATAGGAACTGTCCAGCCCAAACTGTCAAGCCAGGTCCTCCCTTGATTAGAAACAAGCATCGTAGGACCAGTTTCAGGGTTTCACCTTTCTTCAGCCATGATAGCTTGATTCCAGTGGCATGGAGAGCAAGAGACCCACATCTGGGCATAACCTTCCCACTCGGGTTGACAAATGCAAAAACAAAAGTTGATGGACAGAATGCAGAACAATGTCATACATTCACCCCAGTACAGAGATCTGGGCCTAAATCCATTGTTTGTTTGCCCACCATGCCATTACAGTTTGAACCCAGCCATATGCAAATCAGTCTTGACCCTGTGCCTCACGGGAAAAGTCCAGCCTGAACAGCCAAGCCAGGTCCTCACCGGACTGAAAACAAGCATCCTAGGACAGGTTTCGGGGTTTCATCCCTCTTCAGCCAGGATAGCGTTATTCCAGTTGCATGGAGAGCACGGGACCCACATCTGGTCATACCCTTCCCACTCAGGGTGACAAATGCAAAAACAAAAGTTGATGGACAGAATGCAGAACAATGTCATAAATTCACCCCAGTACAGAGATCTGGGCCTACATCAATCGTTTTTGTACTCACCATGCATTTCAAGTTTGAACTTTGACATATGCAAATCAGTCTTGACCCTGTGCCTCATGGGAACAGTCCAGCCCGAACTGCCAAGCCAGGTCCTCCCTGGTTTGGAAACAAGCATCCTAGGACTGTTTAAGGGGTTTCACCCCTCTTCATCCAGGATAGCTTGATTCCAGTGGCATGGAGAGCACAGGAACCACGTCTGGGCATACCCTTCCCACTTGGGGTGACAAATACAAAACAAGCATTGGCATAGCCAATAGGTCTCGCCTTTGGGACCTTATAAGTGTTTAGTTATCCAGCACAATATCCTTGGTGCAACAAAATCAACTGTTCCATGGCTGAAAACTTATAAG
This sequence comes from Triturus cristatus, assembly GCF_964204655.1. NCBI lineage: Eukaryota > Metazoa > Chordata > Amphibia > Caudata > Salamandridae > Triturus > Triturus cristatus. Next base: position 877,684,076 of record NC_140579.1, read on the forward strand.
GTCCCAAAGGCGAGACCTATTGGCTATGCCAATGCTTGTTGTTCTGGCTATGGAGACAATGGCCGAATGGATAGGCAAGGATGCAATGTTTTGGGGAAGAATGAGTAGTTCTTTAAGCGGATAACCTGCTCCTTTTCATTAAGCACTTTACTTAGTGAGTCCCCATGTCTCACAGATACTGTCCCAAATGAAGAGGCTTCTGCCCTGAAGGTTGGCTGTAGAAAATCTGCTCCGATATTCTTAGCAGGGAGGTTGAAGAGGCACCATTACAACCACAACTGGGTATTAGCTCATGCAGAACTTTGGGGAAACTCTCCCTCCACCCCACTTTCTCCCCAACTAGAAAGAAAACTGATCAGAGGAATAACGGTGATGCCTGCACCCATAGAAGACTATGCATATAATAACAATAAAACAATTCCTAAGTCATACTATGGAAAATATTACAAGATATTATGCTACCAGTACGTGTAGTAATGTTTTCTCCAGCCTTTACACTGCTTGTGACATTTGCACTAACCTATGCATACTAACCCTACCACACACCAATGCACTGCAACATGAACATATTTAAAGACATCACGTTCAAAACATTTATTCCCACCCTTTCACCATTGATAGTTTTACAATCTAATTCAGTGCATGGAGCGTGCATTAAGCCTGTACAAATACAAAGTTGTGTGCAGGGTAGCCTTTGGATACATGTGCATGGCATCTTCTTCACAAGTCAGATCTACTGACTCTTCTTTAATTCTGTTGTGGCTTGTGAGAGGTAGCGATTTATGCAAGGGTTTACCAACGACAAGGAGTGGGAGTCCCTAGTCAGATCGCGATATAACAGCTGGATGAAACCAACTTCAACAACAAGCACTAACACACGCTTTTTGGTGACTAAGAAGTCTGTGACATTCTACTGAATACCTTCTAAACGTTAACACTGTATAACTAACCCCCAGCTATACAAATTTGTCAAGCCACGTGCTGCAAAACCAACCTGAATAAATTACATTCTAAAGTGCCATAGTCCATGTGGGTGCCTCCACATTCAAGTTTAGCAAATAATGACCGAGTTACACATTCTAGCCAGCTTACAGCCAACACACCAAGAACTCAATTTGGCCACTGCCTTTGTGTGAAGTAGCATCAATCACACAAAAGCGGTGGGGGGGCATGTAGTTACATCAAAAGGACCCACAAACGTAGTCTTGTTATGAATGCAGGATCTGTGTGTACACAGATTAGAGAGGACATGGAAGAGCTGAATCAATCAAAAGTGGCGAATGAAAGCTACTATGAATAACTGTATTGGCAAAGCTAATAAGTCTGGGTTTAATGTGCTAAGAAAGGATACCTCATTTGTGCATGCCTGTGTCTTCCCGCATCAGCACATTAAAGCAAGAACCATTATATAAACGCATCTACAACAAGGACTAAAGACATACAGTGACAAAACACAGCTGGGCACCCACGAAGCCACATAGGCACACACAGAACACCTATATAGGGCATGAACATTCTGTAAGGTTACCACGCATAAGGAAGAAGGAATGGGAGGGTGGGGTCAGCTGCAACACTTAAGGCCGTTGTTAGAGCAAGTATTTCCACTGAAGTCACGAGCTTTATCTTGGCGTAGTACTCATAAATAAATGGAGCTCAGGAAGAGACCACAGGAGGTAGGCGAATGCCTAGTTATTGGGGTATTCATTTATGGCTGCAGACAATTGGTGATGGGTGGCAGGACGCAGGCAAGACAGACAAAAGAAGAACAAGTGGCCGGTGGCAGGACGCAGGCAAGACTGACGAAAGAAGAACAAGCGGCTGTGAAAGTAATCGCGGTCAAGCGTGGCGCGCGCGCCCGCGCACATGCACTGTAGCTCTAGGCTGGCCTGGTAGCACTTTTTGGAGCCCTCTCAATAAGTCTCGCCAGACCAGAGCATGCGCTGGGTCAGGCGAGACCTAAACAACAGTTGATGGACAGTGTGAGAAGTTGGCCTGGCATATGCTGTCTCCTAGCTATAGGGACACCTTGCACCAGTCCAATTCGACTCTTATTGATGATAGGTTTAAGACAACCTTTAAAGAAAGCTATCCTAGTGGTAGCTGTGGAGAGCAGCCTTCAGGCTAAGTCTTGAAGGAGTGTTAAGCTTATTGTTTTACGATAATAACCTCTGGAATAACCAAATGAAAGAATAGCCCACACAGGTATATATATAAAATATATGTATTTATTCTAGACAGAATCCCACAGTCTCTTTATGAAGCTGTGGCAAAGTTACAATATCAAACAAGCATTGATAGACACAATAAATAGCACTATTAACATTGGGCCCCAGGGGGGGACCAAACCATATACTAAAAAAGTGGTATAAGAACCACGACAATTCTACAGGCGATGCCTAGGGCATTCAGGATCGCTGGCCCCTTAAGAATCCACCCCAGGTTATGAGGAAGGGGACCCACGGGAGGCGCGTGCAGTGGAAGTAGCTGCTATCAGGATCTCTATTACAGCCTATGGAGAATGTCGCGGTTGGAAATAAACAGTTTAAAAATACTTCTAGCAGGAGTACAAAGTTAAAACTTTAGACTTAAGCTTTTGAGGATGAGGAGCCCACTACCACAAGAGTACCGAGGTACCACTGTTACCTGCCCCAGGGAAGCCGGGTGCATAGGTTGTTTCTGCTGTCGGGTCGCGGGCTGATTTTCAATGGGAAAATAGTAAAAAGTTCTGCTAGCCAAAAGCGTCGATGATTCCGTGAAGATCAAAGATGTGAAGATTGTAGAGAAGAACCTGAAAGCGGAGGGGACAGAGTCTGGGTCACGGCAAAGTGACCAGGAGGCTCAAAGCAAAGAGCCTTTCGATGTCGGTGCTTCAGGTGGAAATTGGTGTAGCTTGGATCTGCAGCCACGGGCTCCGGGAGGCTTCAAGGAAGGCCAGCTTCAGGAGAGCGACTGACCCACATCGGATGAGGGTCGCTGCGGTGTTAGTGTCTGGATTGGATCCACTAAGCATTGGCAACCGCAACCCACAAAGAATGAACAAATCGGCTACAGTGCAGACCCACGAGGACTGGGAGAGGTCTGCTTCAAGGAGACTGTAGAGCAGGCCTGGAGCAACCAGGGGAATTCTTGGTCGTTGAACTAGACCTCCGCTAGGGCCCACAAGTCGAGAGACAAGGGACCGTGGTAGGCGGCAATTTGGAGTGCGTAAAAGGGCACCCACGGGCCACCGGAGGGGGCTAGGGCACTGGTCTTTGGCACAATTGCTGTAGAGTGGTTGGCTCGAAAGCGGGCCAAAGCACAACTTCCCCACTGGTCAGGGTCGTGTGCTACGCAAGAGGTGGCCGGTGTCCTGGGGTATTGGGGATCTCGGCACCCACGTGGTCCACGGTGCCCAAACTCGTTGAGCACACTCACTGGCCTCTGGGATGCGCTGGAAACCCACCTCAAGGTTTCTGGAAGTCGTCAAAGTTCATGAGAGCAGCGAAGTTCCAACTGGGTCACTTGCAGTGTTTCAGGTGCCTGCCAAGCAGGGGGATAACTCCTTTATCCCAAGGGAGATTTCTTCCGTCAGCTGGGCAGCAGCAACTCGAAGGTCAAGACTGTAAAGTTCAAGATTAATCTGAGGCTCTGGGGCCACGTTATTCACCTTTATCCCCAAGATTAGGGGAGTGTCCAGAGTAGTGTCCACCAATGAGAGGTGAGGCGGGAAAGGGTGGCTACACCCTCTCCCCTTTGTGTGTTTCCCGCCTGGGTGAGGGGCAGGATGCCCCTGAACCGGTTCCAAGCGGTGTATGCAGAATGAGGCTTCTGCAGCTGCCTACGTGCAACTCTGAAAGGACATTTGGTGCACCCACCCTGTTCCAATCCACATTATCCTGTCTGGGGAGATGCTAGCACCTCCCTGCCACAGGAGCCCTATTGTCCAGCTGGCGAGGCTGGGGTTTTTCCCCAGCAACAGCCAGCCAGGGTCGTGTAGGTGGCGGGCAGTAGCCATTTTGTGTTACTTGTGCACTTTTAAATTGGTGTCCTAATTCTACCGCTTTTCCCATATTGTCCCTCTAGCAGGGGGAATCGTACGCTCATGCCCATGGCTGGACTGGGGGTATGATTCCTACATGTTTGACACCAAACACGATATGGTTCTGTGTAGCCATTCCCAAGTTATCGCGTTATCGCGATAGACTTATAATGCGGTTAAGAGTATATGGTATGGCTACACTACAAACAACCCAGCAATGATTTTACGAAGGTTGCAGGGAGGTCCTACTCACGTAGGGGTCCCCCCTCACACATACCTCAGCACCCTGCCTTGTAGGATTACCAAGGCCTGCCATAGTGGTGACAAATGAGAGTATAAGTGTTGTGATGGTTTGGGATATAGGGTACCTATATCCCTGTAAGGGGTGCTAGCACCACCTTACCCAGACTAAAGTAGTGGTCTGGTGGTGTCAGTTTGTATGGCTGTCCCAGGGTGGCACAATAAGTGCTGCAGCCCTGGTAGGCCTACTGAGGGACCCATGCCCTGGGTACCTGGGGTACCATCTACAAGGGACTGTCAGGGCATCCTCAGCATCCAATTGGTTTGTACCTAGGGTACTTCACATTAGTTTTAGGGAGAAAGCAGATAGGCTGGGGTCCTGGATAGCAGGATCCCAGCCAGACTAGTCAAAAACCACTCAAATACCAGGCAAAAAGTTCGGGGCAACCATTAGTCAGATTCCACCTTCCTCCATAACCCCCCCAAACGAAAGGAGATAAGGCTAACCTTGTCCAGATAAGCCTTTATTTCCTGAGTGGCCATATAAGGATGAACCTGCACTAGCATGGTTGCTCCATGTCTCATGGTCCACTTGGGAAATCCTACCCCAAGGGGTTCTAGAGTTTCTCCAAAGTCTAGGGAAATTACCTGTATTGGTTTTTGGTACAGAGGTGGGCTGGTGGGGTGTCTGAGTCTGGAAGTGAGGCCCTATTTGGGGTGGTCTCAACCTCCTCAGGTCACTGGTCACCATGGAAGCCTTTCTGCCCATGACTGTGTCATATCTGGCCCTAAGGGTCAACCTCTGGCTGCCTACAGCTGGGGGTTGGATCCCTTTGGTTGGATTAGTGGAGGGCACTGGAAGGTTTGGGGCAACTATGCCCCAGGTTTCCCTGTGCCCAACAACATCCGTGTGAGGGGTACCTATACCTAGGGGTAAGGGGGATCCCTCAGTTTGTAGAGGAATATTCACCTGGCTAGAACTACTCTGCTGGGTGTCCCTAATCTGCTGATGAGGGGGTTCCTCTGGGCAGGGGCCCATTAATGGTCCACTGACCTCTGCAGCCCTGGGCTTACTGAGACAGGGTAGAGAGGGGCAGGATACCTGCTCCAGACTGGGTACCACATTGGAAGGATCCCCTGCCATCAGAGAGGTGGCCAGGCCAGGCCTGTCCACTTCTGAGGCAGTTACTTCACAAGGGGCAGGATCAGTTCCCTGAGAAACTTGACCCTTACCTTTAGTCTGGTGAGGGGAGGACTGTTCCTCTCCCCCTATGCTCTCTGTTTGGGTGGAGTGATCCATAGTTTCAGGCTTCACTCCTTTTACTTTCTCCTGGGGTGGAGTTGAGGCCTTTAAGGTCTCATCCACTCTCTCAGGGATGACTACCATTTTCAAATGGGCCTTGTTGTCTACCTCAGCCCAGGCTGAGATTTCCAGATCATTCCCCAGTAGACAATCTACAGGCAAGCTTGGGGACACTGCCACTCTCTTTGGGCCAGTGACCCCTCCCCAGCTGAGATTCACCACTGCCATGGGATGGTCTGTCCTAATTCCATCTATATTGGTCACGTGGTAGCTAAACCCAGGTAAAATCTGTTCTAGGGGCACTAGCCTCTTGGTCACCATGGTGACACTGGCCCCTGTGTCCTTGTAGGCCACAGCCTTCTGACCATTGATCATGGGCTCTTGTCTCTACCTGCCCAAGATATTGGGATCCATGGTAAAGTTGGCAAACCCCATGCCACCATCACAGACTAGAGTTGCTTGTGTAGGGGACCTGGTTAGGCCAGAGTCCACCTGAGTTCCCCAAGAAAGCCCAACTAAATTTTTGGGTGCACTCCCACCACCTTGGGGATTACTACTAGTAGCAACAGGAGGTGTTGGAGCTGCAATGGGAGGAACATTTTCTTTATTGCCATTCTTTGGACAGCTGGAGTTTTCCAGTGGCCAGGTTGCTTACACACATGGAAATATGGTTTCTTGTTAGAAGAGGAAGGATTTTGGGACCCACCCCCAGCACTGGGTTTTTGGGGCCCTTCAGAGGACTTTTCTGTTTTATTATCCCCACCTTTCTCTTTGGGCTTGGTAGAATCTTTCTTCTGGTCACCACCATGGTTCTTGGGCCTAATCTTGATTCTGACCCATTTGTCTGCCTTCTTTCCCAATTCTTGGGGAGAGGTCAGATCAGAGTCCACCAGGTGCTGGTGTTAGAGTTGGTTTTGACAATTATTAAGAATCTTCTCCCTCATGATGAGATTATACAATCCTTGATAATTATTCACCTTACTTCCAGTGCCTTGGTAGCACAATCAACAAAATCTACCCAGTCTTGATTCTGTGCTTTTTGGGTGTCTCTGAACTTAAGTCTGTATTGATCAGTGGTTAAGCCAAACCCATCTATTAAAGCATCTCTCAAGATATAATAGTCATCAGCATCCTCTTCTCTTACAGAGAGGAGCTTGTCTCTACCTTTGTCTGCAAAGGAGAGCCACAGGATTGCTGCCCACTGCTCTACTGGGACCCTCTGTACTTTACAGGCCCTCTCAAGAGCAGATATCCATTTGTGGATGTCATCCCCTGTATGATAGGGGGTGTGAGAAGTTGGCCTGGCATATGCTGGTCACTAGTTATAGTGGCCACCTTGCACCAGTCCAATTCGACTCTTGGTAGATAGGTTTAAAGACAACCTTTTAAAGAAAGCTATCCTAGTGGTAGCTGTGGAGAGCAGCCTTCAGGCTAAGTCTCTGAGGAATGTAAAGCCGCTTGTTTTAGCTTATAATCTCTTGAATTACCAAATGAAAAGACACCACACAGGTATATATATCAAATATATATGTATTTATTTCTAAATATACTCTACTAATCTCTTTATGAGATTAGAGCCAGGTAAACATTAATAAGATCAACAGTTCTCAATAAATTAAGCACAAATATGGCTGTAGCCCTAGGGGCGTACCAGACCATATACTAAAATAGTGGTATAACAAACTCGACTTGCAAAAGTAAGAGGCCTAGGGCCTTGTGAATCGCTGGGGCTTCACTGCTGCAGTGTTTAAAGGTAAGTAATCAGCCCACAGGAGACGCGTGCAGTGTCTAAACACGCACGCGGGATTCAATGCGTTTCAATGGCAAATGTCGCAGTTTGTATTTTACAGTTCTAGGGCACTTCGGAATGGACAACAAGCAAACAACTTACAGGGTAAGTACTTCGATAGCCAATTCACACTTGGGCACCGTAATGCCAGAGTTACCTCTCCCAGGGAAGCCGGGTGCACAGGTTTCCTTTGGTGTCGGGTCGCAATGCTGTTTTCAATGGGAATCGTTGAAGTCTTGCTGCTTGTGTCGTCGGGTGAAGTGTCCGTGGAAATCCAACGATGGATTGGAGTTGCAGGCGACCTAGAAATTGAGGGGACAGAGTTCAGAGTCACTTGCCAGTGACCAGTGGCCTTCAGGATAGATGACCACAACTGTCGAGTCTCTTCACATCGCTGATGGTGTTTTGTCTCTTCGCCCACGTGGTCCAGGAGAGATCGAGGAAGACCAGCAGATGGATTTAGAGGGTCCCACAACGTCTGCAGCTGATGGCAGTGTCGGCACTCGGATCGGAGCCAACAAACCTTGTCAACTGCAAGTCTCGTGTGGAATAATGATCTTGGATGGTTCAGACCAGCAAGGTCTGATGGACTTACCCAGCAAGGGTAAGTGAGGGCAGGACCAGAGCAACTAGGTGAACCCTTGGAGCAGTTCAGATAGTCTTCAGGCAGGCTACTAGCCAACGGGCAAGCAACTGCAAAGACACCTTCACAGGGAAACTTCAGGAGCAGCCCACGGTCACTCGGGACAAGGTAGGCTGCTGATCTTGGGTTCCAGACCTGCTAGGGACTTGGACATTAAGTGGTCCAAAGCACAAGTTTGTAGTTCATCGTTCAGGGCTTGCACTCGAAATTAGTGCACGGTTCCCTGGTATTGCTGTACCTCGTCACTCGTGGGGTCCAGATGCCACAGCTTCTTCGCTGGGGACTCAAAATGGCCGACGAGAGGTCAGGAAATCAGCTTCAGGGGACGCATGGACTTCGGGCTCTGGCGGGAGCGGTAAAGTTTGCAACCATTGTTCAGTCCTTTAGGTGCCTGCCAAGCAGGGGAGTCACTCCTTGACTCCAAGGGAGATCCTTCGGTCTTCTAAAGATAGTAGAAAGTTTTGTTTTTTTTTAAAACCTTTATTGTACCTTCAAAGTGTACACTGCTGTTCAGCCAACAACCCGGAGGCAGGCAGCTTGTGCATGCAGCGCCCCGCCGCTAGCTCGGATCCAAGTCATACACTTGAGCAAAGTTCCAACAGCATCGTTATCTTGGTTTTCCCCATTTTACTGTTTTAAAATATTAACTGTACAAACTACAACAGCGGCTGCAATCGAGATACGGAGGAGAGCAACTAGCACCTGAACAAAGTGTCTTGTAGTGAACACCCAGCGACCATGCGGTTACACCCCTGCGTGGGTACGAGAGCACGCGCACACACAAATCTCATACTATCCGTCCGGACACTAACATCCCCTCCCCCCCACCCTGCCCACCTGCCCTGGCGACATCGCGTGGGGGGGGGGGACCACAGTGCCCCCACCTCCCGTCAGCTCCACGTCGCAGCTGCACGCCAGCCCTGCTGCAGTGCCACACATCCAGCTGTCACTCTCAGTCACTGTCAGTCACCTCAGACTCTGCCAACCAGTCCACCAGCGGCTGCCAAGTGTCCGCAGGCCTCGAACGCAGCGGCATCTGATCCCAGTAGGCAGTCAATTGCTCCTTGCAGTATACTGCTGATCCCACCCATCAGCCCTTTGCTTCCAGTGTAATGCTATTTGGCGCTTAGCAAGCAATAGAAGAAGGGCCACTAACCTGCGCGACGCACTGGGTACGATCATCACAAAGCCCAGGAGGGCCACGAGGGGGTCCGGTGCAATAGTTAGTCCTACTATCCTCCCTATGGTGGTGAAGACTGCCTCCCAAAAGCCATATATCGGACCACATTCCCAGACTAGGTGGTAAAAAGTAGCCTCTCTTTCGCCACATCTCCAGCAATTCGCATCAACCTGTAATCCCATTTCAAAGAGCTGCATGGGAGTACGATATGTCCTATGAAGGAAATTAAAGTGTATAAGTCGCAATCTATAATTAGGAGACAAGTTTTCAAGTTGGGTGCAGCAAAACTCCCACTGTTTCTCTGTAATTTGGATGCCTGCCTCCCTCTCCCACAGGGACCGCGAATCCGCATGAGCAATAGGCGTTGCGTTTTGCGTAGCCCTATATATACGCGTTATCAGCTTGCGCGAGGAGCTATTCGAGAGTATGTCTTCCAGCGCTGCCACCGCCGGTGGGGCCTTCGGGAACATAGGATACCTGTGCTTGCACGCCGCCCTCAGCTGGTAATATAGTAGTAGTTCTGATGCCGTCGGCTCAGATGCGACGACCATGTTCTGCATGGTGAGAAACATATCGTCTGGGTATAGGTCACCCGCTAGTTTCAGGCTGCAGCTACTAGCAAGTTGCACAACCGCCGCATCAGTCAGCGGTCCCAGCAGTGGGTTGCCCTCCAATGGCATACTCGGGGCATATAGGGCAGTCACGCCCGCACGCTTCGCAATGTTCGACCAGGCCCAGCGCACCATCTCCACTGTGTTAATGTCTTCCTGGGACCTCTTATATATCTGGTAAACCGCCGTCCGGAGGGGGCAAGGTGCCGCCACATCCGTCTCTATAGTTATGTGGGGCTGGTAAGGAATCGGATGATGCCAGAAATGTAAATATTGGGCTTGAGCACTGTAAGCATACAGCTCCATGTCCGGGGCTGCCAGGCCCCCTTGACGGAAGGGGAGGGTAAGGAGGTTCCAGGCCACTCTGGGCTTCCTGCCCGCCCAAAACAGCTCTATCATGGCAGAGCGTAGTCGGCTGAGGAACGCCTTTGTTAATGGCAGGGGGATGTTAACAAACAGATAGAGAAACTTAGGCACCACAACCATTTTGATTATAGCTATGCGGCCCGTCAACGATAAAGGCAGCGTTTTCCATCTCTTTACTTTACTTTCGAACCATGCCATAGCCACACCAAAATTTGCCAGCCATATCTCATGAGTAGCGCGGCTTATATTTATACCTAAATACTTGACCTCGTCTGTGACCCAATCTATTGGGAATTCAGTGGGGCATGCGGTGGTGCCATCCGTCAGTGGCAGCATCACCGATTTAGACCAGTTTATGTCTATGCCAGTGAGGCCGCTATAGCGCACCATTTCTCGCATAAGCGGGTCAAACTTTTCCGATGGGTTGATCATGTACATGGTGATGTCGTCGGCGTACAAGGAAATGAGCAGCCCGCGCGACGTGAACCCAACGCCGCGCTGAGCATGGTGCTGTCTCTTGCGGGCCGCTAGTGGTTCCGTCGCAATAGCAAACAACAACGGTGACAGGGGGCACCCCTGTCTTGTCCCTCTTGTGATGGGGATTGGAGCAGACGTGTGTCCATTCACCCGTACCCGGGCCTTCGGATCGTTGTAAAGTACGCTAATGCTCCTGGCAAACAGCGGGCTGAATCCCATGCGAGTGAAGAGCGTAAGCAGGAATTTCCACTCCAGTGAGTCGAATGCCTTTGTAGCATCCAACAGTGCAGCCGCAGCCTGCACCTTTGGGTCTAGGTAGTGGAGGATCCCAAACAGCACTCGCAAGTTATGCGAAGTGGCTCTCCCCATCACGAAACCCGACTGGTCAGAGAGCGCTATCTGCGGCATCATGTATTTTAAACGATCTGCAAGCAACTTGGCATATATTTTGGCGTCGAGGTTTATTAATGAGAGTGGGCGATAGGATTCGGAATTAGCGGGGTCCTTCCCTGGTTTGAGCAGGGCAATTATCATTGCTTCCCGCATCGATGGAGGGAGGACACCCGTCTCAATGGCCTCCTCGTACACCCTGTGGAGTCTAGGAACCAGGATATCCGCGTATTCTTTGTAGAAGGCCGCCGTCAATCCGTCAGGGCCCGGTGCTTTGCTAAGTGGCATACTCGCTATTACAGCCCGTATGTCATCTTTCGTGAACGGTAAGTCCATGTATTGTCGGGCTCTATCATTGAACCATGCTAGAGCTATGGTGTCCAGGTATTCATTCAGCACCTGGTCTTCCGGTGTCACTCTAGTGGTGTATAGGTCTCGATAGTAGTCGGTCATGGTTTGAAGTATGGCTTGCGGCTCCCTGACCACGCCACCCTCTTTATATCTAAGTTCCAGAATGTAATCCGACCCTCTGGGCGCCCTCAGCATAGCTGCTAGTGTGCGACCAGCGCGGTCCCCCTCCCCTGCAATGTCTAGCCTGACTGTCTTTAGACAGATATGCCACTTCTCTGTCCGCCTCCTCTTGATACTTAGTAAGTGTCACCCTAAATTCTGCATGTAGGCTGTCCGTTGGCGCATCCAACAATGCCGACTCGAGGTCAGCAAGTTCAGTTTCTAGTTTGCGCAGTGTGTCACGTATGGACCGCAGAACTCCTGTTTTCAGCGACATGCAGTAGCCCCTAGTCACCGCCTTACAGGCCTCCCAAAGTGTGCCCGGCGAGTCCACCGTGCACTCATTAAATTCAAAATACTCCTCTAACCTCTCGCGCAGCGTCTGCTGAAAGACTTGGTCGCGAAGCGCCCGGGAGGGGAATCTCCAACTAAACGGTTGAATGTATTGTGACGGTGTGGACAGTGTCAAGCATACCGGGGCGTGATCAGACAAAGACCTCGGCAGATGCGCCACCTCCAGCACCATAGTGTGCAAGTCCCGTGAGAGCAACCAGTAGTCCAACCTGGACCACGCCTCTCTATGCATTGTGATGCAGGTGCCAGCGCGAGTATCGGGGTGTAGACTCCTCCAGGAGTCCACCAAGTCTGCATCTCGTATGATGTTGCCCAACGCCTCCGATGCCCTAGGGTGATGCGTTCTAGCTGCGCCCTGCCTATCCATAGCATCTGAAAGTACAACATTGTAGTCTCCCCCCCACATAATCGCAGCCGGGCCGCATGCCTGCACCCTATGCCATAGATCGCAGTAGAAGTCTAGGCTATCATCATTCGGGCCATAGACATTCACCACCACCGTTCTCATACCACACAGCGTGCCCACCAACATGAGGTATCTACCTCCAGTATCCTGGATTTCTTCATGTGTCGTCCATTGCAGACCCTTTCTGATCAGTACCGCCACCCCTCTGGAGTAGGCAGAGTAAGCAGAATGCGCTATCTCACCCCACCTGCCATGACGGAGCATTTGTACAGCTTTATCGGTCAAATGTGTTTCCTGCAGGAGGCAGATGTCTATGTCTTTTCTAAGCAAATATGCCTGCACCAGCCTGGCTTTACGCCTGTCATTCATGCCTCGCACATTCCAGGTGAGACATTTAATTTGCTTCACGGCGGCAGTAGTAGCAGTATCCCCCGTTCCGTCAGCACGCCAGCAGTGCGCCACAGCTCTCGCCCCCAACCACTCATACATCGCGCTTCATGTCGTGTCAGCCCAACTTGTTCCTGTGCATATAAAGTGCCATGACAATGTGCGCAATGACCTGGTCGACTGGGTATTGTATAGCGCACAGTATGCGATTCAACACAGTGCCTCACTCCATCCAACCTCTCGACGACAGCCAAACAATCAACAACAAAACCCCCCAAACATAAAGTGTAACCCCCTCCCGCTCCAACCCCCCAATCAGGTTGTGCATTTACCCACCAGGTCACCCACCCAACCTCAAGAACTTCAACTACACACAAAAGCGATATCCAGTGATTGGGAATCATCCCTTGGGGAACGCAGGTCAGACCGCATCCAACCCCGTACTCTTGACAGGGTGATCGAGCGCCGGCCCAGCATGTCAGCTCAAGGACCACCCGCCCCCCAGCACCCGCACATTTCAGCGAACCCTCCATCGAAATCAGTTATCCACCAATGTTACAAGCAGGCCCTCAACCCTGAACCACCAAAGGCAGAAAATCCAACGCGCAATGTTAAGCCCTTAACCCCGGCAGTCACTCAACGTCACTCAGACTGTCCCTCAGGTCCGGTCCCTCTGTATGCAGTTTGTGCTTTTGATCTTTTGCCAATTGCTTAGCATACTGCAGGGCTGCCTTTGCATCCAGGAAAAAGGTCGGTTTCCCTGGGCCCTGCACTCTTAGCTTCGCGGGGTAGATTAGGGAGTATTTTGTGCCTGTTTGTTGGAAGACTTTCTTTGCTGGCATGAACTCTCTGCGTGCGGCCTGGACCTGCACGGTGAAGTCCGGGTATATGGCGATGTGGTTGCCTTTGTACTGCACGTCTTGTATTTCCCTCGCCATGCGAAGTATCGGTTCTCGGTCTCTGTAATTTAATACCCGCGCAATAATGGGCCGAGGCGGTGCCCCCGGCTTAGGCCTCGGCCCCAATGTCCTATGCGCCCTTTCTACAAGGAACATCTGTGACAGCCCCGCACCAAAGAGGTCCCTCAGCATCTGCTCAACGTATTGCGCCATGTTTGTGATGTCTGTGGATTCGGCCACACCCGTTACGCGAACGTTCTTTCGCCTCGAGCGAGCTTCCAAGTCCTCATTTTTTTGCTGGATCAGCTCCAGAACCTTGTCCATGCCACGCATTCTTTTGTCTAGGGCCGTGTGGCTTTCTTCGATGTCGGTTACTCGCGTTTCCAGCGCCTCCACTCTGCCCTCTTGCTTATCCATCCGAGCCGTAATGTTATCCATGCGTGCCGCCAATGCATCCATTTTAGTGTCTATGCCCTGCAGGCTCACCTTCAGTTCCTGGAACATCGATTTAATGTCCGAATCACGGGAGCCGCCCTGCTTCGCCGCGTCCGCGTCTCTGTGTTCTTGCTCCGTCTGCTTCTGCCTGGTTTTGTCGAAGGTGAGCCTCGGCTGTCTCGTGTCCGGCTTGCCCATCGTCGCCACCCAGCACAGACGCCCGCCGAAGGCGGCAGAAGCCCAATGCCGATTTGTTCCGTCAGGCCTCACCCACCGGGTGCCCAACGCAGGTATCCGCAGACAGCACTACCAGCTAGTGGCTCCAGGACGCTCCCCAGCAGAGCAGCGCGGCAACAGGCGAACTACGCCGGAACCAGGCAGCCGCAGCGTGACTTTCTGGGGCAGCAGCAACCCCTCTAGCTCTCAACGCAGAGCTGCGCAGCTCCCCAGTGTTCCCACGACGGCACCCACGGTCAAGGATCTCCAAGTCAGGCAAGGCGCGCCCAAGGGTCGAAGCGCTGCTCCTCGGGCAGTCCCCACATCCCACGAGGGTCACGAGGGTGGACACGGGGTGTCTCAGCCACAGCAAGCCGTTGCCGCTAATGTTCACCGCCCGATGCCGTCCTGTGCGGGGGCCCCTCAGCGCGGCTAGGAGTCCAATGGTGACTCTGATCAATATGGCCGCCCACCGTCTGTTCCGCCAGGTCCGGCCCGACCAGCGCCGATCTCTAGGGGCCGCGTGTATCCCTCGGGGATGGGGCCGCAGGCGCCCCTGGGGGCTCGGGCGCTCTTCACTCGGGCGCTCTACCCCAGCATGTGTAGGCGCTGCACTCACCGGACGCCAGCATCTGCAACAGCCTCGACCCCAGTTACGCGCCGATACCTCCAGGCCCACCGTCTCCACCAAGCCAGCAGCCGTCAGCAGCGACAGATCCGTCTCCAGCGCTCAGAGGTAACGCCAGCCGGAGGGGAATCCAGATGTCCGGCCGCTTCACACGGGCAAGGCGAGGCAGCAGTCCGTCACACAGCAGCACAGCATTCCTCCGGGCTCGGCTCTAAGCAAGCCCCCGGCTCACACAGGCGATCCAGGCCGCCCCGCCGCCGCCCGCCCGCCAGCTCGATTTTCTCAGCGGCTCCAGCCGCAGCTCCAGGGGCGTTGTCGAGCAGCACGCAGGCAACAAACTCAGTGCGGGGGGGTCAAGTGGACCGAGTCCAGCATCAGGTAGGCAGATAATTAACGGATTAATGTGCTCGATCGGCGGAGCTGCGGTTTCAGGCAGCCATTCCGCTTCGCAGCCAAGCCACGCCCCCAAGATAGTAGAAAGTTGAAGGGCCAGGATTCTTCTTCGTTGAGCGTCGTCCAGGTGTAATCTGAATTGCATTGGCAATGTGTGGTATCTTATACTGATAAGATGGGAGGGACTAGCTCTATGGCCACTCCTCTAGGAGGGCCAGGGTAGTGGGTGGTTACACCCACTTCCATTTGTCCAGTTTCGTGCCAGGACAGGGGCAGGCAGCCCCTGAACCGGTTTGAGCTGGCATATGCACAGAGGAGCCTACTGCTCCCCCAGTGCAGGACTTCAAAGCACTCTAAGAGTGCACCCACCCAGCTCCAATACACTAAATCCTGTCTGGGAGGTGGTGACACCTCCCTGTGACAGGAAACCCATTGTTGAGCTCCCTCCACTGCGAGTTTCGGTCAGCAGCATGAGGGCAGCTCGGTGTCTGTGCTGGTGGCATCCATTTTGTGATGCCAGGGCTCTAGATGATTTCTACCGTGTAGTACAGGGTGTACATGTCGTCCCCTCTAGAAGGGTGGGATCCTACTCCCACACCAGTTACTGGTGTGGGTGTAGGATTCCAAGTTGTTTGACACCAAACACGACATGTTTTGATGCAGTCATTCCAAAGTTAGCATTTACCGCGAGGTCATAATGCACTTAAGAGTATATGGTTTAACCGCATCCACAAACAGCAGCAGAGAATAGACTCTGCCAGCTGCAGAGGGGCCCTGCTCAGGCAGGAGCACCCCCTCACATAGTAAGCCATGCACCCTGCCCTTGGGATTGATAGGGCCAACCATAGGGGTGACTGATAGGTTTATATGTGTGTGTATGGTGAGATATAGGAACCTATACCTCAGTGAGGAGTGCTAACACTACCTCACACAGGCTGCAGTAGCAGGCCTGTGGTGTCAGATTGTGAGTGCTTCCCAGGGGTGGCATAATACATGCTGAAGCCCCTGGTAGGCCTGTGAAGTACCAATGCCCTAGGTACCTAAGGTACCATATACTAGGGGCTGATAAAGTACCACAGTATCCAATCACTAGTGCATCTAATATGCACACCAAGTTGTTTAGAGAGATCAGGTAGACTGGGGCCCTGATTAGCAGGGACCCAGCCAGACTATAGCCAGAAACCAGTGTATACATCAGAAAAAAAGTGGGGGCAACACAAGTGCAGATCCTACTCTCCTACACAACCCCCCCCCCAAACGCAGGGACATTAAACTAATCTTGACCAGTTGAGTCTTCATGTTCTAAGTGGAAATACCTTGAGAGTCCATCTGCATTGGCATGTTGGGTCCCAGGTCTATGTTCCACTGTATAGTCCATCCCCTGTAGGGAAATGGACCACCTGAGCAGTTTAGGATTTTCACCTTTCATCTGTTTGAGCCAGAGGAGGGGCTTATGGTCAGTCTGAACTATAAAGTGAGTGCCAAACAAGTATGGCCTCAGCTTCTTCAGGGCCCACACCACAGCAAAGGCCTCCCTCTCAATGGCTGACCAACGTTTCTCTCTAGGGGTCAGCCTTCTGCTTATGAAAGCTACTGGCTGGTCTTGACCTTCATTATTAAGTTGAGACAGTACAGCTCCCACACCCAGCTCTGAAGCATCTGTTTGGACAATGAATTTTTGTAATCTGGACTCTGTAAGATGGGGGCAGTGCACATTGCCTGCTTGAGGTCATCAAATGCCTTTTGACAGCTAGCTGTCCACTGAACCTTTTTTGGCATTTTCTTGGAGTTAAGATCATTTAAGGGGGTCACTATAGATCCATATCCCTTAACAAACCTCCTGTAATACCCAGTCAGGCCCAAGAAGGCTCTCACCTGTGTCTGGGTGGTTGGAGCTACCCAGTCCATTATGGTCTGGATCTTGCTCTGTAATGGTTGAACCTGGCCTCCACCTACAAGGTGGCCCAGGTACACAACCTGACTCTGCCCTATCTGGCACTTAGTGGCCTTGATAGTGAGGCCTGCTTTCTGCAGGGCCTCCAGTACATTCCTGAGGTGGACCAAGTGATCCTGCCAGGTGGAACTATAGACAGCAATATCATCAAGATATGCTGAGCAATAGGTTTCCATACCAGTCAGACCTTTATTCACCAACCTCTGAAATGTGGCAGGTGCATTCTTCAAGCCAAAGGGCATTACCACAAAGTGATAGTGCCCACCAGGGGTCGAAAATGCTGTTTTTGCCTTGGCATCATCAGCTAACTTGATTTGCCAATAGCCTGCTGTAAGGTCAAATGTACTTAGATACTTGGCTGAGGCCAAAGTGTCTATTAGTTCATCTGCCCTTGGGATTGGGTAGGCATCAGTCCTGGTGACTGCATTGAGGCCCCTGTAGTCAACACAAAACCTCATCTCTTTCTTACCGCCCTGGGTGTGAGGTTTTGGGACAAGTACTACTGGGCTAGCCCAAGGGCTATCTGAGGGCTCAATAACACCTAGCTCCAACATTTTCTGGACTTCAGTCCTGATACAGTCCCTGACATGGTCAGGTTGCCTGTAGATTTTACTCTTCACAGGCAGACTGTCTCCAGTGTCCACCTCATGGGTGCACCAGGAAGTCTGACTTGGGGTCAGGCTAAACATATGTCTAAACTGCTGTAGCACTTGTCTACATTCAGTTTGTTGATGTTCAGTGAGGCTGCTTGCCAAAGCAACACCATCAACTAACCCATCTTCAGGGTTCTGTGAGATCAGGTCAGGGAGAGGGTCACTCTCCTCCTCCTGGTCCTCATCAGTTGCCATGAGCAAGCTCATGTCAGCCCTGTCCACATATGCTTTAAGTCTGTTGACATGGAGCACCCTAAGGGGGCTCCTGGGAGTGCCAAGATCTACCAAGTAGGTGACCTCTCCCTTCTTTTCAACAATTGTATGGGGGCCACTCCATTTGTCCTGGAGAGCAGCTGGGGCCACAGGCTCCAACACCCACACTTTCTGGCCTGGCTGGTAAACAGTCAAGACAGCCTTTTGGTCATGCCAAGCTTTTTGGAGTTCTTGGCTTGCCTCAAGGTTTTTACTGGCCTTCTTCATGTACTCAGCCATCCTGGAGCGGAGACCAAGTACATAGTCCACTACATCTTGTTTGGGAGGTTTGAGAGGTAACTCCCATCCCTCTTTCACCAGACATAATGGTCCTTCAACAGGGTGCCCAAACAGAAGTTCAAAAGGGCTGTAGCCAACCCCCATCTGAGGAACCTCCCTGTATGCAAACAGAAGGCAGGGAAGTAAAAGGTCCCATTTTCGCCTAAGCTTCTCTGGGAGTCCTTTAATCATTCCCTTTAGGGTTTTGTTGAATCTCTCAACTAGCCCATTGCATTGTGGGTGATAGGGAGTAGTGCATTTGTAGTTTACACCACACTCCTTCCACATTGCAGTTAGATATCCTGACATAAAGTTGGAACCTCTGTCAGAGATGACCTCCTTTGGAAAACCCACCCTGGAGAAGACTCCAATGAGGGCTCTTGCTACCACAGGAGCTGTGGTAGTCCTTAGGGGTATAGCTTCTGGATACCTGGTGGCATGATCCACTACCACCAGTATAAATCTGTGCCCAGATGCTGTTGGTGGGTCAAGGGGACCAACAATGTCAATCCCTACCCTTTCAAAGGGAACCCCCACCACAGGTAGTGGTATCAGGGGGGCCTTTGTGGTGCCACCTGTCTTGCCACTGGCTTGACAAGTGACACAGGAGCGACAAAACTCCTTTGTGTCTTCAGACATGTGTGGCCAATGAAAATGTGGTACAAGCCTGTCCCAGGTCTTGTTTTGGCCCAAGTGACCTGCCAATGGGATATCATGTGCTAGGGTCAAGAGGAACCCCCTAAACTTCTGAGGAATTACCAGCCTCCTGGTGGCTCCAGGGATAGGATCTCTAGCCTCAGAATATAGGAGCCCCTCATCCCAATAAACCTTATGGGACCCACTAGCACTCCCAGCAGCCTCAGCAGCAGCCTGCTGTCTGAGGGGTTCAAGAGTGGGGCAGCACTGTTGCTCTTTGCTCAGATCTTCCCTGGAAGGGCCCCCTGCCCCCAAGAACTCAACCTGACCAGGCTCAAGTTCCTCTGGGGCAGTTCCTTCTTCAGGCTCTGCTTCTCCTCCCTCAGGAGGGGAATCTGGGATCTGAGACAGAGGGGAAGGCCCAGCCTTAACCCTACTGCTCTTCCTCTTGGGCAGCACCTGGTCCATAATTTCAGGATCCAGAGCTGGTTCAGCGTTATGCATTTTGGCTTGTGACCTGGTCACAGCAAATACCTCTGCAGGTATGCCCAACATCTCAGCATGAGTCCATAATTCTACTTCAGACCAGGCTGAAGTCTCTAGATCATTGCCCAACAAACATTCGACAGGGAGGTCTGCACTGACTACTACCTTTTTGAGGCCAGTTTCCCCTCCCCAGTAGAAATTCACAACAGCCAGACTATGGTTGGTCCTGGTGTTGCTTGCATTGGTTACCTGGTACATTTCACCCAGGATGATCTGTGTAGGGTCCACTAGATCCTCTGCCACCATGGTGACACTAGCACCTGTGTCCCTAAATGCCAAAGCCTGTTTGCCATTTATGATAGGCTGCTGTTTGTATTTGCCCAGATTACTGGGGCTCACTAGGAAGGACATATCAAGGTCTCCCTCACAAACTAGCATTGCCTGTGTTGGTACTCTGACTAGGCCAGAGTCCACATCAGAACCCAGGGTCAAACCTACTACACCCTTATTCTGAGTAGCACCTCCACCACTTGCTGTACTAGGGGGAACAGTTGCCTTAGGGGCTGGAGTGGTGGTGGTCTGGTCTTTGGACTTTGGACAGTCAGAAGTCCAGTGCCCTTTCTGTTTACAGAATTTGCACCAGGGCTTCTTTTGGCCTTTTCCCTTGTTGGATTGTGACTCCCCACCAGTTGCAGATTTTTGGGGCCCTTGTGAAGACTTCTGATCTTTAGATTTATCCCCACCCTTATCTGAGCCTTTAGGATCTTGCTTCTTAGTGTCACCACCTTGGTTCTGGTTTTTCTGCCTCACCCTGGTTCTGACCCATTTGTCTGCCTTCTTTCCCAATTCTTGGGGAGAGGTCAGATCAGAGTCCACCAGGTACTGATGCAACAACTGGTTCTGGCAATTATTAAGGATCTGTTCTCTCATTATAAGATTATACAATCCCTTAAAATCAGTTACTCTACTACCCACCAGCCAACCTTCTAGAGCCTTGGTTATACAATCAACAAAGTCAGTCCAATCCTGAGTCTGTGCTTTTTGGGTGTCTCTGAACTTCAACCTGTACTGTTCAGTGGTTAAGCCAAATCCATCTATCAAAGCACTCTTCAGGGCTTCATAATCATTAGCATCCTCTTCTCTAACAGTGAGGAGCTTGTCTCTCCCTTTGTCTGAAAAGGAGAGCCACAAGATTGCTGCCCACTGTTTCTGGGGGACCTGTTGAACTTTACAGGCCCTCTCCATAGCAGTTATCCATTTGTGGATATCATCCCCACTCTGGTAGGGAGGAACAACCTTGGACAGGTTCCTATGATCTGGCATGTAATCTCTGCCTCTAGGGACACTGTTGCTGCCACCAGGGGTATCTAACCCCTCCTTCTTTGAAGCTCTTTGGAGCTCGAAGGCTTCCCTATCTAAGGCCAATTGCTTGGTTCTGAGGGCAAGCCTAGCTTCCTCATACTGGAGCATCTTGAACCTTCTGTCAGAGGAGGTCTCCCTGGGAAAGTTGGAGTTCCTCTGTGGAATAGATTCTCTTCCAGAGTGGTATGACCTGTCAGAGTCCCTTGAGAGGGACCTAGGTCAGTCTCCCACTTTGTCAGCTCTCTTAGGGAGATTTCCTCTATTCTCTTCAGACCCATCTGGGTCTGGCCCTTCACCCACAGTGTCCAGGTCATCTTGATTTTCATCATCAGACCCAGAGACTATGTGTGACCCACCCCCTGATCCAGACCCACTAGCTCCTAGAGCTTGTCTCAGGTCATCTGCTACTAGCAGATCTATCAGGTGATGTGATGAGGGACTCCTGCCCACCCTCAGATTTCTTGCAAACCATAAGGCCTTCAGCTCAGTGTAGGCTATATCTTTGTACTGAGATGGGATGGACCCACTGGCTCCATCCTGGTGAGGCATACTAGTGTTGTGCAGTGTTGTACTACCTACACTAGTTGTGGCCTACTAAACCTAGCTTGAGCTGTAGCAAGGGTGTGCTTGTCCCATCACAAACAGCTCTAAGTTCAGTAGAACTTATTGATACTAGCTTGACTTTATATGTACCTTGAGTACCTTAAGTGGTTTTCAGTTAGTAATTCAAATAGAGATTTTCTGGTAAAACAATGGCAAGCTGGAATCCCACACGCTGCTCACCAATGTGAGAAGTTGGCCTGGCATATGCTGGTCACTAGTTATAGTGGCCACCTTGCACCAGTCCAATTCGACTCTTGGTAGATAGGTTTAAAGACAACCTTTTAAAGAAAGCTATCCTAGTGGTAGCTGTGGAGAGCAGCCTTCAGGCTAAGTCTCTGAGGAATGTAAAGCAGCTTGTTTTACCTTATAATCTCTTGAATTACCTAATGAAAAGACACCACACAGGTATATATATCAAATATATATGTATTTATTTCTAAATATACTCTACTAATCTCTTTATGAGATTAGAGCCAGGTAAACATTAATAAGATCAACAGTTCTCAATAAATTAAGCACAAATATGGCTGTAGCCCTAGGGGCGTACCAGACCATATACTAAAATAGTGGTATAACAAACTCGACTTGCAAAAGTAAGAGGCCTAGGGCCTTGGGAATCACTGGGGCTTCACTGCTGCAGTGTTTACAGGTAAGTAATCAGCACACAGGAGACGCGTGCAGTGTCTAAACACGCACGCGGGTTTCAATGTGTTTCAATGGCAAATGTCGCGGTTTGTATTTTACAGTTCTAGGGCACTTCGGAATGGACAACAAGCAAACAACTTACAGGGTAAGTACTTCGATAGCCAATGCACACTTGGGCACCGTAATGCCAGAGTTACCTCACCCAGGGAAGCCGGGTGCACAGGTGTCCTTTGGTGTCGGGTCGCGATGCTGTTTTCAACGGGAATCGTTGAAGTCTTGCTGCTTGTGTCGTCGGGTGAAGTGTCCGTGGAAATCCAACGATGGATTGGAGTTGCAGGCGACCTAGAAATTGAGGGGACAGAGTTCAGAGTCAGTTGCCAGTGACCGGTGGCCTTCAGGATAGATGACCACAACTGTCGAGTCTCTTCATGTCGCTGATGGTGTTTTGTCTCTTCGCCCACGTGGTCCAGGAGAGATCGAGGAAGACCAGCAGCTGGATTTGGAGGGTCCCACAACGTCTGCAGCCGATGGCGGTGTCGGCACTCGGATCAGAGCCAACAAACCTTGGCAACTGCAAGTCTTGTGTGGAATGAAGATCTTGGATGGTTCAGACCAGCAAGGTCCGATAGACTTTCCCAGCAAGGGTAAGTGAGGGCAGGCCCAGAGCAACCAAGCAAACCCTTGGAGCAGTTCAGATAGTCTTCGGGCGGGCTACTAGCCAATGGGCAAGCAACCGCAAAGATGCCTTCACAGGGAAAATTCAGGAGCAGCCCACGGTCACTCGGGACAAGGTAGGCCACTGATCTTGGGTTCCAGACCTGCTAGGGACTTGGACATTAAGTGGTCCAAAGCACAAGTTTGTAGTTTGTCGTTCAGGGCTTGCACTCGAAATTAGTGCACGGTTCCCTGGTATTGCTGTACCTCATCACTCGTGGGGTCCAGACGCCACAGCTTCGCTGGGGACTCAAAATGGCCGGCGAGATGTCAGGAAATCAGCTTCAGGGGACACAGGGACTTCGGGCTCCGGCGGGAGCAGTAAAGTTTGCAACCATTGTTCAGTCCTTTAGGTGCCTGCCAAGCAGGGGAGTCACTCCTTGACTCCAAGGGAGATCCTTCGGTCTTCTAAAGATAGTAGAAAGTTGAAGGGCCAGGATTCTTCTTTGTTGAGTGTCGTCCAGGTGTAATCTGAATTGCATTGGCAATGTGTGGTATCTTATACTGATAAGATGGGAGGGACTAGCTCTATGGCCACTCCTCTAGGAGGGCCAGGGTAGTGGGTGGTTACACCCACTTCCCTTTGTCCAGTTTCGCGCCAGGACAGGGGCAGGCAGCCCCTGAACAGGTTTGAGCTGGCATATGCACAGAGGAGCCTACTGCTCCCCCAGTGCAGGACTTCAAAGCACTCTAAGAGTGCACCCACCCAGCTCCAATACACTAAATCCTGTCTGGGAGGTGGTCACACCTCCCTGTGACAGGAAACCCTTTGTTGAGCTCCCTCCACTGTGAGTTTCGGTCAGCAGCAGGAGGGCAGCCCGGTGTCTGTGCTGGTGGCATCCATTTTGTGATGCCAGGGCTCTAGATGATTTCTACCGTGTAGTACAGGGTGTACATGTCGTCCCCTCTAGAAGGGTGGGATCCTACTCCCACACCAGTTACTGGTGTGGGTGTAGGATTCCAAGTTGTTTGACACCAAACACGACATGTTTTGATGCAGTCATTCCAAAGTTAACATTTACCGCAAGGTCATAATGCACTTAAGAGTATATGGTTTAACCACATCCACAAACAGCAGCAGAGAATAGACTCTGCCAGCTGCAGAGGGGCCCTGCTCAGACAGGAGCACCCCCTCACATAGTAAGCCATGCACCCTGCCCTTGGGATTGATAGGGCCAACCATAGGGGTGACTGATAGGTTTATATGTGTGTGTATGGTGAGATATAGGAACCTATATCTCAGTGAGGAGTGCTAACACTACCTCACACAGGCTACAGTAGCAGGCCTGTGGTGTCAGATTGTGAGTGCTTCCCAGGGGTGGCATAATACATGCTGCAGCCCCTGGTAGGCCTGTGAAGTACCAATGCCCTAGGTACCTAAGGTACCATATACTAGGGGCTGATAAGGTACCACAGTATCCAATCACTAGTGCATATAATATGCACACCAAGTTGTTTAGAGAGATCAGGTAGACTGGGGCCCTGATTAGCAGAGACCCAGCCAGACTATAGCCAGAAACCAGTGTATACATCAGAAAAAAAGTGGGGGCAACACAAGTGCAGATCCTACTCTCCTACACAACCCCCACCCAAACGCAGGGACATTAAACTAACCTTGACCAGTTGAGTCTTCATGTTCTAAGTGGAAATACCTTGAGAGTCCATCTGCATTGGCATGTTGGGTCCCAGGTCTATGTTCCACTGTATAGTCCATCCCCTGTAGGGAAATGGACCACCTGAGCAGTTTAGGATTTTCACCTTTCATCTGTTTGAGCCAGAGGAGGGGCTTATGGTCAGTCTGAACTATAAAGTGAGTGCCAAACAAGTATGGCCTCAGCTTCTTCAGGGCCCACACCACAGCAAAGGCCTCCCTCTCAATGGCTGACCAACGTTTCTCTCTAGGGGTCAGCCTTCTGCTTATGAAAGCTACTGGCTGGTCTTGACCTTCATTATTAAGTTGAGACAGTACAGCTCCCACACCCAGCTCTGAAGCATCTGTTTGGACAATGAATTTTTGTAATCTGGACTCTGTAAGATGGGGGCAGTGCACATTGCCTGCTTGAGGTCATCAAATGCCTTTTGACAGCTAGCTGTCCACTGAACCTTTTTTGGCATTTTCTTGGAGTTAAGATCATTTAAGGGGGTCACTATAGATCCATATCCCTTAACAAACCTCCTGTAATACCCAGTCAGGCCCAAGAAGGCTCTCACCTGTGTCTGGGTGGTTGGAGCTACCCAGTCCATTATGGTCTGGATCTTGCTCTGTAATGGTTGAACCTGGCCTCCACCTACAAGGTGGCCCAGGTAAACAACCTGACTCTGCCCTATCTGGCACTTAGTGGCCTTGATAGTGAGGCCTGCTTTCTGCAGGGCCTCCAGTACATTCCTGAGGTGGACCAGGTGATCCTGCCAGGTGGAACTATAGACAGCAATATCATCAAGATATGCTGAGCAATAGGTTTCCATACCCGTCAGAACTTTATTCACCAACCTCTGAAATGTGGCAGGTGCATTCTTCAAGCCAAAGGGCATTACCACAAAGTGATAGTGCCCATCAGGGGTCGAAAATGCTGTTTTTGCCTTGGCATCATCAGCTAACTTGATTTGCCAATAGCCTGCTGTAAGGTCAAATGTACTTAGATACTTGGCTGAGGCCAAAGTGTCTATTAGTTCATCTGCCCTTGGGATTGGGTAGGCATCAGTCCTGGTGACTGCATTGAGGCCCCTGTAGTCAACACAAAACCTCATCTCTTTCTTACCGCCCTGGGTGTGAGGTTTTGGGACAAGTACTACTGGGCTAGCCCAAGGGCTATCTGAGGGCTCAATAACACCTAGCTCCAACATTTTCTGGACTTCAGTCCTGATACAGTCCCTGACATGGTCAGGTTGCCTGTAGATTTTACTCTTCACAGGCAGACTGTCTCCAGTGTCCACCTCATGGGTGCACCAGGAAGTCTGACTTGGGGTCAGGCTAAACATATGTCTAAACTGCTGTAGCACTTGTCTGTGCTGGTGGCATCCATTTTGTGATGCCAGGGCTCTAGATGATTTCTACCGTGTAGTACAGGGTGTACATGTCGTCCCCTCTAGAAGGGTGGGATCCTACTCCCACACCAGTTACTGGTGTGGGTGTAGGATTCCAAGTTGTTTGACACCAAACACGACATGTTTTGATGCAGTCATTCCAAAGTTAGCATTTACCGCGAGGTCATAATGCACTTAAGAGTATATGGTTTAACCGCATCCACAAACAGCAGCAGAGTATAGACTCTGCCAGCTGCAGAGGGGCCCTGCTCAGGCAGGAGAACCCCCTCACATAGTAAGCCATGCACCCTGCCCTTGGGATTGATAGGGCCTACCATAGGGGTGACTGATAGGTTTATATGTGTGTGTATGGTGAGATATAGGAACCTATACCTCAGTGAGGAGTGCTAACACTACCTCACACAGGCTGCAGTAGCAGGCCTGTGGTGTCAGATTGCGAGTGCTTCCCAGGGGTGGCATAATACATGCTGCAGCCCCTGGTAGGCCTGTGAAGTACCAATGCCCTAGGTACCTAAGGTACCATATACTAGGGGCTGATGAGGTACCACAGTATCCAATCACTAGTGCATCTAATATGCACACCAAGTTGTTTAGAGAGATCAGGTAGACTGGGGCCCTGATTAGCAGGGACCCAGCCAGACTATAGCCAGAAACCACTGTATACATCAGAAAAAAAGTGGGGGCAACACAAGTGCAGATCCTACTCTCCTACAGGGGGGCACAATCTTGTGGAGGTTCCTATTGTCAGGGACTTTCTCTCTAACTCTAGCGGTTTCATTACTGCCACCAGGGGTCTCTAGACCCCACTTTCTTGAAGCTTTATGAAGCTCCAGGGACTCCCTGTCTAATGCTAACTGTTCTCTCCTGAGTTGTAGCTTTGCCTGCTCAAACTGGAGCAATCTGCATTTCCTCTCTTGGGAGGATTCTCTCCTCTGAGGAGAGGCAGAGGTCCTTTTGGATCTCCTAGAATGGTTGGACCCCACTGAGGGGGATCTGTTCTTTCTGGGATCCACCACTCTCCCTTTAGGGATGGAGAGAGTGCCTTTTGGGCCATCACCTCCATGTTGTGAGTGGTTTTCTTCTTCCAGGTCAGGATCTTCATCCTCTTCCTGGTCCTCATCAGAGTCCTCTCTTGGAAGGTCCTCTTCTGATGGATGCCCACCCAACCTGTCTACCCCATCAGACCCTAAAGTCTGCTTAAAGTCTGCTATGAGCAGGATTTCCCTGAGACGTTGGGTATTGGCACCTTTGTTTGTCTTAAGTTTCCTAAAGGTGCACATCTCCCTGAGATCAGCAAAGGAGAGATGATCATATTTGTTGACTGGGACCCTTTGGGGTCCTTCCAGAGCCTTATGGGCACCTGAACCTAAAGACATTTCTAGTGTAGTGATAGTGGTGTATCTACCTACACTAAGGGTGGCCTACTGAACCCTTTCTTGAGTTGTAGTCAAGATGTGCTAAACCCTCTACACACAACTCCTAAGTTCAGTAGAACTTATTGTATTCTAAGCTTGAATTTATATGTACCTTTGGTACCAAGTGGCATTCACTTTAGAAATTCAATTTGTTATCTGGTAAAACAATGACAAGCTTGAATCCAACCGCTGCACACCAATGTGAGAAGTTGGCCTGGCATATGCTGTCTCCTAGTTATAGGGACACCTTGAACCAGTCCAATTTGATTCTTATTGATGATAGGTTTAAGACAACCTTTAAAGAAAGCTATCCTAGTGGTAGCTGTGGAGAGCAGCCTTCAGGCTAAGTCTTGAAGGAGTGTTAAGCTTATTGTTTTACCATAATAACCTCTTGAATAACCAAATGAAAGAGTAGCCCACACAGGTATATATATAAAATATATGTATTTATTCTAGACAGAATCCCACAGTCTCTTTATGAAGCTGTGGCAAAGTTACAATATCAAACAAGCATTGATAGACACAATAAATAGCACTATTAACATTGGGCCCCAGGGGGGGACCAAACCATATACTAAAAAAGTGGTATAAGAACCATGACAATTCTACAGGCAATGCCTAGGGCATTCAGGATCGCTGGCCCCTTAAGAATCCACCCCAGGTTATGAGGAAGGGGACCCACGGGAGGCGCGTGCAGTGGAAGTAGCTGCTATCGGGATCTCTATTACAGCCTATGGAGAATGTCGCGGTTGGAAATAAACAGTTTAAAAATACTTCTAGCAGGAGTACAAAGTTAAAACTTTAGACTTAAGCTTTTGAGGAGCCCACTACCACGAGAGTACCGAGGTACCACTGTTACCTGCCCCAGGGAAGCCGGGTGCATAGGTCGTTTCTGCTGTCGGGTCGCGGGCTGATTTTCAATGGGAAAATAGTCAAAAGTTCTGCTAGCCAAAAGCGTTGATGATTCCGTGGAGATCAAAGATGTGAAGATTGTAGAGAAGAACCTGAAAGCGGAGGGGACAGAGTCTGGGTCACGGCAAAGTGACCAGGAGGCTCAAAGCAAAGAGCCCTTCGATGTCGGGTGCTTCAGGTGGAAAGTGGTGTAGCTTGGATCTGCAGCCACAGGCTCCGGGAGGCTTCAAGGAAGGCCAGCTTCAGGAGGGCGACTGT
This sequence comes from Triturus cristatus, assembly GCF_964204655.1. Classification (NCBI taxonomy): domain Eukaryota; kingdom Metazoa; phylum Chordata; class Amphibia; order Caudata; family Salamandridae; genus Triturus; species Triturus cristatus. The sequence goes on from NC_140579.1 coordinate 877,712,535, forward strand.
ACCACGTCTGAAGAGGGTCGCTGCGGTGTTAGTGTCCGGATTGGATCCACTAAGCCTTGGAAACCGCAACCCACGAAGAATGAACAAATCGGCTACAGTGCAGACCCACAAGGTCTCGGAGAGGTCTCCTTCGAAGAGACTGTAGAGCAGGCCTGGAGCAACCAGGGGAACTCTTGGTTGTTGAAATATACCTCCGCTAGGGCCCACAAGTCGAGAGACAAGAGACCACAGGAAGCAGCAATTTGGAGTGCGTAAAAGGGCACCCACGGGCCACCAGCGGGGGCTAGGGTGCTGGTCTTTGGCACAATTGCTGTAGAGTGGTTGGCTCAAAAACGGGCCAAAGCACAACATCCCCACTAGTCAGGGTCGTGTGCTACGCAAGAGGTGGCTGGTGTCCTGGGGTATTGGGGATCTCGGCACCCACGTGGTCCACGGTGCCCAAACCTGTTGAGCCCACTCACTGGCCTCTGGGATGCGCTGGAAACCCACCTCAATGTTTCTGGAAGTCGTCGAAGTTCATGAGAGCAGTGAAGTTCCAACCGGGTCACTTGCAGTGTTTCAGGTGCCTGCCAAGCAGGGGGATAATTCCTTCATCCCAAGGGAGATTTCTTCCGTCAGCTGGGCAGCACCAAGTCGAAGGTCAAGACTGTAAAGTTCAAGATTAATCTGAGGCTCTGGGGCCACGTTATTCACCTTTATCCCCAAGATTAGAGGAGTGTCCAGAGTAGTGTCCACCAATGAGAGGTGAGGCGGGAAAGGGTGGCTACACCCTCTCCCCTTTGTGTGTTTCCCGCCTGGGCGAGGGGCCGGATGACCCTGAACCGGTTCCAAGAGGTGTATGCAGAATGAGGGTTCTGCAGCTGCCTACGTGCATTTCTGAAAGGACATTTGGTGCACCCACCCTGTTCCAATCCACATTATCCTGCCTGGGGAGATGCTAGCACCTCCCTGCCACAGGAGCCCTATTGTCCAGCTGGCGAGTCTGGGGTTTCCCCAGCAACAGCCAGCCAGGGTCGTGTAGGTGGCGGGCAGTAGCCATTTTGTGTTACTTGTGCACTTTTAAATTGGTGTCCGAATTCTACCGCTTTTCCCATATTGCCCCTCTAGCAGGGGGGAATCATACCCTCATGCCCATGGCTGGACTGGGGGTATGATTCCTACATGTTTGACACCAAACACGATATGGTTCTGTGTAGCCATTCCCAAGTTATCGCGTTATCGCGATAGACTTATAATGCGGTTAAGAGTATATGGTATGGATACACTACAAACAACCCAGCAATGATTTTACGAAGGTTGCAGGGAGGTCCTACTCACGTAGGGGTCCCCCCTCACACATACCTCAGCACCCTGCCTTGTAGGATTACCAAGGCCTGCCATAGGGGTGACAAATGAGAGTATATGTGTTGTAATGGGGTGGGATGTAGGGTACCTATATCCCTGTAAGGGGTGCTAGCACCACATTACCCAGACTACAGTAGTGGTCTGGTGGTGTCAGTTTGTATGGCTGTCCCAGGGTGGCACAATAAGTGCTGCAGCCCTGGTAGGCCTACTGAGGGACCCATGCCCTGGGTACCTGGGGTACCATCTACAAGGGACTGTCAGGGCATCCTCAGCATCCAATTGGTTTGTACCTAGGGTACTTCACATTAGTTTTAGGGAGAAAGCAGATAGGCTGGGGTCCTGGATAGCAGGATCCCATCCAGACTAGTCAAAAACCACTCAAATACCAGGCATAAAGTTGGGGGCAACCATTAGTCAGATTCCACCTTCCTACAGACAGAATGGAGAACAATGTCATAATTTTACCCCAGTACAGAGATCTGGGCCTAAATCCATCGTTTTTTTGCTCCCCATGCCATTCCAGTTTGATCCCAGCCATATGCAAATCAGTCTTGACCCTGCGCCTCATGGTAACAGTGCAGCCCGAACTGCCAAGCCAGGTCCTCCCTGGACTGGAAGCAAGAATCCTAGGACCGGTTTCGGGGTTTCACCCCTCTTCAGAAAGTGGCTAGCTTGATTCCAGTGGCATGGAGAGCACGGGACCCATGTCTGGGCATTCCCCTCCCACTCGTGGTGACAAATGCAAAAACAAAAGTTGATGAACAGAATGCAGAACAATGTCATGCATTCACCCAGTACAGAGATCTGGGCCTAAATCCATCTTTTTTTGCTCATCATGCCATTCCAGTTTGAACCCAGCCATATGCAAATCAGTCTTGACCCTGTGCCTAACAGGAACAGTCCAGCACCAACAGCCAAGCCAGGTCCTCACCGGACTGAAAACAAGCATCCTAGGACAGGTTTCAGGGTTTCATCCCTCTTCAGCCAGGCTAGCTTGATTCCAGTGGCATGGAGAGCACGGGACCCACGTCTGGGCATACCCCTCCCACTCGTGGTGACAAATGCAAAAACAAAAGTTGATGAACAGAATGCAGAACAATGTCATGAATTCACCCCAGTACAGAGATCTGGGCCTAAATCCATCTTTTTTTGCTCACCATGCCATTCCAGTTTGAACCCAGCCATATGCAAATCAGTCTTCACCCTGTGCCTCATGGGAACAGTCCAGCCTGAACTGCCAAGCCAGGTCCTCCCTGGACTGGAAACAAGCATCCAAGGACCGGGTTCAGGGTTTCACCCCTCTTAAGCCAAGATAGCTTGATTCCAGTGGCATGGAGAGCACAGGACCCACATCTGGGCATACCCTTTCCACTCGTGGTGACAAATGGAAAAACAAAAGTTGATGGGCAGAATGCAGAACAATATCATACATTCATCACAGTACAGAGATCTGGGCCTAAATCCTTCGTTTTTTTGCTCACCATGCCATTCCAGTTTGAACCCAGCCATATGCACATCAGTCTTGACCCTGTGCCTCATGGGAACAGTCCAGCCCGAACTGCCAAGCCAGGTCCTCCCTGGTTTGTAAACTAGCTTCCGAGGACCGGTTTTGGGGTTTCACCCCTTCTTCTGCCAGGATAGCTTGATTCCAGGGCATTGGAGAGCACGGGACCCACGTCTGGGCATACCCTTCCCATTCGGGGTGACAAATGCAACAACAGTTGATGGACAGAATGCAGAACAATGTCATACATTCACCCCAGTACAGAGATCTGGGCCTAAATCCATCCTTTTTATGCTCACAGTGCCATTCCAGTTTGAAAACAGCCATATGCAAATCAATCTTGACCCTGTGCCTCATGGGAACAGGCCAGCCCGAATTGCCAAACCAGGTCCTCCCTGGACTGGAAACAAACATCCTAGGACCGGTTTTGGGGTTTCTCCCCTCTTCTGCCAGGATAGCTTGATTCCAGTGGCATGGAGAGCACGGGACCCACGTCTGGGCATACCCTTCCCACTTGGAGTGTCAAATGGAAAAACAACAGTTGATGGACAGAATGCAGAACAATGTCATACATTCACCCCAGTACAGAGATCTGGGCCTAAATCCATTGTTTTTTGCTCACCATGCCTTTCCAGTTTGAACCTAGCCATATGTAAATCAGTCCTGACCCTGTGCCTCATGGGAACAGTCCAGCACGAACTGCCAAGCCCGGTCCTCCCTGGACTGGAAGCAAGCTTCCAAGGACCAGTTTCGGGGTTTCACCCCTCTTCAGGTAGGATAGCTTGATTCCAGTGGCATGGAGAGCACGGGACCCACGTCTGGGCATACCCTTCCAACTCGGGGTGACAAATGCAAAAACAACAGTTTATGGACAGAATGCAGAACAATGTCATACATTCACCACTGTACTGAGATCTGGGCCTAAATCCATCGTTTTTTTGCTCACCATGCCATTCCAGTTTGAACCCAGCCACATGCAAATCGGTTTTAACCCTGTGCCTCATGGGAACAGTCCAGCCCGAACTGCCAAGCCAGGTCCTCCCTGGACTGGAAGCAAGCATCCTAGGACCGGTTTTGGGGTTTCACCCCTCTTCAGCCAGGAAAGCTTGATTCCAGTGGCTTGGAGAGCACAGGACCCACATCTGGGCATACCCTTCCCACTCGGGGTGACAAATCCAAAAACAAAAGTTGATGAACAGAATGCAGAACAATGCCATACATTCCACCCAGTACAGAGATCTGGGCCTAAATCCATCGTTTTTTTGCTCACTATGCCACTCCAGGTTTAACCCAACCATATGCAAATCAGTCTTGACCCTTTGCCTCATGGGAATAGTCCAGCCCGAACTGCCAAGGCAGGTCCTCCCTGGACTGTAAACAAGCATCCCAGGACCGGTTTTGGGGTTTCACCTTCCTTCCGCCAGGATAGCTTGATTCCAGTGGAATGGAGAGCACGGGACCCACGTCTGGGCATAAACTTCCCACTCGGGGTGACAAATGCAAAAACAACAGTTGATATACAGAAAGCAGAACAATGTCATACATTCACCCCAGTACAGAGATCTGAGTCTAAATCCATCCTTTTTATGCTCACCGTGCCATTCCAGTTTGAAACCAGCCATATGCAAATCAGTCTTGACCCTGTGCCTCATGGGAACAGTCCAGCCCGAACTGCCAAGCCAGGTCCTCCCTGGACTGGAAACAAGCATCGTAGGACCGGTTTCAGAGTTTCACCCCTCTTCAGCCAGGATAGCTTGGTTCAAGTGGCATAGAGATGATTCCTACATGTTTGACACCAAACACGATATGGTTCTGTGTAGCCATTCCCAAGTTATCGCGTTATCGCGATAGACTTATAATGCGTTTAAGAGTATATGGTATGGATACACTACAAACAACCCAGCAATGATTTTACGAAGGTTGCAGGGAGGTCCTACTCACGTAGGGGTCCCCCCTCACACATACCTCAGCACCCTGCCTTGTAGGATTACCAAGGCCTGCCATAGGGGTGACAAATGAGAGTATATGTGTTGTAATGGGGTGGGATGTAGGGTACCTATATCCCTGTAAGGGGTGCTAGCACCACATTACCCAGACTACAGTAGTGGTCTGGTGGTGTCAGTTTATATGGCTGTCCCAGGGTGGCACAATAAGTGCTGCAGCCCTGGTAGGCCTACTGAGGGACCCATGCCCTGGGTACCTGGGGTACCATCTACAAGGGACTGTCAGGGCATCCTCGGCATCCAATTGGTTTGTACCTAGGGTACTTCACATTAGTTTTAGGGAGAAAGCAGATAGGCTGGGGTCCTGGATAGCAGGATCCCACCCAGACTAGTCAAAAACCACTCAAATACCAGGCATAAAGTTGGGGGCAACCATTAGTCAGATTCCACCTTCCTACAGACAGAATGGAGAACAATGTCATAATTTTACCCCAGTACAGAGATCTGGGCCTAAATCCATCGTTTTTTTGCTCCCCATGCCATTCCAGTTTGATCCCAGCCATATGCAAATCAGTCTTGACCCTGCGCCTCATGGTAACAGTGCAGCCCGAACTGCCAAGCCAGGTCCTCCCTGGACTGGAAGCAAAAATCCTAGGACCGGTTTCGGGGTTTCACCCCTCTTCAGAAAGTGGCTAGCTTGATTCCAGTGGCATGGAGAGCACGGGACCCACGTCTGGGCATTCCCCTCCCACTCGTGGTGACAAATGCAAAAACAAAAGTTGATGAACAGAATGCAGAACAATGTCATGCATTCACCCAGTACAGAGATCTGGGCCTAAATCCATCTTTTTTTGCTCATCATGCCATTCCAGTTTGAACCCAGCCATATGCAAATCAGTCTTGACCCTGTGCCTAACGGGAACAGTCCAGCACCAACAGCCAAGCCAGGTCCTCACCGGACTGAAAACAAGCATCCTAGGACAGGTTTTAGGGTTTCATCCCTCTTCAGCCAGGCTAGCTTGATTCCAGTGGCATGGAGAGCACGGGACCCACGTCTGGGCATACCCCTCCCACTCGTGGTGACAAATGCAAAAACAAAAGTTGATGAACAGAATGCAGAACAATGTCATGAATTCACCCCAGTACAGAGATCTGGGCCTAAATCCATCTTTTTTTGCTCACCATGCCATTCCAGTTTGAACCCAGCCATATGCAAATCAGTCTTCACCCTGTGCCTCATGGGAACAGTCCAGCCTGAACTGCCAAGCCAGGTCCTCCCTGGACTGGAAACAAGCATCCAAGGACCGGGTTCAGTGTTTCACCCCTCTTAAGCCAAGATAGCTTGATTCCAGTGGCATGGAGAGCACAGGACCCACATCTGGGCATACCCTTTCCACTCGTGGTGACAAATGGAAAAACAAAAGTTGATGAACAGAATGCAGAACAATGCCATACATTCAACCCAGTACAAAGATCTGGGCCTAAATCCATCGTTTTTTTGCTCACCATGCCATTCCAGTTTGAACCCAGCCACATGCAAATCGGTCTTAACCCTGTGCCTCATGGGAACAGTCCAGCCCGAACTGCCAAGCCAGGTCCTCCCTGGACTGGAAGCAAGCATCCTAGGACCGGTTTTGGGGTTTCACCCCTCTTCAGCCAGGATAGCTTGATTCCAGTGGCTTGGAGAGCACGGGACCCACGTCTGGGCATACCCTTCCCACTCGGGGTGACAAATCCAAAAACAAAAGTTGATGAACAGAATGCAGAACAATGCCATACATTCAACCCAGTACAAAGATCTGGGCCTAAATCCATCGTTTTTTTGCTCACTATGCCACTCCAGTTTGAACCCAACCATATGCAAATCAGTCTTGACCCTTTGCCTCATGGGAATAGTCCAGCCCGAACTGCCAAGGCAGGTCCTCCCTGGACTGTAAACAAGCATCCCAGGACCGGTTTTGGGGTTTCACCCCTCTTCCGCCAGGATAGCTTGATTCCAGTGGAATGGAGAGCACGGGACCCACGTCTGGGCATAAACTTCCCACTCGGGGTGACAAATGCAAAAACAACAGTTGATATACAGAAAGCAGAACAATGTCATAAATTCACCCCAGTACAGAGATCTGAGTCTAAATCCATCCTTTTTATGCTCACCGTGCCATTCCAGTTTGAAACCAGCCATATGCAAATCAGTCTTGACCCTGTGCCTCATGGGAACAGTCCAGCCTGAACTGCCAAGCCAGGTCCTCCCTGGACTGGAAACAAGCATCGTAGGACCGGTTTCAGAGTTTCACCCCTCTTCAGCCAGGATAGCTTGGTTCAAGTGGCATAGAGAGCAAGGGACCCACGTCTGGGCATAACCTTCCCACTCAGGGTGACAAATGCAAAAACAAAAGTTGATGGACAGAATGCAGAACAATGTCATACATTCACCCCAGTACAGAGATCTGAACCTAAATCCATTGTTTTTTTGCCCACCATGCCATTCCAGTTTGAAACCAGCCATATGCAAATCAGTCCTAACCCTGTGCCTCATGGGAACAGTCCAGTCCAAACTGCCAAGCCCGGTCCTCCCTGGACTGGAAACAAGCTTCCAAGGACCGGTTTCGGGGTTTCACCCCTCTTCAGGCAGGATAGCTTGATTCCAGTGGCATGGAGAGCACGGGACCCATGTGTGGGCATAAACTTCCCACTCGGGGGACAAATACAAAAACAAAAGTTGATGGACAGAATGTAGAACAATGTCATACATTCACCCCAGTACAGAGATCTGGGCCTAAATCCATCGTTTTTTTGCTCACCATACCATTCTAGTTTGAACCCAGCCATATGCAAATCAATCTTGACCCTTTTCCTCATGGGAATAGTCCAGCCCGAACTGCCAAGGTAGGTCCTCCCTGGACTGTAAACAAGCATCCTAGGACAGGTTTTGGGGTTTCACCCCTCTTCAGCCAGGATAGCTTGATTCCAGTGGAATGGAGAGCACAGGACCCACGTCTGGGCATAACCTTCCCACTCAGGGTGACAAATGCAAAAACAAAAGTTGATGGACAGAATGCAGAACAATGGAATACATTCACCCCAGTACAGAGATCTGGACCTAAATCCATTGTTTGCCCATCATGCCATTCCAGTTTGAACCCAGCCATATGCAAATCAGTCTTGACCCTGTGCCTCATGGGAACAGTCGAGACCGAACTGCCAAGTCAGGTCCTCCCTGGACTGGAAACAAGCATCCTAGGAACGGTTTCGGGATTTCACCCCTCTTCAGCCAGGATAGCTTGAATCAAGTGGCATAGAGAGCAAGGGACCCATGTCTGGGCATAACCTTCCCACTCAGGGTGACAAATGCAAAAACAAAAGTTGATGGACAGAATGCAGAACAATGCCATACATTCACCCCAGTACAAAGATCTGGACCTAAATCCATTGTTTGCCCACCATGCCATTCCAGTTTGAACCCAGCCATATGCAAATCAGTCTTGACCCTGTGCCTCATGAGAACAGTCGAGACCAAACTGCCAAGCCAGGTCCTCCCTGGAATGGAAACAAGCATCCTAGGAACGGTTTCGGGATTTCACCCCTCTTCAGCCAGGATAGCTTGATTCCAGTGGAATGGAGAGCACTGGACCCACGTCTGGGCATAACCTTCCCACTCAGGGTGACAAATGCAAAAACAACAGTTGATATACAGAATGCAGAACAATGTCATACATTCACCCCAGTGCAGAGATCTGGGCCTAAATCCATCCTTTTTATGCTCACCGTACCATTCCAGTTTGAAACCAGCCATATGCAAATCAGTCTTGACCCTGTGCCTCATGGGAACAGTCCAGCTCAAACTGCCAAACCAGGTCCTCCCTGGACTGGAAACAAGCATCCTAGGTCCGGTTTTTTGGTTTCACCCCTCTTCTGCAAGGATAGCTTGATTCCAGTGGCATGGAGATCATGGGACCCACGTCTGGGCATACCCTTCCCACTCTGGGTGACAAATGCAAAAACAAAAGTTGATGGACAGAATGCAGAACAATGTCATACATTCACCCCAGTACAGAGATCTGGGCCTAAATCCATCGTTTTTGTTCTCAAGATGCCTTTCCAGTTTGAACCCAGCCATATGCAAATCAGTCCTGACCCTGTGCCTCATGGGAACAGTCCAGCCCAAACTGCCAAGCCAGGTCCTCCCTGGACAGGAAACAAGCATCCTAGAACCGGTTTCGGGGTTTCACCCCTCTTCAGCCAGGATAGCATTATTCCAGTGGCATGGAGAGCATGGGATTCACGTCTGGGCATACCCTTCACACTCGGGGTGACAAATGAAAAAACAAAAGTTAATGGATAGAATGCAGAACAATATCATACATTCACCCCAGAACAGAGATCTGGGCCTAAATCCATCGTTTTTTTGCTCACCGTGCCATTCCAGTTTGAACTTAGCCATATGCAAATCAGTCTTGACCCTGTGCCTCATGCGAACAGTCCAGCCCGAACAGCACAGCCAAGTCCTTCCTGGACTGGAAACAAGCATCCTATGACCGTTTTCGTGGTTTCACCCCTCTTCAGCCAGGATAGCTTGACTCCAGTGGCATGGAGAGCACCGGAACCACATCTGGGCATACCCTTCCCACTTGGGGTGACAAATACAAAAACAACAGTTGATGGACAGAATGGAGAATGATGTCATACATTCACCCCAGTACAAAGATCTGGGCCTAAATCCATCGTTTTTTTGCTTACCATGCCATTCCAGTTTGAACTTAGCCATATTCAAATTAGTCTTGACCCTGTGCCTCATGGGAACAGTCCAGCCCGAACTGCCAAGCCAGGTCCTCCATGGACTGGAAGAAAGCATCCTAGGACCGGTTTCGGGGTTTCACCCCGCTTCAGCCAGGATAGCTTGATTCCACTGGCATGGAGAGCACGGGGCCGACGTGTGGGTATACCCTTCCCACTCGGGGTGACAAATGCAAAAACAACAGTTGATGGACAGAATGCAGAACAATGTCATACATTCACCCCAGTACAGAGATCTGGGTCTAAATCCATCGTGTTTTTGCTCACCATTCCTTTCCATTTTGAACCCAGCCATAGGCAAATCAGTCTTGACCCTGTGCCTCATGGGAACTGTCCAGCCCGAACTACCAAGCCAGGTCCTCCCTGGACTGGAATCAAGCATCCTAGGACCGGATTTGGGGTTTCACCCCTGTTCTGCCAGGATAGCTTGATTCCAGTGGCATGGAGAGCACGGGACCCACGTCTGGGCATACCCTTCCCACTCGGGGTGACAAATGGAAAAACAACAGTTGATGGACAGAATGCAGAACAATGGCATACATTCACCCCAGTACAGAGATCTGGGCCTAAATCCATTGCTTTTTGCTCACCATGCCTTTTCAGTTTGAACCCAGCCATATGCAAATCAGCCCTGACCCTGTGCCTCATGGGAACAGTCCAGCCTGAACTGCCAAGCCCGGTCCTCCCTGGACTGGAAACAAGCTTCCCAAGGACCGGTTTCGGGGTTTCACCCCTCTTCAGGCAGGATAGCTTGATTCCAGTGGCATGGAGAGCACGGGACCCACGTGTGGGCATACCCTTCCCACTCGGGGTGACAAATATAAAAACAAAAGTTGATGGACAGAATGTAGAACAATGTCATACATTCACCCCAGTACAGAGATCTGGGCCTAAATCCATCGTTTTTTTGCTCACCATATCATTCTAGTTTGAACCCAGCCATATGCAAATCAGTCTTGACCATGTGCCTCATGTGAACAGTCCAGCCCGAACTGCAAAGCCAGGTCCTCCCTGGACTTTAAGCAAGCATCCTAACACCGGTTTCGGGGTTTCACCCCTATTCAGCCAGGATAGCTTGATTCCAGTTGCATGGAGAGCACGGGACCCATGTCTGGGCATACCCTTCCCACTCGGGGTGATAAATGCAGAAACAAAAGTTGATGGACAGAATGCAGAACAATGTCATACATTCACCCCAGTACAGAGATCTGGGCCTAAATCCATCGTTTTTTTGCTCATGATGCCACTCCAGTTTGAACCCAGCCATATGCAAATCAGTCCTGACCCTGTGCCTCATGGGAACAGTCCAGCCCGAACTGCCAAGCCCGGTCCTCCCTGGACTGGAAAAAGCATCCTAGGAACGGTTTTGGGATTTCATCCCTCTTTAGCCAGGATAGCTTGATTCCAGTGGCATGGAGAGCACCGGACCAACGTCTGGGCATACCCTTCCCACTCGAAGTGAGAAATGCAAAAACAAAAGTTGATGGACAGAATGCAGAACAATGTCATACATTCATCCCAGTACAGAGATCTGTGCCTAAATCCATTGTTTTTTTGCTCACCATGCCACTCCAGTTTGAACCCAGCCATATGCAAATCAGTCTTGACCCTGTGCCTCATGGGAACAGTCCAGCCTGACCTGCCAAGCCAGGTCCTCCCTGGACTGTGAACAAGCATCCTAGGACCGGTTTTGAGGTTTCACCCCTCTTCAGCCAGGAAAGCTTGATTCCAGTGGAATGGAGAGTACTGGACCCACGTCAGGGCATAACCTTCCCACTCAGGGTGAAAAATGCAAAAACAAAAGTTGATGTACAGAATGCAGAACAATGTCATATATTCACCCAAGTCCAGAGATCTGGGCGTAAATCCATCGTTTTTTTTGCTCACCATGCCATTCTAGTTTGAACCCAGCCAAATGCAAATCAGTCTTGACCCTGTGCCTCATGGGAACTGTCCAGCCCGAACTGCCAAGCCAGGTCCTCCCTGAACTGAAAACAAGCATTGTAGGACCGGTTTTGGGGTTTCACCCCTATTCAGCCAGGATAGCTTGATTCCAGTTGCATGGAGAGCATGGGACCCATGTCTGGGCATACCCTTCCCACTCGGGGTGACAAATGCAAAAACAACAGTTGATGGACAGAATGCAGAACAATGTCATAAATTCACCCCAGTACAGAGATCTGGGCCTAAATCCATCGTTTTTTTGCTCACCATACCATTCTAGTATGAACCCAGCCATATGCAAATCAGTCTTGACCCTGTGCCTCATGGGAACAGTCCAGCCCGAACTGCCAAGCCAGGTCCTCCCTGGACTGGAAACAAGCATCCTAGGACCAGTTTCGGGGTTTCACCTCTCCTCAGCCAGGATAGCTTGATTCCAGTGGCATGGAGAGCACTGGACCCACGTCTGGGCATACCCTTCCCACTCGGGGTTACAAATGCAAAAACAAAAGATGATGGACAGAATTTAGAACAATGTCATAAATTCACCCCAGTACAAAGATCTGGGTCTATATCAATCGTTTTTGTGTCTACCATGCCTTTCCAGTTTTAACCCAGCCATATGCAAATCAGTCTTTACCCTGTGCCTCATGGGAACTGTCCAGCCCGAACTGCCAAGCCAGGTCCTCCCTGGACTTTAAGCAAGCATCCTAACACCGGTTTCGGGGTTTCACCCCTATTCAGCCAGGATAGCTTGATTCCAGTTGCATGGAGAGCATGGGACCCATGTCTGGGCATACCCTTCCCATTCGGGGTAACAAATGGAAAAACAACAGTTGATGGACAGAATGAAGAACAATGGCATACATTCACCCCAGTACAGAGATCTGGGCCTAAATCCATCGTTTTTTTGCTCACCATACCATTCTAGTTTTAACCCAGCCATATGCAAATAAGTCTTGACCCTGTACCTCATGGGAATAGTCCAGCCTGAACTGCCAAGACCGGTCCTCGCTGGACTGGAAACAAGCTTCCAAGGACCGGTTTCGGGGTTTCACCCCTCTTCAGGAAGGATAGCTTGATTACAGTGGCATGGAGAACACGGGACCCACGTGTGAGCATACCCTTCCCACTCGGGGTGACAAATATAAAAACAAAATTTGATGGCCAGAATGTAGAACAATGTCATACATTCACCCCAGTGTAGAGATCTGGGCCTAAATCCATCGTTTATTTGCTCACCATACCATTCTAGTTTGAACCAAGCCATATGCAAATCAGTCATGACCCTGTGCCTCCTGTGAACACTCCAGCCCGAACTGCCAAGCCAGGTTCTCCCTGGACTGGAAGCAAGCATCCTAGCACGGGTTTCGGGGTTTCACCCCTCTTCAGGCAGGATAGCTTGATTCCAGTTGCATGGAGGGCACGGGACCCATGTCTGGGCATATCCTTCCCACTCAGGGTGACAAATGCAAAAACAAAAGTTGATGGACAGAATGCAGAACAATGTCATAAATTCACCCCAGTACAGAGATCTGGGCCTACATCAATCGTTTTTGTGTCTACCATGCCTTTCCAGTTTGAACCCAACCATATGCAAATCAGTCCTAACCCTGTGCCTCATGGGAACAGTCCAGCCCGAACTGCCAAGCCAGGTTCTCCCTGGACTGGAAACAAGCAACCTAGAAGCATGGAGAGCACGGGACCGACGTTTTTTTGCTCACCATACCATTATAGTTTGAACCCAGCCATATGCAAATCAGTCTTGACCCTGTGCCTCATGGGAACAGTCCAGCACGAACTGCCAAGCCAGGTCCTCCCTGGACTGGAAACAAGCACCCTAGGACCAGTTTCGGGGTTTCACCCCTTCTCAGCCAGGACAGCTTGATTCCAGTGGCATGGAGAGCACTGGACCCACGTCTGGGCATACCCTTCCCATTCGGGGTGACAAATGGAAAAACAACAGTTGATGGACAGAATGCAGAACAATGGCATACATTCACCCCAGTACAGAGATCTGGTCCTAAATCCATTGCTTTTTGCTCACCATGCCTTTTCAGTTTGAACACAGCCATATGCAAATCAGTCCTGACCCTGTGCCTCATGGGAACAGTCCAGCCCGAACTGCCAAGCCCGGTCCTTCCTGGACTGGAAACAAGCTTCCAAGGACCGGTTTTGGGGTTTCACCCCTCTTCAGCCAGGATAGCTTGGTTCCAGTGGCATGGAGAGCACGGGACCCACGTGTGGGCATACCCTTCCCACTCGGCGTGAAAAATGCAACAACAGCAGTTGATGGACAGAATGCAGAACAATTTCATACATTCACCCCAGTACAGAGATCTGGGCCTAAATCCATCCTTTTTATGCTCACCATGCCATTCCAGTTTGAAACCAGCCATATGCAAATCAGTCTTGATCCTGTGCCTCATGGGAACAGTCCAGCCCGAACTGCCAAGCCAGGTTCTCCCTGGACTGGAAACAAGCATCCTAGAACCGGTTTCGGGGTTTCACCCCTCTTCTGCCAGGATAGCTTGATTCCAGTGGCATGGAGAGCAAGGAACCACATCTGGGCATACCCTTCCCACTTGGGGTGACAAATACAAAAACAACAGTTGATAGACAGAATGCAGTACAATGTCATACATTCACCCCGGTACAGAGATCTGGGCCTAAATCCATTGTTTCTTTGCTCACCATGCCATTCCAGTTTGAACCCAGCCATATGCAAATCAGTCTTGACCCTGTGCCTCATGGGAACAGTCCAGCCCGAACTGCCAAGCCAGGTCCTCCCTGGACTAGAAGAAAGCATCCTAGGACCAGTTTCAGGGTTTCACTCCGCTTAAGCCAGGATAGCTTGATTCCACTGGCATGGAGAGCACGGGACCCACGTGTGGGCATACCCTTCCCACTCCGGGTGACAAATACAAAAACAAAAGTTGATGGACAGAATTTAGAACAATGTCATAAATTCACCCCAGTACAGATCTCTGGGCCTACATCAATCCTTTTTGTGTCTACCATGCCTTTCCAGTTTGAACCCAGCCATATGCAAATCAAACCTGACCCTGTGCCTCATGGGAACAGTCCAGCCCGAACTGCCAAGCCAGGTTCTCCCTGGACTGGAAGCAAGCATCCTAGAACCGGTTTCGGCGTTTCACCCCTCTTCTGCCAGGATAGCTTGAGTCCAGTGGCATACAGAGCACAGGAACCACATCTGGGCATAATTTTCCCACTTGGGGTGACAAATACAAAAACAACAGTTGATGGACAGAATGGAGAACAATGTCATACATTCACCACAGTACAAAGATCCGGGCCTAAATCCATCATTGTATTGCTTACCATGCCATTCTAGTTTGAACTTAGCCATATGCAAATCAGTCTTGACCCTGTGCCTCATGTGAACAGTCCCGCCCGAACTGCCAAGCCAGGTCCTCCCTGGACTGGAAACAAGCATCCTAGAACCAGTTTCAGAGTTTCACCCCTCTCCAGCCAGGATAGCTTGATTCCATTGGCACAGAGAGCACGGGACCCACTTCTGGTATACCCTTCCCACTCAGGGTGACTAATGCAAAAACAACAGTTGATGGACAGAATGCAGAACAATGTCATACATTCACCACAGTACCGAGATCTGGGCCTAAATCCATCTTTTTTTCCTCAACATGCCATTCCAGATTGATCCCAGCCATATGCAAATCAGTCTTGACCCTGTGCCTCATGGGAACTGTCCAGCCCGAACTGCCAAGCGAGGTCCTCCCTGGACTGGAAACAAGCATCGTAGGACCGGTTTCGGGGTTTCACCCTTCTTCAGCCAGGATAGCTTGATTCCAGTGGCATGGAGAGCAAGGGAACCACGTCTGGGCATAACCTTCCTACTCGGGGTGACAAATGCAAAAACAAAAGTTGATGGACAGAATGCAGAACAATGTCATACATTCACCCCAGTACAGAGATCTTTGCCTAAATCCATTGCTTTTTGCTCACCATGCCTTTTCAGTTTGAACCCAGCCATATGCAAATCATTCCTGACCCTGTGCCTCATGGGAACAGTCCAGCCCGAACTGCCAAGCCAGGTTCTCACTGGACTGGAAACAAGCAACCTAGAAGCATGGAGAGCACGGGACCGACGTGTGGGCAAACCCTTCCCACTCAGGGTGACAAATACAAAAACTAAAAATAAAGAACAGAATGTGGAACAATGTCATACATTCACCCCAGTACAGAGATCTGGGCCTAAATCCATCGTTTTTTTGCTCACCATACCATTATAGTTTGAACCCAGCCATATGCAAATCAGTCTTGACCCTGTGCCTCATGGGAACAGTCCAGCCCGAACTGCCAAGCCAGGTCCTCCCTGGACTGGAAACAAGCAAAATAGGACCAGTTTCGGGGTTTCACCCCTCTCCAGCCAGGATAGCTTGATTCCATTGGCACAGAGAGCACGGTACCCACTTCTGGTATACCCTTCCCACTCAGGGTGACTAATGCAAAAACAACAGTTGATGGACAGAATGCAGAACAATGTCATACATTCACCACAGTACCGAGATCTGGGCCTAAATCCATCTTTTTTTGCTCAACATGCCATTCCAGATTGATCCCAGCCATATGCAAATCAGTCTTGACCCTGTGCCTCATGGGAACTGTCCAGCCCGAACTGCCAAGCGAGGTCCTCCCTGGACTGGAAACAAGCATCGTAGGTCCCGTTTCGGGGTTTCACCCCTCTTCAGCCAGGATAGCTTGATTCTAGTGGCATGGAGAGCATGGGACCCACATCTGGGCATACCCTTCCCACTCGGCGTGACAAATGGAAAAACAACAGTTGATGGACAGAATGCAGAACAATGTCATACATTCACCCCAGTACAGAGATCTGGGCCTAAATCCATTGCTTTTTGCTCACCATGCCTTTTCAGTTTGAACACAACCATATGCAAATCAGTCCTGACCCTGTGCCTCATGGGAACTTTCCAGCCCGAACTGCCAAGCCCGGTCCTCCCTGGTCTGGAAACAAGCTTCCAAGGACCGGTTTCGGGATTTCACCCCTCTTCAAGCAGGATAGCTTGATTCCAGTAGCATGGAGAGCGCGGGACCCACGTTTGGGCATACCCTTCCCACTCGGGGTGACAAATGGAAAAACAACAGTTGATGGACAGAATGCAGAACAATGTAATACATTCACCCCAGTACAGAGATCTGGGCCTAAATCCATTGCTTTTTGCTCAACATGCCTTTTCAGTTTGAACCCAGCCATATGCAAATCAGTCCTGACCCTGTGCCTCATGGGAACAGTACAGCCCGAACTGCCAAGTCCGGTCCTCCCTGGACTGGAAACAAGCAACCTAGAAGCATGAAGAGCACGGGACCGATGTGTGGGCATACCCTTCCCACTCGGGGTGACAAATGCAAAAACAACAGTTGATGGACAGAACGCAGAACAATGTCATTCATTCACCCCAGTACAAAGATCTGGGCCTAAATCCATCATTTTTTTGCTTACCATGCCATTCCAGTTTGAACTTAGCCATATGCAAATCAGTCTTGACCCTGTGCCTCATGGGAACAGTCCAGCCCGAACTGCCAAGCCAGGTCCTTCCTGGACTGGAAGAAAGCATCCTAGGAACAGTTTCAGGGGTTCACCCCGCTTCAGCCAGGATATCTTGATTCCACTGGCATGAAGAGCACGGGACCCGCGTGTGGGCATACCCTTCCCAATCGGGGTGACAAATGCAAAAACAAAAGTTGATAGACAGAATGCAGAACAATGTCATACATTCACCCCAGTACAGAGATCTGGGCCTAAATCCATCGGTTTTTTGCTCACGATGCCATTCTAGTTTGAACCCAGCCATATGCAAATCAGTCTTGACCCTGTGCCTCATGGGAACAGTCCAGCCCGAATTGCCAAGCCAGGTCCTCCCTGGACTGGAAACAAGCTTCCAAGGACCGGTTTCGGGGTTTCACCCCTCTTCAGGCAGGATAGCTTGATTCCAGTGGCATGGAGAGCACGCGACCCACGTGTGGGCATACCCTTCCCACTCGGGGTGACAAATATAAAAACAAAAGTTGATGGACAGAATGTAGAACAATGTCATACATTCACCCCAGTACAGAGATCTGGGCCTAAATCCATTGTTTTTTTGCTCACCATACCATTCTAGTTTGAATTCAGCCATATGCAAATCAGTCCTGACCCTGTGCCTCATGGGAACAGTCCAGCCCGAACTGCCAAGCCAGGTTCTCCCTGGACTGGAAACAAGCAACCTAGAAGCATGAAGAGTACGGGACCGATGTGTGGGCATACCCTTCCCACTCGGGGTGACAAATGCAAAAACAACAGTTGATGGACAGAACGCAGAACAATGTCATTCATTCACCCCAGTACAAAGATCTGGGCCTAAATCCATCATTTTTTTGCTTACCATGCCATTCCAGTTTGAACTTAGCCATATGCAAATCAGTCTTGACCGTGTGCCTCATGGGAACAGTCCAGCCCGAACTGCCAAGCCAGGTCCTCCCTGGACTGGAAGAAAGCATTCTAGGAACAGTTTCAGGGTTTCACCCCGCTTCAGCCAGGATATCTTGATTCCACTGGCATGAAGAGCACGGGACCCACGTGTGGGCATACCCTTCCCAATCGGTGTGACAAATACAAAAACAAAAGTTGATGGGCAGTATGTAGAACAATGTCATACATTCACCCCAGTACAGAGATCTGGGCCTAAATCTATCGTTTTTTTGCTCACCATACCATTCTAGTTTGAACCCAGCCATATGCAAATCAGTCTTGACCCTGTGCCTCATGTGAACAGTCCGGCCCGAACTGCCAAGCAAGGTCCTCCCTGGACTGGAAACAAGCAACCTAGCACCAGTTTCGGGGTTTCACCCCTCTTCAGCCAGGATAGCTTGGTTCCAGTGGCACGGAGCGCAAGGGACCCACTTCTGGGCATACCCTTCCCACTCAGGGTGACTAATGCAAAAACAACAGTTGATGGACAGAATGCAGAACAATGTCATACATTCACCACAGTACAGAGATCTGGGCCTAAATCCATCTGTTTTTTGCTCACCATGCCATTCCAGTTTGCTCCTCGCCATATGCAAGTCAGTCTTGACCCTGTGCCTTATGGGAACAGTCCAGCCCGAACTGCCAAGCCAGGTCCTCCCTGGACTGGAAACAAGCATCCTAGCACCAGTTTCGGGGTTTCACCCCTCTTCAGCCAGGATAGCTTGATTCCAGTGGTATCAAGAGCACGGGACCCACTTCTGGGCATTCCCTTCCCACTCGGAGTGACAAATGCAAAAACAACAATTGATGGACAGAATGCAGAAACATGTCATACATTCACCACAGTAGAGAGATCTGGGCCTAAATCCATCTGTTTTTTGCTCACCATGCCATTCCAGTTTGATCCCAGCCATATGCAAGTCAGTCTTGACCCTGTGCCTCATGGGAACAGTCCAGCCCGAACTGCCAAGCAAGGTCCTCCCTGGACTGGAAACAAGCAACCTAGCACCAGTTTCGGGGTTTCACCCCTCTTCAGCCAGGATAGCTTGATTCCAGTGGCATCCAGAGCACGGGACCCACTTCTGGGCATTCCCTTCCCACTCGGGGTGACAAATGCAAAAACAACAGTTGATGGACAGAATGCAGAACAATGTCATACATTCACCACAGTACAGAGATCTGGGATTAAATCCATCTGTTTTTTGCTCACCATGCCATTCCAGTTTGATCCCAGCCATATGCAAGTCAGTCTTGACCCTTAGCCTCATGGGAACAGTCCAGCCCGAACTGCCAAGCCAGGTCCTCCCTGGACTGTAAACAAGCATCCTAGGACCGGTTTTGGGGTTTCACCCCTCTTCAGCCAGGATAGTTTGATTCCAGTGGAATGGAGAGCACGGGACCCATGTCTGGGCATAACCTTCCCACTCTGGGTGACAAATGCAAAAACAAAAGTTGATGTACAGAATGCAGAACAATGTCATATATTCACCCAAGTACAGAGATCTGAGTCTAAACCCATAGTTTTTTTGCTCACCATGCCATTCCATTTTGAACCCAGCCATATGCAAATCAGTCTTGACCCATTGCCTCATGGGAACTGTCCAGCCCGAACTGCCAAGCCAGGTCCTCCCTGGACTGGGAACAAGCATCGTAGGACCGGTTTCGGGGTTTCACCCCTCTTCAGCCAGGAGAGCTTGATTCCAGTGGCATGGAGAGCAAGGGACCCACGTCTGGGCATAACCTTCCCACTCGGGGGTGACAAATGCAAAAACAAAAGTTGAGGGACAGAATGCAGAACAATGTCATACATTCACCCCAGTACAGAGATCTGGGCTTAAATCCATCCTTTTTATGCTCACCGTGCCATTCCAGTTTGAAACCAGCCATATGCAAATCAGTCTTGACCCTGTGCCTCATGGAAACAGTCCAGCCCGAACTGCCAAACCAGGTCCTCCCTGGACTGGAAACAAGCATCCTAGGACCGGTTTTGGGGTGTCACCCCTCTTCTGCCAGGATAGCTTGATTCTAGTGGCATGGAGAGCATGGGACCCACATCTGGGCATACCCTTCCCACTCGGGGTGACAAATGGAAAAACAACAGTTGATGGACAGAATGCAGAACAATGTCATACATTCACCCAGTACAGAGATCTGTGCCTAAATACATTGCTTTTTGCTCACCATGCCTTTTCAGTTTGAACCCAGCCATATGCAAATCAGTCCTGACCTTGTGCCTCATGGGAACTTTCCAGCCCGAACTGCCATGCTCAGTCCTCAATGGACTGGAAACAAGCTTCCGAGGACTAGTTTTGGAGTTTTACCCCTCTTCAGGCAGGATAGCTTGATTCCAGTGGCATGGAGAGCATGGGACCCACGTCTGGGCATACCCTTCCCACTCGGGGTGACAAATGCAAAATCATAAGTTGATGGACAGAATGCAGAACAATGTCATACATTCACCCCAGTACAGAGATCTCTGCCTAAATACATTGCTTTTTGCTCACCATGCCTTTTCAGTTTGAACCCAGCCACATGCAAATCAGTCCTGACCCTGTGCCTCATGGGATCTTTACAGCCCGAACTGCCAAGCCCGGTCCTCACTGGTCTGGAAACAAGCTTCCAAGGACAGGTTTCGGGGTTTCACCCCTCTTCAGGCAGGATAGCTTGATTCCAGTGGCATGGAGAGCGCGGGACCCACGTCGGGGCATACCCTTCCCACTCGGGGTGACAAATGCAAAAACAAAAGTTGATGGACAGAATGCAGAACAATGTCATACATTCACCCCAGAACAGAGATCTGGGCCTAAATCCATTGTTTTTTGCTCGCGATGCCACTCCAGTTTGAACCCAGCCATATGCAAATCAGTCTTGACCCTGTGCCTCATGGGAACAGTCCAGCCCGAATTGCAAAGCCAAGTCCTCCCTGGACTGTAATCAAGCATCCTAGGACCGGTTTCGGGTTTTCACCCCTCTTCAGCCAGGATAGCTTTATTCCAGTGGCATGGAGAGCACGGGACCCATGTCTGGGCATACCCTTCCCACTCGGGGTGACAAATGCAAAAACAAAAGTTGATGGACAGAATGCAGAACAATGTCATACATTCACCCCAGTACAGAGATCTGGGCTTAAATCCATTGCTTTATGCTCACCATGCCTTTTCAGTTTGAACCCAGCCATATGCAAATCAGTCCTGACCCTGTGCCTGATGGGAACAGTCCAGCCTGAACTGCCAAGCCCGGTCCTCCCTGGACTGGAAACAAGCATCCTAGGACCGGTTTTGGGGTTTCATCCCTCTTTAGCCAGGATAGCTTGATTCCAGTGGCATGGAGAGTACTGGACCCACGTCCGGGCACACACCTCCCACTCGGGGTGACAAATGCAAATACAAAAGTTAATGAACAGAATGCAGAACAATTTCATATTTTCACCCAAGTCCAGTGATCTGGGCGTAAATCCATTGTTTTTTTCGCTCACCATGCCATTCCAGTTTGAACCCAGCCATATGCAAATCAGTCTTGACCCTGTGCCTCATGGGAACTGTCCAGCCCGAACTGCCAAGCCAGGTCCTCCCTGGACTGGAAACAAGCATCCTAGGACCGGTTTCGGGATTTCACCCCTCTTCAGCCAGGATAGCTTGATTCCAGTGGCATTGAGAGCAGGGGACCAACGTCTGAGGATATCCTTCCCACTCGGTGTGACAAATGCAACAACAACAGTTGATGGACAGAAAGCAGAACAATGTCATACATTCACCCCAGTACAGAGATCTGGGCCTAAATCCATCCTTTTTATGCTCACCGTGTCATTCCAGTTTGAAACCAGCCATATGCAAATCAGTCTTTACCCTGTGCCTCATGGGAACAGTCCAGCCCGAACTGCCAAACCAGGTCCTCCCTGGACTGGAAGCAAGCATCCTAGGACTGGTTTTGGGGTTTCACCCCTCTTCTGCCAGGATAGCTTGATTCCAGTGCCATGTAGAGCACCGGACCCATGTCTGGGCATACCCTTTCCACTTGGGGTGATGAATAGAAAAACAACAGTTGATGGACAGAATGCAGAACAATGTCATACATTCACCCCAGTACAGAGATCTGGGCCTAAATCCATTGCTTTTTCCTCACCATGCCTTTCCAGTTTGAACTCAGCCATATGCAAATCAGTCCTGACCCTGTGCCTCATGGGAACAGTCTAGCCCGAACTGCCATGCCCGGTCCTCCCTGGACTGGAAACAAGCTTCCGAGGACTAGTTTCAGAGTTTCACCCCTCTTCAGGCAGGATAGCTTGATTCCAGTGGCATGGAGAGCATGGGATCCACGGCTGGGCATACCCTTCCCACTCGGGGTGACAAATGCAAAAACATAAGTTGATGAACAGAATGCGGAACAATGTCATGCATTCACCCCAGTACAGAGATCTGGGCCTAAATCCATCTTTTTTTGCTCACCATGCCATTCCAGTTTGAACCTAGCCATATGCAAATCAGTCTTGACCCTGTGCCTTATGGGAACAGTCCAGCCCGAACTGCCAAGCCAGGTCCTCCCTGGACTGGAAACAAGCATCCTAGGACAGGTTTCAGGATTTCACCCCTCTTCTGCCAGGATAGCTTGATTCCAGTGGCATTGAGAGCAGGGGACCCACGTCTGAGGATATCCTTCCCACTCGGTGTGACAAATGCAACAACAACAGTTGATGGACAGAATGCAGAACAATGTCATACATTCACCCCAGTACAGAGATCTGGGCCTAAATACATCAATTTTATGCTCACCGTGCCATTCCAGTTTGAAACCAGCCATATGCAAATCAGTCTTGACCCTGTGCCTCATGGGAACAGTTCAGCCCGAATTGCCAACCCAGGTCCTCCCTGGACTGTAATCAAGCATCCTAGGACCGGTTTTGGGTTTTCACCCCTCTTCAGCCAGGATAGCTTTATTCCAGTGGCATGGAGAGCACGGGACCCATGTCTGGGCATACCCTTCCCACTCGGGGTGACAAATGCAAAAACAAAAGTTGATGGACAGAATGCAGAACAATGTCATACATTCACCCCAGTACAGAGATCTGGGCCAAAATCCATTGCTTTTTGCTCACCGTGCCATTCCAGTTTGAACCCAGCCATATGCAAATCAGTCCTGACCCTGTGCTTCATGGGATCAGTCCAGCACGAACTGCCAAGCCAGGTCCTCCCTGGACTGTAAACAAGCATCCTAGGACCGGTTTTGGGGTTTCCCCCCTCTTCTGCCAGGATAGCTTGATTCCAGTGGCATGTAGAGCACCGGACCCATGTTTGGGCATACCCTTCCCGCTTGGGGTGACAAATGGAAAAACAACAGTTGATGGACAGAATGCAGAACAATGTCATACATTCACCCCAGTACAGTGATCTGAGCCTAAATCCATCGTTTTTTTGCTCACTATGCCACTCCAGATTGAACCCAGCCATATGCAAATTAGTCTTGCTCCTTTTTCCTCATGGGAATAGTCCAGCCCGAACTGCCAAGCCAGGTCCTCCCTGGACTGTAAACAAGCATCCTAGGACCGGTTTTGGGGTTTTACCCCTCTTCAGACAGGATAGCTTGATTCCAGTGGCATGGAGAGCAAAGGATCCACGTCTGGGCATATCCTTCCCACTATGACAAATGCAAAAACAAAAGTTGAGGGACAGAATGCAGAACAATGTCATACATTCACCCCAGTACAGAGATCTGGGCTTAAATCCATCCTTTTTATGCTCACCGTGCCATTCCAGTTTGAAACCAGCCATATGCAAATCAGTCTTGACCCTGTGCCTCATGGAAACAGTCTAGCCCGAACTGCCAAACCAGGTCCTCCCTGGACTGGAAACAATTATCCTAGGACCGGTTTTGGGGTGTCCCCCCTTTTCTGCCAGGATAGCTTGATTCTAGTGGCATGGAGAGCATGGGACCCACGTATGGGCATACCCTTCCCACTCGGGGTGACAAATGCAAAAACATAAGTTGATGGACAGAATGCAGAACAATGTCATACATTCACCCCAGTACAGAGATCTGGGCCTAAATCCATTGCTTTTTGCTCACCATGCCTTTCCAGTTTGAACCCAGCCATATGCAAATCAGTCCTGACCCTGTGCCTCATGGGAACAGTCCAGCCCGATCCTTCCCACTCGGTGTGACAAATGCAAAAACAACAGTTGATGGACAGAATACAGAACAATGTCATACATTCTCCCCAGTACTGAGATCTGGGCCTAAATCTATCGTTTTTTTGCTCACTATGCCACTCCAGTTTGACCCCAGCCATATGCAAATCAGTCTTGACCCGTGCCTCATATTAACAGTCCAGCCCGAACTGCCAAGCCAGGTGCTCCCAGGACTGTAAACAAGCATCCTTGGAAAGGTTTTGGGGTTTCACCCCTCTTCAGCCAGGATAGCTTGATTCCAGTGGAATGGAGAGCTCTGGACCCACATCTGGACATAACCTTCTCTCTCGGGGTGACAAATGCAAATACAAAAGTTGATGAACAGAATGCAGAACAATTTCATATTTTCACCCAAGTCCAGAGATCTGGGCGTAAATCCATAGTTTTTTTTGCTCACCATGCCATTCCAGTTTGAACCCAGCCATATGCAAATCAGTCTTGACCCTGTGCCTCATGGGAACTGTCCAGCCCGAACTGCCAAGCCAGGTCCTCCCTGGACTGGAAACAAGCATCCTAGGACCGGTTTCGGGATTTCACCCCTCTTCAGCCAGGATAGCTTGATTCCAGTGGCATTGAGTGCAGGGGACCAACGTCTGAGGATATCCTTCCCACTCGGTGTGACAAATGCAACAACAACAGTTGATGGACAGAAAGCAGAACAATGTCATACATTCACCCCAGTACAGAGATCTGGGCCTAAATCCATCCTTTTTATGCTCACCGTGCCATTCCAGTTTGAAACCAGCCATATGCAAATCAGTCTTTACCCTGTGCCTCATGGGAACAGTCCAGCCCGAACTGCCAAACCAGGTCCTCCCTGGACTGGAAGCAAGCATCCTAGGACCGGTTTTGGGGTTTCACCCCTCTTCTGCCAGGATAGCTTGATTCCAGTGGCATGTAGAGCACCGGACCGATGTATGGGCATACCCTTCCCACTTGGGGTGACGAATGGAAAAACAACAGTTGATGGACAGAATGCAGAACAATGTCATACATTCACCCCAGTATAGAGATCTGGGCCTAAATCCATTGTTTTTTGCTCACCATGCCTTTCCAGTTTGAACTCAGCCATATGCAAATCAGTCTTGACCCTGTGCCTCATGGGAATAGTCTAGCCCGAACTGCCATGGCCGGTTCTCAATGGACTGGAAACAAGCTTCCGAGGACTAGTTTCGGAGTTTCACCCCTCTTCAGGCAGGATAGCTTGATTCCAGTGGCATGGAGAGCATGGGACCCACGTCTGGGCATACCCTTCCCACTCGGGGTGACAAATGCAAAAACATAAGTTGATGGACAGAATGCAGAACAATGTCATACATTCACCCCAGTACAGAGATCTGTGCCTAAATACATTGCTTTTTGCTCACCATGCCTTTTCAGTTTGAACCCAGCCATAT
Source organism: Triturus cristatus (assembly GCF_964204655.1). Classification (NCBI taxonomy): domain Eukaryota; kingdom Metazoa; phylum Chordata; class Amphibia; order Caudata; family Salamandridae; genus Triturus; species Triturus cristatus. The sequence continues at coordinate 877,738,151 of NC_140579.1, forward strand.
GCAAATCAGTCCTGACCCTGTGCCTCATGGGAACTTTCCAGCCCGAACTGCCAAGCCCGGTCCTCCCTGGTCTGGAAACAAGCTTCCAAGGACAGGTTTCGGAGTTTCACCCCTCTTCAGGCAGGATAGCTTGATTCCAGTGGCATGGAGAGCATGGGACCCACGTCTGGGCATACCCTTCCCACTCGGGGTGACAAATGCAAAAACAAAAGTTGATGGACAGAATGCAGAACAATGTCATACATTCACCCCAGAACAGAGATCTGGGCCTAAATCCATTGTTTTTTTGCTCGCGATGCCACTCCAGTTTGAACCCAGCCATATGCAAATCAGTCTTGACCCTGTGCCTCATGGGAACAGTCCAGCCCGAATTGCCAAGCCAGGTCCTCCCTGGACTGTAATCAAGCATCCTAGGACCGGTTTTGGGTTTTCACCCCTCTTCAGCCAGGATAGCTTTATTCCAGTGGCATGGAGAGCACGGCACCCATGTCTGGGCATACCCTTCCCACTCGGGGTGACAAATGCAAAAACAAAAGTTGATGGACAGAATGCAGAACAATGTCATACATTCACCCCGTACAGAGATCTGGGCCTAAATCCATTGCTTTATGCTCACCATGCCTTTTCAGTTTGAACCCAGCCATATGCAAATCAGTCCTGACCCTGTGCCTGATGGGAACAGTCCAGCCTGAACTGCCAAGCCCGGTTCTCCCTGGACTGGAAACAAGCATCCTAGGACCGGTTTTGGGGTTTCATCCCTCTTTAGCCAGGATAGCTTGATTCCAGTGGCATGGAGAGTACTGGACCCACGTCTGGGCATACACCTCCCACTCGGGGTGACAAATGCAAATACAAAAGTTGATGAACAGAATGCAGAACAATTTCATATTTTCACCCAAGTCCAGAGATCTGGGCGTAAATCCATTGTTTTTTTTGCTCACCATGCCATTCCAGTTTGAACCCAGCCATATGCAAATCAGTCTTGACCCTGTGCCTCATGGGAATAGTCTAGCCCGAACTGCCATGGCCGGTTCTCAATGGACTGGAAACAAGCTTCCGAGGACTAGTTTCGGAGTTTCACCCCTCTTCAGGCAGGATAGCTTGATTCCAGTGGAATGGAGAGCTCTGGACCCACATCTGGACATAACCTTCTCTCTCGGGGTGACAAATGCAAATACAAAAGTTGATGAACAGAATGCAGAACAATTTCATATTTTCACCCAAGTCCAGAGATCTGGGCGTAAATCCATAGTTTTTTTTGCTCACCATGCCATTCCAGTTTGAACCCAGCCATATGCAAATCAGTCTTGACCCTGTGCCTCATGGGAACTGTCCAGCCCGAACTGCCAAGCCCGGTCCTCCCTGGTCTGGAAACAAGCTTCCAAGGACAGGTTTCGGGGTTTCCCCCTCTTCAGGCAGGATAGCTTGATTCCAGTGGCATTGAGTGCAGGGGACCAACGTCTGAGGATATCCTTCCCACTCGGTGTGACAAATGCAACAACAACAGTTGATGGACAGAAAGCAGAACAATGTCATACATTCACCCCAGTACAGAGATCTGGGCCTAAATCCATCCTTTTTATGCTCACCGTGCCATTCCAGTTTGAAACCAGCCATATGCAAATCAGTCTTTACCCTGTGCCTCATGGGAACAGTCCAGCCCGAACTGCCAAACCAGGTCCTCCCTGGACTGGAAGCAAGCATCCTAGGACCGGTTTTGGGGTTTCACCCCTCTTCTGCCAGGATAGCTTGATTCCAGTGGCATGTAGAGCACCGGACCGATGTCTGGGCATACCCTTCCCACTTGGGGTGACGAATGGAAAAACAACAGTTGATGGACAGAATGCAGAACAATGTCATACATTCACCCCAGTATAGAGATCTGGGCCTAAATCCATTGTTTTTTGCTCACCATGCCTTTCCAGTTTGAACTCAGCCATATGCAAATCAGTCCTGACCCTGTGCCTCATGGGAATAGTCTAGCCCGAACTGCCATGGCCGGTTCTCAATGGACTGGAAACAAGCTTCCGAGGACTAGTTTCGGAGTTTCACCCCTCTTCAGGCAGGATAGCTTGATTCCAGTGGCATGGAGAGCATGGGACCCACGTCTGGGCATACCCTTCCCACTCGGGGTGACAAATGCAAAAACATAAGTTGATGGACAGAATGCAGAACAATGTCATACATTCACCCCAGTACAGAGATCTGTGCCTAAATACATTGCTTTTTGCTCACCATGCCTTTTCAGTTTGAACCCAGCCATATGCAAATCAGTCCTGACCCTGTGCCTCATGGGAACTTTCCAGCCCGAACTGCCAAGCCCGGTCCTCCCTGGTCTGGAAACAAGCTTCCAAGGACAGGTTTCGGGGTTTCCCCCTCTTCAGGCAGGATAGCTTGATTCCAGTGGCATGGAGAGCGCGGGACCCACGTCTGGGCATACCCTTCCCACTCGGGGTGACAAATGCAAAAACAAAAGTTGATGGACAGAATGCAGAACAATGTCATACATTCACCCCAGAACAGAGATCTGGGCCTAAATCCATTGTTTTTTTGCTCGCGATGCCACTCCAGTTTGAACCCAGCCATATGCAAATCAGTCCTGACCCTGTGCCTGATGGGAACAGTCCAGCCTGAACTGCCAAGCCCGGTTCTCCCTGGACTGGAAACAAGCATCCTAGGACCGGTTTTGGGGTTTCATCCCTCTTTAGCCAGGATAGTTTGATTCCAGTGGCATGGAGAGTACTGGACCCACGTCTGGGCATACACCTCCCACTCGGGGTGACAAATGCAAATACAAAAGTTGATGAACAGAATGCAGAACAATTTCATATTTTCACCCAAGTCCAGAGATCTGGGCGTAAATCCATTGTTTTTTTTGCTCACCATGCCATTCCAGTTTGAACCCAGCCATATGCAAATCAGTCTTTACCCTGTGCCTCATGGGAACTGTCCAGCCCGAACTGCCAAGCCCGGTCCTCCCTGGTCTGGAAACAAGCTTCCAAGGACAGGTTTCGGGGTTTCCCCCTCTTCAGGCAGGATAGCTTGATTCCAGTGGCATTGAGTGCAGGGGACCAACGTCTGAGGATATCCTTCCCACTCGGTGTGACAAATGCAACAACAACAGTTGATGGACAGAAAGCAGAACAATGTCATACATTCACCCCAGTACAGAGATCTGGGCCTAAATCCATCCTTTTTATGCTCACCGTGCCATTCCAGTTTGAAACCTGCCATATGCAAATCAGTCTTTACCCTGTGCCTCATGGGAACAGTCCAGCCCGAACTGCCAAACCAGGTCCTCCCTGGACTGAAAGCAAGCATCCTAGGACCGGTTTTGGGGTTTCACCCCTCTTCTGCCAGGATAGCTTGATTCCAGTGGCATGTAGAGCACCGGACCGATGTCTGGGCATACCCTTCCCACTTGGGGTGACGAATGGAAAAACAACAGTTGATGGACAGAATGCAGAACAATGTCATACATTCACCCCAGTATAGAGATCTGGGCCTAAATCCATTGTTTTTTGCTCACCATGCCTTTCCAGTTTGAACTCAGCCATATGCAAATCAGTCCTGACCCTGTGCCTCATGGGAATAGTCTAGCCCGAACTGCCATGGCCGGTTCTCAATGGACTGGAAACAAGCTTCCGAGGACTAGTTTCGGAGTTTCACCCCTCTTCAGGCAGGATAGCTTGATTCCAGTGGCATGGAGAGCATGGGACCCACGTCTGGGCATACCCTTCCCACTCGGGGTGACAAATGCAAAAACATAAGTTGATGGACAGAATGCAGAACAATGTCATACATTCACCCCAGTACAGAGATCTGTGCCTAAATACATTGCTTTTTGCTCACCATGCCTTTTCAGTTTGAACCCAGCCATATGCAAATCAGTCCTGACCCTGTGCCTCATGGGAACTTTCCAGCCCGAACTGCCAAGCCCGGTCCTCCCTGGTCTGGAAACAAGCTTCCAAGGACAGGTTTCGGGGTTTCCCCCTCTTCAGGCAGGATAGCTTGATTCCAGTGGCATGGAGAGCGCGGGACCCACGTCTGGGCATACCCTTCCCACTCGGGGTGACAAATGCAAAAACAAAAGTTGATGGACAGAATGCAGAACAATGTCATACATTCACCCCAGAACAGAGATCTGGGCCTAAATCCATTGTTTTTTTGCTCGCGATGCCACTCCAGTTTGAACCCAGCCATATGCAAATCAGTCCTGACCCTGTGCCTGATGGGAACAGTCCAGCCTGAACTGCCAAGCCCGGTTCTCCCTGGACTGGAAACAAGCATCCTAGGACCGGTTTTGGGGTTTCATCCCTCTTTAGCCAGGATAGTTTGATTCCAGTGGCATGGAGAGTACTGGACCCACGTCTGGGCATACACCTCCCACTCGGGGTGACAAATGCAAATACAAAAGTTGATGAACAGAATGCAGAACAATTTCATATTTTCACCCAAGTCCAGAGATCTGGGCGTAAATCCATTGTTTTTTTTGCTCACCATGCCATTCCAGTTTGAACCCAGCCATATGCAAATCAGTCTTGACCCTGTGCCTCATGGGAACTGTCCAGCCCGAACTGCCAAGCCAGGTCCTCCCTGGACTGGAAACAAGCATCCTAGGACCGGTTTCGGGATTTCACCCCTCTTCAGCCAGGATAGCTTGATTCCAGTGGCATTGAGAGCAGGGGACCAACGTCTGAGGATATCCTTCCCACTCGGTGTGACAAATGCAACAACAACAGTTGATGGACAGAAAGCAGAACAATGTCATACATTCACCCCAGTACAGAGATCTGGGCCTAAATCCATCCTTTTTATGCTCACCGTGCCATTCCAGTTTGAAACCAGCCATATGCAAATCAGTCTTTACCCTGTGCCTCATGGGAACAGTCCAGCCCGAACTGCCAAACCAGGTCCTCCCTGGACTGGAAGCAAGCATCCTAGGACCGGTTTTGGGGTTTCACCCCTCTTCTGCCAGGATAGCTTGATTCCAGTGGCATGTAGAGCACCGGACCCATGTCTGGGCATACCCTTCCCACTTGGGGTGACGAATGGAAAAACAACAGTTGATGGACAGAATGCAGAACAATGTCATACATTCACCCCAGTACAGAGATCTGGGCCTAAATCCATTGCTTTTTGCTCACCATGCCTTTCCAGTTTGAACTCAGCCATATGCAAATCAGTCCTGACCCTGTGCCTCATGGGAACAGTCTAGCCCGAAGTGCCATGCCCGGTCCTCCCTGGACTGGAAACAAGCTTCCGAGGACTAGTTTCGGAGTTTCACCCCTCTTCAGGCAGGATAGCTTGATTCCAGTGGCATGGAGAGCATGGGACCCACGTCTGGGCAAACCCTTCCCACTCGGGGTGACAAATGCAAAAACATAAGTTGATGGACAGAATGCAGAACAATGTCATACACTCACCCCAGTACAGAGATCTGTGCCTAAATACATTGCTTTTTGCTCACCATGCCTTTTCAGTTTGAACCCAGCCATATGCAAATCAGTCCTGACCCTGTGCCTCATGGGAACTTTCCAGTCCGAACTGCCAAGCCCGGTCCTCCCTGGTCGGGAAACAAGCTTCCAAGGACAGGTTTCGGGGTTTCCCCCTCTTCAGGCAGGATAGCTTGATTTCAGTGGCATGGAGAGCGCGGGACCCACGTCTGGGCATACCCTTCCCACTCGGGGTGACAAATGCAAAAACAAAAGTTGATGGACAGAATGCAGAACAATGTCATACATTCACCCCAGAACAGAGATCTGGGCCTAAATCCATTGTTTTTTTGCTCGCGATGCCACTCCAGTTTGAACCCAGCCATATGCAAATCAGTCTTGACCCTGTGCCTCATGGGAACAGTCCAGCCCGAATTGCCAAGCCAGGTCCTCCCTGGACTGTAATCAAGCATCCTAGGACCGGTTTTGGGTTTTCACCCCTCTTCAGCCAGGATAGCTTTATTCCAGTGGCATGGAGAGCACGGGACCCATGTCTGGGCATACCCTTCCCACTCGGGGTGACAAATGCAAAAACAAAAGTTGATGGACAGAATGCAGGACAATGTCATACATTCACCCCAGTACAGAGATCTGGGCCTAAATCCATTGCTTTATGCTCACCATGCCTTTTCAGTTTGAACCCAGCCATATGCAAATCAGTCCTGACCCTGTGCCTGATGGGAACAGTCCAGCCTGAACTGCCAAGCCCGGTTCTCCCTGGACTGGAAACAAGCATCCTAGGACCGGTTTTGGGGTTTCATCCCTCTTTAGCCAGGATAGCTTGATTCCAGTGGCATGGAGAGTACTGGACCCACGTCTGGGCATACACCTCCCACTCGGGGTGACAAATGCAAATACAAAAGTTGATGAATAGAATGCAGAACAATTTCATATTTTCACCCAAGTCCAGAGATCTGGGCGTAAATCCATTGTTTTTTTTGCTCACAATGCCATTCCAGTTTGAACCCAGCCATATGCAAATCAGTCTTGACCCTGTGCCTCATGGGAACTGTCCAGCCCGAACTGCCAAGCCAGGTCCTCCCTGGACTGGAAACAAGCATCATAGGACCGGTTTCGGGATTTCACCCCTCTTCAGCCAGGATAGCTTGATTCCAGTGGCATTGAGAGCAGGGGACCAACGTCTGAGGATATCCTTCCCACTCAGTGTGACAAATGCAACAACAACAGTTGATGGACAGAAAGCAGAACAATGTCATACATTCACCCCAGTACAGAGATCTGGACCAAAATCCATCCTTTTTATGCTCACCGCGCCATTCCAGTTTGAAACCAGCCATATGCAAATCAGTCTTTACCCTGTGCCTCATGGGAACAGTCCAGCCCGAACTGCAAACCAGGTCCTCCCTGGACTGGAAGCAAGCATCCTAGGACCGGTTTTGGGGTTTCACCCCTCTTCTGCCAGGATAGCTTGATTCCAGTGGCATGTAGAGCACCGGACCCATGTCTGGGCATACCCTTCCCACTTGGGGTGACGAATGGAAAAACAACAGTTGATGGACAGAATGCAGAACAATGTCATACATTCACCCCAGTACAGAGATCTGGGCCTAAATCCATTGCTTTTTGCTCACCATGCCTTTCCAGTTTGAACTCAGCCATATGCAAATCAGTCCTGACCCTGTGCCTCATGGGAACAGTCTAGCCCGAAGTGCCATGCCCGGTCCTCCCTGGACTGGAAACAAGCTTCCGAGGACTAGTTTCGGAGTTTCACCCCTCTTCAGGCAGGATAGCTTGATTCCAGTGGCATGGAGAGCATGGGATCCACGTCTGGGCATACACTTCCCACTCGGGGTGACAAATGCAAAAACATAAGTTGATGAACAGAATGCGGAACAATGTCATGCATTCACCCCAGTACAGAGATCTGGGCCTAAATCCATCTTTTTTTGCTCACCATGCCATTCCAGTTTGAACCCAGCCATATGCAAATCAGTCTTGACCCTGTGCCTTATGGGAACAGTCCAGCCCGAACTGCGAAGCCAGGTCCTCCCTTGACTGGAAACAAGCATCCTAGGACAGGTTTCGGGATTTCACCCCTCTTCTGCCAGGATAACTTGATTCCAGTGGCATTGAGAGCAGGGGACCCACGTCTGAGGATATCCTTCCCACTCGGTGTGACAAATGCAACAACAACAGTTGATGGACAGAATGCAGAACAATGTCATACATTCACCCCAGTACAGAGATCTGGGCCTAAATACATCCTTTTTATGCTCACCGTGCCATTCCAGTTTGAAACCAGCCATATGCAAATCAGTGTTGACCCTGTGCCTCATGGGAACAGTCCAGCCTGAACTGCCAAACCAGGTCCTCCCTGGACTGGAAACAAGCATCCTAGTACCGGTTTTGGGGTTTCACCCCTCTTCTGCCAGGATAGCTTGATTCCAGTGGCTTGTAGAGCACCGGACCCATGTTTGGGCATACCCTTCCCGCTTGGGGTGACAAATGGAAAAACAACAGTTGATGGACAGAATGCAGAACAATGTCATACATTCACCCCAGTACAGAGATCTGGGCCAAAATCGATTGCTTTTTGCTCACCATGCCATTCCAGTTTGAACCCAGCCATATGCAAATCAGTCCTGAGCCTGTGCTTCATGGGATCAGTCCAGCCCGAACTGCCATGCCCGGTCCTCCCTGGACTGGAAACAAGCTTCCAAGGACCGGTTTCGGAGTTTCTCCCCTCTTCAGGCAGGATAGCTTGATTCCAGTGGCATGGTGAGCATGGGACCCACGTCTGGGCATACCCTTCCCACTCGGGCTGACAAATGCAAAAACATAAGTTGATGAACAGAATGCGGAACAATGTCATGCATTCACCCCAGTACAGAGATCTGGGCCTAAATCCATCTTTTTTTGCTCACCATGCCATTCCAGTTTGAACCTAGCCATATGCAAATCAGTCTTGACCCTGTGCCTTATGGGAACAGTCCAGCCCGAACTGCCAAGCCAGGTCCTCCCTGGACTGGAAACAAGCATCCTAGGACAGGTTTCAGGATTTCACCCATCTTCTGCCAGGATAGCTTGATTCCAGTGGCATTGAGAGCAGGGGACCCACGTCTGAGGATATCCTTCCCACTCGGTGTGACAAATGCAACAACAACAGTTGATGGACAGAATGCAGAACAATGTCATACATTCACCCCAGTACAGAGATCTGGGCCTAAATACATCATTTTTATGCTCACCGTGCCATTCCAGTTTGAAACCAGCCATATGCAAATCAGTCTTGACTCTGTGCCTCATGGGAACAGTCCAGCCCGAATTGCCAACCCAGGTCCTCCCTGGACTGTAATCAAGCATCCTAGGACCGGTTTTGGGGTTTCACCCCTCTTCAGCCAGGATAGCTTTATTCCAGTGGCATGTAGAGCACCGGACCCATGTTTGGGCATACCCTTCCCGCTTGGGGTGACAAATGGAAAAACAACAGTTGATGGACAGAATGCAGAACAATGTCATAAATTCACCCCAGTACAGTGATCTGAGCCTAAATCCATCGTTTTTTTACTCACTATGCCACTCCAGACTGAACCCAGCCATATGCAAATTAGTCTTGCTCCTTTTTCCTCATGGGAATAGTCCAGCCCGAACTGCCAAGCCAGGTCCTCCCTGGACTGTAAACAAGCATCCTAGGACCGGTTTTGGGGTTTCACCCCTCTTCAGACAGGATAGCTTGATTCCAGTGGCATGGAGAGCAAAGGATCCACGTCTGGGCATATCCTTCCCACTAGGGGTGACAAATGCAAAAACAAAAGTTGAGGGACAGAATGCAGAACAATGTCATACATTCACCCCAGTACAGAGATCTGAGCTTAAATCCATCCTTTTTATGCTCACCGTGCCATTCCAGTTTGAAACCAGCCATATGCAAATCAGTCTTGACCCTGTGCCTCATGGAAACAGTCTAGCCCGAACTGCCAAACCAGGTCCTCCCTGGACTGGAAACAAGCATCCTAGGACCGGTTTTGGGGTGTCACCCCTTTTCTGCCAGGATAGCTTGATTCTAGTGGCATGGAGAGCATGGGACCCACGTCTGGGCATACCCTTCCCACTCGGGGTGACAAATGGAAAAACAACAGTTGATGGACAGAATGCAGAACAATGTCATACATTCACCCCAGTATAGAGATCTGGGCCTAAATCCATTGTTTTTTGCTCACCATGCCTTTCCAGTTTGAACTCAGCCATATGCAAATCAGTCCTGACCCTGTGCCTCATGGGAACAGTCTAGCCCGAACTGCCATGCCCGGTCCTCAATGGACTGGAAACAAGCTTCCGAGGACTAGTTTCGGAGTTTCACCCCTCTTCAGGCAGGATAGCTTGATTCCAGTGGCATGGAGAGCATGGGACCCACGTCTGGGCATACCCTTCCCACTCGGGGTGACAAATGCAAAAACATAAGTTGATGGACAGAATGCATAACAATGTCATACATTCACCCCAGTACAGAGATCTGTGCCTAAATACATTGCTTTTTGCTCACCATGCCTTTTCAGTTTGAACCCAGCCATATGCAAATCAGTCCTGACCCTGTGCCTCATGGGAACTTTCCAGCCCGAACTGCCAAGCCCGGTCCTCCCTGGTCTGGAAACAAGCTTCCAAGGACAGGTTTCGGGGTTTAACCCCTCTTCAGAAAGGATAGCTTGATTCCAGTGGCATGGAGAGCGCGGGACCCACGTCTGGGCATACCCTTTCCACTCGGGGTGACAAATGCAAAAACAAAAGTTGATGGACAGAATGCAGAACAATGTCATACATTCACCCCAGAACAGAGATCTGGGCCTAAATCCATTGTTTTTTTGCTCGCGATGCCACTCCAGTTTGAACCCAGCCATACGCAAATCAGTCTTGACCCTGTGCCTCATGGGAACTGTCCAGCCCGAACTGCCAAGCCAGGTCCTCCCTGGACTGTAATTAAGCATCCTAGGACCGGTTTTGGGTTTTCACCCCTCTTCAGCCAGGATAGCTTTATTCCAGTGGCATGGAGAGCACGGGACCCATGTCTGGGCATACCCTTCCCACTCGGGGTGACAAATGCAAAAACAAAAGTTGATGGACAGAATGCAGAACAATGTCATACATTCACCCCAGTACAGAGATCTGGGCCTAAATCCATTGCTTTATGCTCACCATGCCTTTTCAGTTTGAACCCAGCCATATGCAAATCAGTCCTGACCCTGTGCCTGATGGGAACAGTCCAGCCTGAACTGCCAAGCCCGGTCCTCCCTGGACTGGAAACAAGTATCCTAGGACTGCTTTTGGGGTTTCATCCCTCTTTAGCCAGGATAGCTTGATTCCAGTGGCATGGAGAGTACTGGACCCACGTCTGGGCATACACCTCCCACTCGGGGTGACAAATGCAAATACAAAAGTTGATGAACAGAATGCAGAACAATTTCATATTTTCACCCAAGTCCAGAGATCTGGGCGTAAATCCATTGTTTTTTTTGCTCACCATGCCATTCCAGTTTGAACCCAGCCATATGCAAATCAGTCTTGACCCTGTGCCTCATGGGAACTGTCCAGCCCGAACTGCCAAGCCAGGTCCTCCCTGGACTGGAAACAAGCATCCTAGGACCGGTTTCGGGATTTCACCCCTCTTCAGCCAGGATAGCTTGATTCCAGTGGCATTGAGTGCAGGGGACAAACGTCTGAGGATATCCTTCCCACTCGGTGTGACAAATGCAACAACAACAGTTGATGGACAGAAAGCAGAACAATGTCATACATTCACCCCAGTACAGAGATCTGGGCCTAAATCCATCCTTTTTATGCTCACCGTGCCATTCCAGTTTGAAACCAGCCATATGCAAATCAGTCTTTACCCTGTGCCTCATGGGAACAGTCCAGCCCGAACTGCCAAACCAGGTCCTCCCTGGACTGGAAGCAAGCATCCTAGGACCGGTTTTGGGGTTTCACCCCTCTTCTGCCAGGATAGCTTGATTCCAGTGGCATGTAGAGCACCGGACCGATGTCTGGGCATACCCTTCCCACTTGGGGTGACGAATGGAAAAACAACAGTTGATGGACAGAATGCAGAACAATGTCATACATTCACCCCAGTATAGAGATCTGGGCCTAAATCCATTGTTTTTTGCTCACCATGCCTTTCCAGTTTGAACTCAGCCATATGCAAATCAGTCCTGACCCTGTGCCTCATGGGAACAGTCTAGCCCGAACTGCCATGGCCGGTTCTCAATGGACTGGAAACAAGCTTCCGAGGACTAGTTTTGGAGTTTCACCCCTCTTCAGGCAGGATAGCTTGATTCCAGTGGCATGGAGAGCATGGGACCCACGTCTGGGCATACCCTTCCCACTCGGCGTGACAAATGCAAAAACAACAGTTGATGGACAGAATGCAGAACAATGTCATACATTCACCCCAGTACAGAGATCTGGGCCTAAATCCATTGCTTTTTGCTCACCATGCCTTTCCAGTTTGAACTCAGCCATATGCAAATCAGTCCTGACCCTGTGCCTCATGGGAACAGTCTAGCCCGAAGTGCCATGCCCGGTCCTCCCTGGACTGGAAACAAGCTTCCGAGGACTAGTTTCGGAGTTTCACCCCTCTTCAGGCAGGATAGCTTGATTCCAGTGGCATGGAGAGCATGGGATCCACGTCTGGGCATACACTTCCCACTCGGGGTGACAAATGCAAAAACATAAGTTGATGAACAGAATGCGGAACAATGTCATGCATTCACCCCAGTACAGAGATCTGGGCCTAAATCCATCTTTTTTTGCTCTCCATGCCATTCCAGTTTGAACCCAGCCATATGCAAATCAGTCTTGACCCTGTGCCTTATGGGAACAGTCCAGCCCGAACTGCCAAGCCAGGTCCTCCCTTGACTGGAAACAAGCATCCTAGGACAGGTTTCGGGATTTCACCCCTCTTCTGCCAGGATAACTTGATTCCAGTGGCATTGAGAGCAGGGGACCCACGTCTGAGGATATCCTTCCCACTCGGTGTGACAAATGCAACAACAACAGTTGATGGACAGAATGCAGAACAATGTCATACATTCACCCCAGTACAGAGATCTGGGCCTAAATACATCCTTTTTATGCTCACCGTGCCATTCCAGTTTGAAACCAGCCATATGCAAATCAGTGTTGACCCTGTGCCTCATGGGAACAGTCCAGCCTGAACTGCCAAACCAGGTCCTCCCTGGACTGGAAACAAGCATCCTAGTACCGGTTTTGGGGTTTCACCCCTCTTCTGCCAGGATAGCTTGATTCCAGTGGCTTGTAGAGCACCGGACCCATGTTTGGGCATACCCTTCCCGCTTGGGGTGACAAATGGAAAAACAACAGTTGATGGACAGAATGCAGAACAATGTCATACATTCACCCCAGTACAGAGATCTGGGCCAAAATCGATTGCTTTTTGCTCACCATGCCATTCCAGTTTGAACCCAGCCATATGCAAATCAGTCCTGAGCCTGTGCTTCATGGGATCAGTCCAGCCCGAACTGCCATGCCCGGTCCTCCCTGGACTGGAAACAAGCTTCCAAGGACCGGTTTCGGAGTTTCTCCCCTCTTCAGGCAGGATAGCTTGATTCCAGTGGCATGGTGAGCATGGGACCCACGTCTGGGCATACCCTTCCCACTCGGGCTGACAAATGCAAAAACATAAGTTGATGAACAGAATGCGGAACAATGTCATGCATTCACCCCAGTACAGAGATCTGGGCCTAAATCCATCTTTTTTTGCTCACCATGCCATTCCAGTTTGAACCTAGCCATATGCAAATCAGTCTTGACCCTGTGCCTTATGGGAACAGTCCAGCCCGAACTGCCAAGCCAGGTCCTCCCTGGACTGGAAACAAGCATCCTAGGACAGGTTTCAGGATTTCACCCATCTTCTGCCAGGATAGCTTGATTCCAGTGGCATTGAGAGCAGGGGACCCACGTCTGAGGATATCCTTCCCACTCGGTGTGACAAATGCAACAACAACAGTTGATGGACAGAATGCAGAACAATGTCATACATTCACCCCAGTACAGAGATCTGGGCCTAAATACATCATTTTTATGCTCACCGTGCCATTCCAGTTTGAAACCAGCCATATGCAAATCAGCCTTGACCCTGTGCCTCATGGGAACAGTCCAGCCCGAATTGCCAACCCAGGTCCTCCCTGGACTGTAATTAAGCATCCTAGGACCGGTTTTGGGTTTTCACCCCTCTTCAGCCAGGATAGCTTTATTCCAGTGGCATGGAGAGCACGGGACCCATGTCTGGGCATACCCTTCCCATTCGGGGTGACAAATGCAAAAACAAAAGTTGATGGACAGAATGCAGAACAATGTCATACATTCACCCCAGAACAGAGATCTGGGCCTAAATCCATTGTTTTTTTGCTCGCGATGCCACTCCAGTTTGAACCCAGCCATATGCAAATCAGTCTTGACCCTGTGCCTCATGGGAACAGTCCAGCCCGAATTGCCAAGCCAGGTCCTCCCTGGACTGTACTCAAGCATCCTAGGACCGGTTTTGGGTTTTCACCCCTCTTCAGCCAGGATAGCTTTATTCCAGTGGCATGGAGAGCACGGGACCCATGTCTGGGCATACCCTTCCCACTCGGGGTGACAAATGCAAAAACAAAAGTTGATGGACAGAATGCAGAACAATGTCATACATTCATCCCAGTACAGAGATCTGGGCCTAAATCCATTGCTTTATGCTCACCATGCCTTTTCAGTTTGAACCCAGCCATATGCAAATCAGTCCTGACCCTGTGCCTGATGGGAACAGTCCAGCCTGAACTGCCAAGCCCGGATCTCCCTGGACTGGAAACAAGCATCCTAGGACCGGTTTTGGGGTTTCATCCCTCTTTAGCCAGGATAGCTTGATTCCAGTGGCATGGAGAGTACTGGACCCACGTCTGGGCATATACCTCCCACTCGGGGTGACAAATGCAAATACAAAAGTTGATGAACAGAATGCAGAACAATTTCATATTTTCACCCAAGTCCAGAGATCTGGGGGTAAATCCATTGTTTTTTTTGCTCACCATGCCATTCCAGTTTGAACCCAGCCATATGCAAATCAGTCTTGACCCTGTGCCTCATGGGAACTGTCCAGCCCGAACTGCCAAGCCAGGTCCTCCCTGGACTGGAAACAAGCATCCTAGGACCGGTTTCGGGATTTCACCCCTCTTCAGCCAGGATAGCTTGATTCCAGTGGCATTGAGAGCAGGGGACCAACGTCTGAGGATATCCTTCCCACTCGGTGTGACAAATGCAACAACAACAGTTGATGGACAGAAAGCAGAACAATGTCATACATTCACCCCAGTACAGAGATCTGGGCCTAAATCCATCCTTTTTATGCTCACCGTGCCATTCCAGTTTGAAACCAGCCATATGCAAATCAGTCTTTACCCTGTGCCTCATGGGAACAGTCCAGCCCGAACTGCCAAACCAGGTCCTCCCTGGACTGGAAGCAAGCATCCTAGGACCGGTTTTGGGGTTTCACCCCTCTTCTGCCAGGATAGCTTGATTCCAGTGGCATGTAGAGCACCGGACCCATGTCTGGGCATACCCTTCCCACTTGGGGTGACAAATGGAAAAACAACAGTTGATGGACAGAATGCAGAACAATGTCATACATTCACCCCAGTACAGAGATCTGGGCCTAAATCCATTGCTTTTTGCTCACCATGCCTTTCCAGTTTGAACTCAGCCATATGCAAATCAGTCCTGACCCTGTGCCTCATGGGAACAGTCTAGCCCGAAGTGCCATGCCCGGTCCTCCCTGGACTGGAAACAAGCTTCCGAGGACTAGTTTCGGAGTTTCACCCCTCTTCAGGCAGGATAGCTTGATTCCAGTGGCATGGAGAGCATGGGATCCACGTCTGGGCATACACTTCCCACTCGGGTGACAAATGCAAAAACATAAGTTGATGAACAGAATGCGGAACAATGTCATGCATTCACCCCAGTACAGAGATCTGGGCCTAAATCCATCTTTTTTTGCTCACCATGCCATTCCAGTTTGAACCCAGCCATATGCAAATCAGTCTTGACCCTGTGCCTTATGGGAACAGTCCAGCCCGAACTGCCAAGCCAGGTCCTCCCTTGACTGGAAACAAGCATCCTAGGACAGGTTTCGGGATTTCACCCCTCTTCTGCCAGGATAACTTGATTCCAGTGGCATTGAGAGCAGGGGACCCACGTCTGAGGATATCCTTCCCACTCGGTGTGACAAATGCAACAACAACAGTTGATGGACAGAATGCAGAACAATGTCATACATTCACCCCAGTACAGAGATCTGGGCCTAAATACATCCTTTTTATGCTCACCGTGCCATTCCAGTTTGAAACCAGCCATATGCAAATCAGTGTTGACCCTGTGCCTCATGGGAACAGTCCAGCCTGAACTGCCAAACCAGGTCCTCCCTGGACTGGAAACAAGCATCCTAGTACCGGTTTTGGGGTTTCACCCCTCTTCTGCCAGGATAGCTTGATTCCAGTGGCTTGTAGAGCACCGGACCCATGTTTGGGCATACCCTTCCCGCTTGGGGTGACAAATGGAAAAACAACAGTTGATGGACAGAATGCAGAACAATGTCATACATTCACCCCAGTACAGAGATCTGGGCCAAAATCGATTGCTTTTTGCTCACCATGCCATTCCAGTTTGAACCCAGCCATATGCAAATCAGTCCTGAGCCTGTGCTTCATGGGATCAGTCCAGCCCGAACTGCCATGCCCGGTCCTCCCTAGACTGGAAACAAGCTTCCAAGGACCGGTTTCGGAGTTTCTCCCCTCTTCAGGCAGGATAGCTTGATTCCAGTGGCATGGTGAGCATGGGACCCACGTCTGGGCATACCCTTCCCACTCGGGCTGACAAATGCAAAAACAACAGTTGATGGGCACAATGCAGAACAATGCCATACATTCACCCCTGTACTGAGATCTGGGCCTAAATCAATCATTTTTTTGCTCACCATGCCATTCCAGTTTGAACCCAGCCACATACATATCGGTCTTAACCCTGTGCTTCATGGGAACAGTACAGCCCGAACTGCCAAGCCAGGTCCTCCGTGGACTGGAAGCAAGCATCCTAGGACCGGTTTCGGGGTTTCACCCCACTTGAGCCAGGATAGCTTGATTCCAGTGGCATGGTGAGCATGGGACCCACGTCTGGGAATACCCTTCCCGCTCGGGGTGACAAATGCAAAAACAAAAGTTGATGGACAGAATGCAGAACAATGCCATACATTCACCCCAGTACAGTGATCTGGGCCTAAATCCATAGTTTTTTTGCTCACTATGCCACTCCAGTTTGAACCCAGCCATATGCAAATTAGTCTTGCCCCTTTTTCCTCATGGGAATAGTCCAGCCCGAACTGCCAAGCCAGGTCCTCCCTGGACAGTAAACAAGCATCCTAGGACCGGTTTTGGGGTTTCACCCCTCTTCAGCCAGGATAGCTTGATTCCAGTGGAATGGAGAGCACGGGACCCATGTCTGGGCATAACCTTCCCACTCGGGGTGACAAATGCAAAAACAAAAGTTGATGTACAGAATGCAGAACAATGTCATATATTCACCCAAGTACAGATATCTGGGTCTAAACCCATCGTTTTTTTGCTCACCATGCCATTTCATTTTGAACCCAACCATATGCAAATCAGTCTTGACCCTGTGCCTCATGGGAACTCTCCAGCCCGAACTGCCAAGCCAGGTCCTCCCTGGACTGGAAACAAGCATCATAGGACCGGTTTCGGGGTTTCACCCCTCTTCAGCCAGGATAGCTTGATTCCAGTGGCATGGAGAGCAAGGGATCCACGTTTGGGCATAACCTTTCCACTAGGGGTGACAAATGCAAAAACAAAAGTTGAGGGACAGAATGCAGAACAATGTCATACATTCACCCCAGTACAGAGATCTGGGCTTAAATCCATCCTTTTTATGCTCACCGTGCCATTCCAGTTTGAAACCAGCCATATGCAAATCAGTCTTGACCCTGTGCCTCATGGAAACAGTCCAGCCCGAACTGCCAAACCAGGTCCTCCCTGGACTGGAAACAAGCATCCTAGGACTGGTTTTGGGGTGTCACCCCTCTTCTGCCAGGATAGCTTGATTCTAGTGGCATGGAGAGCATGGGACCCACGTCTGGGCATACCCTTCCCACTCGGGCTGACAAATGCAAAAACAACAGTTGATGGGCACAATGCAGAACAATGCCATACATTCACCCCTGTACTGAGATCTGGGCCTAAATCAATCATTTTTTTGCTCACCATGCCATTCCAGTTTGAACCCAGCCACATACATATCGGTCTTAACCCTGTGCTTCATGGGAACAGTACAGCCCGAACTGCCAAGCCAGGTCCTCCGTGGACTGGAAGCAAGCATCCTAGGACCGGTTTCGGGGTTTCACCCCACTTGAGCCAGGATAGCTTGATTCCAGTGGCATGGTGAGCATGGGACCCACGTCTGGGAATACCCTTCCCGCTCGGGGTGACAAATGCAAAAACAAAAGTTGATGGACAGAATGCAGAACAATGCCATACATTCACCCCAGTACAGTGATCTGGGCCTAAATCCATAGTTTTTTTGCTCACTATGCCACTCCAGTTTGAACCCAGCCATATGCAAATTAGTCTTGCCCCTTTTTCCTCATGGGAATAGTCCAGCCCGAACTGCCAAGCCAGGTCCTCCCTGGACAGTAAACAAGCATCCTAGGACCGGTTTTGGGGTTTCACCCCTCTTCAGCCAGGATAGCTTGATTCCAGTGGAATGGAGAGCACGGGACCCATGTCTGGGCATAACCTTCCCACTCGGGGTGACAAATGCAAAAACAAAAGTTGATGTACAGAATGCAGAACAATGTCATATATTCACCCAAGTACAGATATCTGGGTCTAAACCCATCGTTTTTTTGCTCACCATGCCATTTCATTTTGAACCCAACCATATGCAAATCAGTCTTGACCCTGTGCCTCATGGGAACTCTCCAGCCCGAACTGCCAAGCCAGGTCCTCCCTGGACTGGAAACAAGCATCATAGGACCGGTTTCGGGGTTTCACCCCTCTTCAGCCAGGATAGCTTGATTCCAGTGGCATGGAGAGCAAGGGATCCACGTTTGGGCATAACCTTTCCACTAGGGGTGACAAATGCAAAAACAAAAGTTGAGGGACAGAATGCAGAACAATGTCATACATTCACCCCAGTACAGAGATCTGGGCTTAAATCCATCCTTTTTATGCTCACCGTGCCATTCCAGTTTGAAACCAGCCATATGCAAATCAGTCTTGACCCTGTGCCTCATGGAAACAGTCCAGCCCGAACTGCCAAACCAGGTCCTCCCTGGACTGGAAACAAGCATCCTAGGACTGGTTTTGGGGTGTCACCCCTCTTCTGCCAGGATAGCTTGATTCTAGTGGCATGGAGAGCATGGGACCCACATCTGGGCATACCCTTCCCACTCGGGGTGACAAATGGAAAAACAACAGTTGATGGACAGAATGCAGAACAATGTCATACATTCACCCCAGTACAGAGAACTGGGCCTAAATCCATTGCTTTTTGCTCACCATGCCTTTCCAGTTTGAACTCAGCCATATGCAAATCAGTCCTGACCCTGTGCCTCATGGGAACAGTCCAACCCGAACTGCCAAGCCAGGTCCTTCCTGGACTGGAAGCATGCACCCTAGGACCGGTTTCGGGGTTTCACCACGCTTCAGTCAGGATAGTTTGATTCCAGTGGCACGGAGAGCACGGACCCACGTCTGGGCATTCCTTTCCCACTCGGGGTGACAAATGCAAAAACAACAGTTGAGGACAGAAAGAAGAACAATGTCTTACATTCACCCCAGTACAGAGATCTGGGCCTAAATCCATCCTTTTTATGCTCACCGTGCCATTCCAGTTTGAAACCAGCCATATGCAAATCAGTCTTTACCCTGTGACTCATGGGGACAGTCCAGCCCGAACTGCCAAACCAGGTCCTCCCTGGACTGGAAGCAAGCATCCTAGGACCGGTTTTGGGGTTTCATCCCTCTTCTGCCAGGATAGCTTGATTCCAGTGGCATGTAGAGCACCGGACCCATGTCTGGGCATACCCTTCCCACTTGGGGTGACGAATGGATAAACAACAGTTGATGGACAGAATGCAGAACAATGTCATACATTCACCCCAGTACAGAGAACTGGGCCTAAATCCATTGCTTTTTGCTCACCATGCCTTTCCAGTTTGAACTCAGCCATATGCAAATCAGTCCTGACCCTGTGCCTCATGGGAACAGTCTAGCACGAACTGCCAAGCCAGGTCCTCCCTGGACTGGAAACAAATATCCTAGGACCGGTTTCGGGGTTTCACCCCTCTTCAGCCAGGATAGCATTATTCCCGTTGCATGGAGAGCACGGGACCCACGTCTGGGCATACCCTTCCCACTCGGGGTGACAAATGCAAAAACAAAAGATGATGGACAGAATGCAGAACAATGTCATAAATTCACCCCAGTACAGAGATCGGGGCCTACATCAATCGTTTTTGTACTCACAATGCCTTTCCAGTTTGAACTTAGCCATATGCAAATCAGTCTTGACCCTGTGCCTCATGGGAACTGTCCAGCCCGAACTGCCAAGCCAGGTCCTCCCTGGACTGGAAACAAGCATCATAGGACCGGTTTCGGGGTTTCACCCCTCTTCAGCCAGGATAGCTTGATTCCAGTGGCATGGAGAGCAAGGGATCCACGTCTGGGTATAACCTTTCCACTAGGGGTGACAAATGCAAAAACAAAAGTTGAGGGACAGAATGCAGAACAATGTCATACATTCACCCCAGTACAGAGATCTGGGCTTAAATCCATCCTTTTTATGCTCACCGTGCCATTCCAGTTTGAAACCAGCCATATGCAAATCAGTCTTGACCCTGTGCCTCATGGAAACAGTCCAGCCTGAACTGCCAAACCAGGTCCTCCCTGGACTGGAAACAAGCATCCTAGGACCGGTTTTGGGGTGTCACCCCTCTTCTGCCAGGATAGCTTGATTCTAGTGGCATGGAGAGCATGGGACCCACATCTGGGCATACCCTTCCCACTCGGGGTGACAAATGGAAAAACAACAGTTGATGGACAGAATGCAGAACAATGTCATACATTCACCCCAGTACAGAGATCTGTGCCTAAATACATTGCTTTTTGCTCACCATGCCTTTTCAGTTTGAACCCAGCCATATGCAAATCAGTCCTGACCCTGTGCCTCATGGGAACTTTCCAGCCCGAACTGCCAAGCCCGGTCCTCCCTGGTCTGGAAACAAGCTTCCAAGGACAGGTTTCGGGGTTTCACCCCTCTTCAGACAGGATAGCTTGAATCCAGTGGCATGGAGAGCGCGGGACCCATGTCTGGGCATACCCTTCCCACTCGGGGTGACAAATGCAAAAACAAAAGTTGATGGACAGAATGCAGAACAATGTCATACATTCACCCCAGAACAGAGATCTGGGCCTAAATCCATCGTTTTTTTGCTCACGATGCCACTCCAGTTTGAACCCAGCCATATGCAAATCAGTCTTGACCCTGTGCCTCATGGGAACAGTCCAGCCCGAATTGCCAAGCCAGGTCCTCCCTGGACTGTAATCAAGCATCCTAGGACCGGTTTTGGGTTTTCACCCCTCTTCAGCCAGGATAGCTTTATTCCAGTGGCATGGAGAGCACGGGACCCACGTCTGGGCATACCCTTCCCACTCGGGGTGCCAAATGCAACAACAACAGTTGATGGACAGAATGCAGAACAATGTCATACATTCACCCCAGTACAGAGATCTGGGCCTAAATCCATTGCTTTATGCTCACCATGCCTTTTCAGTTTGAACCCAGCCATATGCAAATCAGTCCTGACCCTGTGCCTGATGGGAACAGTCCAGCCTGAACTGCCAAGCCCGGTCCTCCCTGGACTGGAAACAAGCATCCTAGGACCGGTTTTGGGGTTTCATCCCTCTTTAGCCAGGATAGCTTGATTCCAGTGGCATGGAGAGTACTGGACCCACGTCTGGGCATACACCTCCCACTCGGGGTGACAAATGCAAATACAAAAGTTGATGAACAGAATGCAGAACAATTTCATATTTTCACCCAAGTCCAGAGATCTGGGCGTAAATCCATTGTTTTTTTTGCTCACCATGCCATTCTAGTTTGAACCCAGCCATATGCAAATCAGTCTTGACCCTGTGCCTCATGGGAACTGTCCAGCCCGAACTGCCAAGCCAGGTCCTCCCTGGACTGGAAACAAGCATCCTAGGAACGGTTTTGGGGTTTCTCCCCTCTTCAGCCAGGATAGCTTGATTCCAGTGGAATGGAGAGCACGGGACCCACGTCTGGGCATAACCTTCCCACTCGGGGTGACAAATGCAAAAACAAAAATTGATGGACAGAATGCAGAACAATGTCATACATTCACCCCAGTACAGAGACCTGGACCTAAATCCATCCTTTTTGATGCTCACTGTGCCATTCCAGTTTGAACCCAGCCATATGCAAATCAGTCTTGACCCTGTGCCTCATGGGAACAGTCGAGCCCGAACTGCCAAGCCAGGTCCTCCCTGGACTGGAAACAAACATCCTAGGAACGGTTTCGGGATTTCACCCCTCTTGAGCCAGGATAGCTTGATTCCAGTGGCATGGAGAGCAGGGGACCCACGTCTGAGGATACCCTTCCCACTCGGAGTGACAAATGCAAAAACAGCAGTTGATGTACAGAATGCAGAACAATGTCATACATTCACCCCAGGACAGAGATCTGGGCCTAAATCCATCCTTTTTGATGCTCACTGTGCCATTCCAGTTTGAAACCAGCCATATGCAAATCAGTCTTGACCCTGTGCCTCATGGGAACAGTCCAGCCTGAACTGCCAAACCAGGTCCTCCCTGGACTGGAAACAAGCATCCTAGGTCCGGTTATGGGGTTTCACCCCTCCTCTGCCAGGATAGCTTGATTCCAGTGGCATGGAGAGCACGGGACCCATGTCTGGGCATACCCTTCCCACTCAGGGTGACAAATGCAAAAACAAAAGTTAATGGACAGAAAGCAGAACAATCTCATACATTCACCCCAGTACGGAGATCTGGGCCTAAATCCACCGTTTTTTTGCTTACCATGCCATTCCAGTTTGAACTTAGCCATATTCAAATCAGTCTTGACCCTGTGCCTCATGGGAAAAGTCCAGCGCGAACTGTAAAGCCAGGTCCTCCCTGGACTTGAAACAAGCATCCTAGGACCGGTTACGGGGTTTCACCCCGCTTCAGCCAGGATCGCTTGATTCCACTGGCATGGAGAGCACGGGACCCACGTGTGGGCATACCCTTCCCACTCGGGGTTTCAAATACAAAAACAAAAGTTGATGGACAGAATGTAGAACAATGTCATACATTCACCCCAGTACATAAATCTGGGCCCACATCAATCGTTTTTGTGCTCACCATGCCTTTCCAGTTTGAACCCAGCCATATGCAAATCAGTCCTGACCCTGTGCCTCATGGGAACAGTCCAGCCCGAACTGCCAAGCCACGTTCTCCCTGGACTGGAAACAAGCATCCTAGGACCGATTTTGGGGTTTTACCCCTCTTCAGCCAGGATAGCTTGATTCCAGTTTAATGGAGAGTACTGGACCCACGTGTGGGCATACCCTTCCCACTCGGGGTTTCAAATACAAAAACAAAAGTTGATGGACAGAATGTAGAACAATGTCATACATTCACCCCAGTACAGAGATCTGTGCCTAAATCCATTGTTTTTTTGCTCACCATGCCACTCCAGTTTGAACCCAGCCAAATGCATGTCAGTATTGACCCGATGCCTCATGGGAACTGTCCAGCCCGAACTGCCAAGCCAGGTCCTCCCTGGACTGTAAACAAGCATCCTAGGACCGGTTTTGGGGTTTTACCCCTCTTCAGCCAGGATAGCTTCATTCCAGTGGAATGGAGAGTACTGGACCCACGTCTGGGCATAACCTTCCCACTCGGGGTAAAAAATGGAAAAACAATAGTTGATGTAAAGAATGCAGAACAATGTCATATATTCACCCAAGTCCAGAGATCTGGGCGTAAATCCTTCTTTTTTTTTGCTCACCATGCCATTCCAGTTTGAACCTAGCCATATGCATATCAGTCTTGACCCTGTGCCTCATGGGAACTGTCCAGCCCGAACTGCCAAGCCAGGTCCTCACTGGACTGAAAACAAGCATCCTAGGACCGGTTTCGGGGTTTCATCCCTCTTTAGCCAGGATATCTTGATTCCAGTGGCATGGAGAGCACGGGACCAACGTCTGGGCATACCCTTCCCACTCGGGGTGAGAAATGCAAAAACAAAAGTTGATGGACAGAATGCAGAACAATGTCATACATTCATCCAGTACAGAGATCTGTGCCTAAATCAATCGTTTTTTTGCTCACCATGCCACTCCAGTTTGAACCCAGCCATATGCATGTCAGTATTGACCCTATGCCTCATGGGAACTGTCCAGCCCGAACTGCCAAGCCAGGTCCTCCCTGGACTGTAAACAAGCATCCTAGGACCGGTTTTGGGGTTTTACCCCTCTTCAGCCAGGATAGCTTCATTCCAGTGGAATGGAGAGTACTGGACCCACGTCTGGGCATAACCTTCCCACTCGGGGTGAAAAATGCAAAAACAATAGTTGATGTACAGAATGCAGAACAATGTCAAATATTCACACAAGTCCAGAGATCTGGGCGTAAATCCTTCTTTTTTTTGCTCACCATGCCATTCCAGTTTGAACCCAGCCATATGCATATCAGTCTTGACCCTGTGCCTCATGGAAACAGTCCAGCCAGAACTGCCAAACCAGGTCCTCCCTGGACTGGAAACAAGCATCCTAGGACCGGTTTTGGGGTGTCACCCCTCTTCTGCCAGGATAGCTTGATTCTAGTGGCATGGAGAGCATGGGACCCACATCTGGGCATACCCTTCCCACTCGGGGTGACAAATGGAAAAACAACAGTTGATGGACAGAATGCAGAACAATGTCATACATTCACCCCAGTACAGAGATCTGTGCCTAAATACATTGCTTTTTGCTCACCATGCCTTTTCAGTTTGAACCCAGCCATATGCAAATCAGTCCTGACCCTGTGCCTCATGGGAACTTTCCAGCCCGAACTGCGAAGCCCGGTCCTCCCTGGTCTGGAAACAAGCTTCCAAGGACAGGTTTCAGGGTTTCACCCCTCTTCAGACAGGATAGCTTGAATCCAGTGGCATGGAGAGCGCGGGACCCATGTCTGGGCATACCCTTCCCACTCGGGGTGACAAATGCAAAAACAAAAGTTGATGGACAGAATGCAGAACAATGTCATACATTCACCCCAGAACAGAGATCTGGGCCTAAATCCATCGTTTTTTTGCTCACGATGCCACTCCAGTTTGAACCCAGCCATATGCAAATCAGTCTTGACCCTGTGCCTCATGGGAACAGTCCAGCCCGAATTGCCAAGCCAGGTCCTCCCTGGACTGTAATCAAGCATCCTAGGACCGGTTTTGGGTTTTCACCCCTCTTCAGCCAGGATAGCTTTATTCCAGTGGCATGGAGAGCACGGGACCCACGTCTGGGCATACCCTTCCCACTCGGGGTGACAAATGCAAAAACAAAAGTTGATGGAGAGAATGCAGAACAATGTCATACATTCACCCCAGTACAGAGATCTGGGCCTAAATCCATTGCTTTATGCTCACCATGCCTTTTCAGTTTGAACCCAGCCATATGCAAATCAGTCCTGACCCTGTGCCTGATGGGAACAGTCCAGCCTGAACTGCCAAGCCCGGTCCTCCCTGGACTGGAAACAAGCATCCTAGGACCGGTTTTGGGGTTTCATCCCTCTTTAGCCAGGATAGCTTGATTCCAGTGGCATGGAGAGTACTGGACCCACGTCTGGGCATACACCTCCCACTCGGGGTGACAAATGCAAATACAAAAGTTGATGAACAGAATGCAGAACAATTTCATATTTTCACCCAAGTCCAGAGATCTGGGCGTAAATCCATTGTTTTTTTTGCTCACCATGCCATTCTAGTTTGAACCCAGCCATATGCAAATCAGTCTTGACCCTGTGCCTCATGGGAACTGTCCAGCCCGAACTGCCAAGCCAGGTCCTCCCTGGACTGGAAACAAGCATCCTAGGACCGGTTTCGGTATTTCACCCCTCTTCAGCCAGGATAGCTTGATTCCAGTGGCATGGAGAGCAAGGGACCCACGTCTGGGCATACCCTTTCCACTCGTTGTGACAAATGCAAAAACAATAGTTGATGTACAGAATGCAGAACAATGTCATATATTCACCCCAGTACGGAGATTTGGGCCTAAATCTATTGTTTGTTTGCCCACCATGCCATTCCAGTTTGAACACAGTCACATGCAAATCAGTCTTGACCCTGTGCCTCATGGGAACAGTCCAGCCCGAACTGCCATGCCAGGTCCTCCCTGGACTGGAAACAAATATCCTAGGACCGGTTTCGGGGTTTCACCCCTCTTCAGCCAGGATAGCGTTATTCCAGTTGCATGGAGGGCACGGGACCCACATCTGGGCATACCCTTTCCACTCGTTGTGACAAATGCAAAAACTAAAGATGATGGACAGAATGCAGAACAATGTCATAAATTCACCCAAGGACAGAGATCTGGGCCTACATCAATCGTTTTTGTACTCACCATGCCTTTCCAGTTTGAACTTAGCCATATGCAAATCAGTCTTGACCCTGCGCCTCATGGGAACAGTCCAGCCCTAACTGCAAAGCCACGTTCTCCCTGGACTGGAAACGAGCATCCTAGAACCGGTTTCGGGGTTTCACCCCTCTACTGCCAGGATAGCTTGATTCCAGTGGCATGGAGAGCATGGGATTCACATCTGGGCATACCCTTCCCACTTGGGGTGACAAATTCAAAAACAACAGTTAATGGACAGAATGGAGAACAATGTCATACATTCACCCCAGTACAAAGATCTGGGCCTAAATCCATAACTTTTTTGCTTACCATGCCATTCCAGTTTGAACTTAGCCATATTCAAATCAGTCTTCACCATGTGCCTCATGGGAAGAGTCCAGCCTGAACAGCCAAGCCAGGTCCTCACTGGACTGAAAACAAGCATCCTAGGACCGGTTTCGGGGTTTCATCCCTCTTTAGCCAGGATAGCTTGATTCCAGTGGCATGGAGAGCACGGGACCAACGTCTGGGCATACCCTTCCCACTCGGGGTGAGAAATGCAAAAACAAAAGTTGATGGACAGAATGCAGAACAATGTCATACATTCATCCAGTACAGAGATCTGTGCCTAAATCCATCGTTTTTTTGCTCACCATGCCACTCCAGTTTGAACCGAGCCATATGCAAATCAGTCTTGACCCTGTGCCTCATGGGAACAGTCCAGCCCGAACTGCCAAGCCAGGTCCTCCATGGACGGTAAACAAGCATCCTAGGACCGGTTTTGGGGTTTCACCCCTCTTCAGCCAGGATAGCTTGATTCCAGTGGAATGGAGAGTACTGGACCCACGTCTGGGCATAACCTTCTGTAAAGATGATGCCAACATCCAGTATATTTACACAAGTTGATTTATTAAGAGCACGGCATATCCATCGTGTTGGTCTTCACACCGCATCTGATTCCTCCTGGAACCTTCACTCCCAACCTCCCACAATGGAACCTCGAATGCAATACAAAAGATGCGCCCTGCTACAATACCCCTACAGGTTTAACTTCGCTTATGTGCATTTATACAATAACAGAATACAACATATCTCCCTTATCAACAAAATGATAAAACATTTAAACAAATAGATAAATAAACAAAAAATACAACAATACATTTTCATATTCAGAGATAAGCATAATAATCCTAGATTTATTATGACCTCCAACTTAAACATAATCACCAAATTTCTTTGGAGCATTATTTATACGATTGTTACTTTTGACTCTTGATGATATGGTATCCCTGAGATGCAACGAAGGTGAAGGATTTAGATCATGACTGTCATCTCTATTTCCAGGATTTTGACCCGAACCCTGGATAGGGCATTTGGCTAGTCTTCTAACATTCCACACCTTCCCATCTTGGGTAACCACACTGTTGGAAAATATTTTTTTTATTTGAATGGCCTTACCAAACTTGCCAAGCTCCTTATTAACAAATCCAGGTCTTAACACTCTAACCCAATCTCCAATCCTAAAATTGTGCGTTTTTACTTTCCATTTGTTATCATACCATTTTTTTGTCATAAGTTGTTTAACTCCCACTCTCTGCGCAGTGACATGCACACATTCATTATTCTTTGCCAAAACTTTACATTTATCCTTGAACCACCACGGACATAGACTGGATGCAGGATCCCTCCCTTTTAATAATTTAAACGGACTAATGCCAGTAGTAGTATGTGGAGTTATTCTATACATTCACAACCGTTCTCTTAAAGCACCCAACCAATCACTTCCATGTTTTAAAGAATCCGAAACAAAAGTTTTGAGCACTCTATTGAACCTTTCCACTTGTCCGTTTTCGTGTGGCTCATATAAGGAAGTAAACGTATGCCTAATCCCACAATTGTTAATAAAAGTATTAATTTCATGTGATGTGAGTTGTACACCATTATCAGTCACCAAGTTTGCAGGACACCCTTCACGTGCAAAAACTTCTTGAAAAAACCCAATTACAGCGCTGGTGGTGGCTTTTGGCACAAACTTGACCTCAGGCCATTTTGAATGATTGTCAACAATGACCAAAGCAAATCTGGAATTCTCAGGTAAATTACAAAAGGGTCCAGATATATCAAATGCAATTTTCTGCCAAGGTTCTTTTGGCCAAGGTACAATCTTCATGGGCGGAACATTTACCTTCAACATTCTCTCACTGGATATACACTCATTACACTCCCTGACCACACGATCAATGACACAATCCATACCTGGCCACCAAAAGTAACTTCTAATCAACCTTTTCATTGCGGAAATACCTGGATGAGTTTTATGGGCTATTTTAAGAAATGTTTCCTGAACCCCTCTGGGTGGCACACATTTCCCACCTTTGAGAACTAAACTCCCTTCAATTTCTAATTGATCTGTGACGTTGTAAAATGGAATCAAATCTGGCCTTACTTGACCTTTGTTAGACCACCCCTCTAGAATACCTCTTCTTAGATCATCCCATCCTCGTCTCCATTGTAAAGATGATGCCAACATCCAGTATATTTACACAAGTTGATTTATTAACAACACGGCATATCCATCGTGTTGGTCTTCACACCGCATCTGATTCCTCCTGGAACCTTTACTCCCAACCTCCCACAATGGAACCTCGAATGCAATACAAAAGATGCGCCCTGCTACAATACCCATACAGGTTAACTTCGCTTATGTGCATTTATACAATAACAGAATACAACACCTTCCCACTCGGGGAGACAAATGCAAAAACAAAAGATGATGGACAGAATGCAGAACAATGTCATAAATTCACCCAAGGACAGAGATCTGGGCCTACATCAATCGTTTTTGTACTCACCATGCCTTTCCAGTTTGAACTTAGCCATATGCAAATCAGTCTTGACCCTGCACCTCATGGGAACAGTCCAGCCCGAACTGCCAAGCCAGGTCCTCCCTGGACTGGAAGCAAGAATCCTAGGACCATTTTTGGGGTTTCTCCCCTCTTCAGCAGGTTGCTAGCTTGATTACAGTGGCATGGAGAGCATTGGACCAACGTCTGGGCATACCCTTCCCACTCGGGGTGAGAAATGCAAAAACAAAAGTTGATGGACAGAATGCAGAACAATGTCATACATTCATCCAGTACAGAGATCTGTGCCTAAATCCATTGTTTTTTTGCTCACCATGGCACTCCAGTTTGAACCCAGCCATATGCAAATCAGTCTTGACCCTGTGCCTCATGGGAACAGTCCAGCCCGAACTGCCAAGCCAGGTCCTCCATGGACGGTAAACAAGCATCCTAGGACCGGTTTTGGGGTTTCACCCCTCTTCAGCCAGGATAGCTTGATTCCAGTGGAATGGAGAGTACTGGACCCACGTCTGGGCATAACCTTCTGTAAAGATGATGCCAACATCCAGTATATTTACACAAGTTGATTTATTAACAGCACGGCATATCCATCGTGTTGGTCTTCACACCCCATCTCATTCCTCCTGGAACCTTCACTCCCAACCTCCCACAATGGAACCTCAAATGCAATACAAAAGATGCGCCCTGCTACAATACCCCTACAGGTTAACTTCGCTTATGTGCATTTATACAATAACAGAATACAACATATCTCCCTTATCAACAAAATGATAAAACATTTAAACAAATAGATAAATAAACAAAAAATACAACAATACATTTTCATATTCAGAGATAAGCATAATAATCCTAGATTTATTATAACCTCCAACTTAAACATAATCACCAAATTTCTTTGAAGCATTTTTTTATACGATTGTTACTTTTGACTCTTGATGATATGGTATCCCTGAGATGCAACGAAGGTGAAGGATTTAGATCATGACTGTCATCTCTATTTCCAGGATTTTGACCCGAACCCTGGATAGGGCATTTGGCTAGTCTTCTAACATTCCAGACCTTCCCATCTTGGGTAACTACACTGTTGGAAAAGATTTTTTTTATTTGAATGTCCTTACCAAACTTGCCAAGCTCCTTATTAACAAATCCAGGTCTTAACACTCTAACCCAATCTCCAATCCTAAAATTGCGCGTTTTTACTTTCCATTTGTTATCATACCATTTTTTTGTCATAAGTTGTTTAACTCCCACTCTCTGCGCAGTGACATGCACACATTCATTATTCTTTGCCAAAACTTTACATTTATCCTTGAACCACCACGGACATAGACTAGATGCAGGATCCCTCCCTTTTAATAATTTAAACGGACTAATGCCAGTAGTAGTATGTGGAGTTATTCTATACATCCACAACCGTTCTCTTAAAGCACCCAACCAATCACTTCCATGTTTTGAAGAATCCGAAACAAAAGTTTTGAGCACTCTATTGAACCTTTCCACTTGTCCGTTTTCGTGCGGCTCATATAAGGAAGTAAACGTATGCCTAATCCCACAATTGTTAATAAAAGTATTCATTTCATGTGATGTGAGCTGTACACCATTATCAGTCACCAAGTTTGCAGGACACCCTTCACGTGCAAAAACTTCTTGAAAAAACCCAATTACAGCGCTGGTGGTGGCTTTTGGCACAAACTTGACCTCAGGCCCTTTTGAATGATTGTCAACAATGACCAAAGCAAATCTGGAATTCTCAGGTAAATTACAAAAGGGTCCAGATATATCAAATGCATTTTTCTGCCAAGGTTTTTTTGGCCAAGGTACAATCTTCATGGGCGGAACATTTACCTTCAACATGCTCTCACTGGATATACACTCATTACACTCCCTGACCACGATCAATGACACAATCCATACCTGGCCACCAAAAGTAACTTCTAATCAACCTTTTCATGGCGGAAATACCTGGATGAGTTTTATGGGCTATTTTAAGAATCATTTCCTGAACCCCTCTGGGTGGCACACATTTCCCACCTTTGAGAACTAAACTCCCTTCAATTTCTAATTGATCCGAGACGTTGTAAAATGGAATCAAATCTGGCCTTACTTGACCTTTGTTAGACCACCCCTCTAGAATACCTCTTCTTTGATCATCCCATCCTCGTCGCCATTGCACCCTGCTACAATACCCATACAGGTTAACTTTGCTTATGTGCATTTATACAATAACAGAATACAACACCTTCCCACTCAGGGTGACAAATGCAAAAACAAAAGATGATGGACAGAATGCAGAACAATGTCATAAATTCACCCAAGGACAGAGATCTGGGCCTACATCAATCGTTTTTGTACTCACCATGCCTTTCCAGTTTGAACTTAGCCATATGCAAATCAGTCTTGACCCTGTGCCTCATGGGAACAGTCCAGCCCGAACTGCCAAGCCAGGTCCTCCCTGGACTGGAAGCAAGAATCCTAGGACCATTTTTGGGGTTTCTCCCCTCTTCAGCAGGTGGCTAGCTTGATTACAGTGGCATGGAGAGCATTGGACCCACGTCTGGGCATACACCTCCCACTCAGGGTGACAAATGCAAAAACAAAAGTTGATGAACAGAATGCAGAACAATGTCATGCATTCACCCCAGTACAGAGATCTGGGCCTAAATCCATCTTTTTTTGCTCACCATCCCATTCCAGTTTGAACCCAGCCATATGCAAATCAGTCTTCACCCTGTGCCTCATGGGAACAGTCCAGCCTGAATTGCCTAGCCAGGTCCTCCCTGGACTGGAAACAAGCATCCTACTACCGGTTTTGGGGTTTCACTCCTCTTCAGCCAGGATAGCTTGATTCTAGTGCCATGGAGACCAAGGGACCCACGTCTGGGCATACCCTTTCCACTCGGGGTGACAAATGCAAAAACAAAAGTTGATGGACAGAATGCAGAACAATGTCATACATTCACCCAAGTACAGAGATCTGCGCCTAAATCCATTCTTTTTTTTGCCCACTATGCCACTCCAGTTTGAAACCAGCCATATGCAAATCAGTCTTGACCCTGTGCCTCATGCGAACAGTCCAGCCCGGACTACCAAGCCAGGTCCTCCTTGGACTGGAAGCAAGCATCCTAGGACCGGTTTCGGGTTTAACCCCTCTTCAGCCAGGATAGCTTGATTCCAGTGGCATGGAGAGCACGGGACCCACGTCTGGGCATACCCTTCCCACTCGAGATGACAAATGCAAAAACAAAAGTTAATGGACAGAATGCAGAACAATGTCATACATTCACCCCAGTACAGAGATCTGGGCCTAAATCCATCCTTTTTATGCTCACCGTGCCATTCCAGTTTGAACTTAGCCATATGCAAATCAGTCTTGACCCTGTGCCTCATTGGTACAGTCCAGCCCGAACTGCCAAGCCAGGTCCTCCCTGGACTGGAAACAAGCATCCTAGAACCGTTTTTGGGGTTTCACCCCTCTTCAGTCAGGATCGCTTGATTCCAGTGGCATGGAGATCACATGACCCACATCTGGGCATACCCTTCCCACTCGGGGTGACAAAAGCAAAAACAACAGTTGATGGACAGAATGGAGAACAAAATGTCATGCATTCACCCCAGTACAGAGATCTGGGCCTAAATCCATTGTTTTTTTGCTTTACCATGCCATTCCAGTTTGATACCAGACATATGCAAATCAGTCTTGACCCTGCGCCTCATGGGAACAGTCCAGCCCGAACTGCCAAGCCAGGTCATCCTTGGACTGGAAACAAACATCCTAGGACCAGTTTCGGGATTTCACCCCGCTTCAGCCAGGATAGCTTAATTCCAGTGGCATGGAGAGCAGGGGACCCACATCTGAAGATATCCTTCCCACTCGCTGTGACAAATGCAACAACAACAGTTGATGAACAGAACGCAGAACAATGTTGAACATTCACCCCAGTACAAAGATCTGGGCCTAAATCCATCCTTTTTATTCTCACCGTGCAATTCAAGTTTGAAACCAGCCATATGCAAATCAGTCTTGACCCTGTGCCTCATGGGAACAGTCCAGCCTGAACTGCCAAAAAAGGTCCTCCCTAGACTGGAAACAAGCATCCTAGGACCGGTTTTGGGGTTTCACCCCTCTTCTGCCAGGATAGCTTGATTTCAGTGGCATGGAGAGCTCGGGACCCACGTCTGGGCATAACCTCCCCACTCGGGGTCACAAATGCAAAAAACAACAGTTGATGGACAGAATGCAGAACAATGTCATACATTCACCCCAGTACAGAGATCTGGGCCTAAATCCATAGTTTTTTTGCTCACCATGCCATTCCAGTTTGAACCCAGTCACATGCAAATCGGTCTTAACCCTGTGCCTCATGGGAACAGTCCAGCCCGAACTGCCAAGCCAGGTCCTCCCTGGACTGGAAGCAAGCATCCTAGGACCAGTTTCGGGGTTTCACCCCTCTTCAGCCAGGATAGCTTGATTCCAGTGGTATGGAGAGCACGGGACCCACGTCTGGGCATACCCTTCCCACTCGGGGTGACAAATGCAAAAACAAAAGTTGATTGACAGAATGCAGAACAATGTCATACATTCACCCCAGTACAGAGATCTGGGCCTAAATCCATCGTTGTTTTGATCACTATGCCACTCCAATTTGAACCCAGCCATATGCAAATCAGTCTTGACCCTTTGCCTCATGGGAATAGTCCAGCCCAAACTGCCAAGCCAGGTCCTCCTTGGACTGTAAACAAGAATCCTAGGGCCGGTTTTGGGATTTCACCCCTCTTCAGTCAGGATAGCTTGATTCCAGTGGAATGGAGAGCACGGGACCCACGACTGGGCATAACCTTCCCACTCGGGGTGACAAATGCAAAAAACAAAAGTTGATGTACAGAATGCAGAACAATGTCATACATTCACCCAAGTACAGAGATCTGGGCCTAAATCCATCGTTTTTTTGATCACCATGCCATTCCAGTTTGAACCCAGCCACATGCAAATCAGTCTGGACCCTGTGCCTCATGGGAACTGTCCAGCCTGAACTGTCACGCCAGGTCCTCCCTGGACTGGAAACAAGCATCGTAGGACCGGTTTTGGGGTTTCACCCCTCTTCAGCCAGGATAGCTTGATTCCAGTGGCATGGAGAGCAAGGGACCCACGTCTGGGCATAAACTTACCACTCGGGGTGACAAATGCAAAAACAAAAGTTGATGGACAGAATGCAGAACAATGTCATGCATTCGCCCCAGTACAGAGATCTGGACCTAAATCCATTGTTTGTTTGCCCACCATGCCATTCCAGTTTGAAACCAGCCATATGCAAATCAGTCTTGACCCTGTGCCTCATGGGAACAGTCGAGCCCAAACTGCCAAGCCAGGTCCTCCTTGGACTGGAAGCAAGCATCCTAGGACCGGTTTCGGGTTTAACCCCTCTTCAGCCAGGATAGCTTGATTCCAGTGGCATGGAGAGCACGGGACCCACGTCTGGGCATACCCTTCCCACTCGAGATGACAAATGCAAAAACAAAAGTTAATGGACAGAATGCAGAACAATGTCATACATTCACCCCAGTACAGAGATCTGGGCCTAAATCCATCCTTTTTATGCTCACCGTGCCATTCCAGTTTGAACTTAGCCATATGCAAATCAGTCTTGACCCTGTGCCTCATTGGTACAGTCCAGCCCGAACTGCCAAGCCAGGTCCTCCCTGGACTGGAAACAAGCATCCTAGAACCGTTTTTGGGGTTTCACCCCTCTTCAGTCAGGATCGCTTGATTCCAGTGGCATGGAGATCACATGACCCACATCTGGGCATACCCTTCCCACTCGGGGTGACAAAAGCAAAAACAACAGTTGATGGACAGAATGGAGAACAAAATGTCATGCATTCACCCCAGTACAGAGATCTGGGCCTAAATCCATTGTTTTTTTGCTTTACCATGCCATTCCAGTTTGATACCAGACATATGCAAATCAGTCTTGACCCTGCGCCTCATGGGAACAGTCCAGCCCGAACTGCCAAGCCAGGTCATCCTTGGACTGGAAACAAACATCCTAGGACCAGTTTCGGGATTTCACCCCGCTTCAGCCAGGATAGCTTAATTCCAGTGGCATGGAGAGCAGGGGACCCACATCTGAAGATATCCTTCCCACTCGCTGTGACAAATGCAACAACAACAGTTGATGAACAGAACGCAGAACAATGTTGAACATTCACCCCAGTACAAAGATCTGGGCCTAAATCCATCCTTTTTATTCTCACCGTGCAATTCAAGTTTGAAACCAGCCATATGCAAATCAGTCTTGACCCTGTGCCTCATGGGAACAGTCCAGCCTGAACTGCCAAAAAAGGTCCTCCCTAGACTGGAAACAAGCATCCTAGGACCGGTTTTGGGGTTTCACCCCTCTTCTGCCAGGATAGCTTGATTTCAGTGGCATGGAGAGCTCGGGACCCACGTCTGGGCATAACCTCCCCACTCGGGGTCACAAATGCAAAAAACAACAGTTGATGGACAGAATGCAGAACAATGTCATACATTCACCCCAGTACAGAGATCTGGGCCTAAATCCATAGTTTTTTTGCTCACCATGCCATTCCAGTTTGAACCCAGTCACATGCAAATCGGTCTTAACCCTGTGCCTCATGGGAACAGTCCAGCCCGAACTGCCAAGCCATGTCCTCCCTGGACTGGAAGCAAGCATCCTAGGACCAGTTTCGGGGTTTCACCCCTCTTCAGCCAGGATAGCTTGATTCCAGTGGTATGGAGAGCACGGGACCCACGTCTGGGCATACCCTTCCCACTCGGGGTGACAAATGCAAAAACAAAAGTTGATTGACAGAATGCAGAACAATGTCATACATTCACCCCAGTACAGAGATCTGGGCCTAAATCCATCGTTGTTTTGATCACTATGCCACTCCAATTTGAACCCAGCCATATGCAAATCAGTCTTGACCCTTTGCCTCATGGGAATAGTCCAGCCCAAACTGCCAAGCCAGGTCCTCCTTGGACTGTAAACAAGAATCCTAGGGCCGGTTTTGGGATTTCACCCCTCTTCAGTCAGGATAGCTTGATTCCAGTGGAATGGAGAGCACGGGACCCACAACTGGGCATAACCTTCCCACTCGGGGTGACAAATGCAAAAAACAAAAGTTGATGTACAGAATGCAGAACAATGTCATACATTCACCCAAGTACAGAGATCTGGGCCTAAATCCATCGTTTTTTTGATCACCATGCCATTCCAGTTTGAACCCAGCCACATGCAAATCAGTCTTGACCCTGTGCCTCATGGGAACTGTCCAGCCTGAACTGTCACGCCAGGTCCTCCCTGGACTGGAAACAAGCATCGTAGGACCGGTTTTGGGGTTTCACCCCTCTTCAGCCAGGATAGCTTGATTCCAGTGGCATGGAGAGCAAGGGACCCACGTCTGGGCATAAACTTACCACTCGGGGTGACAAATGCAAAAACAAAAGTTGATGGACAGAATGCAGAACAATGTCATGCATTCACCCCAGTACAGAGATCTGGACCTAAATCCATTGTTTGTTTGCCCACCATGCCATTCCAGTTTGAAACCAGCCATATGCAAATCAGTCTTGACCCTGTGCCTCATGGGAACAGTCCAGCCCGAACTGGCAAGCCAGGTCCTCCCTGGACTGTAAACAAGCATCCTAGGACCGGTTTTGGGGTTTCACCCCTCTTCAGCCAGGATAGCTTGATTCCAGTGGCATGGAGAGCACTGGACCCACGTCTGGGCATACCCTTCCCACTCGGGGTGACAAATGCAAAAACAAAAATTTATGGACAGAATGCAGAACAATGTCATACATTCACCCCAGTACAGAGATCTGGGCCTAAATCCATTGCTTTTTGCTCACCATGCCTTTCCAGTTTGAACCCAGCTATATGCAAATCAGTCCTGACCCTGTGCCTCATGGGAACAGTCCAGCTCGAACTGCCAAGCCCGGTCCTCCCTGGACTGGAAACAAGCTTCCGAGTACCGGTTTCGGGGTTTCACCCCTCTTCAGGCAGGATAGCTTGATTCCAGTGGCATGGATTGCACTGGACCCACGTCTGGGCATACCCTTCTCACTCGGGGTGACAAATAGAAAAACAAAAGTTGATGGACAGAATGTAGAACAATGTCATACATTCACCCCAGTACAGAGATCTGGGCCCACATCATACCTTTCCAGTTTGAACCCAGCCATATGCAAATAAGTCCTGACCCTGTGCCTCATGGGAACAGTCCAGCCTGAACTGCCAAGCCACGTTCTCCCTGGACTGTAAACAAGCATCCTAGAACCGGTTTCGGGGTTTCACTCCTCTTCTGCCAGGATAGCTTGATTCCAGTGGCATGGAGAGCATAGGATTCACATCTGGGCATACCCTTCCCACTTGGGGTGACGAATACAAAAATGGACAGAATGGATAACAATCTCATACATTCACCCCAGTACAAAGATCTGGGCCTAAATCCACCGTTTTTTTGCTTACCATGCCATTCCAGTTTGAATTTAGCCATATTCAAATCAGTCTTGACCCTGTGCCTCATGGGAACAGTCCAGCCCAAACTGCCATGTCAGGTCCTCCCTGGACTGGTAGGAAGCATCCTAAGACCGGTTTCGGGGTTTCACCCCGCTTCAGCCAGGATAGCTTGATTCCACTGGCATGGAGAGCACAGGACCCACGTGTGGGCATACCCTTCCCACTCGGGGTGACAAATACAAAAAGAAAAGTTGATGGACAGAATGCAGAACAATGTCATACATTCACCACAGTAAAGAGATCTGGGCCTAAATCCATCTTTTTTTGCTCACCATGCCATTCTTCCAGTTAGATCCCATCCATATGCAAATCAGTCTTGACCCTGTGCCTCATGGGAACAGTCCAGCCCGAACTGCCAAGCCAGGTCCTCCCTGGACTGGAAACAAGCATCCTAGGACCAGTTTCGGGGTTTCACCCCTCTTCAGCTAGGATAGCTTGATTCCAGTGGCATGGAGAGCACGGGACCCACGTCTGGGCATACCCTTCCTACTCGGGGTGACAAAAGCAAAAAAAACAGTTGATCGACAGAATGCAGAACAATGTCATACATTCACCACAGTAAAGAGATCTGGGCCTAAATCCATCTTTTTTTGCTCACCATGCCATTCTTCCAGTTAGATCCCATCCATATGCAAATCAGTCTTGACCCTGTGCCTCATGGGAACAGTCCAGCCCGAACTGCCAAGCCAACTCCTCCTTGGACTGTAAACAAGAATCCTAGGGCCGGTTTTGGGATTTCAACCCTCTTCAGTCAGGATAGCTTGATTCCAGTGGAATGGAGAGCACGGGACCTACGTCTGGGCGTAACCTTCCCACTCGGGGTGACAAATGCAAAAAACAAAAGTTAATGTACAGAATGCAGAACAATGTCATACATTCACCCAAGTACAGAGATCTGGGCCTAAATCCATCGTTTTATTGCTCACCATGCCATTCCAGTTTGAACCCAGCCATATGCAAATCAGTCTTGACCCTGTGCCCCATGGGAACTGTCCAGCCTGAACAACCAGGTCCTCCCTGGACTGGAAACAAGCATCGTAGGACCGGTTTCGGGGTTTCACCCCTCTTCAGCCAGGATAGCTTGATTCCAGTGGCATGGAGAGCAAGGGACCCACGTCTGGTCATAACCTTACCACTCGGGGTGACAAATTCAAAAACAAAAGTTGATGGACAGAATGCAGAACAATGTCATACATTCACCCCAGTACAGAGATCTGAACCTAAATCCATTGTTTGTTTGCCCACCATGCCATTCCAGTTTGAAACCAGCCATATGCAAATCAGTCTTGACCCTGTGCCTCATGGGAACAGTCGAGCCCAAACTGCCAAGCCAGGTCCTCTCGGACTGGAATCAAGCATCCTAGGAAAAGTTTGGGGATTTCACCCCTCTTGAGCCAGGATAGCTTAATTCCAGTGGCATGGAGAGCACTGGACCAACGTCTGGGCATACCCTTCCCACTCGGGTGGCAAATGCAAAAACAAAAGTTGATGGACAGAATGCAGAACAATGACATACATACACCCCAGTACAGAGATCTGGGCCTAAATCCATTGCTTTTTGCTCACTATGCCACTCCAGTTTGAACCCAGCCATATGCAAATCAGTCTTGACCCCGTTCCTCATGGGAACAGTCCAGCCCGAACTGGCAAGCCAGGTCCTCCCTGGACTGTAAACAAGCATCCTAGGACCGGTTTTGGGGTTTCACCCCTCTTCAGCCAGGATAGCTTGATTCAAGTGGCATGGAGAGCACTGGACCCACGTCTGGGCATACCCTTCCCACTCGGGGTGACAAATGCAAAAACAAAAGTTTATGGACAGAATGCAGAACAATGTCATACATTCACCCCAGTACAGAGATCTGGGCCTAAATCCATTGCTTTTTGCTCACCATGCCTTTCCAGTTTGAACCCAGCTATATGCAAATCAGTCCTGACCCTGTGCCTCATGGGAACAGTCCAGCCCGAACTGCCAAGCCCAGTCCTCCCTGGACTGGAAACAAGCTTCCGAGTACCGGTTTCAGGGTTTCACCCCTCACCAGGCAGGATAGCTTGATTCCAGTGGCATCGAGAGCACTGGACCCACGTCTGGGCATACCCTTCCCACTCGGGGTGACAAATTCAAAAACAAAAGTTGATGGACAGAATGCAGAACAATGTCATACATTCACCCCAGTACAGAGATCTGGGCCCACATCAATCGTTTTTGTGCTCACCATACCTTTCCAGTTTGAACCCAGCCATATGCAAATAAGTCCTGACCCTGTGCCTCATGGGAACAGTCCAGCCTGAACTGCCAAGCCACGTTCTCCCTGGACTGTAAACAAGCATCCTAGAACCGTTTTCGGGGTTTCACTCCTCTTCTGCCAGGATAGCTTGATTCCAGTGGCATGGAGAGCATAGGATTCACATCTGGGCATACCATTCCCACTTGGGGTGACAAATACAAAAATGGACAGAATGGATAACAATCTCATACATTCACCCCAGTACAAAGATCTGGGCCTAAATCCACCGTTTTTTTGCTTACCATGCCATTCCAGTTTGAACTTAGCCATATTCAAATCAGTCTTGACCCTGTGCCTCATGGGAACAGTCCAGCCCAAACTGCCATGTCAGGTCCTCCCTGGACTGGTAGGAAGCATCCTAAGACCGGTTTAGGGGTTTCACCCCGCTTCAGCCAGGATAGCTTGATTCCACTGGCATGGAGAGCACAGGACCCACGTGTGGGCATACCCTTCCCACTCGGGGTGACAAATACAAAAACAAAAGTTGATGGACGGAATGCAGAACAATGTCATACATTCACCACAGTAAAGAGATCTGGGCCTAAATCCATCTTTTTTTGCTCACCATGCCATTCTTCCTGTTAGATCCCATCCATATGCAAATCAGTCTTGACCCTGTGCCTCATGGGAACAGTCCAGCCCGAACTGCCAAGCCAGGTCCTCCCTGGACTGGAAACAAGCATCCTAGGACCAGTTTCGTGGTTTCACCCCTCTTCAGCTAGGATAGCTTGATTCCAGTGGCATGGAGAGCACGGGACCCACGTCTGGGCATACCCTTCCTACTCGGGGTGACAAAAGCAAAAACAACAGTTGATCGACAGAATGCAGAACAATGTCATACATTCACCCCAGTACAGAGATCTGGGCCTAAATCCATCGTTTTTTTGCTCACTATGCCACTCCAGTGTGAACCCAGCCATATGCAAATCAGTCTTGACCCTGTGCCTCATGGGAAGAGTCCATCCCGAACTGCCAAGCCAGGTCCTCCCTGGACTGTAAACAAGCATCCTAGGACCGGTTTTGGGCTTTCACCCCTCTTCAGCCAGGATAGCTTGATTCCAGTGGTATGGAGAGCACGGGACCCACGTCTGGGCATAACCTTCCCACTCGGGGTGACAAATGCAAAAACAAAAGTTGATGTACAGAATGCAGAACAATGTCATATATTCACCCAAGTACAGAGATCTGGGTCTAAATCCATCGTTTATTTGCTCACCATGCCATTCCAGTTTGAACCCAGCCAGATGCAAATCAATCTTGACCCTGTGCCTCATGGGAACTGTCCAGCCTGAACTGACAAGCCAGGTCCTCCTTGGACTGGAAACAACCATCCAAGGACCGGTTTTGGGGTTTCACCCCGCTTCAGCCAAGATAGCTTGATTCCAGTGGCATAGAGAGCATGGGATTCACATCTGGGCATACGCTTCACACTCAGGGTGACAAATGCAAAAACAAAA
Organism: Triturus cristatus; assembly: GCF_964204655.1. NCBI lineage: Eukaryota > Metazoa > Chordata > Amphibia > Caudata > Salamandridae > Triturus > Triturus cristatus. Next base: position 877,779,482 of record NC_140579.1, read on the forward strand.
GTTAATGGACAGAATGCAGAACAATGTCATACATTCACCCCAGTACAGAGATCTGCTTCTAAATCTATAGTTTTTTTGCTCACCATGCCATTCCAGTTTGAGCCCAGCCATATGCAAATCAGTCTTGACCCTGTGCCTCTTGGGAACAGTCCAGCCCGAACTACCAAGCCAGGTCCTCCCTGGACTGGAATCAAGCATCCTAGGACCGGTTTCGGGTTTCACCCCTCTTCAGCCAGGATAGCTTGATTCCAGTGGTATGTAGAGCACGGGACCCACGTCTGGGCATACCCTTCCCACTCGGGGTTACTAATGCAAAAACAACAGTTGATGGACAGAATGCAGAACAATGTCATACATTCACCACAATACAGCGATCTCAGCCTAAATCCATCTTTTTTTTACTCACCATGCCATTCCAGTTTGATCCCAGCCATACACAAATAAGTCTTGAGCCTGTGCCTCATGGGAACAGTCCAGCCCGAACTGCCAAGCCAGGTCCTCCCTGGACTGGAAACAAGCATCCTAGGACCAGTTTCGGGGTTTCACCCCTCTTCAGCCAGGATAGCTTGATTCCAGTGGCATGGAGAGCACTGGACCCACGTCTGGGCATACCCTTCCCACTCGGGGTTAATAATGCAAAAACAACAGTTGATGGACAGAATGCAGAACAATGTCGTACATTCACCCCAGTACAGAGATCTGCGCCTAAATCCATCGTTTTTTTACTCACTATGCCACTCCAGTTTGAACCCAGCCATATGCAAATCAGTCTTGCCCCTGTGCCTCATGGGAACAGTCCAGCCCGAACTGCCAAGCCAGGTCCTCCCTTGATTGTAAACAAGCATCCTAGGACCGGTTTTGGGGTTTCACCCCTCTTCAGCCAGGATAGCTTGATTCCAGTGGAATGGAGAGCACGAGACCCACGTCTGGGCATAACCTTCCCACTCGGGGTGACAAATGCAAAAACAAAAGTTGATGTACAGAATGCAGAACAATGTCATATATTCACCCAAGTACAGAGATCTGGGTCTAAATTCATCGTTTTTTACTCACCATGCCATTCCAGTTTGAACTCAGCCATATGCAAATCAATCTTGACCCTGTGCCTCATGGGAACTGTCCAGCCCAAACTGACAAGCCAGGTCCTCCTTGGACTGGAAACAACCATCCAAGGACCGGTTTTCGGGTTTCACCCCGCTTCAGCCAAGATAGCTTGATTCCAGTGGCATAGAAAGCATGGGATTCACATCTGGGCATACGCTTCACACTCAGGGTGACAAATGCAAAAACAAAAGTTAATGGACAGAATGCAGAACAATGTCATACATTCACCACAGTACAGAGATCTGCTCCTAAATCTATAGTTTTTTGCTCACCATGCCATTCCAGTTTGAGCCCAGCCATATGCAAATCAGTCTTGACCCTGTGCCTCTTGGGAACAGTCCAGCCCGAACTACCAAGCCAGGTCCTCCCTGGACTGGAATCAAGCATCCTAGGACCGGTTTCGGGTTTCACCCCTCTTCAGCCAGGATAGCTTGATTCCAGTGGTATGTAGAGCACGGGACCCACGTCTGGGCATACCCTTCCCACTCGGGGTTACTAATGCAAAAACAACAGTAGATGGACAGAATGCAGAACAATGTCATACATTCACCACAGTACAGCGATCTGGGCCTAAATCCATCTTTTTTTGCTTACCATGCCATTCCAGTTTGATCCCAGCCATACGCAAATCAGTCTTGAGCCTGTGCCTCATGGGAACAGTCCAGCCCGAACTGCCAAGCCAGGTCCTCCCTGGACTGGAAACAAGCATCCTAGGACCAGTTTCGGGGTTTCACCCCTCTTCAGCCAGGATAGCTTGATTCCAGTGGCATGGAGAGCACTGGACCCACGTCTGGGCATAACCTTCCCACTCGGGGTGGAAAATGCAAAAACAAAAGTTGATGTACAGAATGCAGAACAATGTCATTTATTCACCTAAGTACAGAGATCTGGGCATAAATCCATAGTTTTTTTGCTCACCATGCCATTTCAGTTTGAAACCAGCCATATGCAAATCAGTCTTGACCCTGTGCCTCATGGGAACTGTCCAGCCCGAACTGCCAAGCCAGGTCCTCCCTGGACTAGAAACAAGCATCCTAGGTCCGGTTTTGGGGTTTCACCCCTCTTCAGCCAGGATAGCTTGATTCCAGTGGCATGGAGAGCAAGGGACCCACGTCTGGGTATAACCTTCCCACTCGGGGTGACAAATGCAAAAACAAAAGTTGAGGGACAGCATGCAGAACAATGTCATATATTCACCCCAGTATAGAGATTTGGTCCTAAATCCATTGTTTGTTTTCCCAAAATGCCATTCCAGTTTGAACCCAGCCATATTCAAATCAGTCTTGACCCTGTGCCTCATGGGAACTGTCCAGCCCGAACTGCCAAGCCAGGTCCTCCTTGGACTGGAAACAAACATCCAAGGACCGGTTTTGGGGTTTCACCCCGCTTCAGCAAGGATAGCTTGATTCCAGTGGCATGGAGAGCATGGGATTCACGTCTGGGCATACGCTTCACACTCAGGGTGACAAATGCAAAAACAAACGTTAATGGACAGAATGCAGAACAATGTCATACATTCACCCCAGCACAGAGATCTGGGCCTAAATCCATAGTTTTTTTGCTTACCATGCCATTCCAGTTTGAACTTACCCATATGCAAATCAGTCTTGACCCTGTGCCTCATGGGAACAGTCCAACCCGAACTGCCAAGCCAGGTATTTCCTGGACTAGAAGCATGCATCCTAGGACCGGTTTTGGGGTTTCACCCCGCTTCAGTCAGGATAGCTTGATTCCAGTGGCACGGAGAGCACGGACCCACGTCTGGGCATATCCTTCCCATTCGGGGTGACAAATGCAAAAACAACAGTTGATGGACAGAATGCAGAACAATGTCATACATTCACCCCTATACAGAGATCTGGGCCTAAATCCATGTTTTTTTGCTCACCGTGCCATTCCAGTTTGAACCCAGCCATATGCAAATCCGTCTTGACCCTGTGCCTCTTGGGAACTGTCCAGCCCGAACTGCCAAGCCAGGTCCTTGATGGACTGTAAACAAGCATCGTAGGACCGGTTTCGGGGTTTCACCCCTCTTCAGCCATGCTAGCTTGATTCCATTGGCATGGAGAGCAAGGAACCCACGTCTGGGCATAACCTTCCCACTCGGGGTGACAAATGCAAAAACAAAAGTTGATGGACAGAATGCAGAACAATGTCATACATTCACCCCAGTACAGAGATCTGGGCCTAAATCCATCCTTTTTATGCTCACCGTGCCATTCCAGTTTGAAACCAGCAATATGCAAATCAGTCTTGACCCTGTGCCTCGTGAGAACAGTCCAGCCCGAACTGCCAAACCAGGTCCTCCCTGGACTGGAAACAAGCATCCTAGGACCGGTTTTGGGGTTTCACCCCTCTTCTGCCAGGATAGCTTGATTCCAGTGGCATGGAGAGCACGGGACCCACGTCTGGGCATACCCTTCCCACTCGGGCTGACAAATGGAAAAACAACAGTCGATGGACAGAATGCAGAACAATGTCATACATTCACCCCAGTACAGAGATCTGGGCCTAAATCCATTGCTTTTTGCTCTCCATGCCTTTCCAGTTTGAACCCAGCCATATGCAAATCAGTCCTGACCCTGTGCCTCATGGGAACAGTCCAGCCCGAACTGTCAAGCCCGGTCCTACCTGGACTGGAAACAAGCTTCCGAGGACCGGTTTCGGGGTTTCACCCCTCTTCAGGCAGGATGGCTTGATTCCAGTGGCATGGAGAGCACGGGACCCACGTCTGGGCATACCCTTCCCACTCGGGGTGACAAATGCAAAAACAACAGTTGATAGACAGAATGCAGAACAATGTCATACATTCACCCCAGTACTGAGATCTGGGCCTAAATCCATCGTTTTTTTGCTCACCATGCCATTCCAGTTTGAACCCAGCCATATGCAAATCAGTCTTCACCCTGTGCCTCATGGGAACAGTCCAGACCGAACTGCCAAGCCAGGTCCTCCCTGGACTGTAAACAAGCATCCTAGGACCGGTTTTGGGGTTTCACCCCTCTTCAGCCAGGATAGCTTGATTCCATTGGAATGGAGAGTACGGGACCCACGTCTGGGCATAACCTTCCCACTCGGTGTGGAAAATGCAAAAACAAAAGTTGATGTACAGAACGCAGAACAATGTCATATATTCACCTAAGTACAGAGATCTGGGCATAAATCCATCGTTTTTTTGCTCACCATGCCATTCCAGTTTGAACCCAGCCATATGCAAATCAGTCTTGACCCTGTGCCTCATGGGAACTGTCCAGCCCAAACTGCAAAGCCAGGTCCTCCCTGGACTGAAAACAAGCATCGTAGGACCGGTTTTGGGGTTTCACCCCTTTTCAGCCAGGATAGCTTGATTCCAGTGGCATGGAGAGCAAGGTACCCACTTGTGGGTATAACCTTCCCACTCGGGGTGACAAATGCAAAAACAAAAGTTGAGGGACAGAATGCAGAACAATGTCATATATTCACCCCAGTATAGAGATTTGGGCCTAAATCCATTGTTTGTTTTCCCAAAATGACATTCCAGTTTGAACACAGCCATATTCAAATCAGTCTTGACCCTGTGCCTCATGGGAACAGTCCAACCCGAACTGGCAAGCCAGGTCCTCCCTGGACTGGAAACAAATATCCTAGGACCGATTTCGGGGTTTCACCCCTCTTCAGCCAGGATAGCGTTATTCCAGTTGCATGGAGAGCACGGGACCCACGTCTGGGCGTACCTTTCCCACTCAGGGTGACAAATGCAAAAACAAAAGTTGTTGGACAGAATGCAGAACAATGTCATACATTCACCCCAGTACAGAGATCTGGGCCTAAATCCATCATTTTTTTGCTTACCATGCCATTCCAGTTTGAACCCAGCTATATGCAAATCAGTCTTCACCCTGTGCCTCATGGGAACAGTGCAGACCGAACTGCCAAGCCAGGTCCTCCCTGGACTGTAAACATGCATCCTAGGACCGGTTTTGGGGTTTCACCCCTCTTCAGCCAGGATAGCTGATTCCAGTGGAATGGAGAGTACGGGACCCACGTCTGGGCATAAACTTCCCACTCGGGGTGGAAAATGCAAAAACAAAAGTTGATGTACAGAATGCAGCCAGCCATCTGCAAATCAGTCTTGACCCTGTGCCTCATGGGAACTGTCCAGCCCGAACTGCCAAGCCAGGTCCTTCCTGGACTGGAAACAAGCATCGTAGGACCGGTTTTGTGGTTTCACCCCTCTTCAGCCAGGATAGCTTGATTCCAGTGGCATGGAGAGAAAGGGACCCACGTCTGGGCATAACCTTCCCACTCGGGGTGACAAATGCAAAAACAAAAGTTGATGTACAGAATGCAGAACAATGTCATATATTCACCCCAGTATAGAGATTTGGGCCTAAATCCATTGTTTGTTTTCCCAAAATGCCATTCCAGTTTGCACCCAGCCATATTCAAATCAGTCTTGACCCTGTGCCTCATGGGAACAGTTCAGCCCGAAATGCCAAGCCAGGTCCTCCCTGGACTGTAAACAAGTATCCTAGCACCTGTTTTGAGGTTTCACCCCTCTTCAGCCTGGATAGCTTGATTCCAGTGGAATGGAGAGTACGGGACCCACGTCTGGGCATAACCTTCCCACTCGGGGTGACAAATGCAAAAACAAAATTTGATGTACAGAATGCAGAACAATGTCATATATTCACCCCAGTACAGAGATCTGTCCCTAAATCCATAGGTATTTTGCTCACCATGCATTCCAGTTTGAACCCAGCTATATGCAAATCAGTCGTGACCCTGTGCCTCATGGGAACTGTCCAGCCCGAACTGCCAAGCCAGGTCCTCCCTGGACTGGAAACAAGCATCGTAGGACCGGTTTTCGGGTTTCACCCCTCTTCAGCCAGGATAGCATTACTCCAGTTGCATGGAGAGGACGTGACCCACGTCTGGGCACATCCTTCCCACTCGGTGTGACAAAAGTAAAAACAAAAGTTGATGGACAGAATGCAGAACAATGTCATAAATTCACCCCAGTACAGAGATCTAGGCCTACATCAATCGTTTTTGTGCTCACCATGCCTTTACAATTTGAACCAAGCCATATGCAAATCAGTCTTGACCCTGTGCCTCTTGGGAACAGTCCAGCTCGAACAACCAAGCCAGGTCCTTCCTAGACTGGAATCAAGCATCCTAGGACCGGTTTCGGGTTTCACCCCTTTTCAGCCAGGATAGCTTGATTCCAGTGGTATGTAGAGCACGGGACCCACGTCTGGGCATACCCTTTCCACTCGGGGTTACCAATGCAAAAACAACAGTTGATGGACAGAATGCAGAACAATGTCATACATTCACCACAGTACAGCGATCTCGGCCTAAATCCATCTGTTTTTTTACTCACCATGCCATTCCAGTTTGATCCCAGCCATACGCAAATAAGTCTTGAGCCTGTGCCTCATGGGAACAGTCCAGCCCGAACTGCCAAGCCAGGTCCTCCCTGGACTGGAAACAAGCATCCTAGGACTGGTTTTGGGGTTTCACCCCTCTTCAGCCAGGATAGCTTGATTCCAGTGGAATGGAGAGCACGAGACCCACGTCTGGGCATAACCTTCCCACTCGGGGTGACAAATGCAAAAACAAAAGTTGATGTACAGAATGCAGAACAATGTCATATATTCACCCAAGTACAGACATCTGGGTCTAAATCCATCGTTTTTTATTCACCATGCCATTCCAGTTTGAACCCAGCCATATGCAAATCAATCTTGACCCTGTGCCTCATGGGAACTGTCCAGCCCGAACAGACAAGCCAGGTCCTCCTTGGACTGGAAACAAACATCCAAGGACCGGTTTTAGGGTTTCACCCCGCTTCAGCCAGGATAGCTTGATTCCAGTGGCATAGAGAGCATGGGATTCACATCTGGGCATACGCTTCACACTCAGGGTGACAAATGCAAAAACAAAAGTTAATGGACAGAATGCAGAACAATGTCATACATTCACCCCAGTACAGAGATCTGCTCCTAAATCCATCGTTTTTTTGCTCACCATGCCTTTCCAGTTTGAGCCCAGCCATATGCAAATCAGTTTTGACCCTGTGCCTCTTGGGAACAGTCCAGCCTGAACTACCAAGCCAGGTCCTCCCTGAACTGGAATCAAGCATCCTAGGACCGGTTTCAGGTTTCACCCCTCTTCAGACAGGATAGCTTGATTCCAGTGGTATGTAGAGCACGGGACCCACGTCTGGGCATACCCTTCCCACTCGGGGTTACTAATGCAAAAACAACAGTAGATGGACAGAATGCAGAACAATGTCATACATTCACCACAGTACAGCGATCTGGGCCTAAATCCATCTTTTTTTGCTCACCATGCCATTCCAGTTTGATCCCAGCCATACGCAAATCAGTCTTGAGCCTGTGCCTCATGGGAACAGTCCAACCCGAACTGCCAAGCCAGGTCCTCCCTGGACTGGAAACAAGCATCCTAGGACCAGTTTCGGGGTTTCACCCCTCTTCAGCCAGGATAGCTTGATTCCAGTGGCATGGAGAGCACTGGACCCACGTCTGGGCATACCCTTCCCACTCGGGGCTACTAATGCAAAAACAACAGTTGATGGACAGAATGCAGAACAATGTCGTACATTCACCCCGGTACAGAGATCTGCGCCTAAATCCATCGTTTTTTTGCTCACTATGCCACTCCAGTTTGAACCCAGCCATATGCATATCAGTCTTGCCCCTGTGCCTCATGGGAACAGTCCAGCTCGAACTACCAAGCCAGGTCCTCCCTGGATTGTAAACAAGCATCCTAGGACTGGTTTTGGGGTTTCACCCCTCTTCAGCCAGGATAGCTTGATTCCATTGGAATGGAGAGTACGGGACCCACGTCTGGGCATAACCTTCCCACTCGGGGTGGAAAATGCAAAACCAAAAGTTGATGTACAGAATGCAGAGCAATGTCATTTATTCACCTAAGTACAGAGATCTGGGCATAAGTCCATCGTTTTTTTGCTCACCATGCCATTCCAGTTTGAACCCAGCCATATGCAAATCAGTCTTGACCCTGTGCCTCATGGGAACTGTCCAGCCAGAACTGCCAAGCCAGGTTCTCCCTGGACTGGAAACAAGCATCGTAGGACTGGTTTTGGGGTTTCACACCTTTTCAGCCAGGATAGCTTGATTCCAGAGGCATGGAGAGCAAGGGACCCACGTCTGGGTATAACCTTCCCACTCGGGGTGAAAAATGCAAAAACAAAAGTTGAGGGACAGAATGCAGAACAATGTCATATATTCACCCCAGTATAGAGATTTGGGCCTAAATCCATTGTTTGTTTTCCCAAAATGCCATTCCAGTTTGAACACAGCCATATTCAAATCAGTCTTGACCCTGTGCCTCATGGGAACAGTCCAACCCGAACTGCCAAGCCAGGTCCTCCCTGGACTGGAAACAAATATCCTAGGACCGATTTCGGGGTTTCACCCCTCTTCAGCCAGGATAGCGTTATTCCAGTTGCATGGAGAGCACGGGACCCACGTCTGGGCGTACCTTTCCCACTCAGGGTGACAAGTGCAAAAACAAAAGTTGTTGGACAGAATGCAGAAAAATGTCATACATTCACCCCAGTACAGAGATCTGGGCCCAAATCCATCGTTTTTTTGCTTACCACGCCATTCCAGTTTGAATCCAGCCATATGCAAATCAGTCTTGACCCTGCGCCTCATGGGAACTGTCCAGCCCGAACTGCCAAACCAGGTCCTCCCTGGACTGGAAACAAGCATCCTAGGACCGGTTTTGGGGTTTCACCCCTCTTCTGCCAGGATAGCTTGATTCCAGTGGCATGGAGAGCACGGGACCCACGTCTGGGCATACCCTTCCCACTCAGGCTGACAAATGGAAAAACAACAGTTGATGGACAGAATGCAGAAGAATGTCATACATTCACCCCAGTACAGAGATCTGGGCCTAAATCCATTGCTTTTTGCTCACCATGCCTTTCCAGTTTGAACCCAGCCATATGCAAATCAGTCCTGACTCTGTGCCTCATGGGAACAGTCCAGCCCGAACTGCCAAGCCCGGTCCTACCTGGACTGGAAACAAGCTTCCGAGGACCGGTTTCGTGGTTTCACCCCTCTTCAGGCAGGATAGCTTGATTCCAGTGGCATGGAGAGCACGGGACCCACGTCTGGGCATACCCTTCCCACTCGGGGTGACAAATGCAAAAACAACAGTTGATAGACAGAATGCAGAACAATGTCATGCATTCACCCCAGTACTAAGATCTGGGCCTAAATCCATCGTTTTTTTGCTCACCATGCCATTCCAGTTTGAACCCAGCCATATGCAAATCAGTCTTCACCCTGTGCCTCATGGGAACAGTCCAGACCGAACTGCCAAGCCAGGTCCTCCCTGGACTGTAAACAAGCATCCTAGGACCGGTTTTGGGGTTTCACCCCTCTTCAGCCAGGATAGCTTGATTCCATTGGAATGGAGAGTACGGGACCCACGTCTGGGCATAACCTTCCCACTCGGGGTTGAAAATGCAAAAACAAAAGTTGATGTACAGAATGCAGAACAATGTCATATATTCACCTAAGTACAGAGATCTGGGCATAAATCCATCGTTTTTTTGCTCACCATGCCATTCCAGTTTGAACCCAGTCATATGCAAATCAGTCTTGACCCTGTGCCTCATGGGAACTGTCCAGCCCGAACTGCCAAGCCAGGTCCTCCCTGGACTGAAAACAAGCATCGTAGGACCGGTTTTGGGGTTTCACCCCTTTTCAGCCAGGATAGCTTGATTCCAGTGGCATGGAGAGCAAGGGACCCACTTGTTGGTATAACCTTCCCACTCGGGGTGACAAATGCAAAAACAAAAGTTGAGGGACAGAATGCAGAACAATGTCATATATTCACCCCAGTATAAAGATTTGGGCCTAAATCCATTGTTTGTTTTCCCAAAATGGCATTCCAGTTTGAACACAGCCATATTCAAATCAGTCTTGACCCTGTGCCTCATGGGAACAGTCCAACCCGATCTGCCAAGCCAGGTCCTCCCTGGACTGGAAACAAATATCCTATGACCGATTTTGGGTTTTCACCCCTCTTCAGCCAGGATAGCGTTATTCCAGTTGCATGGAGAGCACGGGACCAACGTCTGGGCGTACCTTTCCCATTTAGGGTGACAAATGCAAAAACAAAAGTTGTTGGACAGAATGCAGAACAATGTCATACATTCACCCTAGTACAGAGATCTGGGCCTAAATCCATCGTTTTTTTGCTTACCATGCCATTCCAGTTTGAACCCAGCCATATGCAAATCAGTCTTCACCCTGTGCCTCATGGGAACAGTCCAGACCGAACTGCCAAGCCAGGTCCTCCCTGGACTGTAAACATGCATCCTAGGACCGGTTTTGGGGTTTCACCCCTCTTCAGCCAGGATAGCTGATTCCAGTGGAATGGAGAGTACGGGACCCACGTCTGGGCATAAACTTCCCACTCAGGGTGGAAAATGCAAAAACAAAAGTTGATGTACAGAATGCAGAACAATGTCATATATTCACCTAAGTACAGAGATCTGGGCATAAATCCATCGTTTTTTTGCTCACCATGCCATTCCAGTTTGAACCCAGCCATCTGCAAATCAGTCTTGACCCTGTGCCTCATGGGAACTGTCCAGCCCGAACTGCCAAGCCAGGTCCTTCCTGGACTGGAAACAAGCATCGTAGGACCGGTTTTGGGGTTTCACCCCTCTTCAGCCAGGATAGCTTGATTCCAGTGGCATAGAGAGAAAGGGACCCACGTCTGGGTATAACCTTCCCACTCTGGGTGACAAATGCAAAAACAAAAGTTGAGGGACAGAATGCAGAACAATGTCATATATTCACCCCAGTATAGAGATTTGGGTCTAAATCCATTGTTTGTTTTCCCAAAATGCCATTCCAGTTTGCACCCAGCCATATTCAAATCAGTCTTGACCCTGTGCCTCATGGGAACACTCCAGCCCGAAATGCCAAGCCAGGTCCTCCCTGGACTGGAATCAAATATCCTAGGACCGGTTTTGGGGTTTCACCCCTCTTCAGCCAGGGTAGCTTGATTCCAGTGGCATGGAGAGCAAGGGACCCACGTCTGGGCATAACCTTCCCACTCGGGGTGACGAATGCATAAACAACAGTTGATGGACAGAATGCAGAATAATGTCATACATTCAACCCCCGTACAGAGATCTGGGCCTAAATCCATCCTTTTTATTCTCACCGTGCCATTCCAGTTTGAAACCAGCCATATGCAAATCAGTCTTTACCCTGTGCCTCATGGGAACAGTCCATCCCAAACTGCCAAACCAGGTCCTCCCTGGACTGGAAACAAGCATCCTAGGACCGGTTTTGGGGTTTCACCCTTCTTCTGCCAGGATAGCTTGATTCCAGTGGTATGTGGAGCACGGGACCCACGTCTGGGCATACCCTTCCCACTCGGGGTTACTAATGCAAAAACAACATTTGATGGACAGAATGCAGAACAATGGCATACATTCATCACAGTACAGAGATCTGGGCCTAAATCCATTGTTGTTTTGCTCACCATGCCTTTCCAGTTTGAACCCAGCCATATGCAAATCAGTCCTGACCCTGTGCCTCATGGGAACAGTTCAGCCCGAACTGCCAAGCCAGGTCCTCCCTGGACTGTAAACAAGCATCCTAGCACCTGTTTTGAGGGTTCACCCCTCTTCAGCCAGGATAGCTTGATTCCAGTGGAATGGAGAGACAGGACCCACGTCTGGGCATAACCTTCCCACTCGGGGTGACAAATGCAAAAACAAAAGTTGATGTACAGAATGCAGAACAATGTCATATATTCACCCCAGTACAGAGATCTGTCCCTAAATCCATAGTTATTTTGCTCACCATGCATTCCAGTTTGAACCCAGCTATATGCAAATCAGTCTTGACCCTGTGCCTCATGGGAACTGTCCAGCCCAAACTGCCAAGGCAGGTCCTCCCTGGACTGGAAACAAGCATCGTAGGACCGGTTTTCGGGTTTCACCCCTCTTCAGCCAGGATAGCATTACTCCAGTTGCATGGAGAGGACGTGACCCACGTCTGGGCACATCCTTCCCACTCGGTGTGACAAACGTAAAAACAAAAGTTGATGGACAGAATGCAGAACAATGTCATAAATTCACCCCAGTACAGAGATCTAGGCCTACATCAATCGTTTTTGTGCTCACCATGCCTTTCCAATTTGAACCAAGCCATATGCAAATCAGTCTTGACCCTGTGCCTCTTGGGAACAGTCTAGCCCGAACAACCAAGCCAGGTCCTCCCTAGACTGGAATCAAGCATCCTAGGACCGGTTTCGGGTTTCACCCCTCTTCAGCCAGGACAGCTTGATTCCAGAGGTATGTAGAGCACGGGACCCATGTCTGGGCATACCCTTCCCACTCGGGGTTACTAATGCAAAAACAACATTTGATGGACAGAATGCAGAACAATGTCATACATTCACCACAGTACAGCGATCTCGGCCTAAATCCATCTGTTTTTTTTCTCACCATGCCATTCCAGTTTGATCCCAGCCATACGCAAATACGTCTTGAGCCTGTGCCTCATGGGAACAGTCCAGCCCGAACTGCCAAGCCAGGTCCTCCCTGGACTGGAAACAAGCATCCTAGGACCAGTTTCGGGGTTTCACCCCTCTTCAGCCAGGATAGCTTGATTCCAGTGGCATGGAGAGCACTGGACCCACGTCTGGGCATATCCTTCCCACTCGGGGTTAATAATGCAAAAACAACAGTTGATGGACAGAATGCAGAACAATGTCGTACATTCACCCCAGTACAGAGATCTGCGCCTAAATCCATCGTTTTTTTGCTCACTATGCCACTCCAGTTTGAACCCAGACATATGCAAATCAGTCTTGCCCCTGTGCCTCATGGGAACAGTCCAGCCCGAACTGCCAAGCCAGGTCCTCCCTGGATTGTAAACAAGCATCCTAGGACCGGTTTTGGGGTTTCACCCCTCTTCAGCCAGGATAGCTTGATTCCAGTGGAATGGAGAGCACGAGACCCACGTCTGGGCATAACCTTCCCACTCGGGGTGACAAATGCAAAAACAAAAGTTGATGTACAGAATGCAGAACAATGTCATATATTCACCCAAGTACAGAGATCTGGGTCTAAATCCATCGTTTTTTACTCACCATGCCATTCCAGTTTGAACCCAGCCATATGCAAATCAATCTTGACCCTGTGCCTCATGGGAACTCTCCAGCCCGAACTGACAAGCCAGGTCCTCCTTGGACTGGAAACAAACATCCAAGGACCGGTTTTGGGGTTTCACCCCGCTTCAGCCAGGATAGCTTGATTCCAGTGGCATAGAGAGCATGGGATTCACATCTGGGCATACGCTTCACACTCAGGGTGACAAATGCAAAAACAAAAGTTAATGGACAGAATGCAGAACAATGTCATACATTCACCACAGTACAGAGATCTGCTCCTAAATCCATCGTTTGTTTGCTCACCATGCCTTTCCAGTTTGAGCCCAGCCATATGCAAATCAGTCTTGACCCTGTGCCTCTTGGGAACAGTCCAGCCCGAACTACCAAGCCAGGTCCTCCCTGGACTGGAATCAAGCATCCTAGGACCGGTTTCGGGTTTCACCCCTCTTCAGCCAGGATAGCTTGATTCCAGTGGTATGTAGAGCACGGGACCCACGTCTGGGCATACCCTTCCCACTCGGGGTTCCTAATGCAAAAACAACAGTAGATGGACAGAATGCAGAACAATGTCATACATTCACCACAGTACAGCGATCTGGGCCTAAATACATCTTTTTTTGCTCACCATGCCATTCCAGTTTGATCCCAGCCATACGCAAATCAGTCTTGAGCCTGTGCCTCATGGGAACAGTCCAGCCCGAACTGCCAAGCCAGGTCCTCCCTGGACTGGAAACAAGCATCCTAGGACCAGTTTCGGGGTTTCACCCCTCTTCAGCCAGGATAGCTTGATTCCAGTGGCATGGAGAGCATTGGACCCACGTCTGGGCATACCCTTCCCACTCGGGGTTACTAATGCAAAAACAACAGTTGATGGACAGAATGCAGAACAATGTCGTACATTCACCCCAGTACAGAGATCTGCGCCTAAATCCATCGTTTTTTTGCTCACCATGCCATTCCAGTTTGAACCCAGCCATATGCAAATCAGTCTTGACCCTGTGCCTCATGGGAACTGTCCAGCCAGAACTGCCAAGCCAGGTTCTCCCTGGACTGGAAACAAGCATCGTAGGACTGGTTTTGGGGTTTCACACCTTTTCAGCCAGGATAGCTTGATTCCAGAGGCATGGAGAGCAAGGGACCCACGTCTGGGTATAACCTTCCCACTCGGGGTGAAAAATGCAAAAACAAAAGTTGAGGGACAGAATGCAGAACAATGTCATATATTCACCCCAGTATAGAGATTTGGGCCTAAATCCATTGTTTGTTTTCCCAAAATGCCATTCCAGTTTGAACACAGCCATATTCAAATCAGTCTTGACCCTGTGCCTCATGGGAACAGTCCAACCCGAACTGCCAAGCCAGGTCCTCCCTGGACTGGAAACAAATATCCTAGGACCGATTTCGGGGTTTCACCCCTCTTCAGCCAGGATAGCGTTATTCCAGTTGCATGGAGAGCACGGGACCCACGTCTGGGCGTACCTTTCCCACTCAGGGTGACAAGTGCAAAAACAAAAGTTGTTGGACAGAATGCAGAACAATGTCATACATTCACCCCAGTACAGAGATCTGGGCCCAAATCCATCGTTTTTTTGCTTACCACGCCATTCCAGTTTGAATCCAGCCATATGCAAATCAGTCTTGACCCTGCGCCTCATGGGAACTGTCCAGCCCGAACTGCCAAACCAGGTCCTCCCTGGACTGGAAACAAGCATCCTAGGACCGGTTTTGGGGTTTCACCCCTCTTCTGCCAGGATAGCTTGATTCCAGTGGCATGGAGAGCACGGGACCCACGTCTGGGCATACCCTTCCCACTCAGGCTGACAAATGGAAAAACAACAGTTGATGGACAGAATGCAGAAGAATGTCATACATTCACCCCAGTACAGAGATCTGGGCCTAAATCCATTGCTTTTTGCTCACCATGCCTTTCCAGTTTGAACCCAGCCATATGCAAATCAGTCCTGACTCTGTGCCTCATGGGAACAGTCCAGCCCGAACTGCCAAGCCCGGTCCTACCTGGACTGGAAACAAGCTTCCGAGGACCGGTTTCGTGGTTTCACCCCTCTTCAGGCAGGATAGCTTGATTCCAGTGGCATGGAGAGCACGGGACCCACGTCTGGGCATACCCTTCCCACTCGGGGTGACAAATGCAAAAACAACAGTTGATAGACAGAATGCAGAACAATGTCATGCATTCACCCCAGTACTAAGATCTGGGCCTAAATCCATCGTTTTTTTGCTCACCATGCCATTCCAGTTTGAACCCAGCCATATGCAAATCAGTCTTCACCCTGTGCCTCATGGGAACAGTCCAGACCGAACTGCCAAGCCAGGTCCTCCCTGGACTGTAAACAAGCATCCTAGGACCGGTTTTGGGGTTTCACCCCTCTTCAGCCAGGATAGCTTGATTCCATTGGAATGGAGAGTACGGGACCCACGTCTGGGCATAACCTTCCCACTCGGGGTTGAAAATGCAAAAACAAAAGTTGATGTACAGAATGCAGAACAATGTCATATATTCACCTAAGTACAGAGATCTGGGCATAAATCCATCGTTTTTTTGCTCACCATGCCATTCCAGTTTGAACCCAGTCATATGCAAATCAGTCTTGACCCTGTGCCTCATGGGAACTGTCCAGCCCGAACTGCCAAGCCAGGTCCTCCCTGGACTGAAAACAAGCATCGTAGGACCGGTTTTGGGGTTTCACCCCTTTTCAGCCAGGATAGCTTGATTCCAGTGGCATGGAGAGCAAGGGACCCACTTGTTGGTATAACCTTCCCACTCGGGGTGACAAATGCAAAAACAAAAGTTGAGGGACAGAATGCAGAACAATGTCATATATTCACCCCAGTATAAAGATTTGGGCCTAAATCCATTGTTTGTTTTCCCAAAATGGCATTCCAGTTTGAACACAGCCATATTCAAATCAGTCTTGACCCTGTGCCTCATGGGAACAGTCCAACCCGATCTGCCAAGCCAGGTCCTCCCTGGACTGGAAACAAATATCCTATGACCGATTTTGGGTTTTCACCCCTCTTCAGCCAGGATAGCGTTATTCCAGTTGCATGGAGAGCACGGGACCAACGTCTGGGCGTACCTTTCCCATTTAGGGTGACAAATGCAAAAACAAAAGTTGTTGGACAGAATGCAGAACAATGTCATACATTCACCCTAGTACAGAGATCTGGGCCTAAATCCATCGTTTTTTTGCTTACCATGCCATTCCAGTTTGAACCCAGCCATATGCAAATCAGTCTTCACCCTGTGCCTCATGGGAACAGTCCAGACCGAACTGCCAAGCCAGGTCCTCCCTGGACTGTAAACATGCATCCTAGGACCGGTTTTGGGGTTTCACCCCTCTTCAGCCAGGATAGCTGATTCCAGTGGAATGGAGAGTACGGGACCCACGTCTGGGCATAAACTTCCCACTCAGGGTGGAAAATGCAAAAACAAAAGTTGATGTACAGAATGCAGAACAATGTCATATATTCACCTAAGTACAGAGATCTGGGCATAAATCCATCGTTTTTTTGCTCACCATGCCATTCCAGTTTGAACCCAGCCATCTGCAAATCAGTCTTGACCCTGTGCCTCATGGGAACTGTCCAGCCCGAACTGCCAAGCCAGGTCCTTCCTGGACTGGAAACAAGCATCGTAGGACCGGTTTTGGGGTTTCACCCCTCTTCAGCCAGGATAGCTTGATTCCAGTGGCATAGAGAGAAAGGGACCCACGTCTGGGTATAACCTTCCCACTCTGGGTGACAAATGCAAAAACAAAAGTTGAGGGACAGAATGCAGAACAATGTCATATATTCACCCCAGTATAGAGATTTGGGTCTAAATCCATTGTTTGTTTTCCCAAAATGCCATTCCAGTTTGCACCCAGCCATATTCAAATCAGTCTTGACCCTGTGCCTCATGGGAACACTCCAGCCCGAAATGCCAAGCCAGGTCCTCCCTGGACTGGAATCAAATATCCTAGGACCGGTTTTGGGGTTTCACCCCTCTTCAGCCAGGGTAGCTTGATTCCAGTGGCATGGAGAGCAAGGGACCCACGTCTGGGCATAACCTTCCCACTCGGGGTGACGAATGCATAAACAACAGTTGATGGACAGAATGCAGAATAATGTCATACATTCAACCCCCGTACAGAGATCTGGGCCTAAATCCATCCTTTTTATTCTCACCGTGCCATTCCAGTTTGAAACCAGCCATATGCAAATCAGTCTTTACCCTGTGCCTCATGGGAACAGTCCATCCCAAACTGCCAAACCAGGTCCTCCCTGGACTGGAAACAAGCATCCTAGGACCGGTTTTGGGGTTTCACCCTTCTTCTGCCAGGATAGCTTGATTCCAGTGGTATGTGGAGCACGGGACCCACGTCTGGGCATACCCTTCCCACTCGGGGTTACTAATGCAAAAACAACATTTGATGGACAGAATGCAGAACAATGGCATACATTCATCACAGTACAGAGATCTGGGCCTAAATCCATTGTTGTTTTGCTCACCATGCCTTTCCAGTTTGAACCCAGCCATATGCAAATCAGTCCTGACCCTGTGCCTCATGGGAACAGTTCAGCCCGAACTGCCAAGCCAGGTCCTCCCTGGACTGTAAACAAGCATCCTAGCACCTGTTTTGAGGGTTCACCCCTCTTCAGCCAGGATAGCTTGATTCCAGTGGAATGGAGAGACAGGACCCACGTCTGGGCATAACCTTCCCACTCGGGGTGACAAATGCAAAAACAAAAGTTGATGTACAGAATGCAGAACAATGTCATATATTCACCCCAGTACAGAGATCTGTCCCTAAATCCATAGTTATTTTGCTCACCATGCATTCCAGTTTGAACCCAGCTATATGCAAATCAGTCTTGACCCTGTGCCTCATGGGAACTGTCCAGCCCAAACTGCCAAGGCAGGTCCTCCCTGGACTGGAAACAAGCATCGTAGGACCGGTTTTCGGGTTTCACCCCTCTTCAGCCAGGATAGCATTACTCCAGTTGCATGGAGAGGACGTGACCCACGTCTGGGCACATCCTTCCCACTCGGTGTGACAAACGTAAAAACAAAAGTTGATGGACAGAATGCAGAACAATGTCATAAATTCACCCCAGTACAGAGATCTAGGCCTACATCAATCGTTTTTGTGCTCACCATGCCTTTCCAATTTGAACCAAGCCATATGCAAATCAGTCTTGACCCTGTGCCTCTTGGGAACAGTCTAGCCCGAACAACCAAGCCAGGTCCTCCCTAGACTGGAATCAAGCATCCTAGGACCGGTTTCGGGTTTCACCCCTCTTCAGCCAGGACAGCTTGATTCCAGAGGTATGTAGAGCACGGGACCCATGTCTGGGCATACCCTTCCCACTCGGGGTTACTAATGCAAAAACAACATTTGATGGACAGAATGCAGAACAATGTCATACATTCACCACAGTACAGCGATCTCGGCCTAAATCCATCTGTTTTTTTTCTCACCATGCCATTCCAGTTTGATCCCAGCCATACGCAAATACGTCTTGAGCCTGTGCCTCATGGGAACAGTCCAGCCCGAACTGCCAAGCCAGGTCCTCCCTGGACTGGAAACAAGCATCCTAGGACCAGTTTCGGGGTTTCACCCCTCTTCAGCCAGGATAGCTTGATTCCAGTGGCATGGAGAGCACTGGACCCACGTCTGGGCATATCCTTCCCACTCGGGGTTAATAATGCAAAAACAACAGTTGATGGACAGAATGCAGAACAATGTCGTACATTCACCCCAGTACAGAGATCTGCGCCTAAATCCATCGTTTTTTTGCTCACTATGCCACTCCAGTTTGAACCCAGACATATGCAAATCAGTCTTGCCCCTGTGCCTCATGGGAACAGTCCAGCCCGAACTGCCAAGCCAGGTCCTCCCTGGATTGTAAACAAGCATCCTAGGACCGGTTTTGGGGTTTCACCCCTCTTCAGCCAGGATAGCTTGATTCCAGTGGAATGGAGAGCACGAGACCCACGTCTGGGCATAACCTTCCCACTCGGGGTGACAAATGCAAAAACAAAAGTTGATGTACAGAATGCAGAACAATGTCATATATTCACCCAAGTACAGAGATCTGGGTCTAAATCCATCGTTTTTTACTCACCATGCCATTCCAGTTTGAACCCAGCCATATGCAAATCAATCTTGACCCTGTGCCTCATGGGAACTCTCCAGCCCGAACTGACAAGCCAGGTCCTCCTTGGACTGGAAACAAACATCCAAGGACCGGTTTTGGGGTTTCACACCGCTTCAGCCAGGATAGCTTGATTCCAGTGGCATAGAGAGCATGGGATTCACATCTGGGCATACGCTTCACACTCAGGGTGACAAATGCAAAAACAAAAGTTAATGGACAGAATGCAGAACAATGTCATACATTCACCACAGTACAGAGATCTGCTCCTAAATCCATCGTTTGTTTGCTCACCATGCCTTTCCAGTTTGAGCCCAGCCATATGCAAATCAGTCTTGACCCTGTGCCTCTTGGGAACAGTCCAGCCCGAACTACCAAGCCAGGTCCTCCCTGGACTGGAATCAAGCATCCTAGGACCGGTTTCGGGTTTCACCCCTCTTCAGCCAGGATAGCTTGATTCCAGTGGTATGTAGAGCACGGGACCCACGTCTGGGCATACCCTTCCCTCTCGGGGTTCCTAATGCAAAAACAACAGTAGATGGACAGAATGCAGAACAATGTCATACATTCACCACAGTACAGCGATCTGGGCCTAAATACATCTTTTTTTGCTCACCATGCCATTCCAGTTTGATCCCAGCCATACGCAAATCAGTCTTGAGCCTGTGCCTCATGGGAACAGTCCAGCCCGAACTGCCAAGCCAGGTCCTCCCTGGACTGGAAACAAGCATCCTAGGACCAGTTTCGGGGTTTCACCCCTCTTCAGCCAGGATAGCTTGATTCCAGTGGCATGGAGAGCATTGGACCCACGTCTGGGCATACCCTTCCCACTCGGGGTTACTAATGCAAAAACAACAGTTGATGGACAGAATGCAGAACAATGTCGTACATTCACCCCAGTACAGAGATCTGCGCCTAAATCCATCGTTTTTTTGCTCACTATGCCACTCCAGTTTGAACCCAGCCATATGCATATCAGTCTTGTCCCTGTGCCTCATGGGAACAGTCCAGCTTGAACTGCCAAGCCAGGTCCTCCCAGGATTGTAAACAAGCATCCTAGGACCGGTTTTGGGGTTTCACCCCTCTTCAGCCAGGATAGCTGATTCCAGTGGAATGGAGAGTACGGGACCCACGTCTGGGCATAAACTTCCCACTCGGGGTGGAAAATGCAAAAACAAAAGTTGATGTACAGAATGCAGAACAATGTCATATATTCACCTAAGTACAGAGATCAGGGCATAAATCCATCGTTTTTTTGCTCACTATGCCATTCCAGTTTGAACCCAGCCATCTGCCAATCAGTCTTGACCCTGTTCCTCATGGGAACTGTCCAGCCCGAACTGCCAAGCCAGGTCCTTCCTGGACTGGAAACAAGCATCGTAGGACCGGTTTTGGGGTTTCACCCCTCTTCAGCCAGGATAGCTTGATTCCAGTGGCATGGAGAGAAAGGGACCCATGTCTGGGTATAACCTTCCCACTCGGGGTGCCAAATGCAAAAACAAAAGTTGAGGGACAGAATGCAGAACAATGTCATATATTCACCCCAGTATAGAGATTTGGGCCTAAATCCATTGTTTGTTTTCCCAAAATGCCATTCCAGTTTGCACCCAGCCATATTCAAATCAGTCTTGACCCTGTGCCTCATGGGAACACTCCAGCCCGAAATGCCAAGCCAGGTCCTCCCTAGACTGGAATCAAATATCCTAGGACCGGTTTTGGGGTTTCACCCCTCTTCAGCCAGGGTAGCTTGATTCCAGTGGAATGTAGAGCAAGGGACCCACGTCCGGGCATAACCTTCCCTCTCGGGGTGACAAATGCAAAAACAAAAGTTGATGTACAGAATGCAGAACAATGTCATATATTCACCCAAGTACAGAGATCTGGGCCTAAATACATTGTTTTTTTGCTCGCCATTCCAGTTTGAACACAGCCATATGCAAATCAGTCCTGACCCTGTACCTCATGGGAACAGTCCAGCCCGAACTGCCAAGCCAGGTCCTTCCTGGACTGGAAACAACCATCGTAGGACCGGTTTCAGGGTTTCACCCATCTTCAGCCAGGATAGCTTGATTCCAGTGGCATGGAGAGCACGAGACCCACGTCTGGGCATAACCTTCCCACTCGGGGTGACAAATGCAAAAACAACAGTTGATAGACAGAATGCAGAACAATGTCATACATTCACCCCAGTACTGAGATCTGGGCCTAAATCCATCGTTTTTTTGCTCACCATGCCATTTGAACCCAGCCATATGCAAATCAGTCTTCACCCTGTGCCTCATGGGAACGGTCCAGACCGAACTGCCAAGCCAGGTCCTCCCTGGACTGTAAACAAGCATCCTAGGACCGGTTTTGGGGTTTCACCCCTCTTCAGCCAGGATAGCTTGATTTCCTTGGAATGGAGAGTACGGGACCCACGTCTGGGCATAACCTTCCCACTCGGGGTTGAAAATGCAAAAACAAAAGTTGATGTACAGAATGCAGAACAATGTCATATATTCACCTAAGTAGAGATCTGGGCATAAATCCATCGTTTTTTTGCTCACCATGCCATTCCAGTTTGAACCCAGCCATATGCAAATCAGTCTTGACCCTGTGCCTCATGGGAACTGTCCAGCCCGAACTGCCAAGCCAGGTCCTCCCTGGACTGAAAACAAGCATTGTAGGACCGGTTTTGGGGTTTCACCCCTTTTCAGCCAGGATAGCTTGATTCCAGTGGCATGGAGAGCAAGGGACCCACTTGTGGGTATAACCTTCCCACTCGGGGTGACAAATGCAAAAACAAAAGTTGAGGGACAGAATGCAGAACAATGTCATATATTCACCCCAGTATAGAGATTTGGGCCTAAATCCATTGTTTGTTTTCCCAAAATGACATTCCAGTTTGAACACAGCCATATTAAAATCAGTCTTGACCCTGTGCCTCATGGGAACAGTCCAACCCGAACTGCCAAGCCAGGTCCTCCCTGGACTGGAAACAAATATCCTAGGACCGATTTCGGGGTTTCACCCCTATTCAGCCAGGATAGCGTTATTCCAGTTGCATGGAGAGCACGGGACCCACGTCTGGGCGTACCTTTCCCACTCAGGGTGCCAAATGCAAAAACAAAAGTTGTTGGACAGAATGCAGAACAATGTCATACATTCACCCAAGTACAGAGATCTGGGCCTAAATCCATCGTTTTTTTGCTCACCATGCCATTCCAGTTTGAACCCAGCCATATGCAAATCAGTCTTCACCCTGTGCCTCATGGGAACAGTCCAGACCGAACTGCCAAGCCAGGTCCTCCCTGGACTGTAAACATGCATCCTAGGACCGGTTTTGGGGTTTCACCCCTCTTCAGCCAGGATAGCTGATTCCAGTGGAATGGAGAGTACTGGACCCACGTCTGGGCATAAACTTCCCACTCGGGGTGGAAAATGCAAAAACAAAAGTTGATGTACAGAATGCAGAACAATGTCATATATTCACCTAAGTACAGAGATCAGGGCATAAATCCATCGTTTTTTAGCTCACCATACCATTCCAGTTTGAACCCAGCCATCTGCCAATCAGTCTTGACCCTGTTCCTCATGGGAACTGTCCAGCCCGAACTGCCAAGCCAGGTCCTTCCTGGACTGGAAACAAGCATCGTAGGACCGGTTTTGGAGTTTCACCCCTCTTCAGCCAGGATAGCTTGATTCCAGTGGCATGGAGAGAAAGGGACCCACGTCTGGGTATAACCTTCCCACTCGGGGTGACAAATGCAAAAACAAAAGTTGAGAGACAGAATGCAGAACAATGTCATATATTCACCCCAGTATAGAGATTTGGGCCTAAATCCATTGTTTGTTTTCCCAAAATGCCATTCCAGTTTGCACCCAGCCATATTCAAATCAGTCTTGACCCTGTGCCTCATGGGAGCACTCCAGCCCGAAATGCCAAGCCAGGTCCTCCCTGGACTGGAATCAAATATCCTAGGACCGGTTTTGGGGTTTCACCCCTCTTCAGCCAGGGTAGCTTGATTCCAGTGGAATGGAGAGCAAGGGACCCACGTCCGGGCATAACCTTCCCTCTCGGGGTGACAAATGCAAAAACAAAAGTTGATGTACAGAATGCAGAACAATGTCATATATTCACCCAAGTACAGAGATCTGGGCCTAAATACATTGTTTTTTTGCTCGCCATTCCAGTTTGAACCCAGCCATATGCAAATCAGTCCTGACCCTGTGCCTCATGGGAACAGTCCAGCCCGAACTGCCAAGCCAGGTCCTTCCTGGACTGGAAACAACCATCGTAGGACCGGTTTCAGGGTTTCACCCATCTTCAGCCATTATAGCTTGATTCCAGTGGCATGGAGAGCAAGGGACCCACGTCTGGGCATAACCTTCCCACTCGGGGTGACGAATGCATAAACAACAGTTTATGGACAGAATGCAGAATAATGTCATACATTCAACTCCCGTACAGAGATCTGGGGTTAAATCCATCCTTTTTATGCTCACCGTGCCATTCCAGTTTGAAACCAGCCATATGCAAATCAGTCTTTACCCTGTGCCTCATGGGAACAGTCCAGCCCGAACTGCCAAACCAGGTCCTCCCTAAACTGGAAACAAGCATCCTAGGACCGGTTTTGGGGTTTCACCCTTTTTCTGCCAGGATAGCTTGATTCAAGTGGTATGTGGAGCACGGGACCCACGTCTGGGCATACCCTTCCCACTCGGCGTTACTAATGCAAAAACAACATTTGATGGACAGAATGCAGAACAATGGCATACATTCATCACAGTACAGAGATCTGGGCCTAAATCCATTGTTGTTTTGCTCACCATGCCTTTCCAGTTTGAACCCAGCCATATGCAAATCAGTCCTGACCCTGTGCCTCATGGGAACAGTTCAGCCCGAACTGCCAAGCCAGGTCCTCCCTGGACTGTAAACAAGCATCCTAGCACCTGTTTTGAGGTTTCACCCCTCTTCAGCCAGGATAGCTTGATTCCAGTGGAATGGAGAGTACGGGACCCACGTCTGGGCATAACCTTCCCACTCAGGGTGACAAATGCAAAAACAAAAGTTGATGTACAGAATGCAGAACAATGTCATATATTCACCCCAGTACAGAGATCTGTCCCTAAATCCATAGTTATTTTGCTCACCATGCATTCCAGTTTGAACCCAGCTATATGCAAATCAGTCGTGACCCTGTGCCTCATGGGAACTGTCCAGCCCGAACTGCCAAGCCAGGTCCTCCCTGGACTGGAAACAAGCATCGTAGGACCGGTTTTCGGGTTTCACCCCTCTTCAGCCAGGATAGCATTACTCCAGTTGCATGGAGAGGACGTGACCCACGTCTGGGCACATCCTTCCCACTCGGTGTGACAAAAGTAAAAACAAAAGTTGATAGACAGAATGCAGAACAATGTCATAAATTCACCCCAGTACAGAGATCTAGGCCTACATCAATCGTTTTTGTGCTCACCATGCCTTTCCAATTTGAACCAAGCCATATGCAAATCAGTCTTTACCCTGTGCCTCATGGGAACAGTCCAGCCCGAACTGCCAAACCAGGTCCTCCCTAAACTGGAAACAAGCATCCTAGGACCGGTTTTGGGGTTTCACCCTTTTTCTGCCAGGATAGCTTGATTAAAATAGTATGTGGAGCACGGGACCCACGTCTGGGCATACCCTTCCCATTCGGCGTTACTAATGCAAAAACAACATTTGATGGACAGAATGCAGAACAATGGCATACATTCATCACAGTACAGAGATCTGGGCCTAAATCCATTGTTGTTTTGCTCACCATGCCTTTCCAGTTTGAACCCAGCCATATGCAAATCAGTCCTGACCCTGTGCCTCATGGGAACAGTTCAGCCCGAACTGCCAAGCCAGGTCCTCCCTGGACTGTAAACAAGCATCCTAGCACCTGTTTTGAGGTTTCACCCCTCTTCAGCCAGGATAGCTTGATTCCAGTGGAATGGAGAGTACGGGACCCACGTCTGGGCATAACCTTCCCACTCAGGGTGACAAATGCAAAAACAAAAGTTGATGTACAGAATGCAGAACAATGTCATATATTCACCCCAGTACAGAGATCTGTCCCTAAATCCATAGTTATTTTGCTCACCATGCGTTCCAGTTTGAACCCAGCTATATGCAAATCAGTCGTGACCCTGTGCCTCATGGGAACTGTCCAGCCCGAACTGCCAAGCCAGGTCCTCCCTGGACTGGAAACAAGCATCGTAGGACCGGTTTTCGGGTTTCACCCCTTCAGCCAGGATAGCATTACTCCAGTTGCATGGAGAGGACGTGACCCACGTCTGGGCACATCCTTCCCACTCGGTGTGACAAAAGTAAAAACAAAAGTTGATAGACAGAATGCAGAACAATGTCATAAATTCACCCCAGTACAGAGATCTAGGCCTACATCAATCGTTTTTGTGCTCACCATGCCTTTCCAATTTGAACCAAGCCATATGCAAATCAGTCTTTACCCTGTGCCTCATGGGAACAGTCCAGCCCGAACTGCCAAACCAGGTCCTCCCTAAACTGGAAACAAGCATCCTAGGACCGGTTTTGGGGTTTCACCCTTTTTCTGCCAGGATAGCTTGATTCAAGTGGTATGTGGAGCACGGGACCCACGTCTGGGCATACCCTTCCCACTCAGCGTTACTAATGCAAAAACAACATTTGATGGACAGAATGCAGAACAATGGCATACATTCATCACAGTACAGAGATCTGGGCCTAAATCCATTGTTGTTTTGCTCACCATGCCTTTCCAGTTTGAACCCAGCCATATGCAAATCAGTCCTGACCCTGTGCCTCATGGGAACAGTTCAGCCCGAACTGCCAAGCCAGGTCCTCCCTGGACTGTAAACAAGCATCCTAGCACCTGTTTTGAGGTTTCACCCCTCTTCAGCCAGGATAGCTTGATTCCAGTGGAATGGAGAGTACGGGACCCACGTCTGGGCATAACCTTCCCACTCAGGGTGACAAATGCAAAAACAAAAGTTGATGTACAGAATGCAGAACAATGTCATATATTCACCCCAGTACAGAGATCTGTCCCTAAATCCATAGTTATTTTGCTCACCATGCATTCCAGTTTGAACCCAGCTATATGCAAATCAGTCGTGACCCTGTGCCTCATGGGAACTGTCCAGCCCGAACTGCCAAGCCAGGTCCTCCCTGGACTGGAAACAAGCATCGTAGGACCGGTTTTCGGGTTTCACCCCTCTTCAGCCAGGATAGCATTACTCCAGTTGCATGGAGAGGACGTGACCCACGTCTGGGCACATCCTTCCCACTCGGTGTGACAAAACTAAAAACAAAAGTTGATAGACAGAATGCAGAACAATGTCATAAATTCACCCCAGTACAGAGATCTAGGCCTACATCAATCGTTTTTGTGCTCACCATGCCTTTCCAATTTGAACCAAGCCATATGCAAATCAGTCTTGACCCTGTGCCTCTTGGGAACAGTCCAGCCCGAACAACCAAGCCAGGTCCTCCCTAGACTGGAATCAAGCATCCTAGGACCGGTTTCAGGTTTCACCCCTCTTCAGCCAGGATAGCTTGATTCCAGTGGTATGTAGAGCACGGGACCCACGTCTGGGCATACCCTTCCCACTCGGGGTTACTAATGCAAAAACAACAGTTGATGGACAGAATGCAGAACAATGTCATACATTCACCACAATATAGCGATCTCGGCCTAAATCCATCTTTTTTTTACTCACCATGCCATTCCAGTTTGATCCCAGCCATACGCAAATAAGTCTTGAGCCTGTGCCTCATGGGAACAGTCCAGCCCGAACTGCCAAGCCAGGTCCTCCCTGGACTGGAAACAAGCATCCTAGGACCAGTTTCGGGGTTTCACCCCTCTTCAGCCAGGATAGCTTGATTCCAGTGGCATGGAGAGCACTGGACCCACGTCTGGGCATACCCTTCCCACTCGGGGTTAATAATGCAAAAACAACAGTTGATGGACAGAATGCAGAAC
Source organism: Triturus cristatus (assembly GCF_964204655.1). Classification (NCBI taxonomy): domain Eukaryota; kingdom Metazoa; phylum Chordata; class Amphibia; order Caudata; family Salamandridae; genus Triturus; species Triturus cristatus. Next base: position 877,806,910 of record NC_140579.1, read on the forward strand.
AATGTCGTACATTCACCCCAGTACAGAGATCTGCGCCTAAATCCATCGTTTTTTTGCTCACTATGCCACTCCAGTTTGAACCCAGCCATATGCAAATCAGTCTTGCCCCTGTACCTCATGGGAACAGTCCAGCCCGAACTGCCAAGCCAGGTCCTCCCTTGATTGTAAACAAGCATCCTAGGACCGGTTTTGGGGTTTCACCCCTCTTCAGCCACGATAGCTTGATTCCAGTGGAATAGAGAGCACGAGACCCACGTCTGGGCATAACCTTCCCACTCGGGGTGACAAATGCAAAAACAAAAGTTGATGTACAGAATGCAGAACAATGTCATATATTCACCCAAATACAGAGATCTGGGTCTAAACTCATCGTTTTTTACTCACCATGCCATTCCAGTTTGAACCCAGCCATATGCAAATCAATCTTGACCCTGTGCCTCATGGGAACTGTCCAGCCCGAACTGACAAGCCAGGTCCTCCTTGGACTGGAAACAAACATCCAAGGACCGGTTTTGGGGTTTCACCCCGCTTCAGCCAAGATAGCTTGATTCCAGTGGCATAGAGAGCATGGGATTCACATCTGGGCATACGCTTCACACTCAGGGTGACAAATGCAAAAACAAAAGTTAATGGACAGAATGCAGAACAATGTCATAAATTCACCCCAGTACTGAGATCTGCTCCTAAATCCATAGTTTTTTGGCTCACCATGCCATTCCAGTTTGAGCCCAGCCATATGCAAATCAGTCTTGACCCTGTGCCTCTTGGGAACAGTCCAGCCTGAACTGCCAAGCCAGGTCCTCCCTGGACTGGAATCAAGCATCCTAGGACCGGTTTCGGGTTTCACCCCTCTTCAGCCAGGATAGCTTAATTCCACTGGTATGTAGTGAACGGGATCCACGTCTGGGCATACCCTTCCCACTCGGGGTTACTAATGCAAAAACAACAGTAGATGGACAGAATGCAGAACAATGTCATACATTCACCACAGTACAGCGATCTGGGCCTAAATCCATCTTTTTTAGCTTACCATGCCATTCCAGTTTGATCCCAGCCATACACAAATCAGTCTTGAGCCTGTGCCTCATGGGAACAGTCCAGCCCGAACTGCCAAGCCAGGTCCTCCCTGGACTAGAAACAAGCATCCTAGGACCAGTTTCGGGGTTTCACCCCTCTTCAGCCAGGATAGCTTGATTCCAGTGGCATGGAGAGCACTGGACCCACGTCTGGGCATACCCTTCCCACTCGGGGTTACTAATGAAAAAACAAAAGTTGATGGACAGAATGCAGAACAATGTCGTACATTCACCCCAGTACAGAGATCTGCACCTAAATCCATCGTTTTATTGTTCACTATGCCACTCCAGTTTGAACCCAGCCATATGCAAATTAGTCTTGCCCCTGTGCCTCATGGTAACAGTCCAGCCCGAACTGCCAAGCCAGGTCCTCCCTGGATTGTAAACAAGCATCCTAGGAACGGTTTTGGGGTTTCACCCCTCTTCAGCCAGGATAGCTTGATTCCAGTGGAATGGAGAGCACGAGACCTACGTCTGGGCATAACCTTCCCACTCGGGGTGACAAATGCAAAAACAAAAGTTGATGTACAGAATGCAGAACAATGTCATATATTCACCCAAGTACAGAGATCTGGGTCTAAATTCATCGTTTTTTACTCACCATGCCATTCCAGTTTGAACCCAGCCATATGCAAATCAATCTTGACCCTGTGCCTCATGGGAACTGTCCAGCCTGAACTGACAAGCCAGGTCCTCCTTGGACTGGAAACAACCATCCAAGGACCGGTTTTGGGGTTTCACCCCGCTTCAGCCAAGATAGCTTGATTCCAGTGGCATAGAGAGCATGGGATTCACATCTGGGCATACGCTTCACACTCAGGGTGACAAATGCAAAAACAAAAGTTAATGGACAGAATGCAGAACAATGTCATACATTCACCCCAGTACAGAGATCTGCTTCTAAATCTATAGTTTTTTTGCTCACCATGCCATTCCAGTTTGAGCCCAGCCATATGCAAATCAGTCTTGACCCTGTGCCTCTTGGGAACAGTCCAGCCCGAACTACCAAGCCAGGTCCTCCCTGGACTGGAATCAAGCATCCTAGGACCGGTTTCGGGTTTCACCCCTCTTCAGCCAGGATAGCTTGATTCCAGTGGTATGTAGAGCACGGGACCCACGTCTGGGCATACCCTTCCCACTCGGGGTTACTAATGCAAAAACAACAGTTGATGGACAGAATGCAGAACAATGTCATACATTCACCACAATACAGCGATCTCAGCCTAAATCCATCTTTTTTTTACTCACCATGCCATTCCAGTTTGATCCCAGCCATACACAAATAAGTCTTGAGCCTGTGCCTCATGGGAACAGTCCAGCCCGAACTGCCAAGCCAGGTCCTCCCTGGACTGGAAACAAGCATCCTAGGACCAGTTTCGGGGTTTCACCCCTCTTCAGCCAGGATAGCTTGATTCCAATGGCATGGAGAGCACTGGACCCACGTCTGGGCATACCCTTCCCACTCGGGGTTAATAATGCAAAAACAACAGTTGATGGACAGAATGCAGAACAATGTCGTACATTCACCCCAGTACAGAGATCTGCGCCTAAATCCATCATTTTTTTACTCACTATGCCACTCCAGTTTGAACCCAGCCATATGCAAATCAGTCTTGCCCCTGTGCCTCATGGGAACAGTCCAGCCCGAACTGCCAAGCCAGGTCCTCCCTTGATTGTAAACAAGCATCCTAGGACCGGTTTTGGGGTTTCACCCCTCTTCAGCCAGGATAGCTTGATTCCAGTGGAATGGAGAGCACGAGACCCACGTCTGGGCATAACCTTCCCACTCGGGGTGACAAATGCAAAAACAAAAGTTGATGTACAGAATGCAGAACAATGTCATATATTCACCCAAGTACAGAGATCTGGGTCTAAATTCATTGTTTTTTACTCACCATGCCATTCCAGTTTGAACTCAGCCATATGCAAATCAATCTTGACCCTGTGCCTCATGGGAACTGTCCAGCCCAAACTGACAAGCCAGGTCCTCCTTGGACTGGAAACAACCATCCAAGGACCGGTTTTGGGGTTTCACCCCGCTTCAGCCAAGATAGCTTGATTCCAGTGGCATAGAAAGCATGGGATTCACATCTGGGCATACGCTTCACACTCAGGGTGACAAATGCAAAAACAAAAGTTAATGGACAGAATGCAGAACAATGTCATACATTCACCACAGTACAGAGATCTGCTCCTAAATCTATAGTTTTTTTGCTCACCATGCCATTCCAGTTTGAGCCCAGCCATATGCAAATCAGTCTTGACCCTGTGCCTCTTGGGAACAGTCCAGCCCGAACTACCAAGCCAGGTCCTCCCTGGACTGGAATCAAGCATCCTAGGACCGGTTTCGGGTTTCACCCCTCTTCAGCCAGGATAGCTTGATTCCAGTGGTATGTAGAGCACGGGACCCACGTCTGGGCATACCCTTCCCACTCGGGGTTACTAATGCAAAAACAACAGTAGATGGACAGAATGCAGAACAATGTCATACATTCACCACAGTACAGCGATCTGGGCCTAAATCCATCTTTTTTTGCTTACCATGCCATTCCAGTTTGATCCCAGCCATACGCAAATCAGTCTTGAGCCTGTGCCTCATGGGAACAGTCCAGCCCGAACTGCCAAGCCAGGTCCTCCCTGGACTGGAAACAAGCATCCTAGGACCAGTTTCGGGGTTTCACCCCTCTTCAGCCAGGATAGCTTGATTCCAGTGGCATGGAGAGCACTGGACCCACGTCTGGGCATAACCTTCCCACTCGGGGTGGAAAATGCAAAAACAAAAGTTGATGTACAGAATGCAGAACAATGTCATTTATTCACCTAAGTACAGAGATCTGGGCATAAATCCATAGTTTTTTTGCTCACCATGCCATTTCAGTTTGAAACCAGCCATATGCAAATCAGTCTTGACTCTGTGCCTCATGGGAACTGTCCAGCCCGAACTGCCAAGCCAGGTCCTCCCTGGACTAGAAACACGCATCTTAGGACCGGTTTTGGGGTTTCACACCTTTTCAGCCAGGATAGCCTGATTCCAGTTGCATGGAGAGCAAGGGACCCACGTCTGGGTATAACCTTCCCACTCGGGGTGACAAATGCAAAAACAAAAGTTGAGGGACAGAATGCAGAACAATGTCATATATTCACCCCAGTATAGAGATTTGGGCCTAAATCCATTGTTTGTTTTCCCAAAATGCCATTCCAGTTTGAACAAAGCCATATTCAAATCAGTCTTGACCCTGTGCCTCATGGGAACAGTCCAACCCGAACTGCCAAGCCAGGTCCTCCCTGGACAGGAAACAAATATCCTAGGACCGATTTCGGGGTTTCACCCCTCTTCAGCCAGGATAGGGTTATTCCAGTTGCATGGAGAGCACGGGACCCACGTCTGGGCGTACCTTAACCACTCAGGGTGACAAATGCAAAAACAAATGTTGTTGGACATAATGCAGAACAATGTCATACATTCACCCCAGTACAGAGATCTGGGCCCAAATTCATCGTTTTTTTTGCTTACCATGCCATTCCAGTTTGAACCCAGCCATATGCAAATCAGTCTTGACCCTGTGCCTCATGGGAACTGTCCAGCCCGAACTGCCAAGCCAGGTCCTCCCTGGACTGGAAACAAGAATCGTAGGACCGGTTTTGGGGTTTCACCCCTCTTCAGCCAGGATAGCTTGATTCCAGTGGCATGGAGAGAAAGGGACCCACGTCTGGGTATAACCTTCCCACTCGGGGTGACAAATGCAAAAACAAAGGTTGAGGGACAGAATGCAGAACAATGTCATATATTCACCCCAGTATAGAGATTTGGGCCTAAATCCATTGTTTGTTTTCCCAAAATGCCATTCCAATTTGAACACAGCCATATTGAAATCAGTCTTGACCCTGTGCCTCATGGGAACAGTCCAACCCGAACTGCCAAGCCACGTCCTCCCTGGACTGGAAATAAATATCCTAGGACCGGTTTCGGGATTTCACCCCTCTTCAGCCAGGATAGCGTTATTCCAGTTGCATGGAGAGATCGGGACCCACGTCTGGGCGTACCTTTCCCACTCGGGGTGACAAATGCAAAAACAAAAGTTGTTGGACAGAATGCAAAACAATGTCATACATTCACCCCGGTACAGAGATCTGGGCCTAAATCCATAGTTTTTTTGCTTACCATGCCATTCCAGTTTGAACTTACCCATATGCAAATCAGTCTTGACCCTGTGCCTCATGGAAACAGCCAGCCCGAACTGCCAAGCCAGGTCCTCCCTGGACTGGAAACAAGTATCCTAGGACCGTTTCGGGGTTTCACCCCTCTTCAGCCAGGAAAGCTTGATTCCAGTGGCATGGAGAGCACAGGAACCACGTCTGGGCATACCCTTCCCACTTGGGGTGACAAATACAAAAACAACAGTTGATGGACAGAATGGAGAACAATGTCATACATTCACCCTAGTACAGAGATCTGGGCCTAATTCCATCGTTTTTTTGCTCACCATACCATTCCAGTTTGATCCCAGCTACATGCAAATCAGTCTTGACCCTGCGCCTCATGGGTACAGTCCATCCCGAACTGCCAAGCCAGGTCCCCCTTGGACTGGAAACAAACATCCTAGGACCAGTTTCGGGGTTTCACCCCGCTTCAGCCAGGATAGCTTGATTCCACTGGCATGGAGAGCACGGGACCCACGTGTGGGCATTTCCTTCCCACTCTGGGTGACAAATGGAAAAACAACAGTTGATGGACAGAATGGAGAACAATGTCATACATTCACCCCAGTACAGAGATCTGGGCCTAAATCCATTGCTTTTTGCTCACCATGCCTTTCCAGTTTGAACCCAGCCATATGTAAATCAGTCCTGACCCTGTGAATCAGGGGAACAGTCCAGCCTGAACTGCCAAGCCCGGTCCTCCCTGGACTGGAAACAAGCTTCCGAGGACCGGTTTCGGGGTTTCACCCCTCTTCAGGCAGGATAGCTTGATTCCAGTGGCATGGAGAGCACGGGACACACGTCTGGGCATACCCTTCCCACTCGGGGTGTCAAATGCAAAAACAACAGTTGATGGACAGAATACAGAACAATGTCATACATTCACCCCAGTACTGAGATCTGGGCCTAAATCTATCGTTTTTTTGCTCACTATGCCACTCCAGTTTGACCCCAGCCATATGCAAATCAGTCTTGACCCGTGCCTCATATTAACAGTCCAGCCCGAACTGCCAAGCCAGGTGCTCCCAGGACTGTAAACAAGCATCCTAGGAAAGGTTTTGGGGTTTCACCCCTCTTCAGCCAGGATAGCTTGATTCCAGTGGAATGGAGAGCTCTGGACCCACGTCTGGACATAACCTTCTCTCTCGGGGTGACAAATGCAAAAACAAAAGTTGATGTACAGAATGCAGAACAATGTCATATATTCACCTAAGTACAGAGATCTGGGCCTAAATACATCGTTTTTTTGCTCGCCATTCCAGTTTGAACCCAGCCATATGCAAATCAGTCCTGACCCTGTGCCTCATGAGAACTGTCCAGCCCGAACTGTAAAGGCAGGTCCTCCCTGGACAGGAAACAAGCACCGTAGGACCGGTTTCGGGGTTTCACCCCTCTTCAGCCAGGATAGCTTGATTCCAGTGGCATGGAGAGCAAGGGACCCACGTCTGGGCATAACCTTCCCACTCGGGGTGACAAATGCAAAAACAAAAGTTGATGGACAGAATGCAGAACAATGTCATACATTCACCCCAGTACAGAGATCTGGGCCTAAATCCATCCTTTTTATGCTCACCGTGCCATTCCAGTTTGAAACCAGCAATATGCAAATCAGTCTTGACCCTGTGCCTCGTGAGAACAGTCCAGCCCGAACTGCCAAACCAGGTCCTCCCTGGACTGGAAACAAGCATCCTAGGACCGGTTTTGGGGTTTCACCCCTCTTCTGCCAGGATAGCTTGATTCCAGTGGCATGGAGAGCACGGGACCCACGTCTGGGCATACCCTTCCCACTCGGGCTGACAAATGGAAAAACAACAGTCGATGGACAGAATGCAGAACAATGTCATACATTCACCCCAGTACAGAGATCTGGGCCTAAATCCATTGCTTTTTGCTCACCATGCCTTTCCAGTTTGAACCCAGCCATATGCAAATCAGTCCTGACCCTGTGCCTCATGGGAACAGTCCAGCCCGAACTGCCAAGCCCGGTCCTACCTGGACTGGAAACAAGCTTCCGAGGACCGGTTTGGGGGTTTCACCCCTCTTCAGGCAGGATAGCTTGATTCCAGAGGCATGGAGAGCACGGGACACACGTCTGGGCATACCCTTCCCACTCGGGGTGTCAAATGCAAAAACAACAGTTGATGGACAGAATACAGAACAATGTCATACATTCACCCCAGTACTGAGATCTGGGCCTAAATCTATCGTTTTTTTGCTCACTATGCCACTCCAGTTTGACCCCAGCCATATGCAAATCAGTCTTGACCCGTGCCTCATATTAACAGTCCAGCCCGAACTGCCAAGCCAGGTGCTCCCAGGACAGTAAACAAGCATCCTAGGAAAGGTTTTGGGGTTTCACCCCTCTTCAGCCAGGATAGCTTGATTCCAGTGGAATGGAGAGCTCTGGACCCACATCTGGACATAACCTTCTCTCTCGGGGTGACAAATGCAAAAACAAAAGTTGATGTACAGAATGCAGAACAATGTCATATATTCACCTAAGTACAAAGATCTGGGCCTAAATACATCGTTTTTTTGCTCGCCATTCCAGTTTGAACCCAGCCATATGCAAATCAGTCCTGACCCTGTGCCTCATGAGACCTGTCCAGCCCAAACTGTAAAGGCAGGTCCTCCCTGGACAGGAAACAAGCACCGTAGGACCGGTTTCGGGGTTTCACCCCTCTTCAGCCAGGATAGCTTGATTCCAGTGGCATGGAGAGCAAGGGACCCACGTCTGGGCATAACCTTCCACTCGGGGTGACAAATGCAAAAACAACAGTTGATGGACAGAATGTAGAACAATGTCATACATTCAACCCCGGTACAGAGATCTGGGCCTAAATCCATCCTTTTTATGCTCACTATGCCACTCCAGTTTGAACCCAGCCATATGCAAATCAGTTTTGCCCCTGTGCCTCATGGGAACAGTCCAGCCCGAACTGCCAAGCCAGGTCCTCCCTGGATTGTAAAAAAGGATCCTAGGACCGGATTTGGGGTTTCACCCCTCTTCAGCCAGGCTAGCTTGATTCCAGTGGAATGGAGAGCACGGGACCCACGTCTGGGCATAACCTTCCCACTTGGGGTGACAAATGCAAAAACAAAAGTTGATGTACAGAATGCTGAACAATGTCATATATTCACCCATGTACAGAGATCTGGGTCTAAATCCATCGTTTTTTGCTCACCATGCCATTTCAGTTTGAACCCAGCCATATGCAAATCAGTCTTGACCCTGTGCCTCATGGGAACTGTCCAGCCCGAACTGCCAAGCCAGGTCCTCCTTGGACTGGAAACAAACATCCAAGGACCGGTTTTGGGGTTTTACCCCGCTTCAGCCAGGTTAGCTTGATTCCAGTGGCATGGAGAGCATGGGATTCACGTCTGGGCATACGCTTCACACTCAGGGTGACAAATGCAAAAACAAAAGTTAATGGACAGAATGCAGAACAATGTCATACATTCACCCCAGTACAGAGATCTGGGCCTAAATCCATCGTTTTTTTGCTTACCATGCCATTCCAGTTTGAACTTACCCATATGCAAATCACTTTTGACCCTGTGCCTCATGGGAACAGTCCAGCCGGAACTGCAAAGCCAGTTCCTCCCTGGACTTGAAACAAGCATCCTAGGGCCGTTTTCGGGGTTTCACCCCTCTTTAGCCCGGATAGCTTGATTCCAGTGGCATGGAGAGCACAGGAACCCCGTCTGGGCATACCCTTCCCACTTGGGGTGACAAATACAAAAACAACAGTTGATGGACAGAATGGAGAACAATGTCATACATTCACCCCAGTACAAAGATCTGGTCCTACATCCATCGTTTTTTTGCTTACCAATCCATTCCAGTTTGAACTTAGCCATATGCAAATCAGTCTTGACCCTGTGCCTCATGGGAACAGTCCAACCCGAACTGCCAAGCCAGGTCCTTCCTGGACTGGAAGCATGCATCCTAGGACCGGTTTCGGGATTTCACCCCGCTTCAGGCAGGATAGCTTGATTCCAGTGGCACGGAGAGCACGGGACCCACGTCTGGGCATACCCTTCCCACTTGAGGTGACAAATGCAAAAACAACCGTTGATGGACAGAATGCAGAACAATGTCATACATTCACCCCAGTACAGAGATCTGGGCCTAAATCCATCAATTTTTTGCTCACTATGACACTCCAGTTTGAACCCAGCCAGATGCAAGTCAGTCTTGACCCTGTGCCTCATGGGAACAGTCCAGCCCGAACTGCCAAGCCATGTCCTCCCTGGACTGTAAACAAGCATCCTAGGACCAGTTTTGGGGTTTTACCCCTCTTCAGCCAGGATAGCTTGATTTCAGTGGAATGGAGAGCATGGGACCCACGTCTGGGCATACCCTTCCCACTCGGGGTGAAAATACAAAAACAAAAGTTGATGTACCGAATGCAGAACAATGTCATATATTCACCCAAGTACAGAGATCTCGGTCTAAATCCATCACTTTTTTGCTCACCATGCCATTCCAGTTTGAACCCAGCCATATGCAAATCAGTCTTGACCCTGTGCCTCATGGTAACTGTCCAGCCCAAACTGGCAAGCCAGGTCCTCCATGGACTGGAAACAAGCATCGTAGGACTGGTTTCAGGGTTTCACCCCTCTTCAGCCAGGATAGCTTGATTCCAGTGGCATGGAGAGCAAGGGACCCACGTCTGAGCATAGGCTTCACACTCAGGGTGACATATGCAAAAACAAAAGTTAATGGACAGAATGCAGAACAATGTCATACATTCACCCCAGTACAGAGATCTGGGCCTAAATCCATCGTTTTTTTGCTTACCATGCCATTCCAGTTTGAACTTAGCCATATGCAAATCACTTTTGACCCTGTGCCTCATGGGAACAGTCCAGCCGGAACTGCAAAGCCAGTTCCTCCCTGGACTGGAAACAAGCATCCTAGGACCGGTTTCGGGTTTCACCCCTCTTCAGCCAGGATAGCTTGATTCCAGTGGTATGTAGAGCACGGGACCCACGTCTGGGCATACCCTTCCCACTCGGGGTTACTAATGGAAAAACAACAGTAGATGGACAGAATGCAGAACAATGTCATACATTCAGCACAATACAGCGATCTCAGCCTAAATCCATCTTCTTTTTACTCACCATGCCATTCCAGTTTGATCCCAGCCACACGCAAATAAGTCTTGAGCCTGTGCCTCATGGGAACAGTCCAGTCCGAACTGCCAAGCCAGGTCCTCCCTGGACTGGAAACAAGCATCCTAGGACCAGTTTCGGGGTTTCACCCCTCTTCAGCCAGGATAGCTTGATTCCAGTGGCATGTAGAGCACTGGACCCACGTCTGGGCATACCCTTCCCACTCGGGGTTAATAATGCAAAAACAACAGTTGATGGACAGAATGCAGAACAATGTCGTACATTCACCCCAGTACAGAGATCTGCGCCTAAATCCATCGTTTTTTTGCTCACTATGCCACTCCAGTTTGATCCCAGCCATATGCAAATCAGTCTTGCCCCTGTGCCTCATGGGAACAGTCCAGCCCGAACTGCCAACCCAGGTCCTCCCTTGATTGTAAACAAGCATCCTAGGACCGGTTTTGGGGTTTCACCCCTCTTCAGCCAGGATAGCTTGATTCCAGTGGAATGGAGAGCACGAGACCCACGTCTGGGTTATAACCTTTCCACTCGGGGTGACAAATGCAAAAACAAAAGTTGATTTACAGAATGCAGAACAATGTCATATATTCACCCAAGTACAGAGATCTGGGTCTAAATTCATCGTTTTTTACTCACCATGCCATTCCAGTTTGAACTCAGCCATATGCAAATCAATCTTGACCCTGTGCCTCATGGGAACTGTCCAGCCCAAACTGACAAGCCAGGTCCTCCTTGGACTGGAAACAACCATCCAAGGACCGGTTTTGGGGTTTCACCCCGCTTCAGCCAAGATAGCTTGATTCCAGTGGCATAGAGAGCATGGGATTCACATCTGGGCATACGCTTCACACTCAGGGTGACAAATGCAAAAACAAAAGTTAATGGACAGAATGCAGAACAATGTCATACATTCACCACAGTACAGAGATCTGCTCCTAAATCTATAGTTTTTTTGCTCACCATGCCATTCCAGTTTGAGCCCAGCCATATGCAAATCAGTCTTGACCCTGTGCCTCTTGGGAACAGTCCAGCCCGAACTACCAAGCCAGGTCCTCCCTGGACTGGAATCAAGCATCCTAGGACCGGTTTCGGGTTTCACCCCTCTTCAGCCAGGATAGCTTGATTCCAGTGGTATGTAGAGCACGGGACCCACGTCTGGGCATACCCTTCCCACTCGGGGTTACTAATGCAAAGCAACAGTAGATGGACAGAATGCAGAACAATGTCATACATTCACCACAGTACAGCGATCTGGGCCTAAATCCATCTTTTTTTGCTTACCATGCCATTCCAGTTTGATCCCAGCCATACGCAAATCAGTCTTGAGCCTGTGCCTCATGGGAACAGTCCAGCCCGAACTGCCAAGCCAGGTCCTCCCTGGACTGGAAACAAGCATCCTAGGACCAGTTTCGGGGTTTCACCCCTCTTCAGCCAGGATAGCTTGATTCCAGTGGCATGGAGAGCACTGGACCCACGTCTGGGCATAACCTTCCCACTCGGGGTGGAAAATGCAAAAACAAAAGTTGATGTACAGAATGCAGAACAATGTCATTTATTCACCTAAGTACAGAGATCTGGGCATAAATCCATAGTTTTTTTGCTCACCATGCCATTTCAGTTTGAAACCAGCCATATGCAAATCAGTCTTGACCCTGTGCCTCATGGGAACTGCCCAGCCCGAACTGCCAAGCCAGGTCCTCCCTGGACTAGAAACAAGCATCTTAGGACCGGTTTTGGGGTTTCACACCTTTTCAGCCAGGATAGCTTGATTCCAGTGGCATGGAGAGCAAGGGACCCACGTCTGGGTATAACCTTCCCACTCGGGGTGACAAATGCAAAAACAAAAGTTGAGGGACAGAATGCAGAACAATGTCATATATTCACCCCAGTATAGAGATTTGGGCCTAAATCCATTGTTTGTTTTCCCAAAATGCCATTCCAGTTTGAACAAAGCCATATTCAAATCAGTCTTGACCCTGTGCCTCATGGGAACAGTCCAACCCGAACTGCCAAGCCAGGTCCTCCCTGGACAGGAAACAAATATCCTAGGACCGATTTCGGGGTTTCACCCCTCTTCAGCCAGGATAGGGTTATTCCAGTTGCATGGAGAGCACGGGACCCACGTCTGGGCGTACCTTAACCACTCAGGGTGACAAATGCAAAAACAAATGTTGTTGGACATAATGCAGAACAATGTCATACATTCACCCCAGTACAGAGATCTGGGCCCAAATTCATCGTTTTTTTTGCTTACCATGCCATTCCAGTTTGAACCCAGCCATATGCAAATCAGTCTTGACCCTGTGCCTCATGGGAACTGTCCAGCCCGAACTGCCAAGCCAGGTCCTCCCTGAACTGGAAACAAGAATCGTAGGACCGGTTTTGGGGTTTCACCCCTCTTCAGCCAGGATAGCTTGATTCCAGTGGCATGGAGAGAAAGGGACCCACGTCTGGGTATAACCTTCCCACTCGGGGTGACAAATGCAAAAACAAAGGTTGAGGGACAGAATGCAGAACAATGTCATATATTCACCCCAGTATAGAGATTTGGGCCTAAATCCATTGTTTGTTTTCCCAAAATGCCATTCCAATTTGAACACAGCCATATTGAAATCAGTCTTGACCCTGTGCCTCATGGGAACAGTCCAACCCGAACTGCCAAGCCACGTCCTCCCTGGACTGGAAATAAATATCCTAGGACCGGTTTCGGGGTTTCACCCCTCTTCAGCCAGGATAGCGTTATTCCAGTTGCATGGAGAGATCGGGACCCACGTCTGGGCGTACCTTTCCCACTCGGGGTGACAAATGCAAAAACAAAAGTTGTTGGACAGAATGCAGAACAATGTCATACATTCACCCCAGTACAGAGATCTGGGCCTAAATCCATAGTTTATTTGCTTACCATGCCATTCCAGTTTGAACTTAGCCATATGCAAATCACTTTTGACCCTGTGCCTCATGGGAACAGTCCAGCCGGAACTGCAAAGCCAGTTCCTCCCTGGACTGGAAACAAGCATCCTAGGACCGGTTTCGGGTTTCACCCCTCTTCAGCCAGGATAGCTTGATTCCAGTGGTATGTAGAGCACGGGACCCACGTCTGGGCATACCCTTCCCACTCGGGGTTACTAATGGAAAAACAACAGTAGATGGACAGAATGCAGAACAATGTCATACATTCAGCACAATACAGCGATCTCAGCCTAAATCCATCTTCTTTTTACTCACCATGCCATTCCAGTTTGATCCCAGCCATACGCAAATAAGTCTTGAGCCTGTGCCTCATGGGAACAGTCCAGCCCGAACTGCCAAGCCAGGTCCTCCCTGGACTGGAAACAAGCATCCTAGGACCAGTTTCGGGGTTTCACCCCTCTTCAGCCAGGATAGCTTGATTCCAGTGGCATGGAGAGCACTGGACCCACGTCTGGGCATACCCTTCCCACTCGGGGTTAATAATGCAAAAACAACAGTTGATGGACAGAATGCTTAACAATGTCGTACATTCACCCCAGTACAGAGATCTGCGCCTAAATCCATCGTTTTTTTGCTCACTATGCCACTCCAGTTTGAACCCAGCCATATGCAAATCAGTCTTGCCCCTGTGCCTCATGGGAACAGTCCAGCCCGAACTGCCAACCCAGGTCCTCCCTTGATTGTAAACAAGCATCCTAGGACCGGTTTTGGGGTTTCACCCCTCTTCAGCCAGGATAGCTTTATTCCAGTGGAATGGAGAGCACGAGACCCACGTCTGGGCATAACCTTCCCACTCGGGGTGACAAATGCAAAAACAAAAGTTGATGTACAGAATGCAGAACAATGTCATATATTCACCCAAGTACAGAGATCTGGGTCTAAATTCATCGTTTTTTACTCACCATGCCATTCCAGTTTGAACTCAGCCATATGCAAATCAATCTTGACCCTGTGCCTCATGGGAACTGTCCAGCCCAAACTGACAAGCCAGGTCCTCCTTGGACTGGAAACAACCATCCAAGGACCGGTTTTGGGGTTTCACCCTGCTTCAGCCAAGATAGCTTGATTCCAGTGGCATAGAGAGCATGGGATTCACATCTGGGCATACGCTTCACACTCAGGGTGACAAATGCAAAAACAAAAGTTAATGGACAGAATGCAGAACAATGTCATACATTCACCACAGTACAGAGATCTGCTCCTAAATCTATAGTTTTTTTGCTCACCATGCCATTCCAGTTTGAGCCCAGCCATATGCAAATCAGTCTTGACCCTGTGCCTCTTGGGAACAGTCCAGCCCGAACTACCAAGCCAGGTCCTCCCTGGACTGGAATCAAGCATCCTAGGACCGGTTTCGGGTTTCACCCCTCTTCAGCCAGGATAGCTTGATTCCAGTGGTATGTAGAGCACGGGACCCACGTCTGGGCATACCCTTCCCACTCGGGGTTACTAATGCAAAGCAACAGTAGATGGACAGAATGCAGAACAATGTCATACATTCACCACAGTACAGCGATCTGGGCCTAAATCCATCTTTTTTTGCTTACCATGCCATTCCAGTTTGATCCCAGCCATACGCAAATCAGTCTTGAGCCTGTGCCTCATGGGAACAGTCCAGCCCGAACTGCCAAGCCAGGTCCTCCCTGGACTGGAAACAAGCATCCTAGGACCAGTTTCGGGGTTTCACCCCTCTTCAGCCAGGATAGCTTGATTCCAGTGGCATGGAGAGCACTGGACCCACGTCTGGGCATAACCTTCCCACTCGGGGTGGAAAATGCAAAAACAAAAGTTGATGTACAGAATGCAGAACAATGTCATTTATTCACCTAAGTACAGAGATCTGGGCATAAATCCATAGTTTTTTTGCTCACCATGCCATTTCAGTTTGAAACCAGCCATATGCAAATCAGTCTTGACCCTGTGCCTCATGGGAACTGTCCAGCCCGAACTGCCAAGCCAGGTCCTCCCTGGACTAGAAACAAGCATCTTAGGACCGGTTTTGGGGTTTCACACCTTTTCAGCCAGGATAGCTTGATTCCAGTGGCATGGAGAGCAAGGGACCCACGTCTGGGTATAACCTTCCCACTCGGGGTGACAAATGCAAAAACAAAAGTTGAGGGACAGAATGCAGAACAATGTCATATATTCACCCCAGTATAGAGATTTGGGCCTAAATCCATTGTTTGTTTTCCCAAAATGCCATTCCAGTTTGAACAAAGCCATATTCAAATCAGTCTTGACCCTGTGCCTCATGGGAACAGTCCAACCCGAACTGCCAAGCCAGGTCCTCCCTGGACAGGAAACAAATATCCTAGGACCGATTTCGGGGTTTCACCCCTCTTCAGCCAGGATAGGGTTATTCCAGTTGCATGGAGAGCACGGGACCCACGTCTGGGCGTACCTTAACCACTCAGGGTGACAAATGCAAAAACAAATGTTGTTGGACATAATGCAGAACAATGTCATACATTCACCCCAGTACAGAGATCTGGGCCCAAATTCATCGTTTTTTTTGCTTACCATGCCATTCCAGTTTGAACCCAGCCATATGCAAATCAGTCTTGACCCTGTGCCTCATGGGAACTGTCCAGCCCGAACTGCCAAGCCAGGTCCTCCCTGAACTGGAAACAAGAATCGTAGGACCGGTTTTGGGGTTTCACCCCTCTTCAGCCAGGATAGCTTGATTCCAGTGGCATGGAGAGAAAGGGACCCACGTCTGGGTATAACCTTCCCACTCGGGGTGACAAATGCAAAAACAAAGGTTGAGGGACAGAATGCAGAACAATGTCATATATTCACCCCAGTATAGAGATTTGGGCCTAAATCCATTGTTTGTTTTCCCAAAATGCCATTCCAATTTGAACACAGCCATATTGAAATCAGTCTTGACCCTGTGCCTCATGGGAACAGTCCAACCCGAACTGCCAAGCCACGTCCTCCCTGGACTGGAAATAAATATCCTAGGACCGGTTTCGGGGTTTCACCCCTCTTCAGCCAGGATAGCGTTATTCCAGTTGCATGGAGAGATCAGGACCCACGTCTGGGCGTACCTTTCCCACTCGGGGTGACAAATGCAAAAACAAAAGTTGTTGGACAGAATGCAGAACAATGTCATACATTCACCCCAGTACAGAGATCTGGGCCTAAATCCATAGTTTTTTTGCTTACCATGCCATTCCAGTTTGAACTTAGCCATATGCAAATCAGTCTTGACCCTGTGCCTCATGGAAACAGCCAGCCCGAACTGCCAAGCCAGGTCCTCCCTGGACTGGAAACAAGTATCCTAGGACCGTTTCGGGGTTTCACCCCTCTTCAGCCAGGAAAGCTTGATTCCAGTGGCATGGAGAGCACAGGAACCACGTCTGGGCATACCCTTCCCACTTGGGGTGACAAATACAA
Source organism: Triturus cristatus (assembly GCF_964204655.1). Classification (NCBI taxonomy): domain Eukaryota; kingdom Metazoa; phylum Chordata; class Amphibia; order Caudata; family Salamandridae; genus Triturus; species Triturus cristatus. Next base: position 877,823,694 of record NC_140579.1, read on the forward strand.
AAACAACAGTTGATGGACAGAATGGAGAACAATGTCATACATTCACCCTAGTACAGAGATCTGGGCCTAATTCCATCGTTTTTTTGCTCACCATACCATTCCAGTTTGATCCCAGCTACATGCAAATCAGTCTTGACCCTGCGCCTCATGGGAACAGTCCATCCCGAACTGCCAAGCCAGGTCCCCCTTGGACTGGAAACAAACATCCTAGGACCAGTTTCGGGGTTTCACCCCGCTTCAGCCAGGATAGCTTGATTCCACTGGCATGGCGAGCACGGGACCCACGTGTGGGCATTTCCTTCCCACTCTGGGTGACAAATGGAAAAACAACAGTTGATGGACAGAATGGAGAACAATGTCATACATTCACCCCAGTACAGAGATCTGGGCCTAAATCCATTGCTTTTTGCTCACCATGCCTTTCCAGTTTGAACCCAGCCATATGTAAATCAGTCCTGACCCTGTGCCTCAGGGGAACAGTCCAGCCTGAACTGCCAAGCCCGGTCCTCCCTGGACTGGAAACAAGCTTCCGAGGACCGGTTTCGGGGTTTCACCCCTCTTCAGGCAGGATAGCTTGATTCCAGAGGCATGGAGAGCACGGGACACACGTCTGGGCATACCCTTCCCACTCGGGGTGTCAAATGCAAAAACAACAGTTGATGGACAGAATACAGAACAATGTCATACATTCAACCCGGTACTGAGATCTGGGCCTAAATCTATTGTTTTTTTGCTCACTATGCCACTCCAGTTTGACCCCAGCCATATGCAAATCAGTCTTGACCCGTGCCTCATATTAACAGTCCAGCCCGAACTGCCAAGCCAGGTGCTCCCAGGACTGTAAACAAGCATCCTAGGAAAGGTTTTGGGGTTTCACCCCTCTTCAGCCAGGATAGCTTGATTCCAGTGGAATGGAGAGCTCTGGACCCACGTCTGGACATAACCTTCTCTCTCGGGGTGACAAATGCAAAAACAAAAGTTGATGTACAGAATGCAGAACAATGTCATATATTCACCTAAGTACAGAGATCTGGGCCTAAATACATCGTTTTTTTGCTCGCCATTCCAGTTTGAACCCAGCCATATGCAAATCAGTCCTGACCCTGTGCCTCATGAGAACTGTCCAGCCCGAACTGTAAAGGCAGGTCCTCCCTGGACAGGAAACAAGCACCGTAGGACCGGTTTCGGGGTTTCACCCCTCTTCAGCCAGGATAGCTTGATTCCAGTGGCATGGAGAGCAAGGGACCCACGTCTGGGCATAACCTTCCACTCGGGGTGACAAATGCAAAAACAACAGTTGATGGACAGAATGTAGAACAATGTCATACATTCAACCCCGGTACAGAGATCTGGGCCTAAATCCATCCTTTTTATGCTCACTATGCCACGCCAGTTTGAACCCAGCCATATGCAAATCAGTTTTGCCCCTGTGCCTCATGGGAACAGTCCAGCCCGAACTGCCAAGCCAGGTCCTCCCTGGATTGTAAAAAAGGATCCTAGGACCGGATTTGGGGTTTCACCCCTCTTCAGCCAGGCTAGCTTGATTCCAGTGGAATGGAGAGCACGGGACCCACGTCTGGGCATAACCTTCCCACTTGGGGTGACAAATGCAAAAACAAAAGTTGATGTACAGAATGCTGAACAATGTCATATATTCACCCATGTACAGAGATCTGGGTCTAAATCCATCGTTTTTTGCTCACCATGCCATTTCAGTTTGAACCCAGCCATATGCAAATCAGTCTTGACCCTGTGCCTCATGGGAACTGTCCAGCCCGAACTGCCAAGCCAGGTCCTCCTTGGACTGGAAACAAACATCCAAGGACCGGTTTTGGGGTTTCACCCCGCTTCAGCCAGGTTAGCTTGATTCCAGTGGCATGGAGAGCATGGGATTCACGTCTGGGCATACGCTTCACACTCAGGGTGACAAATGCAAAAACAAAAGTTAATGGACAGAATGCAGAACAATGTCATACATTCACCCCAGTACAGAGATCTGGGCCTAAATCCTTCGTTATTTTGCTTACCATGCCATTCCAGTTTGAACTTACCCATATGCAAATCACTTTTGACCCTGTGCCTCATGGGAACAGTCCAGCCGGAACTGCAAAGCCAGTTCCTCCCTGGACTTGAAACAAGCATCCTAGGGCCGTTTTCGGGGTTTCACCCCTCTTTAGCCCGGATACCTTGATTCCAGTGGCATGGAGAGCACAGGAACCCCGTCTGGGCATACCCTTCCCACTTGGGGTGACAAATACAAAAACAACAGTTGATGGACAGAATGGAGAACAATGTCATACATTCACCCCAGTACAAAGATCTGGTCCTACATCCATCGTTTTTTTGCTTACCAATCCATTCCAGTTTGAACTTAGCCATATGCAAATCAGTCTTGACCCTGTGCCTCATGGGAACAGTCCAACCCGAACTGCCAAGCCAGGTCCTTCCTGGACTGGAAGCATGCATCCTAGGACCGGTTTCAGGATTTCACCCCGCTTCAGGCAGGATAGCTTGATTCCAGTGGCACGGAGAGCACGGGACCCACGTCGGGGCATACCCTTCCCACTTGAGGTGACAAATGCAAAAACAACCGTTGATGGACAGAATGCAGAACAATGTCATACATTCACCCCAGTACAGAGATCTGGGCCTAAATCCATCAATTTTTTGCTCACTATGACACTCCAGTTTGAACCCAGCCAGATGCAAGTCAGTCTTTGACCCTGTGCCTCATGGGAACAGTCCAGCCGGAACTGCCAAGCCATGTCCTCCCTGGACTGTAAACAAGCATCCTAGGACCGGTTTTGGGGTTTTACCCCTCTTCAGCCAGGATAGCTTGATTTCAGTGGAATGGAGAGCATGGGACCCACGTCTGGGCATAACCTTCCCACTCGGGGTGACAAATGCAAAAACAAAAGTTGATGTGCCGAATGCAGAACAATGTCATATATTCACCCAAGTACAGAGATCTCGGTCTAAATCCATCACTTTTTTGCTCACCATGCCATTCCAGTTTGAACCCAGCCATATGCAAATCAGTCTTGACCCTGTGCCTCATGGTAACTGTCCAGCCCAAACTGGCAAGCCAGGTCCTCCATGGACTGGAAACAAGCATCGTAGGACTGGTTTCAGGGTTTCACCCCTCTTCAGCCAGGATAGCTTGATTCCAGTGGCATGGAGAGCAAGGGACCCACGTCTGAGCATAGGCTTCACACTCAGGGTGACATATGCAAAAACAAAAGTTAATGGACAGAATGCAGAACAATGTCATACATTCACCCCAGTACAGAGATCTGGGCCTAAATCCATCGTTTTTTTGCTTACCATGCCATTCCAGTTTGAACTTAGCCATATGCAAATCACTTTTGACCCTGTGCCTCATGGGAACAGTCCAGCCGGAACTGCAAAGCCAGTTCCTCCCTGGACTGGAAACAAGCATCCTAGGGCCATTTTCGGGTTTCACCCCTCTTCAGCCAGGATAGCTTGATTCCAGTGGCATGGAGAGCACAGGAACCATGTCTGGGCATACCCTTCCCACTTGGGGTGACAAATACAAAAACAACAGTTGATGGACAGAATGCAGAACAATGTCATACATTCACCCCAGTACAGAGATCTGGGCCTAAATCCATCCTTTTTTTGCTCACTATGCCACTCCAGTTTGAACACAGGCATATGCAAATCAGTCTTGACCCTGTGCCTCATGGGAACAGTCCAGCCCGGTCTGCCAAGCCATGTCCTCCCTGGACTGTAAACAAGCATCCTAGGACCGGTTTCGGGGTTTCACCCCTCTTCAGCCAGGATAGCTTGATCCAGTGGCATGGAGAGCAAGGGACCCACGTCTGGGCATAACCTTCCCACTCGGGGTGACAAACGCAAAAACAAAAGTTGATGGACAGAATGCAGAACAATGTCATACATTCACCCCAGTACAGAGATCTGGGCCTAAATCCATCCTTTTTATGCTCACCGCGCCATTCCAGTTTGAAACCAGCCATATGCAAATCAGTCTTGACCCTGTACCTCGTGAGAACAGTCCGGCCCGTATTGCCAAACCAGGTCCTCCCTGGACTGGAAACAAGAATCCTAGCACCGGTTTCAGGGTTTCACCCCTCTTCAGGCAGGATAGCTTGATTCCAGTGGCATGGAGAGCACGGGACCCACGTCTGGGCATACACTTCCCACTCGGGGTGACAAATGCAAAAACAAAAGTTGATGGACAGAATGCAGAACAATGTCATACATTCACCCCAGTACAGAGATCTGGGCCTAAATCCATTGCTTTTTGCTCACCATGCCTTTCCAGTTTGAACCCAGCCATATGCAAATCAGCCCTGACCCTGTGCCTCATGGGAACAGTACAGCCCGAACTGCCAAGCCCGGTCCTCCCTGGACTTGAAACAAGCTTCCGAGGACCGGTTTCAGGGTTTCACCCCTCTTCAGGCAGGATAGCTTGATTCCAGTGGCATGGAGAGCACGGGACCCAAGTCTGGGCATACCCTTCCCGCTCGGGGTGACAAATGCAAAAACAACTTTTGTTGGACAGAATGCAGAACAATGTCATACATTCACCCCAGTACTGAGATCTGGGCCTAAATCCATCGTTTTTTTGCTCACCATGCCATTCCAGTTTGAACCCAGCCATATGCAAATCAGTCTTCACCCTGTGCCTCATGGGAACAGTCCAGACCGAACTGCCAAGCCAGGTCCTCCCTGGACTGTAAACAAGCATCCTAGGACCGGTTTTGGGGTTTCACCCCTCTTCCTCCAGGATAGCTTGATTCCAGTGGAATGGAGAGTACGGGACCCACGTCTGGGCATAACCTTCCCACTCGGGGTGGAAAATGCAAAAACAAAAGTTGATGTACAGAATGCAGAACAATGTCATATATTCACCTAAGTACAGAGATCTGGGCGTACATCCATCGTTTTTTTGCTCACCATGCCATTCCAGCTTGAACCCAGCCATATGCAAATCAGTCTTGACCCTGTTCCTCATGAGAACTGTCCAGCCAGAACTGCCAAGCCAGGTCCTCCCTGGACTGGAAACAAGCATCATAGGACCGGTTTCGGGGTTTCACCCCTCTTCAGCCAGGATAGTGTTATTCCAGTTGCATGGAGAGCACGGGACCCACGTCTGGGCGTACCCTTCCCACTCGGGGTGACAAATGCAAAAACAAAAGTTGTTGGACAGAATGCAGAACAATGTCATACATTCACCCCAGTACAGAGATCTGGGCCTAAATCCATCGTTTTTTTGCTTACCATGCCATTCCAGTTTGAACTTAGCCATATGCAAATCAGTCTTGACCCTGTGCCTCATGGGAACAGTCCAGCACGAACTGCCAAGCCAAGTCCTCTCTGGACTGGAAAGAAGCATCCTAGGACCGTTTTCGGGGTTTCGCCCCTCTTCAGCCAGGATGGCTTGATTCCAGTGGCATGGGGAGCACAGGAACCATGTCTGGTCATACCCTTCCCACTTAGGGTGACAAATACAAAAACAACAGTTGATGGACAGAATGGAGAGCAATGTAATACATTCACCCCAGTACAGAGATCTGGGCCTAAATCCATCGTTTTTTTGCTCACTATGCCACTCCAGTTTGACCCCAGCCATATGCAAATCAGTCTTGACCCTGTGCCTCATGGGAACAGTCCAGCCCGAACTGCCAAGCCAGGTCATCCTTGGACTGGAAACAAACATCCTAGGACCGGTTTCGGGGTTTCACCCCGCTTCAGCCAGGATAGCTTGATTCCAGTGGCATGGAGAGCACGGGACCCACGTGTGGGCATACCCTTCCAACTTGGGGTGACAAATACAAAAACAAAAGTTGATGGACAAAATGCAGAACAATATCATACATTCACCCCAGTACAGAGATCTGGGCCTAAATCCCTTGTTTGTTTGCTCACTATGCCACTCCAGTTTGACCCCAGCCATATGCAAATCAGTCTTGCCCCTGTGCCTCATGGGAACAGTCCAGCCTGAACTGCCAAGCCAGGTCCTCCCTGGATTGTAAACAAGCATACTAGGACCTGTTTCGGGGTTTCACCCCTCCTCAGCCAGGATAGCTTGATTCCAGTGCCATTGAGAGCAGGGGACCCACGTTTGAGGATACCCTTCCCACTCGGGGTGACAAATTCAACAACAACAGTTGATGGACAGAATGCAGAACAATGTCATACATTCACCCCAGTACAGAGATCTGGGCCTAAATCCATTCTTTTTTTGCTCACTATGCCACTCCGGTTTGAACACAGCCATATGCAAATCAGTCTTGACCCTTTGCCTCATGGGAACAGTCCAGCCCGGTCTGCCAAGCCATGTCCTCCCTGGACTGTAAACAAGCATCCTAGGACCGGTTTCGGGGTTTCACCCCTCTTCAGCCAGGATAGCTTGATCCAGTGGCATGGAGAGCAAGGGACCCACGTCTGGGCATAACCTTCCCACTCGGGGTGACAAACGCAAAAACAAAAGTTGATGGACAGAATGCAGAACAATGTCATACATTCACCCCAGTACAGAGATCTGGGCCTAAATCCATCCTTTTTATGCTCACCGCGCCATTCCAGTTTGAAACCAGCCATATGCAAATCAGTCTTGACCCTGTGCCTCGTGAGAACAGTCCAGCCCGTATTGCCAAACCAGGTCCTCCCTGGACTGGAAACAAGCATCCTAGGACCGGTTTCAGGGTTTCACCCCTCTTCAGGCAGGATAGCTTGATTCCAGTGGCATGGAGAGCACGGGACCCACGTCTGGGCATACCCTTCCCACTCGGGGTGACAAATGCAAAAACAACAGTTGATGGACAGAATGCAGAACAATGTCATACATTCACCCCAGTACAGAGATCTGGGCCTAAATCCATCGTTTTTTTGCTCACTATGCCACTCCAGTTTGACCCCAGCCATATGCAAATCAGTCTTGACCCTGTGCCTCATGGGAACAGTCCAGCCCGAACTGCCAAGCCAGGTCATTCTTGGACTTGAAACAAACATCCTAGGACCGATTTCGGGGTTTCACCCCGCTTCAGCCAGGATAGCTTGATTCCAGTGGCATGGAGAGCAAGGGACCCACGTGTGGGCATACCCTTCCAACTTGTGGTGACAAATACAAAAACAAAAGTTGATGGACAGAATGCAGAACAATATCATACATTCACCCCAGTACAGAGATCTGGGCCTAAATCCCTTGTTTGTTTGCTCACTATGCCACTCCAGTTTGACCCCCACCATATGCAAATCAGTCTTGCCCCTGTGCCTCATGGGAACAGTCCAGCCTGAACTGCCAAGCCAGGTCGTCCCTGGATTGTAAACAAGCATACTAGGACCTGTTTTGGGGTTTCACCCCTCTTCAGCCAGGATAGCTTGATTCCAGTGGAATGCAGAGCACGGGACCCACGTCTGGACATAACCTTCCCACTCGGGGTGACAAATGCAAAAACAAAAGTTGATGTACAGAATGCAGAACAATGTCATATATTCACCCAAGTACAGAGATCTGGGTCTAAATCCATCGTTTTTTGCTCACCATGCCATTCCAGTTTGAACCCAGCCATATGCAAATCAGTCTTGACCCTGTGCCTCATGGGAACAGTACAGCCTGAACTGCCAAGCCCGGTCCTCCCTGGACTTGAAACAAGCTTCCGAGGACCGGTTTCAGGGTTTCACCCCTCTTCAGGCAGGATAGCTTGATTCCAGTGGCATGGAGAGCACGGGACCCACGTCTGGGCATTCCCTTCCCACTCGGGGTGACAAATGCAAAAACAACTTTTGTTGGACAGAATGCAGAACAATGTCATACATTCACCCAAGTACTAAGATCTGGGCCTAAATCCATCGTTTTTTTTCTCACCATGCCATTCCAGTTTGAACCCAGCCATATGCAAATCAGTCTTCACCCTGTGCTTCATGGGAACAGTCCAGACCGAACTGCCAAGCCAGGTCCTCCCTGGACTGTAAACAAGCATCCTAGGACCTGTTTTGGGGTTTCACCCCTCTTCCTCAAGGATAGCTTGATTCCAGTGGAATGGAGAGTACGGGACCCACGTCTGGGCATAACCTTCCCACTCGGGGTGGAAAATGCAAAAACAAAAGTTGATGTACAGAATGCAGAACAATGTCATATATTCACCTAAGTACAGAGATCTGGGCGTACATCCATCGTTTTTTTGCTCACCATGCCATTCCAGTTTGAACCCAGCCATATGCAAATCAGTCTTGACCCTGTTCCTCATGAGAACTGTCCAGCCAGAACTGCCAAGCCAGGTCCTCCCTGGACTGGAAACAAGCATCATAGGACCGGTTTCGGGGTTTCACCCCTCTTCAGCCAGGATAGTGTTATTCCAGTTGCATGGAGAGCACGGGACCCACGTCTGGGCGTACCCTTCCCACTCGGGGTGACAAATGCAAAAACAAAAGTTGTTGGACAGAATGCAGAACAATGTCATACATTCACCCCAGTACAGAGATCTGGGCCTAAATCCATCGTTTTTTTGCTTACCATGCCATTCCAGTTTGAACCTAGTGTCAAGTATTCCTGTCATGCGAGGGGAGGAAAACGGTAACCAGCGAAAACGGACTACATCTCCCAGGATGCTTAGCGGTTGAGAGGTTATGTAAACAGGAGTGCTGTTACATAACTCAAGGAAAACACGCCCTTATGTAAACAGGAGAGCTGTTACATAACTCAAGGAAAACACGCCCTATAAAGGGAGGAACCGGGAGGTACAACGCTGTCGGATATTGTGTTTACACCGACGTACCTGCTTCGTGAAGAGCAGTGTTCCGGAGTGGTGCTCCAGTAAGGCAAGAACGGAGGTAGGTCGAGTCGTTACTCCCTGGGCCGTGTCTTGCCCCATCGTCACCTGTGAAGGACCCGGAAGCTCTACCGGTCAACCATTGAGCTTCGCTTTTTGACTCGGCTGAGTCAAAGCGCAGTGGCGCTTTTGCTGGTTGGAGTCGTAACTCCCAGCCCGACCAGAGATACAGGGACTGCCAGCTGTAACGCACACCAGGAGGTGTTTGCCGCGTTACAGACTCGGAAGTCCACAGGATCGATCGAGCGGCTGCTCTCGGTTCAGTCTTCTTGCTTTTTGATTGGGGTATCGGTGACGCATCACCAGGAGGTGACTCCGCGTCCCGGTGCAGTCTGAGGAAGAGGTTGAGCGGCTGCTCCCTTCAGGTAGAGACCCCGGCTGGGTGTTTCCCTGACTCCTCGATTCTCCCCAACACTCTTCGTGCCCCTCACAGCCTACCGATTGGCATTGTCGGCCATTTCATTTCTGCCCTCTGTTGGCATACGCCGGGATCGGCGTATATGCAGAGGACGGTTAGGACCATCCGTGCTGTGGGCTGGTAACGTACTTAGCCTGGAGGATTCCAGTGACTATAACTTTTGTTTATTCTTTGTATTATTTTTGCCTTCATTAAAATAACTAACCCTTCACAAGTGGTTGCGTCCTCATTATCGTGTCTGTTAAACGATCCTGAGACGTTCAGGGCGTTACAAAATATCCGACCTTAATAACACTAACTGTCTCCCGGTCGATAACAGACATGGCAACACTTGATGATGTGCTGGCTGCTTTAGCGACCGTGCAAGTTGAAGTGGCTGCCTCTAGGCAAGAAACAGCCGATGTAAAAGCCAGATTGGATGCTATCCAATTGGACCCGCTCACGCCCAGCACCTCCCTCACGAACCAGACCCCTGCGGTAGTAGTGGAAATGCCGGTAGCCATCCCCTTGGCAACACCAGAGAGGTACAGTGGGGATCCTAACACAGTGCAGGTATTCCTCTCACAAGTGGCGCTACATTTATCGTGCAAACCAAAGGCGTTCCCCACGAGTCAGGCTCGTGTGGCTTTCCTTATTTCCTATTTGGCTGGAAACGCGGCACAATGGGCCGTACCTCTGGTGAGCAGGGACGACCCCATCTTATGTGATTGGGGTGCTTTTCGCGAGGAATTCCTGAAGGTATTCGACAGAAGGGCTGACTCGTACACGGCGGACCGTGAAATGCTTGAGTTGAGACAGGGATCCAACGACCTGGTGCAGTATCTCAACGCGTTCCGAAGGCTGGTTGCGGAAACCAAGTGGCCTGTTGCTAAACAGACGGCGCTCTTCCATCAAGGGCTGTGCGATGAGCTCAAGGACGCCGTGGCTCATATTGACCCTCAACCCAAGCCATGTGAGGGCCTTATCAACCTGGTATTACGGCTGGAACATAGGCTAAGTGAAAGAAAGGGGGATCATGGGAGAAAAGGAAAATCCCTTCCATCCTATGTGACGGTGGGAAGTCCTGAAACTTCCACCGCATCCAAGGGAGAACCCATGGACATCGGCGCAATACGAGCGAGCCTCACAGCCACGGAGAAAGAGTCACGCCGTAAACAAGGATTGTGCCTATATTGTGGCAAAAAAGGCCACTACGTACGTGAATGCCCTGCCAAACCGAAGACGTCACGTTATCGGGCCAACCGGTCGGTAACAGCCGTTGTGGACATACCGGCGGAAAACTAGAGGACTCCCAGACCAAAGAAGGGGCATCTCGGGGTCACTCATCCATCCCTTCACTTTCCAACTCGGTCACTAAGGGACAACGACACCTGTTTCTCACGGTGCACGTGGGAGTGCATGACCAGTGGATACCCGTTGTGGCCATGGTGGATTCAGGGGCCACTGGCATGTTTATGGACCACAACGAGGCATGCAGACTAGGGCTAGTGCTTCTTCCCAAAGCTGTACCCGAAGACGTCTATGCTGTAGACGGAAGGCGATTGGTGACGGGGCCCATCGGGCAGCACACGGGGGTCCTTCCGATGAGATATGGGAGGAACCATTTGGAACAAATCGATTTTAACATCATCCGAGCGCCCCAATATGGCGTCATATTGGGATTGCCGTGGCTACAGAAACACAACCCCTCTGTGGATTGGCCAACACATCGCATCGAAATGACGTCACCGTATTGCATCCTGCATTGTGGAATAAGAACGGAATCCCTTGACGCAGATGAGAGCGGGAGTCAGGCGGTGGCTACAGCGGCAGAAAAAGATGTGGCTCTCCCCCAGGCTTATCACAGTTTTGAGGATGTATTTGATGAGGTGAAGGCGGAAGTGCTACCACCACATAGACAGTTTGACTGCCAGATCGACCTGGTGCCAGGGGCCAGCGTTCCCAGCGGCAGGCTGTATGCCCTGACGGAGCCTGAAAATGTGCATCTCCGGGGGTACCTGGATAAACTCCTCAAGCTAGGATTCATCCGCCCGTCCAAGTCTCCGGCCGCCTCGCCACTCTTCTTCATCCCGAAGGCTAATGGGGAGCTGAGAGCCTGTGTGGACTTTAGGGCATTGAATGCGATAACCATAAAAAATCGGTACCCCTTGCCTCTCATCAGTATACTTCTGGAACAGGTCAAGAAAGCTCGTATCTACACCAAGTTGGATTTGAAAGGGGCATACCATCTGGTGCGCATGAGGGACGGAGACGAGTGGAAGACCGCCTTTAAGACCAGGTTCGGCCTTTTTGAGTACCTCGTCATGCCGTTCGGTCTGTACAACGCCCCGGCAGCCTTTCAGTACTTTTTGAATGAGGTATTCAGAGAGGAGTTGGATATCTACGTGGTCGTATATATCGACGACATCCTCATCTATTCGTCCAGTGAGGAGGAGCACGTACACCACGTCAAAGCTGTGCTCCAAAAGCTGAGGGAAAACATGCTGTTTTGTAAACTCAGCAAGTGTGACTTCCACGTCACATCCGTGGAATTCCTCGGAGTGATGCTGAGTCCAGAGGGACAGGAGATGGCAGAACGAAAGATCAAGGCGGTGAAAGAATGGCCGGTGCCCCAAAGCGTGAAGGACGTCCAAAGTTTCATTGGCTTCACCAACTTTTACAGGCGGTTTATAGATGGATTTTCAGGATTGGTGGCCCCAATCACACAGCTACTGAGGAAGTCCAAGGAGTTTGTCTGGTCCCCTGAAGCGAACAAAGACTTTGAGGCCCTGAAAAGCGCCTTTGGTAAGGCGCCGGTGTTGGCTCACCCCGATCCGGATCTCCCCTACGTGGTGGAAGCGGACGCATCGGATGTGGCGCTGGGGGCTATCTTGTCCCAACGCAACCACGACACAGGGGTGCTTCATCCCGTTGCGTACATGTCCCGCAAACTCAACGACGCCGAACGCAACTACCATATTGCGGAGAAGGAGCTTCTCGCAATCAAGGACGCCTTCACCGAATGGAGGCATTGGTTGATGGGGGCAAGACATGTGGTATCGGTGTACACGGACCATCGGAACCTACAGTTCATGACGGCCACAAGACACCTTTCTCCCAGGCAGCTGCGGTGGATGATCTTCTTTGCGGGGTTCAACTTCCGCATCACATATCGGCCGGGGACGGAAAACCGGAAGGCGGACGCCCTGTCCCGTCAATCTGCAGTTAAGGAACCATTGCCTGCGACCGAGCGTTCCATCATTTCCCCGAGGATGGTATTGGGGGTTATCCAACCGGATACTTTCCTGAGGGGAATAAAGAGAGGGATCAGGTCATTCGCATGGCGGAGGTGGCTCCTCAGTCACAGAGAATGGCAGCTGAAGGACGGGATACCCCTGAAGGGCAGGTGCCTATTGATACCCACGCCTAGGCTAAGGAAACAAGCATTCATCTGGTGCCATGACTCTCCATGCGCAGGTCATTTGGGCTTTGAAAAAACGGTGGCTAGCATGGGACGGCATTTCTGGTGGCCAACCATGAGAGTGGATGTCAGGAGGTGGGGACAGGAGTGTCCTACGTGTGCTACCATGAAGGCCGACCATGGCCGAACCCAAGGGCTCTTACATCCACTTCCGACCCCGGATAGACCATGGGATAGCATATCACTGGACTTCGTGGTGGGCCTACCGGTAGACCAGGGGATGACGGCAATACTGGTGGTGGTGGATTACTTGACGAAAATGGGGCACTTCATCCCCTGCAAGAGAGTCCCTATGGCCGGGGAATTGGCATCACTACTCCTAAAGAATGTGGTACGACTGCATGGATTACCTGGGGTGATCGTGTCGGACCGGGGGTCGCAGTTTACTGCGCAATTCTGGAAGACTTGGTGCACTGCGCTGCATGTTCAGACCGCCCTGTCCACCAGCTACCACCCTCAAACAGACGGCCAAACCGAGCGCCTGAACCAAACGCTCAAACAGTATCTGCGATGTTTTGTGGACCAGGGCAGGGAAGAATGGGTCGACTTGCTATGGGTTGCAGAGATAGCCTATAACAACGCCACTCACAGCTCCACACAGTCATCTCCGTTCTATAGCAACTATGGCCAACATCCCAGGTTCTTGCCATTTCTACATCCGTTCAGAGAGGACAGGATTCCCGCCACAGCGGACAGGGTGGCACACATAAAAGACACGTTGATGCGCTCAAGGGCTGTCCTAATAGAGGCCAAGAGAAGATACAAGGCTGCGGCAGACAGGAAGAGAAGGCCCGGGCCACTGTACCGCACTGGAGACTAAGTCTGGATCTCCACAAGAAACATGAGGTTTCGAAAGAACAGTGTGTTCCATCCCAAGTACATGGGCCCCTATCGAATTACCAAATGTATGGGTCCCGTGAAGGTGTGCTTGCCCCAGTCGTTGCGGATACACCCTGTCTTTCATGTATCATTGCTCAAACCAGCACCCTCCAAGCCGTCTGGGACACCTAGGCCGGTATGCGTGGAGTCGGAGGTGGAGTATGAAGTGTCGGGCATACGGGCGTCCAAATGGCACAGGGGGAAGCTGTGGTACCTGGTTGCGTGGAAAGGCTATGGCCCGGAGGAGCAATCATGGGAACCGGCTGAAGGGGTTCATGCTCCGCGCTTGGTCTCCTTGTTCCACCGGCGTTTTCCTGCCAGCGCTGGACCCGTGGGGAGCCGCTGAGAGGGAGGATGTACTGTCAAGTATTCCTGTCATGCGAGGGGAGGAAAACGGTAACCAGCGAAAACGGACTACATCTCCCAGGATGCTTAGCGGTTGAGAGGTTATGTAAACAGGAGAGCTGTTACATAACTCAAGGAAAACACGCCCTTATGTAAACAGGAGAGCTGTTACATAACTCAAGGAAAACACGCCCTATAAAGGTAGGAACCGGGAGGTACAACGCTGTCGGATATTGTGTTTACACCGACGTACCTGCTTCGTGAAGAGCAGTGTTCCGGAGTGGTGCTCCAGTAAGGCAAGAACGGAGGTAGGTCGAGTCGTTACTCCCTGGGCCGTGTCTTGCCCCATCGTCACCTGTGAAGGACCCGGAAGCTCTACCGGTCAACCATTGAGCTTCGCTTTTTGACTCGGCTGAGTCAAAGCGCAGTGGCGCTTTTGCTGGTTGGAGTCGTAACTCCCAGCCCGACCAGAGATACAGGGACTGCCAGCTGTAACGCACACCAGGAGGTGTTTGCCGCGTTACAGACTCGGAAGTCCACAGGATCGATCGAGCGGCTGCTCTCATGTTCAGTCTTCTTGCTTTTTGATTGGGGTATCGGTGACGCATCACCAGGAGGTGACTCCGCGTCCCGGTGCAGTCTGAGGAAGAGGTTGAGCGGCTGCTCCCTTCAGGTAGAGACCCCGGCTGGGTGTTTCCCTGACTCCTCGATTCTCCCCAACACTCTTCGTGCCCCTCACAGCCTACCGATTGGCATTGTCGGCCATTTCATTTCTGCCCTCTGTTGGCATACGCCGGGATCGGCGTATATGCAGAGGACGGTTAGGACCATCCGTGCTGTGGGCTGGTAACGTACTTAGCCTGGAGGATTCCAGTGACTATAACTTTTGTTTATTCTTTGTATTATTTTTGCCTTCATTAAAATAACTAACCCTTCACAAGTGGTTGCGTCCTCATTATCGTGTCTGTTAAACGATCCTGAGACGTTCAGGGCGTTACACCTAGCCATATGCAAATCAGTCTTGACCCTGTGCCTCATGGGAACAGCCAGCCCGAACTGCCAAGCCAGGTCCTCCCTGGACTGGAAACAAGCATCCTAGGACCGTTTTCGGGGTTTCACCCCTCTTCAGCCAGGATAGCTTGATTCCAGTGGCATGGGGAGCACGGGACCCACGTGTGGGCATACCCTTCCCACTTGGGGTGACAAATACAAAAACAACAGTTGATGGACAGAATGGAGAACAATGTCATACATTCATCCCAGTACAGAGATCTGGGCCTAAATCCATTGTTTTTTTGCTCACCATACCATTCCAGTTTGATCCCAGCTACATGCAAGTCAGTCTTGACCCTGCGCCTCATGGGAACAGTCCATCCCGAACTGCCAAGCCAGGTCCTCCTTGGACTGGAAACAAACATCCTAGGACCAGTTTCGGGGTTTCACCCCGCTTCAGCCAGGATAGCTTGATTCCACTGGCATGGAGAGCACGGGACCCACGTGTGGGCATACCCTTCCCACTCTGGGTGACAAATGGAAAAACAACAGTTGATGGACAGAATGCAGAACAATGTCATACATTCACCCCAGTATAGAGATCTGGGCCTAAATCCATTGCTTTTTGCTCACCATGCCTTTCCAGTTTGAACCCAGCCATATGTCAATCAGTCCTGACCCTGTGCCTCAGGGGAACAGTCCAGCCTGAATTGCCAAGCCCGGTCCTCCCTGGACTAGAAACAAGCTTCCGAGGACCGGTTTCGGGGTTTCACCCCTCTTCAGGCAGGATAGCTTGATTCCAGTGGCATGGAGAGCACGGGACCCACGTCTGGGCATACCCTTCCCACTCGAGGTGACAAATGCAAAAACAACTGTTGATGGACAGAAAGCAGAACAATGTCATACATTCACCCCAGTACTGAGATCTGGGCCTAAATCCATCGTTTTTTTGCTCACCATGACATTCCAGTTTGAACTCAGCCATATGCAAATCAGTCTTCACCCTGTGCCTCATGGGAACAGTCCAGACCGAACTGCCAAGCCAGGTCCTCCCTGGACTGGAAACAAATATCCTAGGACCGGTTTCGGGGTTTCACCCCTCTTCAGCCAGGATAGCTTGATTCCAGTGGCATGGAGAGCAAGGGACCCACGTCTGGGTATAAACTTCCCACTCGGGGTGACAAATTCAAAAACAAAAGTTGATGGACAGAATGAAGAACAATGTCATATATTCACCCCAGTACAGAGATTTGGGCCTAAATCCATTGTTTGTTTGCCCACCATGCCATTCCAGTTTGAACCCAGCCATATGCAAATCAGTCCTGACCCTGTGCCTCAAGGAAACAGTCCAGCCCGAACTGCCAAGCCAGGTCCTCCCTGGACTGGAAACAAGCTTCCGAGGACCGGTTTCAGGGTTTCACCCCTCTTCAGCCAGGATAGCGTTATTCCAGTTGCATGGAGAGCACGGGACCCACGTCTGGGCATTCCCTTCCCACTCGGGGTTACAAATACAAAAACAAAAGTTAAAGGCCAGAATGCAGATCAATGTCATAAATTCACCCCAGTACAGAGATCTGGGCCTACATCAATCATTTTTGTGCTCACCATGCCTTTCCAGTTTGAACAAAACCATATGCAAATCAGTCCTGACCCTGTGCCTCATAGGAAGAGTCCAGCCCGAACTGCCAAGCCAGGTTCTCCCTGGACTGGAAACAAGCATCCTAGAACCGGTTTTGGGGTTTTACCCCTCTTCAGCCAGGATAGCTTCATTTCAGTGGCATGGAGAGCATGGGACCCACGTCTGGGCATACCCTTCTCACTCGGGGTTAAAAATGCAAAAACAAAAGTTAATGGACAGAATGCAGAACAATGTCATACATTCACCCCAGTACAGAGATCTGGGCCTAAATCCATCGTTTTTTTGCTTACCATGCCATTCCAGTTTGAACTTAGCCATATGCAAATCAGTCTTGACCCTGTGCCTCATGGGAACAGTCCAGCACGAACTGCCAAGCCAGGTCCTCTCTGGACTGGAAAGAAGCATCCTAGGACCATTTTCGGGGTTTCGCCCCTCTTCAGCCAGGATGGCTTGATTCCAGTGGCATGGGGAGCACAGGAACCATGTCTGGGCATACCCTTCCCACTTGGGGTGACAAATATAAAAACAACAGTTGATGGACAAAATGGAGAGCAATGTAATACATTCACCCCAGTACAGAGATCTGGGCCTAAATCCATCGTTTTTTTGCTCACTATGCCACTCCAGTTTGACCCCAGCCATATGCAAATCAGTCTTGACCCTGTGCCTCATGGGAACAGTCCAGCCCGAACTGCCAAGCCAGGTCCTCCTTGGACTGGAAACAAACATCCTAGGACCAGTTTCGGGGTTTCACCCCGCTTCAGCCAGGATAGCTTGATTCCACTGGCATGGAGAGCACGGGACCCACGTGTGGGCATACCCTTCCCACTCTGGGTGACAAATGGAAAAACAACAGTTGATGGACAGAATGCAGAACAATGTCATACATTCACCCCAGTATAGAGATCTGGGCCTAAATCCATTGCTTTTTGCTCACCATGCCTTTCCAGTTTGAACCCAGCCATATGTCAATCAGTCCTGACCCTGTGCCTCAGGGGAACAGTCCAGCCTGAACTGCCAAGCCCGGTCCTCCCTAGACTAGAAACAAGCTTCCGAGGACCGGTTTCGGGGTTTCACCCCTCTTCAGGCAGGATAGCTTGATTCCAGTGGCATGGAGAGCACGGGACCCACGTCTGGGCATACCCTTCCCACTCGAGGTGACAAATGCAAAAACAACTGTTGATGGACAGAAAGCAGAACAATGTCATACATTCACCCCAGTACTGAGATCTGGGCCTAAATCCATCGTTTTTTTGCTCACCATGACATTCCAGTTTGAACTCAGCCATATGCAAATCAGTCTTCACCCTGTGCCTCATGGGAACAGTCCAGACCGAACTGCCAAGCCAGGTCCTCCCTGGACTGGAAACAAATATCCTAGGACCGGTTTCGGGGTTTCACCCCTCTTCAGCCAGGATAGCTTGATTCCAGTGGCATGGAGAGCAAGGGACCCACGTCTGGGTATAACCTTCCCACTCGGGGTGACAAATTCAAAAACAAAAGTTGATGGACAGAATGAAGAACAATGTCATATAGTCACCCCAGTACAGAGATTTGGGCCTAAATCCATTGTTTGTTTGCCCACCATGCCATTCCAGTTTGAACCCAGCCATATGCAAATCAGTCTTGACCCTGTGCCTCAAGGAAACAGTCCAGCCCGAACTGCCAAGCCAGGTCCTCCCTGGACTGGAAACAAATATCTTAGGACCGGTTTCGGGGTTTCACCCCTCTTCAGCCAGGATAGCGTTATTCCAGTTGCATGGAGAGCGCGGGACCCACGTCTGGGCATACCCTTCCCACTCGGGGTTACAAATGCAAAAACAAAAGTTAAAGGACAGAATGCAGATCAATGTCATAAATTCACCCCAGTACAGAGATCTGGGCCTACATCAATCGTTTTTGTGCTCACCATGCCTTTCCAGGTTGAACCCAGCCATATGCAAATCAGTCCTGACCCTGTGCCTCATAGGAAGAGTCCAGCCCGAACTGCCAAGCCAGGTTCTCCCTGGACTGGAAACAAGCATCCTAGAACCGGTTTTGGGGTTTCACCCCTCTTCAGCCAGGATAGCTTTATTTCAGTGGCATGGAGAGCATGGGACCCACGTCTGGGCATACCCTTCTCACTCGGGGTTAAAAATGCAAAAACAAAAGTTAATTGACAGAATGCAGAACAATGTCATACATTCACCCCAGTACAGAGATCTGGGCCTAAATCCATCGTTTTTTTGCTTACCATGCCATTCCAGTTTGAACTTAGCCATATGCAAATCAGTCTTGACCCTGTGCCTCATGGGAACAGTCCAGCATGAACTGCCAAGCCAGGTCCTCTCTGGACTGGAAAGAAGCATCCTAGGACCGTTTTCGGGGTTTCGCCCCTCTTCAGCCAGGATGGCTTGATTCCAGTGGCATGGGGAGCACAGGAACCAAGTCTGGGCATACCCTTCCCACTTGGGGTGACAAATACAAAAACAACAGTTGATGGACAAAATGGAGAGCAAAGTAATACATTCACCCCAGTACAGAGATCTGGGCCTAAATCCATCGTTTTTTTGCTCACTATGCCACTCCAGTTTGACCCCAGCCATATGCAAATCAGTCTTGACCCTGTGCCTCATGGGAACAGTCCAGCCCGAACTGCCAAGCCAGGTCATCCTTGGACTTGAAACAAACATCCTAGGACCGGTTTCGGGGTTTCACCCCGCTTCAGCCAGGATAGCTTGATTCCAGTGGCATGGAGAGCACGGGACCCACGTGTGGGCATACCCTTCCAACTTGGGGTGACAAATACAAAAACAAAAGTTGATGGACAGAATGCAGAACAATGTCATACATTCACCCCAGTACAGAGATCTGGGCCTAAATCCCTTGTTTGTTTGCTCACTATGCCACTCCAGTTTGACCCCAGCCATATGCAAATCAGTCTTGCCCCTGTGCTTCATGGGAACAGTCCAGCCTGAACTGCCAAGCCAGGTCCTCCCTGGATTGTAAACAAGCATACTAGGACCTGTTTTGGGGTTTCACCCCTCTTCAGCCAGGATAGCTTGATTCCAGTGGAATGCAGAGCACGGGACCCACGTCTGGACATAACCTTCCCACTCGGGGTGACAAATGCAAAAACAAAAGTTGATGTACAGAATGCAGAACAATGTCATATATTCACCCAAGTACAGAGATCTGGGTCTAAATCCATCGTTTTTTGCTCACCATGCCATTCCAGTTTGAACCCAGCCATATGCAAATCAGTCTTGACCCTGTGCCTCATGGGAACAGTACAGCCCGAACTGCCAAGCCCGGTCCTCCCTGGACTTGAAACAAGCTTCCGAGGACCGGTTTCAGGGTTTCACCCCTCTTCAGGCAGGATAGCTTGATTCCAGTGGCATGGAGAGCACGGGACCCACGTCTGGGCATTCCCTTCCCACTCGGGGTGACAAATGCAAAAACAACTTTTGTTGGACAGAATGCAGAACAATGTCATACATTCACCCCAGTACTAAGATCTGGGCCTAAATCCATCGTTTTTTTGCTCACCATGCCATTCCAGTTTGAACCCAGCCATATGCAAATCAGTCTTCACCCTGTGCCTCATGGGAACAGTCCAGACCGAACTGCCAAGCCAGGTCCTCCCTGGACTGTAAACAAGCATCCTAGGACCGGTTTTGGGGTTTCACCCCTCTTCCTCCAGGATAGCTTGATTCCAGTGGAATGGAGAGTACGGGACCCACGTCTGGGCATAACCTTCCCACTCGGGGTGGAAAATGCAAAAACAAAAGTTGATGTACAGAATGCAGAACAATGTCATATATTCACCTAAGTACAGAGATCTGGGCGTACATCCATCGTTTTTTTGCTCACCATGCCATTCCAGTTTGAACCCAGCCATATGCAAATCAGTCTTGACCCTGTTCCTCATGAGAACTGTCCAGCCAGAACTGCCAAGCCAGGTCCTCCCTGGACTGGAAACAAGCATCATAGGACTGGTTTCGGGGTTTCAACCCTCTTCAGCCAGGATAGTGTTATTCCAGTTGCATGGAGAGCACGGGACCCACGTCTGGGCGTACCCTTCCCACTCGGGGTGACAAATGCAAAAACAAAAGTTGTTGGACAGAATGCAGAACAATGTCATACATTCACCCCAGTACAGAGATCTGGGCCTAAATCCATCGTTTTTTTGCTTACTATGCCATTCCAGTTTGAACCTAGCCATATGCAAATCAGTCTTGACCCTGTGCCTCATGGGAACAGCCAGCCCGAACTGCCAAGCCAGGTCCTCCCTGGACTGGAAACAAGCATCCTAGGACCGTTTTCGGGGTTTCACCCCTCTTCAGCCAGGATAGCTTGATTCCAGTGGCATGGAGAGCACGGGACCCACGTGTGGGCATACCCTTACCACTTGGGGTGACAAATACAAAAACAACAGTTGATGGACAGAATGGAGAACAATGTCATACATTCATCCCAGTACAGAGATCTGGGCCTAAATCCATTGTTTTTTTCCTCACCATACCATTCCAGTTTGATCCCAGCTACATGCAAGTCAGTCTTGACCCTGCGCCTCATGGGAACAGTCCATCCCGAACTGCCAAGCCAGGTCCTCCTTGGACTGGAAACAAACATCCTAGGACCAGTTCCGGGGTTTCACCCCGCTTCAGCCAGGATAGCTTGATTCCACTGGCATGGAGAGCACGGGACCCACGTGTGGGCATACCCTTCCCACTCTGGGTGACAAATGGAAAAACAACAGTTGATGGACAGAATGCAGAACAATGTCATACATTCACCCCAGTATAGAGATATGGGCCTAAATCCATTGCTTTTTGCTCACCATGCCTTTCCAGTTTGAACCCAGCCATATGTCAATCAGTCCTGACCCTGTGCCTCAGGGGAACAGTCCAGCCTGAACTGCCAAGCCCGGTCCTCCCTGGACTAGAAACAAGCTTCCGAGGACCGGTTTCGGGGTTTCACCCCTCTTCAGGCAGGATAGCTTGATTCCAGTGGCATGGAGAGCACGGGACCCACGTCTGGGCATACCCTTCCCACTCGAGGTGACAAATGCAAAAACAACTGTTGATGGACAGAAAGCAGAACAATGTCATACATTCACCCCAGTACTGAGATCTGGGCCTAAATCCATCGTTTTTTTGCTCACCATGACATTCCAGTTTGAACTCAGCAATATGCAAATCAGTCTTCACCCTGTGCCTCATGGGAACAGTCCAGACCGAACTGCCAAGCCAGGTCCTCCCTGGACTGGAAACAAATATCCTAGGACCGGTTTCGGGGTTTCACCCCTCTTCAGCCAGGATAGCTTGATTCCAGTGGCATGGAGAGCAAGGGACCCACGTCTGGGTATAACCTTCCCACTCGGGGTGACAAATTCAAAAACAAAAGTTGATGGACAGAATGAAGAACAATGTCATGTATTCACCCCAGTACAGAGATTTGGGCCTAAATCCATTGTTTGTTTGCCCACCATGCCATTCCAGTTTGAACCCAGCCATATGCAAATCAGTCTTGACCCTGTGCCTCAAGGAAACAGTCCAGCCCGAACTGCCAAGCCAGGTCCTCCCTGGACTGGAAACAAATATCCTAGGACCGGTTTCGGGGTTTCACCCCTCTTCAGCCAGGATAGCGTTATTCCAGTTGCATGGAGAGCACGGGACCCACGTCTGGGCATTCCCTTCCCACTCGGGGTTACAAATGCAAAAACAAAAGTTAAAGGACAGAATGCAGATCAATGTCATAAATTCACCCCAGTACAGAGATCTGGGCCTACATCAATCGTTTTTGTGCTCACCATGCCTTTCCAGTTTGAACCCAGCCATATGCAAATCAGTCCTGACCCTGTGCCTCATAGGAAGAGTCCAGCCCGAACTGCCAAGCCAGGTTCTCCCTGGACTGGAAACAAGCATCCTAGAACCGGTTTTGGGGTTTCACCCCTCTTCAGCCAGGATAGCTTCATTTCAGTGGCATGGAGAGCATGGGACCCACGTCTGGGCATACCCTTCTCACTCGGGGTTAAAAATGCAAAAACAAAAGTTAATGGACAGAATGCAGAACAATGTCATACATTCACCCCAGTACAGAGATCTGGGCCTAAATCCATCGTTTTTTTGCTTACCATGCCATTCCAGTTTGAACTTAGCCATATGCAAATCAGTCTTGACCCTGTGCCTCATGGGAACAGTCCAGCACGAACTGCCAAGCCAGGTCCTCTCTGGACTGGAAAGAAGCACCCTAGGACCGTTTTCGGGGTTTCGCCCCTCTTCAGCCAGGATGGCTTGATTCCAGTGGCATGTGGAGCACAGGAACCATGTCTGTTCATACCCTTCCCACTTGGGGTGACAAATACAAAAACAACAGTTGATGGACAAAATGGAGAGCAATGTAATACATTCACCCCAGTACAGAGATCTGGGCCTAAATCCATCGTTTTTTTGCTCACTATGCCACTCCAGTTTGACCCCAGCCATATGCAAATCAGTCTTGACCCTGTGCCTCATGGGAACAGTCCAGCCCGAACTGCCAAGCCAGGTCATCCTTGGACTGGAAACAAACATCCTAGGTCCGGTTTCGGGGTTTCACCCCGCTTCAGCCAGGATAGCTTGATTCCAGTGGCATGGAGAGCACGGGACCAAGGTGTGGGCATACCCTTCCAACTTGGGGTGACAAATACAAAAACAAAAGTTGATGGACAGAATGCAGAACAATGTCATACATTCACCCCAGTACAGAGATCTGGGCCTAAATCCCTTGTTTGTTTGCTCACTATGCCACTCCAGTTTGACCCCAGCCATATGCAAATCAGTCTTGCCCCTGTGCCTCATGGGAACAGTCCAGCCTGAACTGCCAAGCCAGGTCCTCCCTGGATTGTAAACAAGCATACTAGGACCTGTTTTGGGGTTTCACCCCTCTTCAGCCAGGATAGCTTGATTCCAGTGGAATGCAGAGCACGGGACCCACGTCTGGACATAACCTTCCCACTCGGGGTGACAAATGCAAAAACAAAAGTTGATGTACAGAATGCAGAACAATGTCATATATTCACCCAAGTACAGAGATCTGGGTCTAAATCCATCGTTTTTTGCTCACCATGCCATTCCAGTTTGAACCCAGCCATATACAAATCAGTCTTGACCCTGTGCCTCATGGGAACTGTCCAGCCCGAACTGCCAAGCCAGGTCCTCCCTGAACTGGAAACAAGCATCGTAGGACCGGATTCGGGGTTTCACCCCTCTTCAGCCAGGATAGCTTGATTCTAGTGGCATGGAGAGCAAGGGACCCACGTCTGGACATAACCTTCCCACTCGGGGTGACAAATGCAAAAACAAAAGTTAATGGACAGAATGCAGATCAATGTCATACATTCACCCCAGTACAGAGATCTGGGCCTAAATCTATCGTTTTTTGCTTAGCATGCCATTCCAGTTTGAACTTAGCCATATGCAAATCAGTCTTGACCCTGTGCCTCATGGGAACAGTCAAGTCCGAAATGCCAAGCCAGGTCCTCCCTGGACTGGAAACAAGCATCCTAGGACCGTTTTCGGGGTTTCACCCCTCTTCAGCAGGATAGCTTGATTCCAGTGGCATGGAGAGCACAGGAACCACGTCTGGGCATACCCTTCCCACTTGGGGGGACAAATACAAAAACAACAGTTGATGTACAGAATGGAGAACAATGTCATACATTCACCCCAGTACAGAGATCTGGGCCTAAATCCATCATTTTTTTGCTCACCATGCCATTCCAGTTTGATCCCAGCTACATGCAAATCAGTCTTGACACTGCGCCTCATGGGAACAGTCCAGCCCGAACTGCCAAGCCAGGTCCTCCTTGGACTGGAAACAAACATCCAAGGACCGGTTTTGGGGCTTTACCCCGCTTCAGCCAGGATAGCTTTATTCCACTGGCATGGAGAGCACGGGACCCACGTGTGGGCATACCCTTCCCACTCGGGGTGACAAATACAAAAACAAAAGTTGATGGACAGAATGTAGAACAATGTCATACATTCACCCCAGTACAGAGATCTGTGCCTAAATCCATCGTTTTTTTGCTCACCATACCATTCTAGTTTGAACCTAGCCATATGCAAATAAGTCTTGACCCTGTGCCTCATGTGAACAGTCCGGCTCAAACTGCCAAGCCAGGTCCTCCCTGGACTGGAAACAAGCATCATAGGACCGGTTTCGGGGTTTCACCCCTCTTCAGCCCGGATAGCTTGATTCCAGTTGAGAAAATTCGATTCTCGATCGTGATCGAATCGACCCGCCAGTTTGTGCTCTGCTGCCATTTTGTGTTGCCCTCACTCAGGCAGCACGGCGCACAAAGTCTATTCTGCTTTTCCTGCAGCTTCGTGTCGAAATAAGCCTTCTGCCTCTATTTACAAAACTGGTGTCAGGACTAGCCGAGTACACTAATCCCTGTCTGGTTTTTCTAATCCCGTCTCAACTATCTGTTGGTTCACATTATTCTCTTCTGACTTTATCTTATCGTCTGGCCTTCGCTGTCCTCTGCTAGCATTCTCTCGATTCATAACTGTCCTCCAAAACACACAAACGTATCTCGCCACCTGCAAGTGGGTTGCAGATCTGTTAATGAATTCGTTTGTGGGAGGGGTGACAAACACAGTCAGAGGAGAGGCTTCTTCGAGTCATCTAATACTTTGTTTTCAAACCTTTTCTATTGGTTCTGTTCTGTTTTCCAACTTTTCTTATTGGCTCTTTCTTGTATGTCTTGGGTGTGTATTTGGTTAATGTATATTTCACATATGTACTATATAAGATTGTGCGCCACAGAGTGAAGTGGCAGTCTCCTGAGAACCTACCTCGTGTACTTCTGGGATAACTGTACTAGCGGCAGCTAATAAATCCGATCTTCTAACGCCTAACAGAGTGTCCCGTGTCTCTGTGTAGCTGAGCAGGAGAACCCCGGAGATTAAGGCGTACCCTGCGCCGCCAGGCCCAAAAGGTTCTGGTTCTTCAACTGGCGCCCAACGTTGGGCAGCTTCAGTGGTACCGGTTCTGCCAGAAGGTCGTGAGGAGCCCCGCAAGAAAATTCTGGAGGATTCGCGAGCCACGTCAAGCGACCCCTGTATGTCGAAAGTGGTCCGAATTTCTTTTTCAACGTGGTTACTCCTTCCTGACGGCTACAGACGACTGCTGCCCTGACTGCCGCCCTGCCTTGGCTCTTCCTTTGGGGATGTATGGTAAGGCGAGACGATAGACGGGCCTCTGTTGGCGTTGGAAGACATCCTTAGTTAAGTATTTGGTGGGTTGCTCCCACAATTTTAGTCCTTTGTTCCTTAGTTCCTTTGTTCCTTTGGTCCTTAGATTCGACTATTGCAATAGCCAAAGCCGAGGGGTAAGTGCATTTGTGCTGCGTAAACTGAGTTTTACCCCCTTGAAGTTTGTGAACAGTCCGGTGAAATCACAAGATGCCTGGTCTGACTAAGTTTGGAAAACTTTGTTGCTTTGGTTGTAATAGGCTTGATTCCTTCGGTTGGAACTCCCACATATGAGCTCTATTCAAAACATGGTATTGGCCCCATTGCCTTTAACGAGGCATGGACCCGATACACAAAGAAACATGGTGTTTTAAAATGGCCAGAAAATGGTAGTTTTGAGCCTGATGTGCTAGATAATTTAGAAGCAGTTTTATTCAAAAGAAAAGCCCGGCCGGCAATGTTTGACTCTTTCCGCCTTTGGCATAAGGAAGCCAAACAGAAAGAAATTAAGCAAACAAAACGAGATAGGAAAGCACAGGGTATGACAATTATACAGGCTGCCCAACGATTTAAAGATGATGAAATTGATAATGCGATGGAAATTTCAGAGAGACAGCATCGTATGGCGATAGATAAATGCTATCCGGTGTTGCCTGTTTCCCCTTCCGATAACAAGAAAGATTTAGAAGAAGATCCCCTAATGTCTCATTTATTGAGATTGCCTCCGCCTTATGCACAAGGCGCAAATGCACCCCAGTTGTTACAGCCTGTTCAGCCGCCAGCAGTACCTCCGCCTGTTCCGGCTCTTCCACATTTGCCTCCTCCAGTATTACCGCCTCTGCCAGTTTTACCATTAACTTCGACTTCTTTGCCCTCATCTCCTGATCTTCGATCTCCTTTGTCTTCTGCACCTCCTGCAATTACTGGTTCTCCTTCTGTTAGTTCGCCTAATACCTTGTCTCCTATCCTCATGTCCAATTCTCTGTCTGTGCATAGGTGACTCACGGACACTGTCTCTGGTATTCTATTTCCTTTTTTTGAAGCTTTTAATGTATCTCCGGCTTTTTCTCGAAGACAATCTCGTAGTCAATTCCCAGCTGCCGAAAAACGAGAACATTTGGAATCTCTCGCACGAAAATGGATCAAAAAGGGTCCCCGATAAAGTGTGCCCGATATTATGCCTACCTTCTCACAATGGAATGCGCCTACGCAAGGATATGTTTTCGATGTAATGTGTGATACTCTCATTAAAGAATCGGAGGATGTGAATTTGAATTCGGTTCCACAGGGTCTGTTAGATGTTCGGGCTGACTTTGATAAAGGACTTATTGTGGGTTGCAAAGTTGAAAACGCTGTAAGGACACTTATTTCCTTTAGAAACTTATTGTCCTCTCAGACTTTCCTTGACTCCGATCCGTCGGTTAGACTGACACTGAAAAATTTTCCCATGAGACAGGTTCCTCCAGTATGGAAGGAAGAGGTTGCAGCTCAAGGTGCTAATCCAGTTATTCCCGCTCATTTTCAACGTACATGGGTACATGTCCCTTGGAAGAGATCTGAAGTTTTAGCCCTTAAACAGACTCTACCGGATCCTCGTATAAACCCTGCGGGTTATTATAAAGAATTATCACAGACAGTTGACGCTTGCATCATGAATCTAGCTGATATCGATATGTTGATGGGAAATGTAGTCCCACAGACATTATGGGCTAGGATTCGTAAGGAGAATCACGCACAGGAATTAGGTGCTGATTGGGATACTATAACTGCCGCAGATAGAGACCAAGTGGGTCGTGCAAAGCCTGATGCTTTGATTTCAGAACTCCCTGGTAGGATTATTACATTAATCAAAACAATGATGCCTGCATTGAGAGTTAATTGGGATAAATTAGCGGCATGCAAACAAAAGAAAGATGAAAGTGTCTCTGATTTCTTTACTCGTTTCGAGGAGACATTTATTGATCACAGTGGTCAAGATATGGCTACAGAGGGTGGACAGCGATTATTTGTGGACAAATTTGTATTTAATTTGCTTCCCGAGCTGTCACACAAATTGAAAGATTCTGAAAGTTCATGGGCTGTTTCTTCTTCTGCCCAGATATTGCCTACTGCACAATATTATGAAAACAGAGATAAAGAAGAAAGAGAAAAGCAAGAGAAAAAGACGAAAGAATTAAAAACGAAGGTTCTCTTGCAACAAGCTTATCCTCCTCGCTATGTTCAGCCTCAGTTTCAACAGCCCCCGCAGTTTCAGAGGTTGTATCAAAAACCTGAGCCATACATTCCGCGACCTTTGTTAGGACCTAATCAATGTGCCTATTGTAGAGAAGAAGGTCATTTTAAGAATAGTTGTCCAGTTTTATTGCAGCGCAGTGGAGCATTATCTGCTCCATGAGGTCGTGCTGGCCTCCAGTCAGCAAATAGAGGTAGAGGTCGAGGTGTGTTGACTTAAGAACAGCGTGCCCTTCCTCCTCCCAATTCCATGAATTACTTTGATCAGCAAAATGTTAGGCCTACACAGTACTACAATGAAGACCATTATATTGAAAGCGAGAATGAAAGTCTTCATGCTAACTAGGACAGCCATGGACAAAGTGAGGGAGTTGTGTCGTTTCCAGTAGATCAGAATGGACCTTATGTTAATGTCACTACAATGGGTGTTTTAGAGCCATTTCTTCTAGATACTGGGGCGATGAGAAGTTCTATCATTCATTCTAAACTCCCTGGGGCACCATTGTCTGGCTTAACAAATGTATCTGTAGGATTTTCTGGTGACCCTGTTCGTAATCCGGTTTCTTGCCCTTTGCCTATTTCAATTGGCCCTTATGATTTAGAAGCTCCACTTCTTTTGACGAATGGTTGCGGTGAGAATCTGTTGGGTTTAGACTTATTGAAAAGAATGAATGCTACGATATATTGTTCTCCTTCTGGTGTACATCTTACTTTAGGACAGAAACTGATTTATCCAATGTATTTGTCCCAAGATCAGTTTACACCTGAATTACTTTCTCTTCTGGCAACGCATTGGGCCACGGGTCCGAATGATGTGGGCTGTCTTGAGATTCCCCCTTATGTTGTCACTCTCAAGTCTAATGTTGAATTGCCGCGTATTCCACAATATAGAATTTCCACTGAATGTGAAAAAGCGCTTTTGGAAATCATTCATGATTTGATTCAGAAGGGTGTGGTTGAAGAAACGAGAGGAAACATATGCAATAGTCCTATTCTTCCTGTTCTTAAATGCACTGATCCTTCTCAGCCTCCTGTATATCGTTTTGTAATTGATCTTCGCGAGGTAAACAAAATTGTTGTACCACAATTTCCTGTCGTCCCAGATATCACTGCTCTGTTGACAATGATACCTTCCACAGCGACTTGGTTTTCTGTTATCGATCTAAAGAATGCTTTCTTTAGTATTCCCATTGCAGAAGAGAGTAGGGATATTTTTGGCTTCTCTCTTGGAGGACGAATCTTCCGGTTCAAACGCGCACCTCAGGGCTATTGTGAAAGTCCCTCTATTTACAGCCAAGCTTTAAAATGCCATCTTGATACTTTCCATTTGCCGTCTGGTGCTGCTCTTATACAATACATGGATGACTTGTTAATCGCTGCTGAATCAGAAGATATTTGCAAAAATGTGACTGTTGCATTGTTACGCCATTTGCTTAATCTGAATCATAAGGTTTCACCTTCCAAACTACAATATGTCAGTCGAGTGGTTACCTATTTGGGTCATCTCCTATCAAAGGAGGGACGACGATTAACCCCAGAACGAATTCAGGCGATTACGCAGATGTCTGTGCCATCCACACTAAGGGAGGTACGTGCCTTTCTGGGTATTACTTCCTATTGTAGGCAGTGGATCCCTAACTTCTCTCTGTTGGCCAAGCCTTTGTTGGCACTCACTTTGAAAGATACGCCTCAGCCTCTTCCTTGGACTGACGAGTGCCAAAGGAGTTTTACTGATTTACGTATTGCTCTGTGTTCCGCTCCTGTACTAGATACTCCTGATTACAATCAGCCTTTTACGCTCTATGTTCATGAGAGAGAGGGTTGTGCGTTGTCAGTTTTGACACAGCAATTTGGAGACAAACAGCGGCCATGTGCCTATTTTTCGGCTACGTTAGATCCCGTAGCAAAAGCATTGCCTAGTTGTCTCAAAGCGACAGCAGCAGCAGCAATTTCTATTCAACAGTCTGCTGGAGTGGTGCTAGATAATACTCTCATTGTTATGGTACCACATGCAGTGGATACTTTACTAAACAGAACAAAAACGCAGCATCTTACGAGTGCTCGTTTAACTGGATACGAGCTGACGCTTTTAGCTAGTCACGTACTCATCAAACAATGTAATACCCTAAATCCAGCTACTCTGTTGCCCCTTCCAGAGGAGAAAGGTGTTGAGGAGCAACATGATTGTTTCCTCCGTACTGAGGAAGAGACATAAGGAAGAATTGACTTGGAAGATACGCCACTAGAGAATTCGGATGGAATTCTATGGGTGGATGGTTCTTGTTTTAAGATGCCTAATGGAGATACAGTTTCAGCCTATGCTGTAACTACTTTACATACAGTTGTGGAAACAGCACGTATCAGACACAATTCAGCTCAAGCAGTGGAACTGATAGCTTTAACAAGAGCATGTATGTTGTCAAAAGGAAAAAGAGTGAACGTGTACACCGACAGTCAATACGCGTTTGGTGTAGCGTTCAAATTTGGACGTCTTTGGAAAGAGAGGGGATTCCTTACTTCACATGGCACTAAAATACAACATGGTCAGTTGGTGACTGATCTTCTTGAGTCACTTGCTCTGCCCACCCAAATAGCAATAGTGAAGTGTAGTGCGCACAAAAAGATTACAGATGATGTTGGCCGAGGAAATGCATTTGCAGATGAAGTAGCGAAAAAGACAGCAAAAGACGCTACATGTAGAATGTATGTGGCGGGTCCTGCGAATTAGGTCAGAGAAAGAGGAATGTATGAGGATACAGTAGAAGGTGTAAAGTCGATTCAGAAAGAGGCTACAGAGAAAGAATTGAGTAAGTGGAAAGAAAGTACGGGAATGCTAGATGAGATGGGCTGTTGGGTGGAATTATCTGAACACCAACGTTGGCTGTTACCAGATGGCTATGTACTCCCAGTGGTTACTATGGCGCATGGTCCAGCCCACTTAAGTGCGAAAGGTATATGCAAGCTTCTGGCTCCAGTGTGGCAAAATGAAGGAATCCCAAAATGTGCAGACAATGTAGTGAAACATTGTATTGTTTGTTTGATGTACAACCCGGGAAAGGGAACCCCAACTCCAGCAGGTCACTTTGCTCCTCCGACATATCCATTTGAGGTGTTGCAGATCGATTACATTCACATGGAACGATGCAACAATCTCAAATATGTTCTGGTGGTAGTATGCGCCTTCTCTAGGTGGATAGAAGCATACCCTCTAAAAGATAATACAGCCTTATCCACAGCCAAAATTCTACTGAAAGAATTTTTCCCCAGGTTTGGTTTGCCGTGCATTGTCTGGAGTGACAATGGGAGCGAATTTGTGGGACAAGTCATGCAAAAAGTTTGTGCGGGTCTTGGTATCAAGCAAAAGTTCCATGCGGCAAACCATCCACAGTCAGCAGGTTTAGTGGAATGCTACAACGGAACTTTGAAGCTCAAACTAGCGAAAGTGCAGGCTAGTACAGGACTTAATTGGCCCGATGCTTTACCACTGGCTCTCCTGTCCACCAGAACTGCTGTGCACTCTTGTTTGGGACTTAGCCCTTACGAATTGGTCTTTGGGCGCCCAGCTAATATATGGGGAGTCCCTCGTCCTAAGAAATACTCAGACTTGCCATATCCAATGTTGATTGACTACTTGCATGAACTTACAACTAAATTACGTGTTCTCCATCAACAGGTTCAGAGTGCTTTACCGGAGGCTTCCACAGACCCAGGTCATTCCATTCGACCAGGTGACTGGGTGTGTATAAAGAATTTCCAAAGGACGAAAAATTTGGAGCCCAGGTGGAGGGAACCTCGTTTGGTACTTTTGGTGACGAGAACAGCAGTTAAAGTCGAAGGAAAGAAAAATTGGATTCACGGCATGCATTGTAAGAAAGTGCCTTTGCCTCTACCCTTCGATCAATGGGTGCGTAGGGGCATTGGTGACTCTGAGAATGAGAAGGTTCCACGATTCGTACCTTTTAGCGATGCACGCCTGAATGGAACATTGTCTGAGAAAGAGGACGACGACATTCTTCAGGAAGCGATAACACCACATCGTCGCTTGAATACGACAAATCCGCGAACATTGTTCCGAGACCAAACTGTACCTGATAAAGAACACTATAATCTAAGACCTAGACCAAAGAACACTTAAGATTTTTCTCTCTCCTATGTAGTATTCTATCCCGGTTGCAGGGTCACGGTAGGAGTCTTGATTGTGACCTGAGTAGTGGCAATAGGCCTGCAGGACTTGCAGTGTCATAGGACGGCAGATAACCATAATTAAGTGATCGAGGAAGATTGCCGTGAGCATCCATTTAGAAAGATGGAAACTACATTAGGAAAAAGAGAGAGAAAGGATGAAATGAAAAAAGAATCCTGTAGATTAATGTACAGTCGTTTTAGTATAACCTTATGTATTATTATATTATTGTGTATCCTTTTGGCATTTATAAGTTGGATTATTTATGCTCTGCAGCAAAAAGTTGTCTCTCCTTCTACCTCTTCGTCGTCTTCTACTGTCTCTCCACATCTATTTCATACCCTTCCTCAACATGAACTCATTAGAAGAACTGAATATTATAACAATTCTTTTGTCCAGTTATTACATCAACACCAATTAGTGATCAATACAACAGACTGTTGGGTGTGTGGACTTATGCCACATACCACAGAAAAAGGAATGCCATATTTAGTTCTTCCATTTTCTTATGAGGGTTCTGCTTGGGCTTATTTTGTTATCTTCTCCAATGCCTATCAAAGCAAATTCAGACGATCCGTTAGTTCACATATTGGTGGTCCAGATTTTAGTCATAGTTCATTGATAAAGGGAATGGTAGCTATGGCTAAAATCATGGAAAATAGCAAGATTTCCGTTGACGAAAGGAAAGCGTACACAAACTGGAACGTCACCCATTATGTCACTAGCCTTAGTGATAAGGTTAAACAAGGAAAATCTCCACCGATTTGGACTATTCCTCATCAGGGAAATTTCTGTCTGCAAATAAATAGTCAGACTTCTGACACCATACAAAGAAACAACTGTTCTCACACATACGTCTACTCCTCTCAGAACTCGCCGCCTCTAGTGCCATCTCAAGGCACGTATTTTATCTGCCACAATAGGGCTTACACGTGGTTGCCAACGGGTTTTTCTGGTACCTGTTATATAGCTTTCCTTCTTCCCCCTACATACACCGCTTCTGCAAACTATCATCGAAACAGATATGGCAGAGGGATTATTGATTCTAAAGACACAGCAGGACAAGAGGGAGGAGATTTCCTCAAAGGGTTTCTTCCTTTTTGGGGTCCAATGGCCAACAGCAGAAATATAAGGCAACTGGTTCGTGTCGTAGAAACCTCTATAGACATCACTGTAGGAGCCTTAAGTAATATCACGGCAGAACTACAGGCGGATCGTCTTATGACCTTATAAAACCGAGTTGCCTTAGATTTTGTTCTTGCGGATCGTGGTGGAGTGTGCAAATTGATCGGGTCAAGTTGCTGTATTTTCATACCTGATGACGCTCCGACAGTATACCAAGCTATCTCTAAGTTACATATAATCTCTGAGTCGATTCATCAGGACAAAAAAGATTGGTCATTATTGGAGTGGTTTTGGGGACTACTGTCCAAATGGGGTTGGAAGGCATTGACATTCCTTGGAGTAGTTTTGACCATCATTTTCTCTTGTTGCCTTTGTATGCACTGTGGTCCCGCCATCTGCGACCTTTGTGCTACTATGTGCATCCCTAAACCCAAATCACAAAGAACAGAGAATATTAGAATTAGGCCTGGGTGGTAAATTCCGTTCCGCTCGCGGAATTTGCGGAATTTCGGTAATTTCACGTTCCGCGGAGAACGCGAAATTGCCCAAAATTCTGCTTTCCGCGACTTCGCGAAATTTTTTCTTGTTCGCGTTCTCAAAATGCGTGTTCGCGAGATATTTCTCCCCGAGCACGCAAACAGCAACTGTGAACAGGAAAAAAGCATCGCGAACATGCAATTCCGCGTGTTCGCGGAATTTCTGCATGTTCGCGGAGATTTTTTACCGTTTCGCGGTGATTTGCGTAACGCGATTACGCAAATTCCGCCCACCCCTAATTAGAATGATGCTACAGCAACAGCTCGATGACCTCATGGCCATCGACATTGACTCAGATTAACATGAGTCTATCTTGCCTGAGTTCTGGCAAAAGGAGGGTCTGAGAAAATTTGATTCTCGATCGTGATCGAATCGACCCGCCATTTTGTGCTCAGCCGCCATTTTGTGTTGCCCTCACTCAGGCAGCACGGCGAACAAAGTCTATTCTGCTTTTCCTGCAGCTTCGTGTCGAAATAAGCCTTCTGCCTCTATTTACAAAACTGGTGTTAGGACTAGCCGAGTACACTAATCCCTGTCTGGTTTTTCTAATCCCCGTCTCAACTATCTGTTGGTTCACACTATTGTCTTCTGACTTTATCTTATCATCTGGCCTTCGCTGTCCTCTGCTAGCATTCTCTCGTTTCACAACTGTCCTCCAAAACACACAACCGTATCTCGCCACCTGCAAGTGGGTTGCAGATCTGTTAATGAATTAGTTCGTGGGAGGGGTGACAAACACAGTCGGAGGAGAGGCTTCTTCGAGTCATCTAATACTTTGTTTTCAAACCTTTTCTATTGGTTCTGTTCTGTTTTCCAACTTTCTTATTGGCTCTTTCTTGTATGTCTTGGGTGTGTATTTGGTTAATGTATATTTCACATATGTACTATATAAGATTGTGCACCACGGAGTGAAGTGGCAGTCTCCTGAGAACCTACCTCGTGTACTTCTGGGATAACTGTACTAGCTGCAGCTAATAAATCCAATCTTGTAACGCCTAACAGAGTGTCCTGTGTCTCTGTGTAGCTGAGCAGGAGAACCCCAGAGATTAAGGCGTACCCTGCACCGCCAGGCCCAAAAGGTTATGGTTCTTCACAGTGGCATGGAGAGCACGGGATCCACGTCTGGGCATACCCTTCCCACTCGGGGTGACAAATGGAAAAACAAAAGTTGATGGACAGAATGCAGAACAATGTCATACTTTCACCCCAGTACAGAGATCTGGGCCTAAATCCATAGCTTTTTGCTCACCATGCCTTTCCAGTTTGAACCCAGCCATATGCAAATCAGTTCTGACCCTGTGCCTCATGGGAACAGTCCAGACCGCACTGCCAAGCCCGGTCCTCCCTGGACTGGAAACAAGCTTCCGAGGACCGGTTTCGGGGTTTCACCCCTCTTCAGGCAGGATAGCTTGATTCCAGTTGCATGGAGAGCACAGGACCCACGTCTGGGTATAACCTTCCCACTCGGGGTGACAAATTCAAAAACAAAAGTTGAAGGACAGAATGCAGAACAATGTCATATATTCACCCCAGTACAGAGATTTGGGCCTAAATCCATTGTTTGTTTGCCCACCATGCCATTCCAGTTTGAACCCAACCATATGCAAATCAGTCTTGACCCTGTGCCTCATGGAAACAGTCCAGCCCGAACTGCCAAACCAGGTCCTCCCTGGACTGGAAACAAATATCCTAGGACCGGTTTCGGGGTTTCACCCCTCTTCAGCAAGGATAGCGTTATTCCAGTTGCATGGAGAGCACGGGACCCACGTCTGGGCATAGCCTTCCCACTCGGGGTGACAAATGCAAAAACAAAAGTTGCTGTACAGAATACAGAACAATGTCATTAATTTACCCCAGTACAGAGATCTGGGCCTACATCAATCGTTTTTGTGCTCACCGTGCCTTTCCAGTTTGAACCCAGCCATATGCAAATCAGTCCTAACCCTGTGCCTCATGGGAAGAGTCCAGCCCGCACTGCCAAGCCAGGTCTCCCTGGACTGTAAACAAGCATCCTAAAACCGGTTTTGGGGTGTCACCCCTCTTCAGCCAGGATAGCCTGATTTCAGTGGCATGGAGAGCATGGGACCCACGTCTGGGCATACCCTTCCCACTCGGGGTTACAAATGCAAAAACAAAAGTTAATGGAGAGAATGCAGAACAATGTCATACATTCACCCCAGTACAGAGATCTGGGCCTAAATCCATCGTTTTTTTGCTCACTATGCCACTCCAGTTTGACCCCAGCCATACGCAAATCAGTCTTGACCCTGTGCCTCATGGGAACAGTCCAGCCCGAACTGCCAAGGCAGGTCCTCCCTGGACTGTAAACAAGCAAACTAGGACCGGTTTTGGGGTTTCACCCCTCTTCAGCCAGGATAGCTTGATTCCAGTGGAATGGAGACCACGGGACCCACGTCTGGGCATAAGCTAGCCACTCGGGGTGACAAATGCAAAAACAAAAGTTGATGTACAATATGCAGAACAATGTCATATATTCACCCAAGTACAGAGATCTGGGCCTAAATCCATCTTTTTTTTGCTCGCCATTCCAGTTTGAACCCAGCCATATGCAAATCAGTCTTGACCCTGTGTCTCATGGGAACTGTCCAGCCCGAACTGCCAAGCCAGGTCCTCCCTGGACTGGAAACAAGCATCGTAGGACCGGTTTCGGGGTTTCAGCCCTCTTCAGCCAGGATAGCTTGATTCCAGTGGCATGGAGAGCAAGGGACCCACATCTGGGCAAACCTTCCCACTCGAGGTGAAAAATGCAAAAATAAAAGTTGATGGACAGAATGCAGAACAATGTCATACATTCACCCCAGTACAGAGATCTGGGCTTAAATCCATGGTTTGTTTGCCCACCATGCCATTCTAGTTTGAACCTAGCCATATGCAAATCAGTCTTGACCCTGTGCCTCATGGGAACAGTCCAGCCCGAACTGCCAAGCCAGGTCCTCCCTGGACTGGAAACAAGCATCCTAGGACCGGTTTTGGGATTACACCCCTCTTCAGCCAGGATAGCTTGATTCCAGTGGCATGGAGAGCAGGGGACCCACGTTTGAGGATATCCTTACCACTCGGGGTGACAAATGCAAAAACAACAGTTGATGGACAGAATGCAGAACAATGTCATACATTCAACCCCCGTACAGAGATCTGGGCCTAAATCCATCCTTTTTATGCTCACCGTGCCATTCCAGTTTGAAACCAGCCATATGCAAATCAGTCTTGACCCTGTGCCTCGTGGGAACATATCAGCCCGAACTGCCAAACCAGGTCCTCCCAGGACTGTTAACAAGCATCCTAGGACCGGTTTTGGGGTTTCACCCCTCTTCTGCCAGGATACCTTGATTCCAGTGGCATGGAGAGCACGAGACCCACGTCTGGGCATACCCTTCGCACTCAGGGTGACAAATGTAAAAACAACAGTTGATGGATAGAATGCAGAACAATGTCATACATTCACCCCAGTACAGAGATCTGGGCCTAAATCCATCGGTTTTTTGCTCGCCATTCCAGTTTAAACCCAGCCATATGCAAATCAGTCTTGACCCTGAGTCTCATGGGAACTGT
Organism: Triturus cristatus; assembly: GCF_964204655.1. Taxonomy (NCBI): domain Eukaryota; kingdom Metazoa; phylum Chordata; class Amphibia; order Caudata; family Salamandridae; genus Triturus; species Triturus cristatus. Next base: position 877,861,121 of record NC_140579.1, read on the forward strand.
TCAGCCCGAACTGCCAGGCCAGGTCCTCCCTGGACTGGAAACAAGCATCGTACGACCGGTTTTGGGGTTTCACCCCTCTTCAGCCAGGATAGCTTGATTCCAGTGGCATGGAGAGCACGGGACCCACGTCTGGGCATACCCTTCCCACTCGGGGTGACAAATGCAAAAACAACAGTTGAGGGACAGAATGCAGAACAATGTCATACATTCACCCCAGTACAGAGATCTGGGCTTAAATCCATGGTTTGTTTGCCCACCATGCCATTCTAGTTTGAACCTAGCCATATGCAAATCAGTCTTGACCCTGTGCCTCATGGGAACAGTCCAGCCCGAACTGCCAAGCCAGGTCCTCCCTGGACTGGAAACAAGCATCCTAGGACCGGTTTTGGGATTACACCCCTCTTCAGCCAGGATAGCTTGATTCCAGTGGCATGGAGAGCAGGGGACCCACGTTTGAGGATATCCTTACCACTCGGGGTGACAAATGCAAAAACAACAGTTGATGGACAGAATGCAGAACAATGTCATACATTCAACCCCCGTACAGAGATCTGGGCCTAAATCCATCCTTTTTATGCTCACCGTGCCATTCCAGTTTGAAACCAGCCATATGCAAATCAGTCTTGACCCTGTGCCTCGTGGGAACATATCAGCCCGAACTGCCAAACCAGGTCCTCCCAGGACTGTTAACAAGCATCCTAGGACCGGTTTTGGGGTTTCACCCCTCTTCTGCCAGGATACCTTGATTCCAGTGGCATGGAGAGCACGAGACCCACGTCTGGGCATACCCTTCGCACTCAGGGTGACAAATGTAAAAACAACAGTTGATGGATAGAATGCAGAACAATGTCATACATTCTCCCCAGTACAGAGATCTGGGCCTAAATCCATCGGTTTTTTGCTCGCCATTCCAGTTTAAACCCAGCCATATGCAAATCAGTCTTGACCCTGAGTCTCATGGGAACTGTTCAGCCCGAACTGCCAAGCCAGGTCCTCCCTGGACTGGAAACAAGCATCGTAGGACCGGTTTTGGGGTTTCACCCCTCTTCAGCCAGGATAGCTTGATTCCAGTGGCATGGAGAGCACGGGACCCACGTCTGGGCATACCCTTCCCACTCGGGGTGACAAATGCAAAAACAACAGTTGAGGGACAGAATGCAGAACAATGTCATGCATTCACACCAGTACAGAGATCTAGGCCTAAATCCATCGTGTTTTTGCTTACTATACCATTCCAGTTTGATCCCAGCCATATGCAAATCAGTCTTGACCCTGTCCCTCATGGGAACAGTCAAGCCCAAACTGCTAATACAGGTCATCCTTGGACTGGAAACAAACATCCTAGGACCGGTTTCGGGGTTTCACCCCGCTTCAGCCAGGATAGCTTGATTCCAGTGGCATGGAGAGCACGGGACCCACGTGTGGGCATACCCTTCCAACTTGGGGTTACAAATACAAAAACAAAAGTTGATGGACAGAATGCAGAACAATGTCATACATTCACCCCAGAACAGAGATCTGGGCCTCAATCCCTTGTTTGTTTGCTCACTATGCCACTCCAGTTTGACCCCAGCCATACTCAAATCAGCCTTGACCCTGTGCCTCATGGGAACAGTCCAGCCCGAACTGCCAAGGCAGGTCCTCCCTGGACTGTAAACAAGCAAACTAGGACCGGTTTTGGGGTTTCACCCCTCTTCAGCCAGGATAGCTTGATTCCAGTGGAATGGAGACCACGGGACCCACGTCTGGGCATAAGCTAGCCACTCGGGGTGACAAATGCAAAAACAAAAGTTGATGTACAATATGCAGAACAATGTCATATATTCACCCAAGTACAGAGATCTGGGCCTAAATCCATCGTTTTTTTGCTCGCCATTCCAGTTTGAACCCAGCCATATGCAAATCAGTCTTGACCCTGTGTCTCATGGGAACTGTCCAGCCCGAACTGCCAAGCCAGGTCCTCCCTGGACTGGAAACAAGCATCGTAGGACCGGTTTCGGGGTTTCAGCCCTCTTCAGCCAGGATAGCTTGATTCCAGTGGCATGGAGAGCAAGGGACCCACATCTGGGCAAACCTTCCCACTCGAGGTGAAAAATGCAAAAATAAAAGTTGATGGACAGAATGCAGAACAATGTCATACATTCATCCCAGTACAGAGATCTGGGCTTAAATCCATGGTTTGTTTGCCCACCATGCCATTCTAGTTAGAACCTAGCCATATGCAAATCAGTCTTGACCCTGTGCCTCATGGGAACAGTCCAGCCCGAACTGCCAAGCCAGGTCCTCCCTGGACTGGAAACAAGCATCCTAGGACCGGTTTTGGGATTACACCCCTCTTCAGCCAGGATAGCTTGATTCCAGTGGCATGGAGAGCAGGGGACCCACGTCTGAGGATATTCTTACCACTCGGGGTAACAAATGCAAAAACAACAGTTGATGGACAGAATGCAGAACAATGTCATACATTCAACCCCCGTACAGAGATCTGGGCCTAAATCCATCCTTTTTATGCTCACCGTGCCATTCCAGTTTGAAACCAGCCATATGCAAATCAGTCTTGACCCTGTGCCTCGTGGGAACATATCAGCCCGAACTGCCAAACCAGGTCCTCCCAGGACTGTTAACAAGCATCCTAGGACCGGTTTTGGGATTTCACCCCTCTTCTGCCAGGATAGCTTGATTCCAGTGGCATGGAGAGCACGAGACCCACGTCTGGGCATACCCTTCGCACTCAGGGTGACAAATGTAAAAACAACAGTTGATGGATAGAATGCAGAACAATGTCATACATTCACCCCAGTACAGAGATCTGGGCCTAAATCCATCGTTTTTTTGCTCGCCATTCCAGTTTAAACCCAGCCATATGCAAATCAGTCTTGACCCTGAGTCTCATGGGAACTGTTCAGCCCGAACTGCCAAGCCAGGTCCTCCCTGGACTGGAAACAAGCATCGTAGGACCGGTTTCGGGGTTTCACCCCTCTTCAGATAGGATAGCTTGATTCCAGTGGCATGGAGAGCACGGGACCCACATCTGGGCATACCCTTCCCACTCGGGGTGACAAATGCAAAAACAACAGTTGAGGGACAGAATGCAGAACAATGTCATGCATTCACACCAGTACAGAGATCTAGGCCTAAATCCATTGTGTTTTTGCTTACTATACCATTCCAGTTTGATCCCAGCCATATGCAAATCAGTCTTGACCCTGTCCCTCATGGGAACAGTCAAGCCCAAACTGCTAATACAGGTCTTCCTTGGACTGGAAACAAACATCCTAGGACCGGTTTAGGGGTTTTACCCCGCTTCAGCCAGGATAGCTTGATTCCAGTGGCATGGAGAGCACGGGACCCACGTGTGGGCATACCCTTCCAACTTGGGGTGACAAATACAAAACAAAAGTTGATGGACAGAATGCAGAACAATGTTATATATTCACCCCAGTACAGAGATCTGGGCCTAAATCCATTGTTTGTTTGCCCACTATGCCATTCCAGCTTGAACCCAGCCATATGCAAATCAGTCATGACCCTGTGCCTCATGGGAACAGTCTAGCCCGAAATGCCAAGCCAGGTCCTCCCTGGACTGTAAACAGGCATCCTAGGACCGGTTTTGAGGTTTCACCCCTCTTCAGCCAGGATAGCTTGATTCCAGTGGAATGGAGAGCACGGGACCCACGTCTGGGCATAACCTAGCCACTCGGGGTGACAAACGCAAAAACAAAAGTTGATGTACAGAATGCAGAACAATGTCATATATTCACCCAAGTACAGAGATCTTGGCCTAAATCCCTGTTTTTTTTGCTCACCATGCCATTCCAGTTTGGACCCAGCCATATGCAAATCAGTCTTGACCCTGCACCTCATGGGAACAGTCCAGCCCAAACTGCCAAGCTAGGTCTTCCTAGGACTGGAAACAAACATCCAAGGACCGATTTCGGGGTTTCACCCCTCTTCAGCCAGGATAGCTTGATTCCAGTGGCATAGAGAGCAAGGGACCTACATCTGGGCATAACCTTCCCACTCAAGGTGACAAATGCAAAAACAACAGTTGATGGACAGAATGTAGAACAATGTCATACATTCAACCCCCGTACAGAGATCTGGGCCTAAATCCATCCTTTTTATGCTCACCGTGCCATTCCAGTTTGAAACCAGCCATATGCAAATCAGTCTTGACTCTGTGCCTCATGGGAACATATCAGCCCGAACTGCCAAACCAGGTCCTCCCTGGACTGTTAACAAGCATCCTAGGACCGGTTTTGGGGTTTCACCCCTCTTCTGCCAGCATAGCTTGATTCCAGTGGCATGGAGAGTACGAGACCCACGTCTGGGCATACCCTTCGCACTCAGGGTGACAAATGTAAAAACAACAGTTGATGGATAGAATGCAGAACAATGTCATACATTCACCCCAGTACAGAGATCTGGGCCTAAATCCATCGTTTTTTTGCTCGCCATTCCAGTTTGAACCCAGCCATATGCAAATCAGTCTTGACCCTGTACCTCATGGAAACTGTCCAGCCCGAACTGCCAAGCCAGGTCCTCCCTGGACTGGAAACAAGCATTGTAGGACCGGTTTTGGGGTTTCTCCCCTCTTCAGCCAGGATAGCTTGATTCCAGTGGCATGGAGAGCACGGGACCCACGTCTGAGCATACCCTTCCCACTCGGGGTGACAAATGCAAAAACAACAGTTGAGGGACAGAATGCAGAACAATGTCATGTATTCACACCAGTACAGAGATCTGGGCCTAAATCCATCGTGTTTTTGCTTACCATACCATTCCATTTTGATCCCAGCCATATGCAAATCAGTCTTGACCCTGTGCCTCATGGGAACAGTCAAGCCCAATCTGCCAAGCCAGGTCATCCTTGGACTGGAAACAAACATCCTAGGACCGGTTTCGGGGTTTCACCCCGCTTCAGCCAGGATAGCTTGATTCCAGTGTCATGGAGAGCATGGGACCCACGTGTGGGCATACCCTTCCAACTTGGGGTGACAAACACAAAAACAAAAGTTGATGGACAGAATGCAGAACAATGTCATACATTCACCCCGGTACAGAGATCTGGGTCTAAATCCCTTGTTTGTTTGCTCACTATGCCACTCCAGTTTGACCCCAGCCATAGGCAAATCAGTCTTGACCCTGTGCCTCATGGGAACAGTCCAGCCCAAATTGCCAAGTCAGGTCCTCCCTGGACTGTAAACAAGCATCCTAGGACCTGTTTTGGGGTTTCACCCCTCTTCAGCCAAGATAGCTTGATTCCAGTGGAATGGAGAGCACGGGACCCACGTCTGGGCATAACCTAGCCAATCGGGGTGACAAATGCAAAAACAAAAGTTGATGTACAGAATGCAGAACAATGTCATATATTCACCCAAGTACAGAGATCTGGGCCTAAATCCATCATTTATTTGCTCGCCATTCCAGTTTGAACCCAGCCATTTGCAATTCAGTCTTGACCCTGAGTCTCATGGGAACTGTCCAGACCGAACTGCCAAGCCAGGTCCTCCCTTGACTGGAAACAAGCATTGTAGGACCGGTTTTGGGGTTTCACCCCTCTTCAGCCAGGATAGCTTGATTCCAGTGGCATGGAGAGCAAGGGACCCACATCTGGGCATAACCTTCCCACTCAAGGTGACAAATGCAAAAACAAAAGTTGATGGACAGAATGCATAACAATGTCATACATTCACCCCAGTACAGAGATCTGGGCCTAAGCTCCATTGTTTGTTTGCCCACCATGCCATTCCAGTTTGAACCCAGCCATATGCAAATCAGTCTTGACCCTGTGCCTCATGGGAACAGTCCAGCCCGAACTGCCAAGCCCTGTCCTCCCTGGACTGGAAACAAGCATCCTAGGACCGGTTTTGGGATTTCACCCGTCTTCAGCCAGGATAGCTTGATTCCAGTGGCATGGAGAGCAGGGGACCCACGTTTGAGGATATCCTTCCCACTCGGGGTGACAAATGCAAAAACAACAGTTGATGGACAGAATGCAGAACAATGTCATACATTCACCCCGGTACAGAGATCTGGGTCTAAATCCCTTCTTTGTTTGCTCACCATGCCACTCCAGTTTGACCCCAGCCATAGGCAAATCAGTCTTGACCCTGTGCCTCATGGGAACAGTCCAGCCCGAATTGCCAAGTCAGGTCCTCCCTGGACTGTAAACAAGCATCCTAGGACCGGTTTTGGGGTTTCACCCCTCTTCAGCCAAGATAGCTTGATTCCAGTGGAATGGAGAGCACGGGACCCACGTCTGGGCATAACCTAGCCACTCGGGGTGACAAATGCAAAAACAAAAGTTGATGTACAGAATGCAGAACAATGTCATATATTCACCCAAGTACAGAGATCTGGGCCTAAATCCATCATTTTTTTGCTCGCTATTCCAGTTTGAACCCAGCCATATGCAAATCAGTCTTGACCCTGAGTCTCATTGTAGGAGAGTGGCATCGACTGCATAGTTGCCCCCAACTTTTTGCTGATGTTTTGACTGTTTTTATGACTTTAGCCAGGCTGTGGCCCTGCTATCCAGGACCCCAGCCTATCTGCTTCCTCTGGTAAACTATGTGAGTACCCTAGGTACCAACCAATTGGATGCTGGGCATGCCCTACCAGTCCTTTGTAGATGGTACCCTAGGTACCCAGGGCATGGGTCCCCCAGTAGGCCTACCAGGGCTGCAGCACTTATTGTGCCACCCTGGAACAGCCACCCAAACTGACACCACCAGGCCACTACTGTAGCCTGGGTAAGGTGGTGCTAGCACCCCTTACAGGGATGTAGGTACCCTATGTCCCATACCATTACAACACATATACTCTCATAGGTCACCCCTATGGCAGGCCCTGGTAATCCTACAGGGCTGGGTGCTGAGGTATGTGTGAGGGGGGACCCCTACGTGAGTAGGACCTCTCTGCAACCTTCGTAAAATCGTTACTGGGTTGTTTGTAGTGTAGCCATACCATATACTCTTAACCGCATTATAAGTTATTGCGTCATCGCTGTAACTTAGGAATGGCTACACAGAACCATATCGTGTTTGGTGTCAAACATGAAGGAGTCATACCCCCAGTCCAGCCATGGGCATGGGGGCACGATTCCCCCTTGCTAGGAGGGTGATATGGGAAAAGCGGTAGAATTTGGACACCAATTTAAAAGTGCACATGTACCACAAAATGGCTACTGTCCGCCACCTACACGACTCTGGCTGGCTGTTGCTGGGGAAAACCCCAGCCTCGCCATCTGGACAATAGGGCTCCTGTGGCAGGGAGGTGCCAGCACCTCCCCAGACAGGATATGTGGATTGGAACAGGGTGGGTGCACCAAATGTCCTTTCAGAGTTGCACGTAGGCAGCTGCAGAGCCCCAATTCTGCATACACCGCCTGGAACCGGTTCAGGGGCATCCTGCCCCTCGCCCAGGCGGGAAACACACAAAGGGGAGTGGGTGTAGCCACCCTTTCCCGCCTCTACTCTGATTGGTAGGCTCTATTTTGGACCATCCCCTAATCTTGGGGATATATGGGAATAACTTTGCCCTAGAGCCTTAGATTCGTACAGGACTTCACAGAACTGACCTTCGACAAGCTGCTGCCCAGCTGACTGAAGAAATCTCCCTTGGGATAAAGGAGTTATCCCCCTGCTTGGCAGGCACCTAAAAGACTACAAGATACCCGGTTGGAACTTCATTGCTCTCACGACCTTCGACGCCTTCCAGCAACCTCGAGGTGAGTCTCCAGTGCATCCCAGCGTCCTGTGAGTGTGCCCAGCAAGTCTGAGCACCCTGGACCACGTGGGTGTCGAGATCCCCGCATACCCCGAGACACCGGCCACCTCTTGTCCAGCACACGACCCCGACCAGTGGGGAAGTTGTGCTTTGGCCCATTTCTGAGCCAACCATCCAGCAGCATTTGTGCCGACTCTCAGCTCCCTGGCCCGCTCTGGTGGCCCGTGGGAGCCCTTTTACGCACTCCATTTTGCTGCCTTCCACGGTCCCTTGTCTCTCAACTTGTGGGCCCTGACGGAGGACAATCTTCTTTTCCAAGAGTTCCCCTGGTTGCTCCAGGCCTGCTCTACGCTCCCTGCAAAGGAGAGCACCCTCAGACCTCGTGGGTCTGCACCAGCAGCTGCTTTGTTCATCTTGCATGGGTTGCGGTTGCCAATGCTTAGTGGATCCAATCGGGACACTAACACCGCAGCGACCCTCAGCCGACGTGGGACAGTCGCCCTCCAGAAGCTGGCCTTCCCTGAAGCCTCCCGGAGCCCGTGACTGCAGAGCCCAGCTGTACCTTCCACACCTGAAGCACCCGACATCCACGAGTTCCTTCCTGTGAGCTCCCTGGTCACTGTGCTGTGACCCAGACTCTGTCCCCTCTGCTTTCAGGTTCACCTTTATCTTCTCTTCAACTTTAATCTTCACGACTTCAACGACGCTTCCAGCTAGCAGCAGTTTGGACTACTTTTCCATACAAAATCAGCCCGCGACCCGACACCAGAATCGACCTATGCACCCGGCTTCCCTGGGGCAGGTAACAGTGGTACTTCGGTACTTCCGTGGTGGTGGGCTCTCCAAAGCCTTAAGTCTCAAGCCTTAACTTTGTACTGTTGTTAGAAGTGTCCTTAAACCTTAATTATTCAACCGCGACATTCTCCATAGGCTAACATTGCAATCCCGATAGCAACTTCTCGCACTGCACACGCCTCCCGTGGGTCCCCTTCCTCTTAACTGTGGGTGGATTCTGAAGGGGCCAGCAATCCTGAATGCCCTAGGCATTGCCTGTAGAATTGTCGTGGTTCTTATACCACTATTTTAGTATATGGTTTGGTCCCCCCCTGGGGCCCATTGATTTCTGTGCTATTTATTGTGTTTATAAATGCTTGTTTGAAGTGTAACTTTGCCACTAGCCACATAAAGTGACTGTGGGATTCTGTCTAGAATAAATACATATATTTTATATATATACCTGTGTGGGCTACTCTTTCATTTGGTTATTCAAGAGGTTATTATGGTAAAACAATAAGCTTAACACTCCTTCAAGACTTAGCCTGAAGGCTGCTCTCCACAGCTACCACTAGGATAGCTTTCTTTAAAGGTTGTCTTAAACCTATCATCAATAGGAGTCGAATTGGACTGGTGCAAGGTGTCCCTACAACTAGGAACAGCATATGCCAGGCCAACTTCTCACATTGGTGTGCAGCGGTTGGATTCAAGCTTGCCATTGTTTTACCAGATAACAAATTGAATTTCTAAAGTGAAAGCCACAAGGTACCAAAGGTACATATAAATTCAAGCTAGAATACAATAAGTTCTACTGAACTTAGAGTTGTGTGTAGAGGGTTTAGCACACCTTGACTACAACTCAAGAGAGGGTTCAGTAGGCCACACTTAGTGTAGGTAGATACATCACTACACTAAACATGTCTTCAGGTGCAGGTGCCACTAAGGCTATGGAAGGACCCCAGAGGGTCCCAGTAGATAAGTATGATAATTTCTCCTTTGCAGAGCTCAGGGAAATGTGCACCCTTAGAAAACTGAAGACAAACAAAGGTGCCAACACACAACGTCTCAGGGAAATCCTGCTCATAGCAGACTTTATGGAGTCCATAGGGTCCAGAGGGACAGACAGAGTGGGTGGGCATCCTTCAGAAGAGGACACTCCCAGAGTGGACTCTGATGAGGAACAGGAAGAGGATGAAAGTCCTGACCTGGAAGAAACAAACCACTCACAACATGGAGGTGATGGCTCAAGAGGTACTCCCTCCACCCTTAAAAGGAGAGTGGTGGATCCAAGAAGGAACAGATCCCCCTCAGTGGGATCCAACCATTCTAGGAGATCCAAAGGGTCCTCTGCCTCTTCTCAGAGAAGAGAATCCTCTCATGAGAGGAAATGCAGACTGATCAAATTTGAGCAGGCTAAGCTTGAGCTTAAAAGAGAACAGTTAGCATTGGACAGGGAAACCCTGGAGCTTCAGAAAGCTTCAAGAAAGTGGGGTCTAGAGATCCCTGGTGGCAGTAATGAAACCCCTAGAGTTAGAGAGAAAGTCCCTGACAATAGGAACCTCCACAAGATTGTGCCCCCCTATCAGAATGGGGATGATATCCACAAATGGATATCTGCTCTTGAAAGGGCCTGTAGAGTACAGAGGGTCCCAGTAGAGCAGTGGGCAGCAATCCTGTGGCTCTCCTTTTCAGATAAAGGAAGAGACAAGCTCCTCTCTGTAAGAGAAGAGGATGCTGATGACTATTATATCTTGAAAGATGCTTTAATAGATGGGTTTGGCTTAACCACTGATCAATACAGACTTAAGTTCAGAGAAACCCAGAAAGCACAAAATCAGGATTGGGTAGACGTTGTGGATTGTGCAACCAAGGCACTGGAAGGTTGGTTAACTGGCAGCAAAGTAGATGATTATACAGGATTATACAATCTCATAATGAGGGAGCAGATCCTTAACAATTGTCAGAACCAGCTCTTACATCAGCACCTGGTTGACTCTGATCTGACCTCTCCCCAAGAATTGGGAAAGAAGGCAGACAAATGGGTCAGAACCAGGATTAAGCAAAAGGTCCAGCCCTTGGGAGGTGCAACTAAAAAAGAAGATGCCAAGAACTCTGACAAGGGTGGGGAAAAGGGAAAAGACCAGCAGTCTTCAACAGGCCCCCAAAAAGCAGCATCTGAAAATACCAAGAATAGCAAACCCAAACAACCAAGGAAGCCATGGTGTAAGTACTGTAAACAGACTACCCATTGGACTTCAGACTGTAATAAGGCCAAAGACTCCAAAAACACCACACCTGCCCCTAAGGCTCCTGTTCCCCCTAGTACAGTTATAGGTGTTGGTGCACAGAACAAGGGCATAGTAGGGTTGACCCTGGGATCTGGAGAGGAATCTGGCCTAGTCAGAACTCCTACTCAGGCTGTTCTAGTTTGTGATGGGGACTTGTCCCTGTTTGTGAGCCCCAGTGGTCTGGGCAAATACAGACAACAGCCAACCATAAATGGAAGGGAGTCACTAGCTTACAGGGATACAGGGGCTAGTGTCACTATGGTGACTAAGGACCTTGTAGACCCTAACCAGATCATACTTGGAGAGACATATCAAGTGACCAATGCTAGCAACGTTAGTACAGACCATGCTCTAGCTGTTGTGAACTTCTCCTGGGGAGGGGTAACTGGCCTCAAGAAAGTTGTGGTGAGTGCAGACCTACCTGTTGAATGTTTACTAGGGAATGATTTGGAGACCTCAGCATGGGCTGAGGTGGAGCTAAGTACCCATGCAGCAATGTTGGGTATACCAGCAGAAGTGTTTGCCCTGACAAGGTCAAAAGCAAAGCTGACAGGAACTGAACAGGCCTTGGATCCTGGAAAAATGGACCAAGGGCCTTCCAAGAGGAGGAGTAGCAGGGGTAAGGCCGAGCCTTCTCCCCAGGATCAGTCTGTAGAGACTCTTTTAGCAGAAGAGGATCTATCTCCTGAAGAAGGAACTGCCCCAGAGGAACTGGAACCTGATCAGGTTGAGTTCTTGGGGGCAGGGGGACCTTCTAGGGCAGACTTGAGCCTGGAGCAGCAGAGCTGCCCCACTCTTGAACCCCTCAGACAGCAAGCTGCTGCTGAGGCTGCAGGGGATGCCAGTGGGACCCATAAGATTTATTGGGATGAAGGGCTCCTTTACTCTGAGGGTCGAGACCCCAAGCCTGGTGCAGCCAGGAGGTTGGTCATACCTCAGAAGTTTAGGAGCTTCCTGCTCACACTGGCCCATGATATCCCCTTAGCAGGACACCTGGGCCAAAATAAGACTTGGGACAGAATTGTCCCACACTTTCATTGGCCCCACATGAGTGAAGACTGTAAGAGCTTTTGCAGCTCTTGCATTACCTGCCAGGCAAGTGGCAAGGCAGGTAAATCCACAAAGGCCCCCCTGATACCATTGCCTGTGGTGGGGGTGCCCTTTGAGCGGGTGGGGATTGACATTGTTGGTCCCTTGGACCCACCAACAGCATCTGGGCACAGGTTCATTTTAGTGGTAGTGGATCATGCCACTAGATACCCAGAAGCTATTCCCCTTAGGACCATCACAGCTCCTGTGGTGGCAAGGGCCCTCCTTGGAGTCTTCTCCAGGGTGGGGTTTCCTAAGGAGGTATTGTCTGACAGAGGTACAAACTTTATGAGTAGTTACCTGAAGGCAATGTGGAAGGAGTGTGGTGTCAACTACAAGTTCACCACCCCTTACCATCCTCAATGCAATGGTCTTGTTGAAAGGTTCAACAAGACCTTAAAGGGTATGATTAAAGGACTACCAGAAAAGCTTAGGCGAAAATGGGATGTTCTTCTGCCCTGCCTTCTCTTTGCATACAGAGAGGTGCCACAGAAGGGGGTTGGCTACAGCCCTTTTGAACTTTTGTTTGGCCATCCTGTTAGAGGGCCACTTTGTCTAGTGAAGGAGGGATGGGAGCAACCTCTCAAACCCCCTAAACAGGACATAGTGGACTACGTACTTGGTCTCCGCTCCCGGATGGCTGAGTATATGAAGAAGGCAACTAAAAACCTGGAGGCAAGTCAGGAATTACAGAAAGCCTGGCATGACCAAAAGGCTGTCCTGGTGGTGTACCAGCCAGGACAGAAGGTATGGGTGTTGGAGCCAGTGGCCCCAGCAGCTCTCCAAGATAAGTGGAGTGGACCCCATACCATTTTGGAGAAAAAGGGAGAGGTTACCTACCTGGTAGACCTTGGCACTCCCAGAAGTCCCCACAGGGTACTTCATGTGAATAGATTGAAAGCATATGTGGACAGGGCTGACATGGGCTTGCTCATGGTAACAGATGAGGGACAGGAGGAAGAGAGTGACCCTCTCCCAGACCTGCTCTCTCAGAACCCTGACGATGGGTCAGTTGATGGAGTAGCCTTGGCAGGCAGCCTCACTGACCAGCAGCAAGCAGACTGTAGACAGGTTCTACAAGGTTACAGACATATGTTTTCTCTGACTCCTAGTCAGACCACCTGGTGCACTCACGAAGTGGACACTGGGGACAGTCTGCCTGTCAAGAATAAGATCTACAGGCAACCTGACCATGTCAGGGACTGCATACGGACTGAAGTCCAAAAGATGTTGGAGTTGGGAGTAATTGAGCCCTCAGATAGCCCCTGGGCTAGCCCAGTAGTCCTAGTACCAAAACCTCACACCCAGGGTGGTAAGAGAGAGATGAGGTTCTGTGTAGACTACAGGGGTCTCAATGCAGTCACTAAGACTGATGCTCATCCAATTCCCAGAGCAGATGAGCTCATAGATAGGTTGGCCTCAGCCAAATATCTGAGCACATTTGATCTGACAGCTGGCTACTGGCAGATAAGGTTAGCTGAGTCTGCAAAAGCCAAAACTGCATTTTCTACCCCTAGTGGGCATTATCAATTTATTGTGATGCCCTTTGGTTTGAAAAATGCACCTGCCACTTTTCAAAGGTTGGTGAACCAAGTCCTCTCAGGCCTGGAAGACTTTAGTGCAGCATATCTGGATGATATTGCTGTCTTTAGCTCCACCTGGGAAGATCACCTGATCCACCTGAGGGAAGTTTTAGAAGCCCTGCAGAAGGCTGGGCTCACTATCAAGGCTACTAAGTGCCAGATAGGGCAGAGTCAGGTTGTATACCTGGGACACCTTGTAGGTGGAGGCCAGGTTCAACCTTTACAGAGCAAAATCCAGACCATCATGGACTGGGTTGCTCCAACCACCCAGACTCAGGTTCGAGCTTTCTTGGGCCTGACTGGTTATTATAGGAGATTTGTAAAGGGATATGGATCCATAGTGACCCCCTTGAATGATCTCACCTCCAAGAGGATGCCCAAAAAGGTTCAGTGGACTGTCAGCTGTCAGAAAGCTTTTGATGACCTTAAACAGGCAATGTGCTCTGCTCCAGTGCTCCAAAGCCCCAACTACTCCAAAGAATTCATAGTTCAAACTGATGCTTCAGAGGTGGGGGTAGGTGCTGTGTTATCACAACTGAATGAGGAGGGCCAGGATCAACCAGTAGCTTTTATTAGCAGAAGGTTGACCCCCAGAGAGAAACGTTGGTCAGCCATAGAGAGGGAGGCCTTTGCTGTGGTCTGGGCCCTGAAGAAGCTGAGGCCATACTTGTTTGGTACTCACTTCATTGTTCAGACAGACCATAAGCCCCTCCTATGGCTAAAACAGATGAAGGGTGAAAACCCCAAACTACTCAGGTGGTCCATTTCCCTACAGGGGATGGACTATACAGTGGAACATAGACCTGTGAGCAACCATGCCAATGCAGATGGCCTCTCCAGATATTTCCACTTAGAACATGAAGACTCAACTGGTCAAGGTTAGTTTAATGTCCCTGCGTTTGGGGGGGGGGGGTTGTGTAGGAGAGTGGCATCGACAGCATAGTTGCCCCCAACATTTTGCTGATGTTTTGACTGTTTTTATGACTTTAGCCAGGCTGTGGCCCTGCTATCCAGGACCCCAGCCTATCTGCTTCCTCTGGTAAACTATGTGAGTACCCTAGGTACCAACCAATTGGATGCTGGGCATGCCCTACCAGTCCCTTGTAGATGGTACCCTAGGTACCCAGGGCATGGGTCCCCCAGTAGGCCTACCAGGGCTGCAGCACTTATTGTGCCACCCTGGGACAGCCACCCAAACTGACACCACCAGGCCACTACTGTAGCCTGGGTAAGGTGGTGCTAGCACCCCTTACAGGGATGTAGGTACCCTATGTCCCATACCATTACAACACATATACTCTCATAGGTCACCCCTATGGCAGGCCCTGGTAATCCTACAGGGCTGGGTGCTGAGGTATGTGTGAGGGGGGACCCCTACGTGAGTAGGACCTCTCTGCAACCTTCGTAAAATCGTTACTGGGTTGTTTGTAGTGTAGCCATACCATATACTCTTAACCGCATTATAAGTTATTGCGTCATCGCTGTAACTTAGGAATGGCTACACAGAACCATATCGTGTTTGGTGTCAAACATGAAGGAGTCATACCCCCAGTCCAGCCATGGGCATGGGGGCACGATTCCCCCTTGCTAGGAGGGTGATATGGGAAAAGCGGTAGAATTTGGACACCAATTTAAAAGTGCACATGTACCACAAAATGGCTACTGTCCGCCACCTACACTACTCTGGCTGGCTGTTGCTGGGGAAAACCCCAGCCTCGCCATCTGGACAATAGGGCTCCTGTGGCAGGGAGGTGCCAGCACCTCCCCAGACAGGATATGTGGATTGGAACAGGGTGGGTGCACCAAATGTCCTTTCAGAGTTGCACGTAGGCAGCTGCAGAGCCCCAATTCTGCATACACCGCCTGGAACCGGTTCAGGGGCATCCTGCCCCTCGCCCAGGCGGGAAACACACAAAGGGGAGTGGGTGTAGCCACCCTTTCCCGCCTCTACTCTGATTGGTAGGCTCTATTTTGGACCATCCCCTAATCTTGGGGATATATGGGAATAACTTTGCCCTAGAGCCTTAGATTCGTAAAGGACTTCACAGAACTGACCTTCGACAAGCTGCTGCCCAGCTGACTGAAGAAATCTCCCTTGGGATAAAGGAGTTATCCCCCTGCTTGGCAGGCACCTAAAAGACTACAAGATACCCGGTTGGAACTTCGTTGCTCTCACGACCTTTGACGCCTTCCAGCAACCTCAAGGTGGGTCTCCAGTGCATCCCAGCGTCCTGTGAGTGTGCCCAGCAAGTCTGAGCACCCTGGACCACGTGGGTGTCGAGATCCCTGCATACCCCGAGACACCGGTCACCTCTTGTCCAGCACACGACCCCGACCAGTGGGGAAGTTGTGCTTTGGCCCATTTCTGAGCCAACCATCCAGCAGCATTTGTGCCGACTCTCAGCTCCCTGGCCCGCTCCGGTGGCCCGTGGGAGCTCTTTTACGCACTCCATTTTGCTGCCTTCCGCGGTCCCTTGTCTCTCAACTTGTGGGCCCTGACGGAGGACAATCTTCTTTTCCAAGAGTTCCCCTGGTTGCTCCAGGCCTGCTCTACGCTCCCTGCAAAGGAGAGCACCCTCAGACCTTGTGGGTCTGCACCAGCAGCTGCTTTGTTCATCTTGCGTGGGTTGCGGTTGCCAATGCTTAGTGGATCCAATCGGGACACTAACACCGCAGCGACCCTCAGCCGACGTGGGACAGTCGCCCTCCAGAAGCTGGCCTTCCTTGAAGCCTCCCGGATCCCGTGACTGCAGAGCCCAGCTGTACCTTCTACACCTGAAGCACCCGACATCCACGAGTTCCTTCCTGTGAGCTCCCTGGTCACTGTGCTGTGACCCAGACTCTGTCCCCTCTGCTTTCAGGTTCACCTTTATCTTCTCTTCAACTTTAATCTTCACGACTTCAACGACGCTTCCAGCTAGCAGCAGTTTGGACTACTTTTCCATAGAAAATCAGCCCGCGACCCGACACCAGAATCGACCTATGCACCCGGCTTCCCTGGGGCAGGTAACAGTGGTACTTCGGTACTTCCGTGGTGGTGGGCTCTCCAAAGCCTTAAGTCTCAAGCCTTAACTTTGTACTGTTGTTAGAAGTGTCCTTAAACCTTAATTATTCAACCGCGACATTCTCCATAGGCTAACATTGCAATCCCGATAGCAACTTCTCGCACTGCACACGCCTCCCGTGGGTCCCCTTCCTCTTAACTGTGGGTGGATTCTGAAGGGGCCAGCGATCCTGAATGCCCTAGGCATTGCCTGTAGAATTTTCGTGGTTCTTATACCACTATTTTAGTATATGGTTTGGTCCCCCCCTGGGGTCCATTGATTTCTGTGCTATTTATTGTGTTTATAAATGCTTGTTTGAAGTGTAACTTTGCCACTAGCCACATAAAGTGACTGTGGGATTCTGTCTAGAATAAATACATATATTTTATATATATACCTGTGTGGGCTACTCTTTCATTTGGTTATTCAAGAGGTTATTATGGTAAAACAATAAGCTTAACACTCCTTCAAGACTTAGCCTGAAGGCTGCTCTCCACAGCTACCACTAGGATAGCTTTCTTTAAAGGTTGTCTTAAACATATCATCAATAGGAGTCGAATTGGACTGGTGCAAGGTGTCCCTATAACTAGGAACAGCATATGCCAGGCCAACTTCTCACACTCATGGGAACTGTCCAAACCGAGCTGCCAAGCCAGGTTCTCCCTTGACTGGAAACAAGCATCGTAGGACGGATTTCGGGGTTTCACCCCTCTTCAGCCAGGATAGCTTGATTCCAGTGGCATGGAGAGCAAGGGACCCACATCTGGGCATAACCTTCCCACTCAAGGTGACAAATGCAAAAACAAAAGTTGATGGACAGAATGCATAACAATGTCATACATTCACCCCAGTAAAGAGATCTGGGCCTAAGCTCCATTGTTTGTTTGCCCACCATGCCATTCCAGTTTGAACCCAGCCATATGCAAATCAGTCTTGACCCTGTGCCTCATGGGAACAGTCCAGCCCGAACTGCCAAGCCCTGTCCTCCCTGGACTGGAAACAAGCATACTAGGACCGGTTTTGGGATTTCACCCGTCTTCAGCCAGGATAGCTTGATTCCAGTGGCATGGAGAGCAGGGGACCCACGTTTGAGGATATCCTTCCCACTCGGGGTGACAAATGCAAAAACAACAGTTGATGGACAGAATGCAGAACAATGTCATACATTCAACCCCCGTACAGAGATCTGGGCCTAAATCCATCTTTTTTATGCTCACCGTGCAATTCCAGTTTGAAACCAGCCATATGCAAATCAGTCTTGACCCTGTGCCTCATGGGAACATATCAGCCCGAACTGCCAAACCAGGTCCTCCGTGGACTGTTAACAAGCATCCTAGGACCGGTTTTGGGGTTTCACCCCTCTTCTGCCAGGATAGCTTGATTCCAGTGGCATGGAGAGCACGAGACCCACGTCTGGGCATACCCTTCGCACTCAGGGTGACAAATGTAAAAACAACAGTTGATGGATAGAATGCAGAACAATGTCATACATTCACCCCAGTACAGAGATCTGGGCCTAAATCCTTCGGTTTTTTGCTCGCCATTCCAGTTTGAACCCAGCCATATGCAAATCAGTATTGACCCTGAGTCTCATGGAAACTGTCCAGCCCAAACTGCCAAGCCAGGTCCTCCCTGGACTGGAAACAAGCATCGTAGGACCGGTTTTGGGGTTTCACCCCTCTTCAGCCAGGATAGCTTGATTCCAGTGGCATGGAGAGCACGGGACCCACGTCTGGGCATACCATTCCCACTCGGGGTGACAAATGCAAAAACAACAGTTGAGGGACAGAATGCAGAACAATGTCATGCATTCACACCAGTACAGAGATCTGGGCCTAAATCCATCGTGTTTTTGCTTACCATACCATTCCATTTTGATCCCAGCCATATGCAAATCAGTCTTGACCCTGTGCCTCATGGGAACAGTCAAGCCCAAACTGCCAAGCCAGGTCATCCTTGGACTGGAAACAAACATCCTAGGACCGGTTTCGGGGTTTCACCCCGCTTCAGCCAGGATAGCTTGATTCCAGTGTCATGGAGAGCATGGGACCCACGTGTGGGCATACCCTTCCAACTTGGGGTGACAAATACAAAAACAAAAGTTGATGGACAGAATGCAGAACAATGTCATACATTCACCCCGGTACAGAGATCTGGGTCTAAATCCCTTGTTTGTTTGCTCACTATGCCACTACAGTGTGACCCCAGCCATAGGCAAATCAGTCTTGGCCCTGTGCCTCATGGGAACAGTCCAGCCTGAATTGCCAAGTCAGGTCCTCCCTGGACTGTAAACAAGCATCCTAGGACCGGTTTTGGTGTTTCACCCCTCTTCAGCCAAGATAGCTTGATTCCAGTGGAATGGAGAGCACGGGACCCACGTCTGGGCATAACCTAGCCACTCGGGGTGACAAATGCAAAAACAAAAGTTGATGTACAGAATGCAGAACAATGTCACATATTCACCCAAGTACAGAGATCTGGGCCTAAATCCATCATTTTTTTGCTCGCCATTCCAGTTTGAACCGAGCCATATGCAAATCAGTCTTGACCCTGAGTCTCATGGGAACTGTCCAGCCCGAACTGCCAAGCCAGGTCCTCCCTTGACTGGAAACAAGCATCGTAGGACCGATTTCGGGGTTTCACCCCTCTTCAGCCAGGATAGCTTGATTCCAGTGGCATGGAGAGCAAGGGACCCACATCTGGGCATAACCTTCCCACTCAAGGTGACAAATGCAAAAACAAAAGTTGATGTACAGAATGCAGAACAATGTCACATATTCACCCAAGGACAGAGATCTGGGCCTAAATTCATCATTTTTTTGCTCGCCATTCCAGTTTGAACCCAGCCATATGCAAATCAGTCTTGACCCTGAGTCTCATGGGAACTGTCCAGCCCGAACTGCCAAGCCAGGTCCTCCCTTGACTGGAAACAAGCATCGTAGGACCGATTTCGGGGTTTCACCCCTCTTCAGCCAGGATAGCTTGATTCCAGTGGCATGGAGAGCAAGGGACCCACATCTGGGCATAACCTTCCCACTCAAGGTGACAAATGCAAAAACAAAAGTTGATGGACAGATTGCATAACAATGTCATACATTCACCCCAGTACAGAGATCTGGGCCTAAATTCCATTGTTTGTTTGCCCACCATGCCATTCCAGTTTGAACCCAGCCATATGCAAATCAGTCTTGACCCTGTGCCTCATGAGAACAGTCCAGCCCGAACTGCCAAGCCCTGTCCTCCCTGGACTGGAAACAAGCATCCTAGGACCGGTTTTGGGATTTCATCCGTCTTCAGCCAGGATAGCTTGATTCCAGTGGCATGGAGAGCAAGGGACCCACGTTTGAGGATATCCTTCCCACTCGGGGTGACAAATGCAAAAACAACAGTTGATGGACAGAATGCAGAACAATGTCATACATTCAACCCCCGTACAGAGATCTGGGCCTAAATCCATCCTTTTTATGCTCACCGTGCCATTCCAATTTGAAACCAGCCATATGCAAATCAGTCTTGACCCTGTGCCTCATCGGAACATATCAGCCCGAACTGCCAAACCAGGTCCTCCCTGGACTGTTACCAAGCATCCTAGGACCGGTTTTGGGGTTTCACCCCTCTTCTGCCAGGATAGCTTGATTCCAGTGGCATGGAGAGCACGAGACCCACGTCTGGGCATACCCTTTGCACTCAGGGTGACAAATGTAAAAACAACAGTTGATGGATAGAATGCAGAACAATGTCATACATTTACCCCAGTACAGAGATCTGGGCCTAAATCTATCGGTTTTTTGCTTGCCATTCCAGTTTGAACCCAGCCATATGCAAATCAGTCTTGACCCTGAGTCTCATGGAAACTGTCCAGCCCGAACTGCCAAGCCAGGACATCCTTGGACTGGAAACAAACATCCTAGGAACGGTATCGGGTTTTCACCCCGCTTCAGCCAGGATAGCTTGATTCCAGTGGCATGGAGAGCACGGGACCCACATGTGGGCATACCCTTCCCACTTGGGGTGCCAAATACAAAAACAAATGTTGATGGACAGAATGCAGAACAATGTCATGCATTCACCCCAGTACAGAGATCTTGGCCTAAATCCCTGTTTTTTTTGCTCACCATACCATTCTAGTTTGAACCCAGCCATATGCAAATCAGTCTTGACCCTGTCCCTCATGGGAACAGTCCGGCCCGAACTGCCAAGCCAGGTCCTCCCTGGACTGGAAACAAGCATCCTAGGACCGGTTTCGGGATTTCACCCCTCTTCAGCCAGGATAGCTTGATTCCAGCGGCACAGAGAGCACAGGACCTACGTCTGGGCATACCCTTCCCACTCGGGTTGATTAATGCAAAAACAACAGTTGATGGGCAGAATGCAGAACAATGTCATACATTCATCCCAGTAAAGAGATCTGGGCCTAAATCCATCGTTTTATTGCTCACCATGGCATTCCAGTTTGATCCCAGCCATATGCAAATCAGTCTTGACCCTGTGCCTCATGGGAACAGTCCAGCCCAAACTGCCAAGCCAGGTCCTCCCTGGACTGGAAACATGCATCCTAGGACCGGTTTCGGGATTTCACCCCTCTTCAGCCAGGATAGCTTGATTCCAGTGGCATGGAGAGCAGGGGTCCCACGTCTGAGGATACCCTTCCCACTCAGGGTGACAAATGCAAAAACAACAGTTGATGGACAGAATGCAGAACAATGTCATACATTCACCCCAGTACAGAGATTTGGGCCTAAATCCATCCTTTTTATGATCACCGTGCCATTCCAGTTTGAAACCAGCCATATGCAAATCAGTTTTGACCCTGTGCCTCATGGGAACAGTCCAGCTCGAACTGCAAAACCAGGTCCTCCCTGGACTGGAAACAAGCATCCTAAGACCGATTTGGGGTTTCACCCCTCTTCTGCCAGGATAGCTTGATTCCAGTGGCATTGAGAGCACGAGACCCACGTCTGGGCACACCCTTCCCACTCGGGGTGACAAATGTAAAAACAACAGTTGATGGACAGAATGCAGAACAATGTCATACATTGACCTCAGTACAGAGATATGGGCCTAAATCCATCGTTTTTTTGCTCACCGTGCCATTCTAGTTTGAACCCAGCCATATGCAAATCAGTCTTGACCCTGTGCCTCATTGGAACAGTCCAGCCCGAACTACCAAGCCAGGTCTTCCCTGGACTGGAATCAAGCATCCTAGGACTGGTTTCAGGTTTCACCCATCTTCAGCCAGGATAGCTTGATTCCAGTGGTATGTAGAGCACGGGACCCACGTCTGGGCATACCCTTCCCACTCGGGGTGACAAATGCAAAAACAACAGTTGATGGACAGAATGCAGATCAATGTCATACATTCACCCCAGTACAGAGATCTGGGCCTAAATCCATCGTTTTTTTTGCTCACCATGCCATTCCAGTTTGATCCCAGCTACATGCAAATCAGTCTTGACACTGCGCCTCATGGGAACAGTCCAGCCCGAACTGCCAAGCCAGGTCCTCCTTGGACTGGAAACAAACATCCAAGGACCGGTTTTGGGGTTTCACCCCGCTTCAGCCAGGATAGCTTGATTCCACTGGCATGGAGAGCACGGGACCCACGTGTGGGCATACCCTTCCCACTCGGGGTGACAAATGCAAAAACAAAAGTTGATGGACAGAATGCAGAACAATGTCATACATTCACCCCAGTACAGAGATCACCGTGCCATTCCAGTTTGAAACCAGCCATATGCAAATCCGTCTTGACCCTGTGCTTCGTAAGAACAGTCCAGCCCGAACTGCCAAACCAGGTCCTCCCTGGACTGGAAACAAGCATCCTAGGGCTGGTTTTGGGGTTTCACCCCTTTTCTGCCAGGATAGCTTGATTCCAGTGGCATGGAGAGCACGGGGCCCACTTCTGGGCATACCCTTCCCACTCGGGGTGACAAATGGAAAAACAAAAGTTGATGGACAGAATGCAGAACAATGTCATACATTCACCCCAGTACAGAGATATGGGCCTAAATCCATTGCTTTTTGCTCACCATGCCTTTCCAGTTTGAACCCAGCCAAATGCAAATCAGTCTTGACACTGCGCCTCATGGGAACAGTCCAGCCCGAACTGCCAAGCCAGGTCCTCCTTGGACTGGAAACAAACATCCAAGGACCGGTTTTGGGGTTTCACCCCGCTTCAGCCAGGATAGCTTGATTCCACTGGCATGGAGAGCACGGGGCCCACATGAGGGCATACCCTTCCCACTCGGGGTGACAAATGCAAAAACAAAAGTTGATGGACAGAATGCAGAACAATGTCATACATTCACCCCAGTACAGAGATCTGGGCCTAAATTCATCCTTTTTATGATCACCGTGCCATTCCAGTTTGAAACCAGCCATATGCAAATCCGTCTTGACCCTGTGCCTCGTAAGAACAGTCCAGCCCGAACTGCCAAACCAGGTCCTCCCTGGACTGGAAACAAGCATCCTAGGGCTGGTTTTGGGGTTTCACCCCTTTTCTGCCAGGATAGCTTGATTCCAGTGGCATGGAGAGCACGGGGCCCAATTCTGGGCATACCCTTCCCACTCGGGGTGGCAAATGGAAAAACAAAAGTTGATGGACAGAATGCAGAACAATGTCATACATTCACCCCAGTACAGAGATATGGGCCTAAATCCATTGCTTTTTGCTCACCATGCCTTTCCAGTTTGAACCCAGCCATATGCAAATCAGTTCTGACCCTGTGCCTCATGGGAACAGTCCAGCCCGAACTGCCAAGCCCTGTCCTCCCTGGACTGGAAACAAGCATCCTAGGACCGTTTTCAGGGTTTCACCCCTCTTCAGCCAGAATAGCTTAAATCCAGTGGCATGGAGAGCACGGGACCCACGTCTGGGCATACCCTTCCCACTCGGGGTGACAAATGCAAAAACAACAGTTGAGGGACAGAATGCAGAACAATGTCATGCATTCACACCAGTACAGAGATCTGGGCCTAAATCCATCGTGTTTTTGCCTACCATACCATTCCAGTTTGATCCCAGCCAAATGCAAATCAGTCTTGGCCCTGTGCCTCATGTGAACAGTCAAGCCCAAACTGCCAAGCCAGAACATCCTTGGACTGGAAACAAACATCCTAGGACTGGTTTCGGGGTTTCACCCCGCTTCAGCCAGGAAAGCTTGATTCCAGTGTCATGGAGAGCATGGGACCCACGTGTGGGCATACCCTTCCAACTTGGGATAACAAATACAAAAACAAAAGTTGATGGACAGAATGCAGAACAATGTCATACATTCACCCCAGTACAGAGATCTGGGCCTAAGTCCATCATTTGTTTGCTCACCATGCCACTCCAGTTTGAACCCAGCCATATGCAAATCAGTCTTGACCCTGTGCCTCATGGGAACAGTCAAGCCCAAACTGCCAAGCCAGGTCATCCTTAGACTGGAAACAAACATCCTAGGACCGGTTTCAGGGTTTCACCCCGCTTCAGCCAGGATAGCTTGATTCCAGTGTCATGGAGAGCATGGGACCCATGTGTGGGCATACCCTTCCAACTTGGGGTGACAAATACAAAAACAAAAGTTGATGGACAGAATGCAGAACAAAGTCATACATTCACCCCCGTACAGAGATCTGGGTCTAAATCCCTTGTTTGTTTGCTCACTATGCCACTCCAGTTTGACCCCAGCCATAGGCAAATCAGTCTTGACCCTGTGCCTCATGGGAACAGTCCAGCCCGAACTGCCAAGTCAGGTCCTCCCTGGACTGTAAACAAGCATCCTAGGACCGGTTTTGGGATTTCACCCCTCCTCAGCCAGGATAGCTTGATTCCAGTGGAATGGAGAGCACGGGACCCACGTCTGGGCATAACCTAGCCACTCGGGGTGACAAATGCAAAAACAAAAGTTGATGTACAGAATTCAGAACAATGTCATATATTCACCCAAGTACAGAGATCTGGGCCTAAATCCATCATTTTTTTGCTCGCCATTCCAGTTTGAACCCATCCATATGCAAATCAGTCTTGACCCTAAGTCTCATGGGAACTGTCCAGCCCGAACTGCCAAGCCAGGTCCTCACTGGACTGGAAACAAGCATCGTAGGACCGATTTCGGGGTTTCACGCCTCTTCAGCCAGGATAGCTTGATTCCAGTGGCATGGAGAGCAAGGGACCCACATCTGGGCATAACCTTCCCACTCAAGGTGACAAATGAAAAAACAAAAGTTGAAGGAGAGAATGCATAACAATGTCATACATTCACCCCAGTACAGAGATCTGGGCTTAAATTCCATTGTTTGTTTGCCCACCATGCCATTCCAGTTTGAACCCAGCCATATACAAATCAGTCTTGACCCTGTGCCTCATGGGAACAGTCCAGCCCGAACTGCCAAGCCAGATCCTCCCTGGACTGGAAACAAGCATCCTAGGACCGGTTTTGGGATTTGACCCCTCTTCAGCCAGGATAGCTAGATTCCAGTGGCATGGAGAGCAGGGGACCCACGTCTGAGGATACCCTTCCCACTCGGGGTGACAAATGCAAAAACAACAGTTGATGGACAGAATGCAGAACAATGTCATACATTCAACCCCCGTACAGAGATCTGGGCCTAAATCCATCCTTTTTATACTCACCGTGCCATTCCAGTTTGAAACCAGCCATATGCAAAATAGGTCTTGACCCTGTACCTCTTGGGAACAGTCCAGCCCGAACTACCAAGCCAGGTCCTCCCTGAACTGGAATCAAGCATCCTGGGACCGGTTTCGGGTTTCACCCCTCTTCTGCCAGGATAGCTTGGTTCCAGTGGTATGTAGAGCACGGGACCCACGTCTGGGCATACCCTTCCCACTCGGGGTGACAAATGCAAAAACAACAGTTGATGGTCAGAATGCAGAACAATGTCATGCATTCACCCCAGTACAGCGATCTGGGCCTAAATCCATCGTGTATTTGCTTACCATGCCATTCCAGTTTGATCCCAGCCATATGCAAATCAGTCTTGACCCTGCACCTCATGGGAACAGTCCAGCCCAAACTGCCAAGCCAGGTCATCCTTGGACTGGAAACAAACATCCTAGGAACGGTATCGGGTTTTCACCCCGCATCAGCCAGGATAGCTTGATTCCAGTGGCATGGAGAGCACGGGACCCACATGTGGGCATACCCTTCCCACTTCGGGTGCCAAATACAAAAACAAATGTTGATGGACAGAATGCAGAACAATGTCATGCATTCACCCCAGTACAGAGATCTTGGCCTAAATCCCTGTTTTTTTTGCTCACCATACCATTCTAGTTTGAACCCAGCCATATGCAAATCAGTCTTGACCCTGTCTCTCATGGGAACAGTCCGGCCCGAACTGCCAAGCCAGGTCCTCCCTGGACTGGAAACAAGCCTCCTAGGACCAAGTTTCGGAGTTTCACCCCTCTTCAGCCAGGATAGCTTGATTCCAGTGGCACAGAGAGCACAGGACCTACGTCTGGGCATACCCTTCCCACTCGGGTTGATTAATGCAAAAACAACAGTTGATGGGCAGAATGCAGAACAATGTCATACATTCATCCCAGTACAGAGATCTGGGTCTAAATCCATCGTTTTATTGCTCACCATGGCATTCCAGTTTTATCACAGCTACATGCAAATCAGTCTTGACACTGCGCCTCATGGGAACAGTCCAGCCCGAACTGCCAAGCCAGGTCCTTCTTGGACTGGAAACAAACATCCAAGGACCGGTTTTGGGGTTTCACCCCGCTACAGCCAGGATAGCTTGATTCCACTGGCATGGAGAGCACAGGACCCACGTGTGGGCATACCCTTCCCACTCGGGGTGACAAATACAAAAACAACAGTTGATGGACAGAATGTAGAACAATGTCATACATTCACCCCAGTACAGAGATCTGGGCCTAAATCCATCGGTTTTTTTGCTCACCATACCATTCTAGTTTGAACCCAGCCATATGCAAATAAGTCTTGACCCTGTGTCTCATGTGAACAGTCCGGCCCGAACTGCCAAGCCAGGTCCTCCCTGGACTGGAAACAAGCATCCTAAGGCTGGTTTTGGGGTTTCACCCCTTTTCTGCCAGGATAGCTTGATTCCAGTGGCATGGAGAGCAAGGGACCCACGTCTGGGCATACCCTTCCCACTCGGGGTGAAAAATGGAAAAACAAACGTTGATGGACTGAATGCAGAACAATGTCGTACATTCACCCCAGTACAGAGATCTGGGCCTAAATCCATCGTTTTTTTGCTCACCGTGCCATTCTAGTTTGAACCCAGCCATATGCAAATCAGTCTTGACCCTGTGCCTCATTGGAACAGTCCAGCCCGAACTACCAAGCCAGGTCTTCCCTGGACTGGAATCAAGCATCCTAGGACTGGTTTCAGGTTTCACCCATCTTCAGCCAGGATAGCTTGATTCCAGTGGTATGTAGAGCACGGGACCCACGTCTGGGCATACCCTTCCCACTCGGGGTGACAAATGCAAAAACAACAGTTGATGGACAGAATGCAGATCAATGTCATACATTCACCCCAGTACAGAGATCTGGGCCTAAATCCATCGTTTTTTTTGCTCACCATGCCATTCCAGTTTGATCCCAGCTACATGCAAATCAGTCTTGACACTGCGCCTCATGGGAACAGTCCAGCCCGAACTGCCAAGCCAGGTCCTCCTTGGACTGGAAACAAACATCCAAGGACCGGTTTTGGGGTTTCACCCCGCTTCAGCCAGGATAGCTTGATTCCACTGGCATGGAGAGCACGGGACCCACGTGTGGGCATACCCTTCCCACTCGGGGTGACAAATGCAAAAACAAAAGTTGATGGACAGAATGCAGAACAATGTCATACATTCACCCCAGTACAGAGATCACCGTGCCATTCCAGTTTGAAACCAGCCATATGCAAATCCGTCTTGACCCTGTGCTTCGTAAGAACAGTCCAGCCCGAACTGCCAAACCAGGTCCTCCCTGGACTGGAAACAAGCATCCTAGGGCTGGTTTTGGGGTTTCACCCCTTTTCTGCCAGGATAGCTTGATTCCAGTGGCATGGAGAGCACGGGGCCCACTTCTGGGCATACCCTTCCCACTCGGGGTGACAAATGGAAAAACAAAAGTTGATGGACAGAATGCAGAACAATGTCATACATTCACCCCAGTACAGAGATATGGGCCTAAATCCATTGCTTTTTGCTCACCATGCCTTTCCAGTTTGAACCCAGCCAAATGCAAATCAGTCTTGACACTGCGCCTCATGGGAACAGTCCAGCCCGAACTGCCAAGCCAGGTCCTCCTTGGACTGGAAACAAACATCCAAGGACCGGTTTTGGGGTTTCACCCCGCTTCAGCCAGGATAGCTTGATTCCACTGGCATGGAGAGCACGGGGCCCACATGAGGGCATACCCTTCCCACTCGGGGTGACAAATGCAAAAACAAAAGTTGATGGACAGAATGCAGAACAATGTCATACATTCACCCCAGTACAGAGATCTGGGCCTAAATTCATCCTTTTTATGATCACCGTGCCATTCCAGTTTGAAACCAGCCATATGCAAATCCGTCTTGACCCTGTGCCTCGTAAGAACAGTCCAGCCCGAACTGCCAAACCAGGTCCTCCCTGGACTGGAAACAAGCATCCTAGGGCTGGTTTTGGGGTTTCACCCCTTTTCTGCCAGGATAGCTTGATTCCAGTGGCATGGAGAGCACGGGGCCCAATTCTGGGCATACCCTTCCCACTCGGGGTGGCAAATGGAAAAACAAAAGTTGATGGACAGAATGCAGAACAATGTCATACATTCACCCCAGTACAGAGATATGGGCCTAAATCCATTGCTTTTTGCTCACCATGCCTTTCCAGTTTGAACCCAGCCATATGCAAATCAGTTCTGACCCTGTGCCTCATGGGAACAGTCCAGCCCGAACTGCCAAGCCCTGTCCTCCCTGGACTGGAAACAAGCATCCTAGGACCGTTTTCGGGGTTTCACCCCTCTTCAGCCAGAATAGCTTAAATCCAGTGGCATGGAGAGCACGGGACCCACGTCTGGGCATACCCTTCCCACTCGGGGTGACAAATGCAAAAACAACAGTTGAGGGACAGAATGCAGAACAATGTCATGCATTCACACCAGTACAGAGATCTGGGCCTAAATCCATCGTGTTTTTGCCTACCATACCATTCCAGTTTGATCCCAGCCAAATGCAAATCAGTCTTGGCCCTGTGCCTCATGTGAACAGTCAAGCCCAAACTGCCAAGCCAGAACATCCTTGGACTGGAAACAAACATCCTAGGACTGGTTTCGGGGTTTCACCCCGCTTCAGCCAGGAAAGCTTGATTCCAGTGTCATGGAGAGCATGGGACCCACGTGTGGGCATACCCTTCCAACTTGGGATAACAAATACAAAAACAAAAGTTGATGGACAGAATGCAGAACAATGTCATACATTCACCCCAGTACAGAGATCTGGGCCTAAGTCCATCATTTGTTTGCTCACCATGCCACTCCAGTTTGAACCCAGCCATATGCAAATCAGTCTTGACCCTGTGCCTCATGGGAACAGTCAAGCCCAAACTGCCAAGCCAGGTCATCCTTAGACTGGAAACAAACATCCTAGGACCGGTTTCAGGGTTTCACCCCGCTTCAGCCAGGATAGCTTGATTCCAGTGTCATGGAGAGCATGGGACCCATGTGTGGGCATACCCTTCCAACTTGGGGTGACAAATACAAAAACAAAAGTTGATGGACAGAATGCAGAACAAAGTCATACATTCACCCCCGTACAGAGATCTGGGTCTAAATCCCTTGTTTGTTTGCTCACTATGCCACTCCAGTTTGACCCCAGCCATAGGCAAATCAGTCTTGACCCTGTGCCTCATGGGAACAGTCCAGCCCGAACTGCCAAGTCAGGTCCTCCCTGGACTGTAAACAAGCATCCTAGGACCGGTTTTGGGATTTCACCCCTCCTCAGCCAGGATAGCTTGATTCCAGTGGAATGGAGAGCACGGGACCCACGTCTGGGCATAACCTAGCCACTCGGGGTGACAAATGCAAAAACAAAAGTTGATGTACAGAATTCAGAACAATGTCATATATTCACCCAAGTACAGAGATCTGGGCCTAAATCCATCATTTTTTTGCTCGCCATTCCAGTTTGAACCCATCCATATGCAAATCAGTCTTGACCCTAAGTCTCATGGGAACTGTCCAGCCCGAACTGCCAAGCCAGGTCCTCACTGGACTGGAAACAAGCATCGTAGGACCGATTTCGGGGTTTCACGCCTCTTCAGCCAGGATAGCTTGATTCCAGTGGCATGGAGAGCAAGGGACCCACATCTGGGCATAACCTTCCCACTCAAGGTGACAAATGAAAAAACAAAAGTTGAAGGAGAGAATGCATAACAATGTCATACATTCACCCCAGTACAGAGATCTGGGCTTAAATTCCATTGTTTGTTTGCCCACCATGCCATTCCAGTTTGAACCCAGCCATATACAAATCAGTCTTGACCCTGTGCCTCATGGGAACAGTCCAGCCCGAACTGCCAAGCCAGATCCTCCCTGGACTGGAAACAAGCATCCTAGGACCGGTTTTGGGATTTGACCCCTCTTCAGCCAGGATAGCTAGATTCCAGTGGCATGGAGAGCAGGGGACCCACGTCTGAGGATACCCTTCCCACTCGGGGTGACAAATGCAAAAACAACAGTTGATGGACAGAATGCAGAACAATGTCATACATTCAACCCCCGTACAGAGATCTGGGCCTAAATCCATCCTTTTTATACTCACCGTGCCATTCCAGTTTGAAACCAGCCATATGCAAAATAGGTCTTGACCCTGTACCTCTTGGGAACAGTCCAGCCCGAACTACCAAGCCAGGTCCTCCCTGAACTGGAATCAAGCATCCTGGGACCGGTTTCGGGTTTCACCCCTCTTCTGCCAGGATAGCTTGGTTCCAGTGGTATGTAGAGCACGGGACCCACGTCTGGGCATACCCTTCCCACTCGGGGTGACAAATGCAAAAACAACAGTTGATGGTCAGAATGCAGAACAATGTCATGCATTCACCCCAGTACAGCGATCTGGGCCTAAATCCATCGTGTATTTGCTTACCATGCCATTCCAGTTTGATCCCAGCCATATGCAAATCAGTCTTGACCCTGCACCTCATGGGAACAGTCCAGCCCAAACTGCCAAGCCAGGTCATCCTTGGACTGGAAACAAACATCCTAGGAACGGTATCGGGTTTTCACCCCGCATCAGCCAGGATAGCTTGATTCCAGTGGCATGGAGAGCACGGGACCCACATGTGGGCATACCCTTCCCACTTCGGGTGCCAAATACAAAAACAACAGTTGATGGACAGAATGTAGAACAATGTCATACATTCACCCCAGTACAGAGATCTGGGCCTAAATCCATCGTTTTTTTTGCTCACCATACCATTCTAGTTTGAACCCAGCCATATGCAAATAAGTCTTGACCCTGTGTCTCATGTGAACAGTCCGGCCCGAACTGCCAAGCCAGGTCCTCCCTGGACTGGAAACAAGCATCCTAAGGCTGGTTTTGGGGTTTCACCCCTTTTCTGCCAGGATAGCTTGATTCCAGTGGCATGGAGAGCAAGGGACCCACGTCTGGGCATAACCTTCCCACTCGGGGTGAAAAATGGAAAAACAAACGTTGATGGACTGAATGCAGAACAATGTCGTACATTCACCCCAGTACAGAGATCTGGGCCTAAATCCATTGCTTTTTGCTCACCATGCCTTTCCAGTTTGAACCCAGCCATATGCAAATCAGTTCTGACCCTGTGCCTCATGGGAACAGTCCAGCCCAAACTGCAAAGCCCTGTCCTCTCTGGACTGGAAACAAGCATCCTAGGACTGTTTTCAGGGTTTCAGCCCTCTTCAGCCAGGATAGCTTGATTCCACTGGCATGGAGAGCACGGGACCCGCGTGTGGGTATACCCTTCCCGCTCGGGGTGACAAATACAAAAACAAAAGTTGATGGACAGAATGGAGAACAATGTCATACAGTCACCCCAGTACAGAGATCTGGGGCTAAATCCATTGTTTTTTTGCTCACCATACCATTCTAGTTTGAACCCAGCCATATGCAAATAAGTCTTGACCCTGTGCCTCATGTGAACAGTCCGGCCCGAACTGCCAAGCCAGGTCCTCCCTGGACTGGTAACAAGCATCGTAGGACCGGTTTCAGAGTTTCACCCCTCTTCAGCCAGGATGGCTTGATTCCAGTGGCATGGAGAGCAAGGGACTCAGGTCTGGGCATAACCTTCCCACTCGGGGTGACAAATGCAAAAACAAAAGTTGGTGGACAGAATGCAGACCAATGTCATACATTCACCCCAGTACAGAGATCTGGGCCTAAATTCATCCTTTTTATGATCACCGTGCCATTCCAGTTTGAAACCAGCCATATGCAAATCCGTCTTGACCCTGTGCCTCGTAAGAACAGTCCAGCCCGAACTGCCAAACCAGGTCGTCCCTGGACTGGAAACAAGCATCCTAAGGCTGGTTTTGGGGTTTCACCCCTTTTCTGCCAGGATAGCTTGAAATCAGTGGCATGGAGAGCAAGGGACCCACGTCTGGGCATACCCTTCCCACTCGGGGTGAAAAATGGAAAGACAAAAGTTGATGGACTGAATGCAGAACAATGTCGTACATTCACCCCAGTACAGAGATCTGGGCCTAAATCCATTGCTTTTTGCTCACCATGCCTTTCCAGTTTGAACCCAGCCATATGCAAATCAGTTCTGACCCTGTGCCTCATGGGAACAGTCCAGCCCAAACTGCAAAGCCCTGTCCTCTCTGGACTGGAAATAAGCATCCTAGGACCGTTTTCAGGGTTTCAGCCCTCTTCAGCCAGGATAGCTTGATTCCACTGGCATGGAGAGCACGGGACCCGCGTGTGGGTATACCCTTCCCGCTCGGGTTGACAAATACAAAAACAAAAGTTGATGGACAGAATGGAGAACAATGTCATACATTCACCCCAGTACAGAGATCTGGGGCTAAATCCATTGTTTTTTTGCTCACCATACCATTCTAGTTTGAACCCAGCCATATGCAAATGAGTCTTGACCCTGTGCCTCATGTGAACAGTCCGGCCCGAACTGCCAAGCCAGGTCCTCCCTGGACTGGTAACAAGCATCGTAGGACCGGTTTCAGAGTTTCACCCCTCTTCAGCCAGGATGGCTTGATTCCAGTGGCATGGAGAGCAAGGGACTCAGGTCTGGGCATAACCTTCCCACTCGGGGTGACAAATGCAAAAACAAAAGTTGATGGACAGAATGCAGAACAATGTCATACATTCACCCCAGTACAGAGATCTGGGCCTAAATTCATCCTTTTTATGATCACCGTGCCATTCCAGTTTGAAACCAGCCATCTGCAAATCCGTCTTGACCCTGTGCCTCGTAAGAACAGTTCAGCCCGAACTGCCAAACCAGGTCCTCCCTGGACTGGAAACAAGCATCCTAGGGCTGGTTTTGGGGTTTCACCCCTTTTCTGCCAGGATAGCTTGATTCCAGTGGCATGGAGAGCACGGGACCCACGTCTGGGCATACCCTTCCCACTCGGGGTGAAAAATGGAAAAACAAAAGTTGATGGACAGAATGCAGAACAATGTCGTACATTCACCCCAGTACAGAGATCTGGGCCTAAATCCATTGCTTTTTGCTCACCATGCCTTTCCAGTTTGAACCCAGCCATATGCAAATCAGTTCTGACCCTGTGCCTCATGGGAACAGTCCAGCCCGAACTGCCAAGCCCTGTCCTCCCTGGACTGGAAACAAGCATCCTAGGACCGTTTTCAGGGATTCACCCCTCTTCAGCCAGGATAGCTTGATTCCAGTGGCATGGAGAGCACAGGAACCACGTCTGGGCATACCCTTCCCACTTGGGTGACAAATACAAAAACAACAGTTGATGGACAAAATGGAGAACAATGTCATACATTCACCCCAGTACAGAGATCTGGGCCTAAATCCATAGTTGTTTTGCTCACCATGCCATTCCAGCTTGATCCCAGCTACATGCAAATCAGTCTTGACACTGCGCCTCATGGGAACAGTCCAGCCCGAACTGCCAAGCCAGGTCCTTCTTGGACTGGAAACAAACATCCAAGGACCAGTTTTGGGGTTTCACCCCGCTTCAGCCAGGATAGCTTGATTCCACTGGCATGGAGAGCACGGGACCCACGTGTGGGCATACCCTTCCCGCTCGGGGTGACAAATACAAAAACAAAAGTTGATGGACAGAATGTAGAACAATGTCATACATTCACCCCAGTACAGAGATCTGGGGCTAAATCCATCATTTTTTTGCTCACCATACCATTCTAGATTGAACCCAGCCATATGCAAATAAGTCTTGACCCTGTGCCTCATGTGAACAGTCCGGCCCGAACTGCCAAGCCAGGTCCTCCCTGGACTGGTAACAAGCATCGTAGGACCGGTTTCAGAGTTTCACCCCTCTTCAGCCAGGATGGCTTGATTCCAGTGGCATGGAGAGCAAGGGACTCAGGTCTGGGCATAACCTTCCCACTCGGGGTGACAAATGCAAAAACAAAAGTTGATGGACAGAATGCAGAACAATGTCATACATTCACCCCAGTACAGAGATCTGGGCCTAAATTCATCCTTTTTATGATCACCGTGCCATTCCAGTTTGAAACCAGCCATGTGCAAATCCGTCTTGACCCTGTGCCTCGTAAGAACAGTCCAGCCCGAACTGCCAAACCAGGTCCTCCCTGGACTGGAAACAAGCATCCTAGGGCTGGTTTTGGGGTTTCACCCCTTTTCTGCCAGGATAGCTTGATTCCAGTGGCATGGAGAGCACGGGACCTACGTCTGGGCATACCCTTCCCACTCGGGGTGAAAAATGGAAAAACAAAAGTTGATGGACAGAATGCAGAACAATGTCGTAAATTCACCCCAGTACAGAGATCTGGGCCTAAATCCATTGCTTTTTGCTCACCATGTCTTTCCAGTTTGAACCCAGCCATATGCAAATCAGTTCTGACCCTGTGCCTCATGGGAACAGTCCAGCCCGAACTGCCAAGCCCTGTCCTCCCTGGACTGGAAACAAGCATCCTAGGACCGTTTTCAGGGTTTCACCCCTCTTCAGCCAGGATAGCTTGATTCCAGTGGCATGGAGAGCACAGGAACCACGTCTGTGCATACCCTTCCCACTTGGGTGACAAATACAAAAACAACAGTTGATGGACAGAATGGAGAACAATGTCATACATTCACCCCAGTACAGAGATCTGGGCCTAAATCCATCGTTTTTTTGCTCACCATGTCATTCCAGCTTGATCCCAGCTACATGCAAATCAGTCTTGACACTGCGCCTCATGGGAACAGTCCAGCCCGAACTGCCAAGCCAGGTCCTTCTTGGACTGGAAACAAACATCCAAGGACCGGTTTTGGGGTTTCACCCCGCTTCAGCCAGGATAGCTTAATTCCACTGGCATGGAGAGCACGGGACCCACGTGTGGGCATACCCTTCCTTCTCGGGGTGACAAATACAAAAACAAAAGTTGATGGACAGAATGTAGAACAATGTCATACATTCACCCCAGTACAGAGATCTGGGGCTAAATCCATCATTTTTTTGCTCACCATACCATTCTAGTTTGAACCCAGCCATATGCAAATAAGTCTTGACCCTGTGCCTCATGTGAACAGTCCGGCCCGAACTGCAAAGCCAGGTCCTCCCTGGACTGGAAACAAGCATCGTAGGACCGGTTTCGGAGTTTCACCCCTCTTCAGCCAGGATGGCTTGATTCCAGTGGCATGGAGAGCAAGGGACTCAGGTCTGGGCATAACCTTCCCAATCGGGGTAACAAATGCAAAAACAAAAGTTGATGGACAGAATGCAGAATAATGTCATACATTCACCCCAGTACATAGATCTGGGCCTAAATTCATCCTTTTTATTATCACCGTGCCATTCCAGTTTGAAACCAGCCATATGCAAATCCGTCTTGACCCTGTGCCTCGTAAGAACAGTCCAGACCGAACTGCCAAACCAGGTCCTCCCTGGACTGGAAACAAGCATCCTAGGGCTGGTTTTGGGGTTGCACCCCACTTCAGCAAGGATAGCTTGATTCCAGTGGCATGGAGAGCACGGGACCCACGTCTGGGCATACCCTTCCCACTCAGGGTGATAAATGGAAAAACAAAAGTTGATGGACAGAATGCAGAACAATGTCGTACATTCACCCCAGTACAGAGATCTGGGCCTCAATCCATTGCTTTTTGCTCACCATGCCTTTCCAGTTTGAACCCAGCCATATGCAAATCAGTTCTGACCCTGTGCCTCATGGGAACAGTCCAGCCCGAACTGCCAAGCCCTGTCCTCCCTGGACTGGAAACAAGCATCCTAGGACCGTTTTCAGGGTTTCACCCCTCTTTAGCCAGGATAGCTTGATTCCAGTGGCATGGAGAGCACAGGAACCACGTCTGGGCAGACCCTTCCCACTTGGGGTGACAAATACAAAAACAACAGTTGATGGACAGAATGGAGAACAATGTCATACATTCACCCCAGTACAGAGATCTGGGCCTAAATCCATCGTTTTTTTACTCACCATGCCATTCCAGCTTGATCCCAGCTACATGCAAATCAGTCTTGACACTGCGCCTCATGGGAACAGTCCAGCCCGAACTGCCAAGCCAGGTCCTTCTTGGACTGGAAACAAACATCCAAGGACCGGTTTTGGGGTTTCACCCCGCTTCAGCCAGGATAGCTTGATTCTACTGGCATTGAGAGCACGGGACCCAGGTGTGGGCATACCCTTCCCGCTCGGGGTGACAAATACAAAAACAAAAGTTGATGGACAAAATGTAGAACAATGTCATACATTCACCCCAGTACAGAGATCTGGGGCTAAATCCATCGTTTTTTTGCTCACCATTCTAGTTTGAACCCAGCCATATGCAAATAAGTCTTGACCCTGTGCCTCATGTGAACAGTCCGGCCCGAACTGCCAAGCCAGGTCCTCCCTGGACTGGAAACAAGCATCGTAGGACCGGTTTCGGAGTTTCACCCCTCTTCAGCCAGGATGGCTTGATTCCAGTGGCATGGAGAGCAAGGGACTCAGGTCTGGGCATAACCTTCCCACTCGGGGTAACAAATGCAAAAACAAAAGTTGATGGACAGAATGCAGAACAATGTCATACCTTCATCCCAGTACAGAGATCTGGGCCTAAATTCATCCTTGTTATGATCACCGTGCCATTCCAGTTTGAAACCAGCCATATGCAAATCCGTCTTGACCCTGTGCCTCGTAAGAACAGTCCAGACCGAACTGCCAAACCAGGTCCTCCCTGGACTGGAAACAAGCATCCTAGGGCTGGTTTTGTGGTTTCACCCCTTTTCTGCCAGGATAGCTTGATTCCAGTGGCATGGAGAGCACGGGACCCACGTCTGGGCATACCCTTCCCACTCGGGGTGAAAAATGGAAAAACAAAAGTTGATGGACAGAATGCAGAACAATGTCGTACATTCACCCCAGTACAGAGATCTGGGCTTAAATTCCATTGTTTGTTTGCCCACCATGCCATTCCAGTTTGAACCCAGCCATATGCAAATCAGTCTTGACCCTGTGCCTCATGGGAACAGTCCAGCCCGAACTGCCAAGCCAGATCCTCCCTGGACTGGAAACAAGCATCCTAGGACCGGTTTTGGGATTTCACCCCTCTTCAGCCAGGATAGCTAGATTCCAGTGGCATGGAGAGCAGGGGACCCACGTCTGAGGATACCCTTCCCACTCGGGGTGACAAATGCAAAAACAACAGAATGCAGAACAATGTCATGCATTCACCCCAGTACAGAGATCTGGGCCTAAATCCATCGTGTATTTGCTTACCATGCCATTCCAGTTTGATCCCAGCCATATGCAAATCAGTCTTGACCCTGCACCTCATGGGAACAGTCCAGCCCAAACTGCCAAGCCAGGTCATCCTTGGACTGGAAACAAACATCCTAGGAATGGTATCGGGTTTTCACCCCGCATCAGCCAGGATAGCTTGATTCCAGTTGTCGTACTTTAATCTCTGTTACAGCGTAGGGGACAGGGCCCCACCACTGTCTATCCTGGTATTAGCAAACCGCAAATGGTTAATGCGGTATGCACGAGTGCTTTATATATCGTTCTAGCTAGAATGCACTGTGTACACGTTATTCTGCTTCACTACGCGGGTTCCATTTTGGAGGCAGTGGCCATCTTGTGATTGCCCTCACATAGGCTATAATGAAGCAACTACGGGCCTTGCAATCCATGTGCCTTTCCATGACTCTTCTGTGACCTGGGCAGCTTGGCTCTGCTGCCCCAGGTCAAACTGGTCTCACGAGCTCCCCTTCCTCCGGCCACCTGTGATTAGCATCAGGGCTCAGCGCACCATAAAGTCCTTTCATCACACACAAGCCTCCGGCTAATCACTTTCGCACCTGCTTGTTCCTGCTTTATGGCTTGTTTCCCAAAACAGGAGATGCTCATGTTTATTGGGGGGCCTATTGACATCCGATGTGGGATCTGAACCTTACTGTGTAAATCATTGTGGGCTGGCCGAACTGGAATGTGGGATGGTCATCATGACTCTGCTTTTTCGTTTGTAATGTATTCTTGTGATGGCCGTATCATAAAACCTAGGAATGCATGCTTGAGGCAAGAAAAAGTGTATTTAAGATGAAGTCCGTTTCTATGATTTTCAGCAGTCTCCTGAGAACATACACGCTGTTGTACTTCTAGGATACCTGTAATTGGTCTGCAGCCAATAAATGAATCTTTGACTTCACCTAGAAGACTCTGTGTTTCTGTAGGTCTGGAACAGGGTGAACCCAGAAGTCATAGGGTGTGTGCCCCTGCACCGCTGGGTCTAAAATACCCAGTACTTCAGTTTGGCGCCCAACTCGGGACGATTTCAGCGGTACCAGTCCAAGCCAGAGGTTCGTGAGGAGCTTCGTGTGGAAATTCTGGAGGAAGGCCGCCACTTCATCGACCCCTGCATGTCGACGTGGTCCGAAAGTCTTTTCTGCGAGGTTCTCCGCGTCCCGACGGCTACGAAGGACTGCTGCCCTGATTAATCGACCTGTTTTGGACCCTTGACGAGTTTTGAGAGAGCGAAACAATCGAGAGAGTCTTCTGGTGACGCCATCGATCAGCAATATTCAGTTAAGTATAAGTGGAGCGTCTCCCATTTGTTTGGTATCCCTCGGGATCGTTTTGATTTGGAAATTTGGAGTTTGCAAACGCCAAAGCCAGAGGACTCGTGTATTCACGAGACTATCGTAATCGATAATCCTCTGACGTTTAGATCTAGACTAGTGAGCGAAGATGCCTGGTTCTAGAATATTTGGTAGAATATTTTGTTTGGGTTGTGGAAGAGATTTCCAGCTGGAGGAATCATGTCCGGTTCCTCCGGTTGGAACTCCAACTCATGAGCTCTATGTAAAACATGGCGTAGGCCCTATTGCATATAACGAAGTGTGGATCCACTACACCAGAAAAGACGGTGTTTTAAAATGGCCCCAAAATGGTAGTTTCGATACCG
Organism: Triturus cristatus; assembly: GCF_964204655.1. Classification (NCBI taxonomy): domain Eukaryota; kingdom Metazoa; phylum Chordata; class Amphibia; order Caudata; family Salamandridae; genus Triturus; species Triturus cristatus. The sequence goes on from NC_140579.1 coordinate 877,900,191, forward strand.
ATATTTTAGATAATTTGGAAATTAAATTGTTTAAAAAGAAAGCCCGGCCGGCGATGTTTGATTCTTTCCGCTTGTGGCGAAAGGAAGCCAAACAAAAGGAAATAAAGCTAGCGAAAAAGAATAAGAGAGAGAAAGGTATGACAGTAATGCAAGCAGCTGTACAATTCAAAGACAATGAGGAGGAGGAGGAGATGAATGAGCAATTGCACAGGCAGCGTAAGTTAGGGATCGACAAATGTTACCCAGCTTTACCACACTCTAAGCAGAATGAGTTAGAAGAAAAGGAGAAAGATCCCCTGATGTCGCATTTGTTGAGTTCGCCACCCCCGTATGCTCAGAATGCCACGGCGCCTCCCCAGCTTGTGAATATGCCACCTCCAGTCAATATACTGCAAGCCTTGCCGCTACCGCCAGTTGCTTTGCAGCCGGCTCCTATCCCTATAGCGCAGCCTTCTCAAGGGCCGCCAGTTGTGTTTCCAACTGCCCCCGCGCTTCCTGCGGCTTTGCCTAGCATATTGACTGCCTCCCCTGATACTCTTCCTTGCACCACTCCAGTACCTGTTTCTGCATCCTCTTTTCTCCCCTCTGTATATCCCCCTGTTTTCGCCTCAGCTTCTCCTTCAGCGCGACAGCGCTTAGCTAATGTGGTTACTACATTAATGTCTCCTCTCTTTGAGTCATCTGGTGCGACTCCTGGTTTACAGCGTAAGCAATTGCGCAGTCAATTGCCTAACCCCGATGAGAAAAAGGTAATAGATCGCATGGCGCGTAGATGGATTGTTTTCCCTTCACTGTATGATGTGGAATCAGTTGTCAACGTTTTCCATCAATGGGATGCCCCAAAACAGAGATATGTGTTTGAGAAAATGTGCGAAATTCTCTGTGAAGAATTGGAGTATAGTGGTAAAAACCCGAGCCCGCAGGAGTTGTGTAGAGTGAGGTTTGATTTTGGAACTGGTACAATTGTGGATCGCGAGGTAGATAAAGCAGTTGCGGTTGTATTATCCTTCAGGAATGCTGATTGTCAACAGTCATTGTTTGAACAAGATGTCCTTGTGGGGAAAAAGGTAAAAGCGTGACAATACTCCATGAGAGAAGTTCCCCCGGTATGGAAGGAAGCAGTTGCAGCTGATGCCGGTGCCGGTATCGCTGCTGTGCCAGCGCATTTCCAGCGTGTTTGGGTGCATGTTCCATGGAAGCGTTCTGAGGTGCTAGCGCTTAAGCAGACATTGCCTGATCCCCGTAAAAACCCTGCAGGTTATTATAAAGAGTTGTCACAGACGGCAGGGTCATGCGTTATGAATCTGGCCGACATAGACATGTTGTTTGGTAATGTTGTTCCACAGCCCCTATGGGGGTCAATTCGTAATGCAGATCACGATGCAGAACTAGGTGCTACATGGGCTGACATTATTGCCGCTGACGCTAGACAAACTGGGGGCGCGAAACCTGAGCCTTTAATAGCAGAACTCCCTGGTAGAATCATCACGTATATGAAGACAATAATGCCCGCGATGCGCGTAAATTGGGACAAGCTATCTGCATGCAAGCAGAAGAAAGATGAGACAGTGTCAGACTTCTTTACTAGGTTTGAAGAAACGTTTATTGATCACAGTGGGCAAGATATGAGTACTGAGGGTGGCCAACGGTTATTTGTGGATAAATTTGTGCAGAATTTACTTCCTGACCTGTGTAAAAAGTTAAAAGATTCAGAAAGTTCTTGGGCTGTTTCCTCTTCAGCGCAAATACTGGCTACTGCACAGTATTACGAGAACAGAGATAAAGATGAAAAAGATAGAACAGATAAGAAAACGAAGGAACTAAAGACAAAGGTCCTTTTGCAGCAGGCCTATCCGCCACGTGGAGGTCAGAATAATTATAGGCAACCCCAAGGTGTCTATCACCAACCCCAACAATTTCAGAACAATCAGCAAACGAATGGGTATTATCAACCACGTGTCCCTGTAGGTCCCAACCAATGTTCATACTGCGAAGAGGAAGGTCATTTTAAATACAGTTGCCCTAAATTAATGCAGCGAAATGGTACTGCTTATGGCACAAGAGGTAGGGGTGGTCAGCAAGCTCCTAGAGGCAGAGGGCGTGGAAATGTTCCCCAGAACGCGCGTCCTCTGCCGCCTCAAAATACCATCAATAGTTTTGACCAGCAAGCTAACACGACTAGTAATACAGCTCAGTATTACAATAATGATTATTATGCAGAGGACGGCGATGCAGGAAATAATGAGTACTAGGACAGCCGTAGACAGAGAGAGGGAGTTGTTTCAGTGCCAGTGGATCAGAGCGGACCGTATGTTGAGGTGACTACAGCAAATGTAACGGAGCCCTTTCTGCTAGACACTGGTGCTGCAAAGAGTTCAATTATGCATTCCAAACTCCCTGGCGCACCTTTGTCTGGCGATATAAATGTTTCAGTAGGTTTTTCTGGCGCCCCAGTTAGAAACCCGATTTCTAGTCCCATGTCACTTTCTATTGGACCTTGCGAGCTGAAAGCACCCCTGATTCTAACAACAGGTTGTGGTGAGAATTTGCTAGGGTTAGATTTGTTGAAAAGATTACATGCTACACTGTATTGTTCACCGTCAGGGGTACAACTTACATTAGGCAGGAAAGTGATTTCTCCGATGTACTTGTCTAAAAATACAATGCCGCCTGAATTGTCATCCCTTCCGGATGTCCTTTGGGCTACTGGTCCCAATGATGTGGGCCTCTTGGAGATACCGCCATACGTGGTAACTTTAAAGGCTAATGTCAGACTGCCACGTATTCCCCAGTACAAGATCTCTAATGAAGGCCAGAAAGCATTGTTAGACATCGTCAGCGATTTGATTAATAAGGGTGTAATTGAAGAGACAAGAGGCAACGTTTGCAACAGCCCGATTTTACCTGTTTCAAAACGAACGGACCCTTCACAGCCATCTGTTTACAGATTTGTGATTGATCTTAGAGAGGTTAATAAGATTGTTGTGCCACAGTTTCCAGTTGTCCCTGATATAACTGCCTTGTTAACGATGATTCCAGCCTCTGCTGCATGGTTTTCAGTGATCGATTTAAAGAATGCTTTCTTTAGCATCCCAATTGCAGAAGAGGGCAGAGACATTTTTGGCTTTAGTCTGGGAGGCCGAAGCTTCCGCTTCAAACGCGCTCCCCAGGGCTACTGTGAGAGTCCATCCATATACAGTCAAGCTTTGAAAGCGCAGCTTGATGCACTTGTTTTACCTAGTGGCGCTATCCTGATTCAATACGTGGACGATTTACTAATCGCCGCGGATACTGAAAAGATCTGCAAAGAAGCCACATTGTCATTGTTGCGCCATTTATCTGCTTTCCATCATAAAGTGTCTCTCTCCAAGCTGCAATATTGTCGACAAGAAGTGACCTACTTAGGTCATCTCTTATCGAAGGAGGGAAGGAAACTGACCCCAGAAAGAATTCAAGCCATTGCACAGTTGAGTGTGCCAAGAACACAGAGAGAAGTGCGTGCTTTCTTGGGCATTACCTCATACTGTAGGCACTGGATCCCGAATTTTTCCTTGTTGGCAAAACCTTTGTTAGCATTAACATGCAAAGACACACCAAATCCTATCCCATGGTCTGAAGAGTGCCAGAAAAGTTTTGTGGAATTGCGCAATGCATTGTGTTCAGCACCTGTGTTGGGTACTCCTGACTACAGCAAGCCTTTTACATTGTATGTTCACGAGAAAGATGGTTGCGCATTATCAGTGTTAACACAGCCTTTTGGCGACAGACCGCGCCCGTGCGCATATTTTTCATCAACCTTAGACCCTGTAGCGAGGGCATTGCCAAGCTGTCTGAGAGCGACAGCTGCTGCAGCTATGTCTATCCGACAATCTGCTGGTCTGGTAATGGACAACACATTGATCGTTATGGTTCCACATGCTGTAGACACATTATTAAACAGAACCAAGACACAACACTTGACTAGTGCGCGATTATCAGGCTATGAGCTCACACTATTAGCAAACCACATACACATAAAGAGATGCAATACGCTGAATCCAGCTACGTTATTGCCACATCCAGCAGACCTAGATGAGAATGAGCAACATGACTGTCTGTTCAGAACAGAAGAAGAGACGAAAGGGAGAGTAGATCTAAAAGATACTCCCCTGACTGAGTGTGATGGTACTTTATGGGTGGATGGTTCGTGTTTCAAGCTCCCTAATGGTGATATGACTGCTGCATATGCTATCACGACGTTACACACGGTCGTGGAAACTGCACGAGTGCCACATAATTCGGCCCAAGCAGCAGAATTATTCGCCCTCACGAGAGCGTGCGTGTTGTCTGAAGGAATGAGAGTGAATATTTACACGGATAGCCAGTACGTCTTCGGCGTGGCTCACAATTTTGGACGACTGTGGAAAGAACGTGGGTTCCTGACGTCGCATGGAGCTAAAATTCAGAATGGCAAGCTGGTGAATGATCTCCTTGAATCACTGACCCTACCATTACAAGTTGCGATTATGAAATGCAGTGCGCACAGGAAAATCACAGATGATGTTGGACGTGGGAATGCGTTTGCTGATGAGATCGCGAAAGAAACAGCACAGAATGTAAAGACTAGAATGTATGTTGCAGGCCCCGCAAGATGGGTTGATGATGTTGGGATGTGTGAAAACACAATAGAGAGTGTGAAGTCGCTTCAAGCTGAAGCTACAGAGAAAGAATTAAGCAAGTGGAGAGAAAGTGTGGGTAAGTTAGATGAGAATGGTTGTTGGATTGATCTGACAGAACATAGGCGTTGGTTGTTGCCCGATGCATATGTGCTTCCAGTAGTTACAATGGCACATGGGATGGCACATATCAGTACGAAAGGAATTTGTAAGTTGTTGGCTCCAGTATGGCAGAATGCTGGAATTCCCAAGTGTGCAGAGAATGTGGTTAAGAATTGCATGCTATGCTTGAAATACAACCCTGGTAGGGGAACCCCAACTCCAGCTGGTCACTTTGCACCCCCATCATACCCATTTGAAGTTTTGCAGCTGGACTTTATTCACATGGAAAGGTGCAACAACCTGAAATATGTGTTGGTGGTTGTTTGTGCTTTCTCCAAATGGGTAGAGGCCTGTCCTCTGAAAGATAACACTGCCCTATCCACAGCCAAAGCCCTTGTGAAAGAATTCTTCCCTAGGTTTGGAATGCCAAGAATGGTGTGGTGTGATAATGGAAGTGAGTTTGTGGGTAAAGTGATGAAGAATGTATGTGAAGGTTTAGGCATCCAGCAAAAGTTCCACGCTGCAAATCACCCTCAATCAGCTGGATTAGTAGAACGCTACAACGGTGCTCTAAAACTTAAGCTGGCCAAAATCCAGGCAAGCACCGGTCTTAAATGGCCTGACGCCCTGCCTTTAGCACTCCTGTCCACCAGAATGACCATACACTCACGAGTGGGACTTAGTACCTATGAGGTCGTCTTTGGCCGCCCGGCTAATGTATGGGGCGTGCCAAGACCGGCGAAATTTAGTGAGATTGAGCATCCAGTACTACTCGATTACCTGTATGATTTGACTGTTAAACTGCGTGTTTTGCACCAACAGGTACATGATACTCTTCCCCAAGCTTCTGAAACTCCTGGACACCCCATCAACCCTGGTACGTGGGTGCTGATCCGAAATTTCCAGCGCAAGAGCAACGACGAGCCTCGCTGGATCGGCCCTCACCTTGTGCTTTTATCAACAAGATCAGCGGTGCGAGTAAAGAGGAAGAAACACTGGATCCATGGCACCCACTGCAAAGTAGTCCCCTTGCCTCTGCCATACGACCAGTGGGTCCAGGAAGGTATCGCCGACTCTGAGACAGACACTGTACCTCGTTTTGTACCATTCAGTGACGCACGCATAAGAGACACAGTTTCAGAGCAAGAGAGTGACAATATTCTGCAAGAAGCTGTGCCACCATCAAATCGACTGGACACCACAGAGCCTGAACTTTTGTTCCAAGACCAAACAACACCTGGCCGTCTCCGCTATAATTTGAGACCAAGGCCCATGGACAAATAAAGATTTCCTTACTATTTCCTTTTTGACATCTTAGCTCTCCCATCTGAAGGACTTTCTTGATTTTTGTTTTTCGAACCACCATCCGGGTTCAGCCGCAGGGTCGCGGTGCCAAGACTTTGGGGTACAGGCCGAAGACGTTAGGTCAACGGTTCTGGTTGGTCTAGGGCGTTTCCCTGGACTGACAGGCGTACTCCTTAGCAGAAGAAACTCATCCGCCGCGAGCGGCCCGATTAGAGGATGGAGAGACCCGTTGAGGAAATGAACTTTAAAGCAAGGATGTGTAGAATTGTAAATAGTAAATGTTTTGTATTTTTGTGCCTATTTACACTGTGTAGTATAATAATGTTCATCGTAGGATTTGTGTTTTTCTCCTCTCAAAAGACCATTGCGCCCACTGTACAGCCTATACCTCTTTCTACTGCCTCCTCTCACTCTTTTCACCCTCTGCCTGAGCACGAACAGACCAGACGATCAGAGTTTGTAAATAACTCGTTTATCCAGCTCTTGCACCAGCACCAACTAGTAATGAATACGACCAATTGCTGGGTGTGTGGGTTAATGCCACATACCATTAACAAGGGTATTCCCTATTTGGTGCTGCCTTTTAGTTACAATGGATCGTCATGGGCATTCCAGACCATGTTCCTCTACGCTCTAGATGCCTACTCCCCGCGACAACCGCGTTCCATCAGACCTAGTACAAATAATAAAGCCTTAGTGAGAGGAATTGCCGATATGAGTAGGGATATTGATGCATACTCATCCATTCCCAAAGAAGAGCTGAGAGCTTATGTAGGGTGGAACGCGACGGGGTATAGTATTAGTCTGGGTGAAAGACAGCGAAAAATCTCCTCTCCAATCTGGGTCGTACCCCACATAGGTCGGTTCTGCTTACAGGGTAATGGTCAGAATCCTAGAGCCCAACTGGGAAGAAGTGACTGTACTGAAACGTACACTTTCCCGTCACAGTTTTCCCCTGCGTTTTTGGCTGCCAAGGGCACATATTTCATCTGCAATGACCGAGCATATACATGGTTGCCCCCTGATTTCTCGGGCACATGTTATATTGCGAACTTGCTACCGCCAACATTTACTGCTGCCGCTGACTACCACAAGACCAGAGTTGTGAGGGGCGTGATTAGTAAGGAGGATACTGCCGGTCAGGAAGCAGGAGACTTCTTCTTGGGTTTCCTGCCGTTTTGGGGACCTATGGTGAATAGTAGGAACCTGAGACAACTGACTCGTGTGGTTGAATCCACTGTCAATGTAACGGCTGGTGCCCTTGGTAATCTGACCGCTGAGCTCCAAGCGGATCGCCTTATGACTTTGCAAAACCGCATGGTTCTAGACGTTATTCTTGCAGACCGCGGTGGGGTATGTAAGGTTATCCAATCCAGTTGTTGCATTTTCATACCAGATAACGCTCCAACAGTCTATCAAGCCATCTCCAAACTCCATAAAATATCTGAAACCATACACGTGGATAAGGGAGACTGGTCACTGGTGGGGTGGTTCTGGGAACTGATATCTGCCTGGGGTTGGAAAGTTCTAATGGTCATTGGAATAATCTTAGCCATTCTTTTCCTGTTCTGTCTGTGCATACAGTGTGCTCCTGCGATATGTGGCCTCTGTGCTACCTTATGTGTAAGGAAACCTGTATCGAGGGACGAGCTAAGTAATAGGATGATGCTACAGCAACATCTCCATGACTTTGTGAACATTGACCTAGACTCGGATTAAGATGAGTATAGTGATTGCCTATGTAAGGGCAAAAGGAGGGTCTGTCGTACTTTAATCTCTGTTACAGCGTAGGGGACAGGGCCCTACCACTGTCTATCCTGGTATTAGCAAACCGCAAATGGTTAATGCGGTATGTACGAGTGCTTTATATATCGTTCTAGCTAGAATGCACTGTGTACACGTTATTCTGCTTCACTACGCGGGTTCCATTTTGGAGGCAGTGGCCATCTTGTGATTGCCCTCACATAGGCTATAATGAAGCAACTACGGGCCTTGCAATCCATGTGCCTTTCCATTACTCTTCTGTGACCCGGGCAGCTTGGCTCTGCTGCCCCAGGTCAAACTGGTCTCACGAGCTCCCCTTCCTCCAGCCACCTGTGATTAGCATCAGGGCTCAGCGCACCATAAAGTCCTTTCATCACACACAAGCCTCCGGCTAATCACTTTCGCACCTGCTTGTTCCTGCTTTATGGCTTGTTTCCCAAAACAGGAGATGCTCATGTTTATTGGGGGGCCTATTGACATCCGATGTGGGATCTGAACCTTACTGTGTAAATCATTGTGGGCTGGCCGAACTGGAATGTGGGATGGTCATCATGACTCTGCTTTTTCGTTTGTAATGTATACTTGTGATGGCCGTATCATAAAACCTAGGAATGTATGCTTGAGGCAAGAAAAAGTGTATTTAAGATGAAGTCCGTTTCTATGATTTTCAGCAGTCTCCTGAGAACATACACGCTGTTGTACTTCTAGGATACCTGTAATTGGTCTGCAGCCAATAAATGAATCTTTGACTTCACCTAGAAGACTCTGTGTTTCTGTAGGTCTGGAACAGGGTGAACCCAGAAGTCATAGGGTGTGTGCCCCTGCACCGCTGGGTCTAAAATACCCAGTACTTCACAGTGGCATGGAGAGCACGGGACCCACATGTGGGCATACCCTTCCCACTTCGGGTGCCAAATACAAAAACAAATGTTGATGGACAGAATGCAGAACAATGTCATGCATTCACCCCAGTACAGAGATCTTGGCCTAAATCCCTGTTTTTTTGCTCACCATACCATTCTAGTTTGAACCCAGCCATATGCAAATCAGTCTTGACCCTGTCTCTCATGGGAACAGTCCGGCCCGAACTGCCAAGCCAGGTCCTCCCTGGACTGGAAAAGAGCCTCCTAGGACCAAGTTTCGGAGTTTCACCCCTCTTCAGCCAGGATAGCTTGATTCCAGTGGCACAGAGAGCACAGGACCTACGTCTGGGCATACCCTTCCCACTCGGGTTGATTAATGCAAAAACAACAGTTGATGGGCAGAATGCAGAACAATGTCATACATTCATCCCAGTACAGAGATCTGGGTCTAAATCCATCGTTTTATTGTTCACCATGGCATTCCAGTTTGATCCCAGCCATATGCAAATCAGTCTTGACCCTGTGCCTCATGGGAACAGTCCATCTCGAACTGCAAAACCAGGTCCCCCCTGGACTGGAAACAAGCATCCTAGGACCGATTTTGGGGTTTCACCCCTCTTCTGCCAGGATAGCTTGATTCCAGTGGCATTGAGAGCACGAGACCCACGTCTGGGCATACCCTTCCCACTCGGGTGACAAATGTAAAAACAACAGTTGATGGACAGAATGCAGAACAATGTCATACATTCACCCCAGTACAGAGATCTGGGCCTAAATCCATCGTTTTTTTGCTCACCGTGCCATTCTAGTTTGAACCCAGCCATATGCAAATCTGTCTTGACCCTGTGCCTCATTGGAACAGTCCAGCCCGAACTACCAAGCCAGGTCCTCCCTGGACTGGAATCAAGCATCCTAGGACCGGTTTCAGGTTTCACCCCTCTTAAGCCAGGATACCTTGATTCCAGTGGTATGTAGAGCACGGGACCCAGGTCTGGGCATACCCTTCCCACTCGGGGTGACAAATTCAAAAACAACAGTTGATAGACAGAATGCAGAACAATGTCATACATTCACCCCAGTACAGAGCTCTGGGCATAAATCCATCGTTTTTTTGCTCACCATGCCATTCCAGTTTTATCACAGCTACATGCAAATCAGTCTTGACACTGCGCCTCATGGGAACAGTCCAGCCCGAACTGCCAAGCCAGGTCCTTCTTGGACTGGAAACAAACATCCAAGGACCGGTGTTGGGGTTTCACCCCTCTACAGCCAGGATAGCTTGATTCCACTGGCATGGAGAGCACAGGACCCACGTGTGGGCATACCCTTCCCACTCGGGGTGACAAATACAAAAACAACAGTTGATGGACAGAATGTAGAACAATGTCATACATTCACCCCAGTACAGAGATCTGGGCCTAAATCCATCGTTTTTTTGCTCACCATACCATTCTAGTTTGAACCCAGCCATATGCAAATAAGTCTTGACCCTGTGTCTCATGTGAACAGTCCGGCCCGAACTGCCAAGCCAGGTCCTCCCTGGACTGGAAACAAGCATCATAGGACCGGTTTCAGAGTTTCACCCCTCTTCATCCAGGATGGCTTGATTCCAGTGGCATGGAGAGCAAGGGACTCAGGTCTGGGCATAACCTTACCACTCGGGGTGACAAATGCAAAAACAAAAGTTGATGGACAGAATGCAGAACAATGTCATACATTCACCCCAGTACAGAGATCTGGGCCTAAATTCATCCTTTTTACGATCACCGTGCCATTCCAGTTTGAAACCAGCCATATGCAAATCCGTCTTGACCCTGTGCCTCGTAAGAACAGTCCAGCCTGAACTGCCAAACCAGGTCCTCCCTGGACTGGAAACAAGCATCCTAAGGCTGGTTTTGGGGTTTCACCCCTTTTCTGCCAGGATAGCTTGATTCCAGTGGCATGGAGAGCAAGGGACCCACGTCTGGGCATACCCTTCCCACTCGGGGTGAAAAATGGAAAAACAAAAGTTGATGGACTGAATGCAGAACAATGTCGTACATTCACCCCAGTACAGAGATCTGGGCCTAAATCCATTGCTTTTTGCTCACCATGCCTTTCCAGTTTGAACCCAGCCATATGCAAATCAGTTCTGACCCTGTGCCTCATGGGAACAGTCCAGCCCAAACTGCAAAGCCCTGTCCTCTCTGGACTGGAAACAAGCATCCTAGGACCGTTTTCAGGGTTTCAGCCCTCTTCAGCCAGGATAGCTTGATTCCAGTGGCATGGAGAGCACGGGACCCGCGTGTGGGTATACCCTTCCCGCTCGGGGTGACAAATACAAAAACAAAAGTTGATGGACAGAATGGAGAACAATGTCATACATTCACCCCAGTACAGAGATCTGGGGCTAAATCCATTGTTTTTTTGCTCACCATACCATTCTAGTTTGAACCCAGCCATATGCAAATAAGTCTTGACCCTGTGCCTCATGTGAACAGTCCGGCCCGAACTGCCAAGCCAGGTCCTCCCTGGACTGGTAACAAGCATCGTAGGACCGGTTTCAGAGTTTCACCCCTCTTCAGCCAGGATGGCTTGATTCCAGTGGCATGGAGAGCAAGGGACGCAGGTCTGGGCATAACCTTCCCACTCGGGGTGACAAATGCAAAAACAAAAGTTGATGGACAGAATGCAGAACAATGTCATACATTCACCCCAGTAAAGAGATCTGGGCCTAAATTCATCCTTTTTAAGATCACCGTGCCTTTCCAGTTTGAAACCAGCCATATGCAAATCCGTCTTGACCCTGTGCCTCGTAAGAACAGTCCAGCCCGAACTGCCAAACCAGGTCCTCCCTGGACTGGAAACAAGCATCCTAGGGCTGGTTTTGGGGTTTCACCCCTTTTCTGCCAGGATAGCTTGATTCCAGTGGCATGGAGAGCACGGGACCCACGTCTGGGCATACCCTTCCCACTCGGGGTGAAAAATGGAAAAACAAAAGTTGATGGACAGAATGCCGAACAATGTCGTACATTCACCCCAGTACAGAGATCTGGGCCTAAATCCAATGCTTTTTGCTCACCATGCCTTTCCAGTTTGAACCCAGCCATATGCAAATCAGTTCTGACCCTGTGCCTCATGGGAACAGTCCAGCCCGAACTGTCAAGCCCTGTCCTCCCTGGACTGGAAACAAGCATCCTAGGACCGTTTTCAGGGTTTCACCCCTCTTCAGCCAGGATAGCTTGATTCCAGTGGCATGGAGAGCACAGGAACCACGTCTGGGCATACCCTTCCCACTTGGGTGACAAATACAAAAACAACAGTTGATGGACAGAATGGAGAACAATGTCATACATTCACCCCAGTACAGAGATCTGGGCCTAAATCCATCGTTTTTTTGCTCACCATGCCATTCCAGCTTGATCCCAGCTACATGCAAATCAGTCTTGACACTGCGCCTCATGGGAACAGTCCAGCCCGAACTGCCAAGCCAGGTACTTCTTGGACTGGAAACAAACATCCAAGGACCGGTTTTGGGGTTTCACCCCGCTTCAGCCAGGATAGCTTGATTCCACTGGCATGGAGAGCACGGGACCCACGTGTGGGCATACCCTTCCCGCTCGGGGTGACAAATACAAAAACAAAAGTTGATGGACAGAATGTAGAACAATGTCATACATTCAACCCAGTACAGAGATCTGGGGCTAAATCCATCATTTTTTTGCTCACCATACCATTCTAGTTTGAACCCAGCCATATGCAAATAAGTCTTGACCCTGTGCCTCATGTGAACAGTCCGGCCCGAACTGCCAAGCCAGGTCCTCCCTGGACTGGAAACAAGCATCGTAGGACCGGTTTCGGAGTTTCACCCCTCTTCAGCCAGGATGGCTTGATTCCAGTGGCATGGAGAGCAAGGAACTCAGGTCTGGGCATAACCTTCCCAATCGGGGTAACAAATGCAAAAACAAAAGTTGATGGACAGAATGCAGAACAATGTCATACATTCACCCCAGTACAGAGATCTGGGCCTAAATTCATCCTTTTTATTATCACCGTGCCATTCCAGTTTGAAACCAGCCATATGCAAATCCGTCTTGACCCTGTGCCTCGTAAGAACAGTCCAGACCGAACTGCCAAACCAGGTCCTCCCTGGACTGGAAACAAGCATCCTAGGGCTGGTTTTGGGGTTTCACCCCGCTTCAGCAAGGATAGCTTGATTCCAGTGGCATGGAGAGCACGGGACCCACGTCTGGGCATACCCTTCCCACTCAGGGTGAAAAATGGAAAAACAAAAGTTGATGGACAGAATGCAGAACAATGTCGTACATTCACCCCAGTACAGAGATCTGGGCCTAAATCCATTGCTTTTTGCTCACCATGCCTTTCCAGTTTGAACCCAGCCATATGCAAATCAGTTCTGACCCTGTGCCTCATGGGAACAGTCCAGCCCGAACTGCCAAGCCCTGTCCTCCCTGGACTGGAAACAAGCATCCTAGGACCGTTTTCAGGGTTTCACCGCTCTTCAGCCAGGATAGCTTGATTCCAGTGGCATGGAGAGCACAGTAACCACGTCTGGGCATACCCTTCCCACTTGGGGTGACAAATACAAAAACAACAGTTGATGGACAGAATGGAGAACAATGTCATACATTCACCCCAGTACAGAGATCTGGGCCTAAATCCATTGTTTTTTTGCTCACCATACCATTCTAGTTTGAACCCAGCCATATGCAAATAAGTCTTGACCCTATGCCTCATGTGAACAGTCCGGCCCGAACTGCCAAGCCAGGTCCTCCCTGGACTGGAAACAAGCATCGTAGGACCGGTTTCGGAGTTTCACCCCTCTTCAGCCAGGATGGCTTGATTCCAGTGGCATGGAGAGCAAGGGACTCAGGTCTGGGCATAACCTTCCCACTCGGGGTAACAAATGCAAAAACAAAAGTTGATGGACAGAATGCAGAACAATGTCATACATTCATCCCAGTACAGAGATCTGGGCCTAAATTCATCCTTGTTATGATCACCGTGCTATTCCAGTTTGAAACCAGCCATATGCAAATCCGTCTTGACCCTGTGCCTCGTAAGAACAGTCCAGACCGAACTGCCAAACCAGGTCCTCCCTGGACTGGAAACAAGCATCCTAGGGCTGGTTTTGTGGTTTCACCCCTTTTCTGCCAGGATAGCTTGATTCCAGTGGCATGGAGAGCACGGGACCCACGTCTGGGCATACCCTTCCCACTCGGGGTGAAAAATGGAAAAACAAAAGTTGATGGACAGAATGCAGAACAATGTCGTACATTCACCCCAGTACAGAGATCTGGGCCTAAATCCATTGCTTTTTGCTCACCATGCCTTTCCAGTTTGAACCCAGCCATATGCAAATCAGTTCTGACCCTGTGCCTCATGGGAACAGTCCAGCCCGAACTGCCAAGCCCTGTCCTCCCTGGACTGGAAACAAGCATCCTAGGACCATTTTCAGGGTTTCACCCCTCTTCAGCCAGGATAGCTTGATTCCACTGGCATGGAGAGCACGGGACCCACGTGTGGGCATACCCTTCCTACTCGGGGTGACAAATACAAAAACAAAAGTTGATGGACAGAATGTAGAACAATGTCATAAATTCACCCCAGTACAGAGATCTGGGCCTAAATCCATCGGTTTTTTGCTTACCATACCATTCTAGTTTGAACCCAGCCATATGCAAATAAGTCTTGACGCTGTGCCTCATGTGAACAGTCGGCCCGATCTGCCAAGCCAGGTCCTCCCTGGAATGGAAATAAGCATTGTAGGACTGGTTTCGGGGTTTCACCCCTCTTCAGCCAGGATAGCTTGATTCCAGTGGCATGCAGAGCAAGGGACTCAGGTCTGGGCATAACCTTCCCACTCGGGGTGACAAATGCAAAAACAAAAGTTGATGGACAGAATGCAGAACAATGTCATACATTCACCCCAGTACAGAGATTTGGGCCTAAATCCATCCTTTTTATTCTCACCGTGACATTCCAGTTTGAAACCAGCCATATGCAAATCCGTCTTGACCCTGTGCCTCATAAGAATAGTCCAGCCCAAACTGCCAAACCAGTTCCTCCCTGGACAGGAAACAAGCATCCTCGGACTGGTTTTGGGGTTTCACCCCTTTTCTGCCAGGATAGCTTGATTCTAGTGGCATGGAGAGCACGGGACCCACGTCTGGGCATACCCTTCCCACTCGGGGTGACAAATGGAAAAACAAAAGTTGTTGGACAGAATGCAGAACAATGTCATACATTCACCCTAGTACAGAGATCTGGGCCTAAATCCATTGCTTTTTGCTCACCATGCCTTTCCAGTTTGAACTCAGCCATATGCAAACTAGTTCTGATCCTGTGCCTCATGGGAACAGTCTGGCCCGAACTGCCAAGCCCGGTCCTCCCTGGACTGGAAACAAGCTTCCGAGGACCGGTTTCGGGGTTTTACCCCTCTTCAGGCAGGATAGCTTGATTCCAGTTGCATGGAGAGCACGGGACCCACGTCTGGGCATACCCTTCCCACTCGGGGTGACATATGCAAAAACAACTGTTGATGGACAGAAAGCAGAACAATGTCATACATTCACCCCAGTACAGAGATCTGGGCCTAAATCCATCGTTTTTTTGCTCACCATGGCATTCCAGTTTGATTCCAGCCATATGCAAATCAGTCTTGACCCTGTGCCTCAGGGGAACAGTCCAGCCCGAGCTGCCCAGCCAGGTCCTCCCTGGACTGGAAACATGCATCCTAGGACCAGTTTCGGAGTTTCACCCCTCTTCAGGCAGGATAGCTTGATTCCAGTGGAACGGAGAGCACAGGACCCACATCTGGGCATACCATTCCCACTCGGGGTGACAAATGCAAAAACAACAGTTGAGGAACAGAATGCAGAACAATGTCATGCATTCACACCAGTACAGAGATCTGGGCCTAAATCCATTGTGTTTTTGCTTACTATACCATTCCAGTTTGATCCCAGCCATATGCAAATCAGTCTTGACCCTGTGCCTCATGGGAACAGTCAAGCCCAACCTGCCAAGCCAGGTCATCCTTGGACTGGAAACAAACATCCTAGGACCGGTTTCGGGGTTTCACCCCGCTTCAGCCAGGATAGCTTGATTCCAGTGGCATGGAGAGCACGGGACCCACGTGTGGGCATACCCTTCCAACTTGGGGTGACAAATACAAAAACAAAAGTTGATGGACAGAATGCAGAACAAAGTCATACATTCACCCCAGTACAGAGATCTGGGTCTAAATCCCTTGTTTGTTTGCTCACTATGCCACTCCAGTTTGACCCCAGCCATAGGCAAATCAGTCTTGACCCTGTGCCTCATGGGAACAGTCCAGCCCGAACTGCCAAGTCAGGTCCTCCCTGGACTGTAAACAAGCATCCTAGGACCGGTTTTGGGGTTTCACCCCTCTTCAGCCAGGATAGCTTGATTCCAGTGGAATGGAGAGCACGGGACCCACGTCTGGGCATAACCTAGCCACTAGGGGTGACAAATGCAAAAACAAAAGTTGATGTACAGAATGCAGAACAAGGTCATATATTCACCCAAGTACAGAGATCTGGGCCTAAATCCATCATTTTTTTGCTCGCCATTCCAGTTTGAACACAGCCATATGCAAATCAGTCTTGACCCTGAGTCTCATGGGAACTGTCCAGCCCGAACTGCCAAGCCAGGTCCACCCTGGACTGGAAAAAAGCATCGTAGGACCGGTTTCGGGATTTCTCCCCTCTTCAGCCAGGATAGCTTGATTCCAGTGGCATGGAGAGCAAGGGACCCACATCTGGGCATAACCTTGCCACTCGAGGTGACAAATGCAAAAACAAAAGTTGATGGACAGAATGCAGAACAATGTCATACATTCACCCAAGTACACAGATCTGGGCCTAAATTCCATTGTTTGTTAGCCCACCATGCCATTCCAGTTTGAACCAAGCCATATGCAAATCAGTCTTGACCCTGTGCCTCATGGGAACAGTCCAGCCCGAACTGCCAAGCCAGATCCTCCCTGGACTGGAAAAAAGCATCCTAGGACCGGTTTTGGGATTTCACCCCTCTTCAGCCAGGATAGCTTGATTCCAGTGGCATGGAGAGCAGGTGACCCACGTCTGAGGATACCCTTCCCACTCGGGGTGACAAACGCAAAAGCAACAGTTGATGGACAGAATGCAGAACAATGTCATACATTCAACCCCCGTACAGAGATCTGGGCCTAAATCCATCCTTTTTATGCTCACCGTGCCATTCCAGTTTGAAACCAGCCATATGCAAATCAGTCTTGACCCTGTGCCTCATGGGTACAGATCAGCCCGAACTGCCAAACCAGGTCCTCCCTGGACTGGAAACAAGCATCCTAGGACCGGTTTTGGGGTTTCACCCCTCTTCTGCCAGGATAGCTTGATTCCAGTGGCATGGAGAGCACGGGACCCACGTCTGGGGGCACCCTTCGCACTCGGGGTGACAAATATAAAAACAACAGTTGATGGATAGAATGCAGAACAATGTCATACATTCACCCCAGTACAGAGATCTGGGCCTAAATCCATCTTTTTTTTGCTCACCATGCCATTCTAGTTTGAACCCAGCCATATGCAAATCAGTCTTGACCCTGTGCCTCTTGGGAACAGTCCAGCCCAAACTACCAAGCCAGGTCATCCTTGGACTGGAAACAAACATCCTAGGAACGGTATCGGGGTTTCACCCCGCTTCAGCCAGGATAGCTTGATTCCAGTGGCATGGAGAGCACGGGACCCACATGTGGCCATACCCTTCCCACTTGGGGTGCCAAATACAAAAACAAATGTTGATGGACTGAATGCAGAACAATGTCATGCATTCACCCCAGTACACAGATCTGGGCCGAAATCCCTCGTTTTTTTGCTCACCATACCATTCTAGTTTGAACCCAGCCATATGCAAATCAGTCTTGACCCTGTCCCTCATGGGAACAGTCCGGCCTGAACTGCCAAGCCAGGTCCTCCCTGGACTGGAAACAAGCATCCTAGGACCAAGTTTCGGAGTTTCACCCCTCTTCAGCCAGGATAGCTTGATTCCAGAGGCACAGAGAGCACAGGACCTACGTCCAGGCATACCCTTCCCACTCGGGTTGATTAATGCAAAAACAACAGTTGATGGACAGAATGCAGAACAATGTCATACATTCACCCCAGCACAGAGATCTGGGCCTAAATCCATCCTTTTTATGATCACCGTGCCATTCCAGTTTGAAACCAGCCATATGCAAATCAGTTTTGACCATGTGCCTCATGGGAACAGTCCAACTCGAACTGCAAAACCAGGTCCCCCCTGGACTGGAAACTAGCATCCTAGGACCGGTTTTGGGGTTTCAACCCTCTTCTGCCAGGATAGCTTGATTCCAGTGGCATTGAGAGCACGAGACCCACGTCTGGGCATACCCTTCCCACTCGGGGTGACAAATGTAAAAACAACAGTTGATGGACAGAATGCAGAACCATGTCATACATTCACCCCAGTACAGAGATCTTGGCCTAAATCCATCGTTTTTTTGCTCACCGTGCCATTCTAGTTTGAACCCAGCCATATGCAAATCAGTCTTGACCCTGTGCCTCATTGGAACAGCCCAGCCCGAACTACCAAGCCAGGTCCTCCATGGACTTGAATCAAACATTCTAGGACTGGTTTCAGGTTTCACCCCTCTTCAGCCAGGATAGCTTGATTCCAGTGGTATGTAGAGCACGAGACCCACGTCTGGGCATACCCTTCCCACTCGGGGTGACAAATGCAAAAACAACAGTTGATGGACAGAATGCAGAACAATGTCATACATTCACCCCAGTACAGAGATCTGGGCCTAAATCCATAGTTTTTTTGCTTACCATGCCATTCCAGTTTGATCCCAGCCATATGCAAATCAGTCTTGACCCTGCACTCATGGGAACAGTCCAGCCAGAACTGCCAAGCCAGGTCATCCTTGGACTGTAAACAAACATCCTAGGACCGGTTTCGGGGTTTTACCCCGCTTCAGCCAGGATAGCTTGATTCCAGTGGCATGGAGAGCACGGGACCCACGTGTGGGCATACCCTTCCAACTTGGGGTGACAAATACAAAAACAACAGTTGATAGACAGAATGCAGAACAATGTCATACATTCACCCCAGTACAGAGATCTGGGCCTAAATCCCTTGTTTTTTGCTTACTATGCCACTCCAGTTTGACCCCAGCCATATGCAAATCAGTCATGAC
Source organism: Triturus cristatus (assembly GCF_964204655.1). NCBI lineage: Eukaryota > Metazoa > Chordata > Amphibia > Caudata > Salamandridae > Triturus > Triturus cristatus. The sequence continues at coordinate 877,919,105 of NC_140579.1, forward strand.
CCTGTGCTTCATGGGAACAGTCCAGCCCGAACTGCCAAGCCAGGTCCTCCCTGGACTGTAAACAAGCATCCTAGGACCGGTTTTGGGGTTTCACCCCTCTTCAGCCAGGATAGCTTGATTCCAGTGGAATGGAGAGCATGGGCCCACGTCTGGGCATAACCTTCCCACTCGGGGTGACAAATGCAAAAACGAAAGTTGATGTACAGAATGCAGAACAGTGTCATATATTCACCCCAGTATAGAGATCTGGGCCTAAATCCATCGTTTTTTTTGCTCACCATGCCATTCTAGTTTGAACCCAGCCATATGCAAATCAGTCTTGACCCTGTGCCTCTTGGGAACAGTCCAGCCCGAACTACCAAGCCAGGTCCTCCCTGGACTGTAAACAAGCATCCTAGGACCGGTTTTGGGGTTTCACCCCTCTTCAGCCAGGATAGCTTGATTCCAGTGGAATGGAGAGCACGGGACCCACGTCTGGGCATAACCTAGCCACTCGGGGTGACAAATGCAAAAACAAAAGTTGATGTACAGAATGCAGAACAATGTCATATATTCACCCAAGTACAGAGATCTGGGCCTAAATCCATCGTTTTTTTGCTCGCCATTCCAGTTTGAACCCAGCCATATGCAAATCAGTCTTGACCCTGTGTCTCATGGGAACTGTCCAGCCCGAACTGCCAAGCCAGGTCCTCCCTGGACTGGAAACAAGCATCGTAGGACCGGTTTCGGGGTTTCACCCCTTTTCAGCCAGGATAGCTTGATTCCAGTCGCATGGAGAGCAAGGGACCCACATCTGGGCAAAACCTTCCCACTCGAGGTGAAAAATGCAAAAACAAAAGTTGATGGACAGAATGCAGAACAATGACATACATTCACCCCAGTACAGAGATCTGGGCTTAAATCCATTGTTTGTTTGCCCACCATGCCATTCTAGTTTGAACCTAGCCATATGCAAATCAGTCTTGACCCTGTGCCTCATGGGAACAGTCCAGCCCGAACTGCCAAGCCAGGTCCTCCCTGGACTGGAAACAAGCATCCTAGGACCGGTTTTGGGATTTCACCCCTCTTCTGCCAGGATAGCTTGATTCCAGTGGCATGGAGAGCAGGGGACCCACGTCTGAGGATACCCTTCCCACTCAGGGTGACAAATGCAAAAACAACAGTTGATGGACAGAATGCAGAACAATGTCATACATTCACCCCAGTACAGAGATCTGGGCCTAAATCCATTGGTTTTTTGCTCGCCATTCCAGTTTGAACCCAGCCATATGCAAATCAGTCTTGACCCTGAGTCTCATGGGAACTGTCCAGCCCGAACTGCCAAGTCAGGTCCTCCCTGGACTGGAAACAAGCATCGTAGGACCGGTTTTGGGGTTTCACCCCTCTTCAGCCAAGATAGCTTGATTCCAGTGGCATGGAGAGCACGGGACCCACGTCTGGGCATACCCTTCCTACTCGGCGTGACAAATGCAAAAACAACAGTTGAGGGACAGAATGCAGAACAATGTCATGCATTCACCCCAGTACAGAGATCTGGGCCTAAATCCATTGTGTTTTTGCTTACCATACCATTCCAGTTTGATCCCAGCCATATGCAAATCAGTCTTGACCCTGTGCCTCATGGGAACAGTCAAGGCCAAACTGCCAAGCCAGGTCATCCTTGGACTGGAAACAAACATCCTAGGACCGGTTTCAGGGTTTCATCCCGCTTCAGCCAGGATAGCTTGATTCCAGTGGCATGGAGAGCACGGGACCCACATGTGGCCATACCCTTCCCACTTGGGGTGCCAAATACAAAAACAAATGTTGATGGACTGAATGCAGAACAATGTCATGCATTCACCCCAGTACAGAGATCTGGGCCTAAATCCCTCGTTTTTTTGCTCACCATACCATTCTAGTTTGAACCCAGCCATATGCAAATCAGTCTTGACCCTGTCCCTCATGGGAACAGTCCGGCCTGAACTGCCAAGCCAGGTCCTCCCTGGACTGGAAACAAGCATCCTAGGACCAAGTTTCGGAGTTTCACCCCTCTTCAGCCAGGATAGCTTGATTCCAGAGGCACAGAGAGCACAGGACCTACGTCCAGGCATACCCTTCCCACTCGGGTTGATTAATGCAAAAACAACAGTTGATGGACAGAATGCAGAACAATGTCATACATTCACCCCAGCACAGAGATCTGGGCCTAAATCCATCCTTTTTATGATCACCGTGCCATTCCAGTTTGAAACCAGCCATATGCAAATCAGTTTTGACCATGTGCCTCATGGGAACAGTCCAACTCGAACTGCAAAACCAGGTCCCCCCTGGACTGGAAACAAGCATCCTAGGACCGGTTTTGGGGTTTCACCCCTCTTCTGCCAGGATAGCTTGATTCCAGTGGCATTGAGAGCACGAGACCCACGTCTGGGCATACCCTTCCCACTCGGGGTGACAAATGTAAAAACAACAGTTGATGGACAGAATGCAGAACCATGTCATACATTCACCCCAGTACAGAGATCTTGGCCTAAATCCATCGTTTTTTTGCTCACTGTGCCATTCTAGTTTGAACCCAGCCATATGCAAATCAGTCTTGACCCTGTGCCTCATTGGAACAGCCCAGCCCGAACTACCAAGCCAGGTCCTCCATGGACTTGAATCAAACATTCTAGGACCAGTTTCAGGTTTCACCCCTCTTCAGCCAGGATAGCTTGATTCCAGTGGTATGTAGAGCACGAGACCCACGTCTGGGCATACCCTTCCCACTCGGGGTGACAAATGCAAAAACAACAGTTGATGGACAGAATGCAGAACAATGTCATACATTCACCCCAGTACAGAGATCTGGGCCTAAATCCATAGTTTTTTTGCTTACCATGCCATTCCAGTTTGATCCCAGCCATATGCAAATCAGTCTTGACCCTGCACTCATGGGAACAGTCCAGCCAGAACTGCCAAGCCAGGTCATCCTTGGACTGTAAACAAACATCCTAGGACCGGTTTCGGGGTTTTACCCCGCTTCAGCCAGGATAGCTTGATTCCAGTGGCATGGAGAGCACGGGACCCACGTGTGGGCATACCCTTCCAACTTGGGGTGACAAATACAAAAACAACAGTTGATAGACAGAATGCAGAACAATGTCATACATTCACCCCAGTACAGAGATCTGGGCCTAAATCCCTTGTTTTTTGCTTACTATGCCACTCCAGTTTGACCCCAGCCATATGCAAATCAGTCATGACCCTGTGCTTCATGGGAACAGTCCAGCCCGAACTGCCAAGCCAGGTCCTCCCTGGACTGTAAACAAGCATCCTAGGACCGGTTTTGGGGTTTCACCCCTCTTCAGCCAGGATAGCTTGATTCCAGTGGAATGGAGAGCATGGGCCCACGTCTGGGCATAACCTTCCCACTCGGGGTGACAAATGCAAAAACGAAAGTTGATGTACAGAATGCAGAACAGTGTCATATATTCACCCCAGTATAGAGATCTGGGCCTAAATCCATCGTTTTTTTTGCTCACCATGCCATTCTAGTTTGAACCCAGCCATATGCAAATCAGTCTTGACCCTGTGCCTCTTGGGAACAGTCCAGCCCGAACTACCAAGCCAGGTCCTCCCCGGACTGTAAACAAGCATCCTAGGACCGGTTTTGGGGTTTCACCCCTCTTCAGCCAGGATAGCTTGATTCCAGTGGAATGGAGAGCACGGGACCCACGTCTGGGCATAACCTAGCCACTCGGGGTGACAAATGCAAAAACAAAAGTTGATGTACAGAATGCAGAACAATGTCATATATTCACCCAAGTACAGAGATCTGGGCCTAAATCCATCGTTTTTTTGCTCGCCATTCCAGTTTGAACCCAGCCATATGCAAATCAGTCTTGACCCTGTGTCTCATGGGAACTGTCCAGCCCGAACTGCCAAGCCAGGTCCTCCCTGGACTGGAAACAAGCATCGTAGGACCGGTTTCGGGGTTTCACCCCTTTTCAGCCAGGATAGCTTGATTCCAGTCGCATGGAGAGCAAGGGACCCACATCTGGGCAAAACCTTCCCACTCGAGGTGAAAAATGCAAAAACAAAAGTTGATGGACAGAATGCAGAACAATGACATACATTCACCCCAGTACAGAGATCTGGGCTTAAATCCATTGTTTGTTTGCCCACCATGCCATTCTAGTTTGAACCTAGCCATATGCAAATCAGTCTTGACCCTGTGCCTCATGGGAACAGTCCAGCCCGAACTGCCAAGCCAGGTCCTCCCTGGACTGGAAACAAGCATCCTAGGACCGGTTTTGGGATTTCACCCCTCTTCTGCCAGGATAGCTTGATTCCAGTGGCATGGAGAGCAGGGGACCCACGTCTGAGGATACCCTTCCCACTCAGGGTGACAAATGCAAAAACAACAGTTGATGGACAGAATGCAGAACAATGTCATACATTCACCCCAGTACAGAGATCTGGGCCTAAATCCATTGGTTTTTTGCTCGCCATTCCAGTTTGAACCCAGCCATATGCAAATCAGTCTTGACCCTGAGTCTCATGGGAACTGTCCAGCCCGAACTGCCAAGTCAGGTCCTCCCTGGACTGGAAACAAGCATCGTAGGACCGGTTTTGGGGTTTCACCCCTCTTCAGCCAGGATAGCTTGATTCCAGTGGCATGGAGAGCACGGGACCCACGTCTGGGCATACCCTTCCTACTCGGGGTGACAAATGCAAAAACAACAGTTGAGGGACAGAATGCAGAACAATGTCATGCATTCACCCCAGTACAGAGATCTGGGCCTAAATCCATCGTGTTTTTGCTTACCATACCATTCCAGTTTGATCCCAGCCATATGCAAATCAGTCTTGACCCTGTGCCTCATGGGAACAGTCAAGGCCAAACTGCCAAGCCAGGTCATCCTTGGACTGGAAACAAACATCCTAGGACCGGTTTCGGGGTTTCATCCCGCTTCAGCCAGGATAGCTTGATTCCAGTGGCATGGAGAGCACGGGACCCACGTGTGGGCATACCCTTCCAACTTGGGGTGACAAATACAAAAACAAATGTTGATGGACAGAATGCAGAACAATGTCATACATTCATCCCAGTACAGAGATCTGGGCCTAAATCCCTTGTTTGTGTGCTCACTATGCCACTCCAGTTTGACCCCAGCCATAGGCAAATCAGTCTTGACCCTGTGCCTCATGGGAACAGTCCAGCCCGAACTGCCAAGTCAGGTCCTCCCTGGACTGTAAACAAGCATCCTAGGACCGGTTTTGGGGTTTCACCCCTCTTCAGCCAGGATAGCTGGATTCCAGTGGAATGGAGAGCACGGGACCCACGTCTGGGCATAACCTAGCCACTCGGGGTGACAAATGCAAAAATAAAAGTTGATGTACAGAATGCAGAACAATGTCATATATTCACCCAAGTAGAGAGATCTGGGCCTAAATCCATCATTTTTTTGTTCGCCATTCCAGTTTGAACCCAGCCATATGCCAATTAGTCTTGACCCTGAGTCTCATGGGAAATGTCCAGCCCGAACTGCCAAGCCAGGTCATCCCTGGACTGGAAACAAGCATCGTAGGACCGATTTAGGGGTTTCACCCCTCTTCAGAAAGGATAGCTTGATTCCAGTGGCATGGAGAGCAAGGGACCCACATCTGGGCATAACCTTCCCACTCAAGGTGACAAATGCAAAAACAAAAGTTGAGGGACAGAATGCAGAACAATGTCATGCATTCACCCCAGTACAGAGATCTGGGCCTAAATCCATCGTGTTTTTGCTTACCATACCATTCCAGTTTGATCCCAGCCATATGCAAATCAGTCTTGACCCTGTGCCTGATGGGAAAAGTCAAGGCCAAACTGCCAAGCCAGGTCATCCTTGGACTGGAAACAAACATCCTAAGACCGGTTTCGGGGTTTCACCCCGCTTCAGCCAGGATAGCTTGATTCTAGTGGCATGGAGAGCACGGGACCCACGTGTGGGCATACCCTTCCAACTTGGGGTGACAAATACAAAAACAAAAGTTGATGGACAGAATGCAGAACAATGTCATACATTCATCCCAGTACAGAGATCTGGACCTAAATCCCTTGTTTGTTTGCTCACTATGCCACTCCAGTTTGACCCCAGCCATAGGCAAATCAGTCTTGACCCTGTGCCTCATGGGAACAGTCCAGCCCGAACTGCCAAGTCAGGTCCTCCCTGGACTGTAAACAAGCATCCTAGGACCGGTTTTGGGGTTTCACCCCTCTTCAGCCAGGATAGCTTGAGTCCAGTGGAATGGAGAGTACGGGACCCACGTCTGGGCATAACCTAGCCACTCGGGGTGACAAATGCAAAAATAAAAGTTGATGTACAGAATGCAGAACAATGTCATATATTCACCCAAGTAGAGAGATCTGGGCCTAAATCCATCATTTTTTTGCTCGCCATTCCAGTTTGAACCCAGCCATATGCCAATTAGTCTTGACCGTGAGTCTCATGGGAACTGTCCAGCCCGAACTGCCAAGCCAGGTCATCCCTGGACTGGAAACAAGCATCGTAGGACCGATTTAGGAGTTTCACCCCTCTTCAGAAAGGATAGCTTGATTCCAGTGGCATGGAGAGCAAGGGACCCACATCTGGGCATAACCTTCCCACTCAAGGTGACAAATGCAAAAACAAAAGTTGATGGACAGAATGCATAACAATGTCATACATTCACCCCAGTACAGAGATCTGGGCCTAAATTCCATTGTTTGTTTGCCCACAATGCCATTCCAGTTTGAACCCAGCCATATGCAAATCAGTCTTGACCCTGTGCCTCATGGGAACAGTCCAGCCCGAACTGCCAAGCCAGATCCTCCCTGGACTGGAAACAAGCATCCTAGGACCGGTTTTGGGATTTCACCCCTCTTCAGCCAGGATAGCTAGATTCCAGGGGCATGGAGAGCAGGGGAACCACTTCTGAGGTTACCCTTCCCACTCGGGGTGACAAATGCAAAAACAACAGTTGATGGACAGAATGCAGAACAATGTCATACATTCAACCCCCGTACAGAGATCTGGGCCTAAATCCATCCTTTTAATGCTCACCGTGCCATTCCAGTTTGAAACCAGCCAACTGCAAATCAGTCTTGACCCTGTGCCTCTTGGGAACAGTCCAGCCCGAACTACCAAGCCAGGTCCTCCCTGGACTGGAATCAAGCATCCTAAGACCGGTTTCGGGTTTCACCCCTCTTCAGCCAGGATAGCTTGATTCCAGTGGTATGTAGAGCACGGGACCCACGTCTGGGCATACCCTTCCCACTCGGTGTGACAAATGCAAAAACAACAGTTGATGGTCAGAATGCAGAACAATGTCATGCATTCACCCTAGTACATAGATCTGGGCCTAAATCCATCGTGTTTTTGCTTACCATGCCATTCCAGTTTGATCCCAGCCATATGCAAATCAGTCTTGACCCATCACCTCATGAGAACAGTCCAGCCCAAACTGCCAAGCCAGGTCATCCTTAGACTGGAAACAAACATCCTAGGAACGGTATCGGGTTTTCACCCCGCTTCAGCCAGGATAGCTTGATTCCAGTGGCATGGAGAGCACGCGACCCACATGTGGGCATACCCTTCCCACTTGGGGTGCCAAATACAAAAACAAATGTTGATGGACAGAATGCAGAACAATGTCATGCATTCACCCCAGTACAGAGATCTGGGCCTAAATCCCTGTTTTTTTTGCTCACCATACCATTCTAGTTTGAACCCAGCCATATGCAAATCAGTCTTGACCCTGTCCCTCATGGGAACAGTCCGGCCCGAACTGCCAAGCCAGGTCCTCCCTGGACTAGAAACAAGCATCCTAGGACCAAGTTTCACCCCTCTTCAGCCAGGATAGCTTGATTCCAGTGGCACAGAGAGCACAGGACCTACGTCTGGGCATACCCTTCCCACTCGGGTTGATTAATGCAAAAACAACAGTTGATGGGCAGAATGCAGAACAATGTCATACATTCATCCCAGTACAGAGATCTGGGCCTAAATCCATCATTTTATTGCTCACCATGGCATTCCAGTTTGATCCCAGCCATATGCAAATCAGTCTTGACCCTGTGCCTCATGGGAACAGTCCAGCCCGAACTGCCAAGCCAGGTCCTCCCTGGACTGGAAACATGCATCCTAGGACCGGTTTCAGGATTTCACCCCTCTTCAGCCAGGATAGCTTGATTCCAGTGGCATGGAGAGCAGGGGTCAAATGTCTGAGGATACCCTTCCCACTCAGGGTGACAAATGCAAAAACAACAGTTGATGGACAGAATGCAGAACAATGTCATACATTCACCCCAGCACAGAGATCTGGGCCTAAATCCATCCTTTTTATGATCACCGTGCCATTCCAGTTTGAAACCAGCCATATGCAAATCAGTTTTGACCCTGTGCCTCATGGGAACAGTCCAGCTCGATCTGCAAAACCAGGTCCCCCCTGGACTGGAAACAAGCATCCTAGGACCGATTTTGGGGTTTCACCCCTTTTCTGCCAGGATAGCTTGATTCCAGTGGCATTGAGAGCACGAGACCCACGTCTGGGCATACCCATCCCACTCGGGGTGACAAATACAAAAACAAAAGTTGATGGACAGAATGCAGAACAATGTCATACATTCATCCCAGTACAGAGATCTGGGCCTAAATCCCTTGTTTGTTTGCTCACTATGCCACTCCAGTTTGACCCCAGCCATAGGCAAATCAGTCTTGACCCTGTGCCTCATGGGAACAGTCCAGCCCGAACTGCCAAGTCAGGTCATCCCTGGACTGTAAACAAGCATCCTAGGACCGGTTTTGGGATTTCACCCCTCTTCAGCCAGGATAGCTTGATTCCAGTGGAATGGAGAGCACGGGACCCACGTCTGGGCATAACCTAGCCACTCGGGGTGACACATGCAAAAATAAAAGTTGATGTACAGAATGCAGAACAATGTCATATATTCACCCAAGTAGAGAGATCTGGGCCTAAATCCATCATTTTTTTGCTCGCCATTCCAGTTTGAACGCAGCCATATGCCAATCAGCCTTGACCCTGTGCCTCATGGGAACTGTCCAGCCCGAACTGCCAAGCCAGGTCCTCCCTGGACTGGAAACAAGCATCATAGGACCGATTTAGGAGTTTCACCCCTCTTCAGCCAGGATAGCTTGATTCCAGTGGCATGGAGAGCAAGGGACCCACATCTGGGCATAACCTTCCCACTCAAGGTGACAAATGCAAAAACAAAAGTTGATGGACAGAATGCATAACAATGTCATACATTCACCCCAGTACAGAGATCTGGGCCTAAATTCCATTGTTTGTTTGCCCAAAATGCCATTCCAGTTTGAACCCAGCCATATTCAAATCAGTCTTGACCCTGTGCCTCATGGGAACAGTCCAGCCCGAACTGCCAAGCCAGATCCTCCCTGGACTGGAAACAAGCATCCTAGGACCGGTTTTGGGATTTCACCCCTCTTCAGCCAGGATAGCTAGATTCCAGTGGCATGGAGAGCAGGGGAACCACGTCTGAGGTTTCCCTTCCCACTCGGGGTGACAAATGCAAAAACAACAGTTGATGGAAAGAATGCAGAACAATGTCATACATTCAATCCCCGTACAGAGATCTGGGCCTAAATCCATCCTTTTTATGCTCACCGTGCCATTCCAGTTTGAAACCAGCCATATGCAAATCAGTCTTGACCCTGTGCCTCTTGGGAACAGTCCAGCCCGAACTACCAAGCCAGGTCCTCCCTGGACTGGAATCAAGCATCCTAGGACCGGTTTCGGGTTTCACCCCTCTTCAGCCAGGATAGCTTGATTCCAGTGGTATGTAGAGCACGGGACCCACGTCTGGGCATACCCTTACCACTCAGGGTGACAAATGCAAAAACAACAGTTGATGGTCAGAATGCAGAACAATGTCATGCATTCACCCTAGTACATAGATCTGGGCCTAAATCCATCATTTGTTTGCTCACCATGCCATTCCAGTTTGATCCCAGCTACATGCAAATCAGTCTTGACACTGCGCCTCATGGGAACAGTCCAGCCGGAACTGCCAAGCCAGGTCCTCCATGGACTGGAAACAAACATCCAAGGACCGGTTTCGGAGTTTCACCCCTCTTCAGCCAGGATAGCTTGATTCCAGTGGCATGGAGAGCAAGGGACTCAGGTCTGGGCATAACCTTCCCACTCGGGGTGACGAATGCAAAAACAAAAGTTGATGGACAGAATGCAGAACAACGTCATACATTCACCCCAGTACAGAGATCTTGGCCTAAATTCATCCTTTTTATGATCACCGTGCCATTCCAGTTGGAAACCAGCCATATGCAAATCCGTCTTGACCCTGTGCCTCGTAAGAACACTCCAGCCCGAACTGCCAAACCAGGTCCTCCCTGGACTGGAAACAAGCATCCTAGGGCTGGTTTTGCGGTTTCACCCCTTTTCTGCCAGGATAGCTTGATTCCAGTGGCATGGAGAGCACAGGACCCACGTCTGGGCATACCCTTCCCACTCGGGGTGACAAATGGAAAAACAAATGTTGATGGACAGAATGCAGAACAATGTCATACATTCACAACAGTACAGAGATCTGGGCCTAAATCCATTGCTTTTTGCTCACCATGCCTTTCCAGTTTGAACCCAGCCATATGCAAATCAGTTCTGACCCTGTGCCTCATGGGAACAGTCCAGCCCGAACTACCAAGCCCGGTCCTCCCTGGACTGGAAACAAGCTTCCGAGGACCGGTTTTGGGGTTTCACCCTTCTTCAGGCAGGATAGCTTAATTCCAGTTGCATGGAGAGCACGGGACCCACATCTGGGCATACCCTTTCCACTCGGGGTGACAAATGCAAAAACAACAGTTGATGGATAGAATGCAGAACAATGTCATACATTCACCCCAGAACTGAGATGTGGGCCTAAATCCATCGTTTTTTTCCTCACCATGCCATTCCAGTTTGAACCCAGCCATATGCAAATCAGTTTTCACCCTGTGCCTCATGGGAACAGTCCAGAAAGAACTGCCAAGCCAGGTCCTCCCTGGACTGGAAACAAATATCCTAGGACCGGTTTCGGGGTTTCACCCCTCTTCAGCCAGGATAGCTTGATTCGAGTGGCATGGAGAGCAAGGGACCCATGTCTGGGTATAACCTTCCCACTCGGGGTGACAAATTCAAAAACAAAAGTTGATGGACAGAATGCAGAACAATGTTATATAGTCACCCCAGTACAGAGATTTGGGCCTAAATCCATTGTTTGTTTGCCCACCATGCCATTCCAGTTTGAACCCAGCCATATGCAAATCAGTCTTGACCCTGTGCCTCATCGAAGCAGTCCAATCCGAACTGCCAAGCCAGGTCCTCCCTGGACTGGAAACAAATATCCTAGGACCGGTTTCGGGGTTTCACCCCTCTTCAGCCAGGATAGCGTTATTCCAGTTGCATGGAGAGCACGGGACCCACATCTGGGCATACCCTTCCCACTCGGGGTGACAAATGCAAAAACAACAGTTGATGGTCAGAATGCAGAACAATGTCATGCATTTACCCTAGTACATAGATCTGGGCCTAAATCCATCGTGTTTTTGCTTACCATGCCATTCCAGTTTGATCCCAGCCATATGCAAATCAGTCTTGACCCTGCACCTCATGGGAACAGTCCAGCCCAAACTGCCAAGCCAGGTCATCCTTGGACTGGAAACAAACATCCTAGGAACGGTATCGGGTTTTCACCCCGCTTCAGCCAGGATATCTTGATTCCAGTGGCATGGAGAGCACGCGACCCACATGTGGGCATACCCTTCCCACTTGGGGTGCCAAATACAAAAACAAATGTTGATGGACAGAATGCAGAACAATGTCATGCATTCACCCCAGTACAGAGATCTGGGCCTAAATCCCTGTTTTTTTTGCTCACCATACCATTCTAGTTTGAACCCAGCCATATGCAAATCAGTCTTGACCCTGTCCCTCATGGGAACAGTCCGGCCCGAACTGCCAAGCCAGGTCCTCCCTGGACTGGAAACAAGCATCCTAGGACCAAGTTTCACCCCTTTTCAGCCAGGATAGCTTGATTCCAGTGGCACAGAGAGCACAGGACCTACGTCTGGGCATACCCTTCCCATTCGGGTTGATTAATGCAAAAACAACAGTTGATGGGCAGAATGCAGAACAATGTCATACATTCATCCCAGTACAGAGATCTGGGCCTAAATCCATCATTTTATTGCTCACCATGGCATTCCAGTTTGATCCCAGCCATATGCAAATCAGTCTTGACCCTGTGCCTCATGGGAACAGTCCAGCCCGAACTGCCAAGCCAGGTCCTCCCTGGACTGGAAACATGCATCCTAGGACCGGTTTCGGGATTTCACCCCTCTTCAGCCAGGATAGCTTGATTCCAGTGGCATGGAGAGCAGGGATCACACGTCTGAGGATACCCTTCCCACTCGGGGTGACAAATGTAAAAATAACAGTTGATGGACAGAATGCAGAACAATGTCATACATTCACCCCAGTACAGAGATTTGGGCCTAAATCCATCGTTTTTTTACTCACCGTGCCATTCTAGTTTGAACCCAGCCATATGCAAATCAGTCATGACCCTGTGCTTCATGGGAACAGTCCAGCCCGAACTGCCAAGCCAGGTCCTCCCTGGACTGTAAACAAGCATCCTAGGACCGGTTTTGGGGTTTCACCCCTCTTCAGCCAGGATAGCTTGATTCCAGTGGAATGGAGAGCATGGGCCCACGTCTGGGCATAACCTTCCCACTCGGGGTGACAAATGCAAAAACGAAAGTTGATGTACAGAATGCAGAACAGTGTCATATATTCACCCCAGTATAGAGATCTGGGCCTAAATCCATCGTTTTTTTTGCTCACCATGCCATTCTAGTTTGAACCCAGCCATATGCAAATCAGTCTTGACCCTGTGCCTCTTGGGAACAGTCCAGCCCGAACTACCAAGCCAGGTCCTCCCTGGACTGTAAACAAGCATCCTAGGACCGGTTTTGGGGTTTCACCCCTCTTCAGCCAGGATAGCTTGATTCCAGTGGAATGGAGAGCACGGGACCCACGTCTGGGCATAACCTAGCCACTCGGGGTGACAAATGCAAAAACAAAAGTTGATGTACAGAATGCAGAACAATGTCATATATTCACCCAAGTACAGAGATCTGGGCCTAAATCCATCGTTTTTTTGCTCGCCATTCCAGTTTGAACCCAGCCATATGCAAATCAGTCTTGACCCTGTGTCTCATGGGAACTGTCCAGCCCGAACTGCCAAGCCAGGTCCTCCCTGGACTGGAAACAAGCATCGTAGGACCGGTTTCGGGGTTTCACCCCTTTTCAGCCAGGATAGCTTGATTCCAGTCGCATGGAGAGCAAGGGACCCACATCTGGGCAAAACCTTCCCACTCGAGGTGAAAAATGCAAAAACAAAAGTTGATGGACAGAATGCAGAACAATGACATACATTCACCCCAGTACAGAGATCTGGGCTTAAATCCATTGTTTGTTTGCCCACCATGCCATTCTAGTTTGAACCTAGCCATATGCAAATCAGTCTTGACCCTGTGCCTCATGGGAACAGTCCAGCCCGAACTGCCAAGCCAGGTCCTCCCTGGACTGGAAACAAGCATCCTAGGACCGGTTTTGGGATTTCACCCCTCTTCTGCCAGGATAGCTTGATTCCAGTGGCATGGAGAGCAGGGGACCCACGTCTGAGGATACCCTTCCCACTCAGGGTGACAAATGCAAAAACAACAGTTGATGGACAGAATGCAGAACAATGTCATACATTCACCCCAGTACAGAGATCTGGGCCTAAATCCATTGGTTTTTTTGCTCGCCATTCCAGTTTGAACCCAGCCATATGCAAATCAGTCTTGACCATGAGTCTCATGGGAACTGTCCAGCCCGAACTGCCAAGTCAGGTCCTCCCTGGACTGGAAACAAGCATCGTAGGACCGGTTTTGGGGTTTCACCCCTCTTCAGCCAGGATAGCTTGATTCCAGTGGCATGGAGAGCACGGGACCCACGTCTGGGCATACCCTTCCTACTCGGGGTGACAAATGCAAAAACAACAGTTGAGGGACAGAATGCAGAACAATGTCATGCATTCACCCCAGTACAGAGATCTGGGCCTAAATCCATCGTGTTTTTGCTTACCATACCATTCCAGTTTGATCCCAGCCATATGCAAATCAGTCTTGACCCTGTGCCTCATGGGAACAGTCAAGGCCAAACTGCCAAGCCAGGTCATCCTTGGACTGGAAACAAACATCCTAGGACCGGTTTCGGGGTTTCATCCCGCTTCAGCCAGGATAGCTTGATTCCAGTGGCATGGAGAGCACGGGACCCACGTGTGGGCATACCCTTCCAACTTGGGGTGACAAATACAAAAACAAATGTTGATGGACAGAATGCAGAACAATGTCATACATTCATCCCAGTACAGAGATCTGGGCCTAAATCCCTTGTTTGTGTGCTCACTATGCCACTCCAGTTTGACCCCAGCCATAGGCAAATCAGTCTTGACCCTGTGCCTCATGGGAACAGTCCAGCCCGAACTGCCAAGTCAGGTCCTCCCTGGACTGTAAACAAGCATCCTAGGACCGGTTTTGGGGTTTCACCCCTCTTCAGCCAGGATAGCTTGATTCCAGTGGAATGGAGAGCACGGGACCCACGTCTGGGCATAACCTAGCCACTCGGGGTGACAAATGCAAAAATAAAAGTTGATGTACAGAATGCAGAACAATGTCATATATTCACCCAAGTAGAGAGATCTGGGCCTAAATCCATCATTTTTTTGTTCGCCATTCCAGTTTGAACCCAGCCATATGCCAATTAGTCTTGACCCTGAGTCTCATGGGAAATGTGCAGCCCGAACTGCCAAGCCAGGTCATCCCTGGACTGGAAACAAGCATCGTAGGACCGATTTAGGGGTTTCACCCCTCTTCAGAAAGGATAGCTTGATTCCAGTGGCATGGAGAGCAAGGGACCCACATCTGGGCATAACCTTCCCACTCAAGGTGACAAATGCAAAAACAAAAGTTGAGGGACAGAATGCAGAACAATGTCATGCATTCACCCCAGTACAGAGATCTGGGCCTAAATCCATTGTGTTTTTGCTTACCATACCATTCCAGTTTGATCCCAGCCATATGCAAATCAGTCTTGACCCTGTGCCTCATGGGAAAAGTCAAGGCCAAACTGCCAAGCCAGGTCATCCTTGGACTGGAAACAAACATCCTAGGACCGGTTTCGGGGTTTCACCCCGCTTCAGCCAGGATAGCTTGATTCCAGTGGCATGGAGAGCACGGGACCCACGTGTGGGCATACCCTTCCAACTTGGGGTGACAAATACAAAAACAAAAGTTGATGGACAGAATGCAGAACAATGTCATACATTCATCCCAGTACAGAGATCTGGGCCTAAATCCCTTGTTTGTTTGCTCACTATGCCACTCCAGTTTGACCCCAGCCATAGGCAAATCAGTCTTGACCCTGTGCCTCATGGGAACAGTCCAGCCCGAACTGCCAAGTCAGGTCCTCCCTGGACTGTAAACAAGCATCCTAGGACCGGTTTTGGGGTTTCACCCCTCTTCAGCCAGGATAGCTTGAGTCCAGTGGAATGGAGAGCACGGGACCCACGTCTGGGCATAACCTAGCCACTCGGGGTGACAAATGCAAAAATAAAAGTTGATGTACAGAATGCAGAACAATGTCATATATTCACCCAAGTAGAGAGATCTGGGCCTAAATCCATCATTTTTTTGCTCGCCATTCCAGTTTGAACCCAGCCATATGCCAATTAGTCTTGACCGTGAGTCTCATGGGAACTGTCCAGCCCGAACTGCCAAGCCAGGTCATCCCTGGACTGGAAACAAGCATCGTAGGACCGATTTAGGAGTTTCACCCCTCTTCAGAAAGGATAGCTTGATTCCAGTGGCATGGAGAGCAAGGGACCCACATCTGGGCATAACCTTCCCACTCAAGGTGACAAATGCAAAAACAAAAGTTGATGGACAGAATGCATAACAATGTCATACATTCACCCCAGTACAGAGATCTGGGCCTAAATTCCATTGTTTGTTTGCCCACAATGCCATTCCAGTTTGAACCCAGCCATATGCAAATCAGTCTTGACCCTGTGCCTCATGGGAACAGTCCAGCCCGAACTGCCAAGCCAGATCCTCCCTGGACTGGAAACAAGCATCCTAGGACCGGTTTTGGGATTTCACCCCTCTTCAGCCAGGATAGCTAGATTCCAGGGGCATGGAGAGCAGGGGAACCACTTCTGAGGTTACCCTTCCCACTCGGGGTGACAAATGCAAAAACAACAGTTGATGGACAGAATGCAGAACAATGTCATACATTCAACCCCCGTACAGAGATCTGGGCCTAAATCCATCCTTTTAATGCTCACCGTGCCATTCCAGTTTGAAACCAGCCAACTGCAAATCAGTCTTGACCCTGTGCCTCTTGGGAACAGTCCAGCCCGAACTACCAAGCCAGGTCCTCCCTGGACTGGAATCAAGCATCCTAAGACCGGTTTCGGGTTTCACCCCTCTTCAGCCAGGATAGCTTGATTCCAGTGGCATGGAGAGCAGGGATCACACGTCTGAGGATACCCTTCCCACTCGGGGTGACAAATGTAAAAATAACAGTTGATGGACAGAATGCAGAACAATGTCATACATTCACCCCAGTACAGAGATTTGGGCCTAAATCCATCGTTTTTTTACTCACCGTGCCATTCTAGTTTGAACCCAGCCATATGCAAATCAGTCATGACCCTGTGCTTCATGGGAACAGTCCAGCCCGAACTGCCAAGCCAGGTCCTCCCTGGACTGTAAACAAGCATCCTAGGACCGGTTTTGGGGTTTCACCCCTCTTCAGCCAGGATAGCTTGATTCCAGTGGAATGGAGAGCATGGGCCCACGTCTGGGCATAACCTTCCCACTCGGGGTGACAAATGCAAAAACGAAAGTTGATGTACAGAATGCAGAACAGTGTCATATATTCACCCCAGTATAGAGATCTGGGCCTAAATCCATCGTTTTTTTTGCTCACAATGCCATTCTAGTTTGAACCCAGCCATATGCAAATCAGTCTTGACCCTGTGCCTCTTGGGAACAGTCCAGCCCGAACTACCAAGCCAGGTCCTCCCTGGACTGTAAACAAGCATCCTAGGACCGGTTTTGGGGTTTCACCCCTCTTCAGCCAGGATAGCTTGATTCCAGTGGAATGGAGAGCACGGGACCCACGTCTGGGCATAACCTAGCCACTCGGGGTGACAAATGCAAAAACAAAAGTTGATGTACAGAATGCAGAACAATGTCATATATTCACCCAAGTACAGAGATCTGGGCCTAAATCCATCGTTTTTTTGCTCGCCATTCCAGTTTGAACCCAGCCATATGCAAATCAGTCTTGACCCTGTGTCTCATGGGAACTGTCCAGCCCGAACTGCCAAGCCAGGTCCTCCCTGGACTGGAAACAAGCATCGTAGGACCGGTTTCGGGGTTTCACCCCTTTTCAGCCAGGATAGCTTGATTCCAGTCGCATGGAGAGCAAGGGACCCACATCTGGGCAAAACCTTCCCACTCGAGGTGAAAAATGCAAAAACAAAAGTTGATGGACAGAATGCAGAACAATGACATACATTCACCCCAGTACAGAGATCTGGGCTTAAATCCATTGTTTGTTTGCCCACCATGCCATTCTAGTTTGAACCTAGCCATATGCAAATCAGTCTTGACCCTGTGCCTCATGGGAACAGTCCAGCCCGAACTGCCAAGCCAGGTCCTCCCTGGACTGGAAACAAGCATCCTAGGACCGGTTTTGGGATTTCACCCCTCTTCTGCCAGGATAGCTTGATTCCAGTGGCATGGAGAGCAGGGGACCCACGTCTGAGGATACCCTTCCCACTCAGGGTGACAAATGCAAAAACAACAGTTGATGGACAGAATGCAGAACAATGTCATACATTCACCCCAGTACAGAGATCTGGGCCTAAATCCATTGGTTTTTTTGCTCGCCATTCCAGTTTGAACCCAGCCATATGCAAATCAGTCTTGACCCTGAGTCTCATGGGAACTGTCCAGCCCGAACTGCCAAGTCAGGTCCTCCCTGGACTGGAAACAAGCATCGTAGGACCGGTTTTGGGGTTTCACCCCTCTTCAGCCAGGATAGCTTGATTCCAGTGGCATGGAGAGCACGGGACCCACGTCTGGGCATACCCTTCCTACTCGGGGTGACAAATGCAAAAACAACAGTTGAGGGACAGAATGCAGAACAATGTCATGCATTCACCCCAGTACAGAGATCTGGGCCTAAATCCATCGTGTTTTTGCTTACCATACCATTCCAGTTTGATCCCAGCCATATGCAAATCAGTCTTGACCCTGTGCCTCATGGGAACAGTCAAGGCCAAACTGCCAAGCCAGGTCATCCTTGGACTGGAAACAAACATCCTAGGACCGGTTTCGGGGTTTCATCCCGCTTCAGCCAGGATAGCTTGATTCCAGTGGCATGGAGAGCACGGGACCCACGTGTGGGCATACCCTTCCAACTTGGGGTGACAAATACAAAAACAAATGTTGATGGACAGAATGCAGAACAATGTCATACATTCATCCCAGTACAGAGATCTGGGCCTAAATCCCTTGTTTGTGTGCTCACTATGCCACTCCAGTTTGACCCCAGCCATAGGCAAATCAGTCTTGACCCTGTGCCTCATGGGAACAGTCCAGCCCGAACTGCCAAGTCAGGTCCTCCCTGGACTGTAAACAAGCATCCTAGGACCGGTTTTGGGGTTTCACCCCTCTTCAGCCAGGATAGCTTGATTCCAGTGGAATGGAGAGCACGGGACCCACGTCTGGGCATAACCTAGCCACTCGGGGTGACAAATGCAAAAATAAAAGTTGATGTACAGAATGCAGAACAATGTCATATATTCACCCAAGTAGAGAGATCTGGGCCTAAATCCATCATTTTTTTGTTCGCCATTCCAGTTTGAACCCAGCCATATGCCAATTAGTCTTGACCCTGAGTCTCATGGGAAATGTCCAGCCCGAACTGCCAAGCCAGGTCATCCCTGGACTGGAAACAAGCATCGTAGGACCGATTTAGGGGTTTCACCCCTCTTCAGAAAGGATAGCTTGATTCCAGTGGCATGGAGAGCAAGGGACCCACATCTGGGCATAACCTTCCCACTCAAGGTGACAAATGCAAAAACAAAAGTTGAGGGACAGAATGCAGAACAATGTCATGCATTCACCCCAGTACAGAGATCTGGGCCTAAATCCATCGTGTTTTTGCTTACCATACCATTCCAGTTTGATCCCAGCCATATGCAAATCAGTCTTGACCCTGTGCCTCATGGGAAAAGTCAAGGCCAAACTGCCAAGCCAGGTCATCCTTGGACTGGAAACAAACATCCTAGGACCGGTTTCGGGGTTTCACCCCGCTTCAGCCAGGATAGCTTGATTCCAGTGGCATGGAGAGCACGGGACCCACGTGTGGGCATACCCTTCCAACTTGGGGTGACAAATACAAAAACAAAAGTTGATGGACAGAATGCAGAACAATGTCATACATTCATCCCAGTACAGAGATCTGGGCCTAAATCCCTTGTTTGTTTGCTCACTATGCCACTCCAGTTTGACCCCAGCCATAGGCAAATCAGTCTTGACCCTGTGCCTCATGGGAACAGTCCAGCCCGAACTGCCAAGTCAGGTCCTCCCTGGACTGTAAACAAGCATCCTAGGACCGGTTTTGGGGTTTCACCCCTCTTCAGCCAGGATAGCTTGAGTCCAGTGGAATGGAGAGCACGGGACCCACGTCTGGGCATAACCTAGCCACTCGGGGTGACAAATGCAAAAATAAAAGTTGATGTACAGAATGCAGAACAATGTCATATATTCACCCAAGTAGAGAGATCTGGGCCTAAATCCATCATTTTTTTGCTCGCCATTCCAGTTTGAACCCAGCCATATGCCAATTAGTCTTGACCGTGAGTCTCATGGGAACTGTCCAGCCCGAACTGCCAAGCCAGGTCATCCCTGGACTGGAAACAAGCATCGTAGGACCGATTTAGGAGTTTCACCCCTCTTCAGAAAGGATAGCTTGATTCCAGTGGCATGGAGAGCAAGGGACCCACATCTGGGCATAACCTTCCCACTCAAGGTGACAAATGCAAAAACAAAAGTTGATGGACAGAATGCATAACAATGTCATACATTCACCCCAGTACAGAGATCTGGGCCTAAATTCCATTGTTTGTTTGCCCACAATGCCATTCCAGTTTGAACCCAGCCATATGCAAATCAGTCTTGACCCTGTGCCTCATGGGAACAGTCCAGCCCGAACTGCCAAGCCAGATCCTCCCTGGACTGGAAACAAGCATCCTAGGACCGGTTTTGGGATTTCACCCCTCTTCAGCCAGGATAGCTAGATTCCAGGGGCATGGAGAGCAGGGGAACCACTTCTGAGGTTACCCTTCCCACTCGGGGTGACAAATGCAAAAACAACAGTTGATGGACAGAATGCAGAACAATGTCATACATTCAACCCCCGTACAGAGATCTGGGCCTAAATCCATCCTTTTAATGCTCACCGTGCCATTCCAGTTTGAAACCAGCCAACTGCAAATCAGTCTTGACCCTGTGCCTCTTGGGAACAGTCCAGCCCGAACTACCAAGCCAGGTCCTCCCTGGACTGGAATCAAGCATCCTAAGACCGGTTTCGGGTTTCACCCCTCTTCAGCCAGGATAGCTTGATTCCAGTGGTATGTAGAGCACGGGACCCACGTCTGGGCATACCCTTCCCACTCGGTGTGACAAATGCAAAAACAACAGTTGATGGTCAGAATGCAGAACAATGTCATGCATTCACCCTAGTACATAGATCTGGGCCTAAATCCATCGTGTTTTTGCTTACCATGCCATTCCAGTTTGATCCCAGCCATATGCAAATCAGTCTTGACCCATCACCTCATGAGAACAGTCCAGCCCAAACTGCCAAGCCAGGTCATCCTTAGACTGGAAACAAACATCCTAGGAACGGTATCGGGTTTTCACCCCGCTTCAGCCAGGATAGCTTGATTCCAGTGGCATGGAGAGCACGCGACCCACATGTGGGCATACCCTTCCCACTTGGGGTGCCAAATACAAAAACAAATGTTGATGGACAGAATGCAGAACAATTTCATGCATTCACCCCAGTACAGAGATCTGGGCCTAAATCCCTGGTTTTTTTGCTCACCATACCATTCTAGTTTGAACCCAGCCATATGCAAATCAGTCTTGACCCTGTCCCTCATGGGAACAGTCCGGCCCGAACTGCCAAGCCAGGTCCTCCCTGGACTAGAAACAAGCATCCTAGGACCAAGTTTCACCCCTCTTCAGCCAGGATAGCTTGATTCCAGTGGCACAGAGAGCACAGGACCTACGTCTGGGCATACCCTTCCCACTCGGGTTGATTAATGCAAAAACAACAGTTGATGGGCAGAATGCAGAACAATGTCATACATTCATCCCAGTACAGAGATCTGGGCCTAAATCCATCATTTTATTGCTCACCATGGCATTCCAGTTTGATCCCAGCCATATGCAAATCAGTCTTGACCCTGTGCCTCATGGGAACAGTCCAGCCCGAACTGCCAAGCCAGGTCCTCCCTGGACTGGAAACATGCATCCTAGGACCGGTTTCAGGATTTCACCCCTCTTCAGCCAGGATAGCTTGATTCCAGTGGCATGGAGAGCAGGGGTCAAATGTCTGAGGATACCCTTCCCACTCAGGGTGACAAATGCAAAAACAACAGTTGATGGACAGAATGCAGAACAATGTCATACATTCACCCCAGCACAGAGATCTGGGCCTAAATCCATCCTTTTTATGATCACCGTGCCATTCCAGTTTGAAACCAGCCATATGCAAATCAGTTTTGACCCTGTGCCTCATGGGAACAGTCCAGCTCGAACTGCAAAACCAGGTCCCCCCTGGACTGGAAACAAGCATCCTAGGACCGATTTTGGGGTTTCACCCCTTTTCTGCCAGGATAGCTTGATTCCAGTGGCATTGAGAGCACGAGACCCACGTCTGGGCATACCCTTCCCACTCGGGGTGACAAATACAAAAACAAAAGTTGATGGACAGAATGCAGAACAATGTCATACATTCATCCCAGTACAGAGATCTGGGCCTAAATCCCTTGTTTGTTTGCTCACTATGCCACTCCAGTTTGACCCCAGCCATAGGCAAATCAGTCTTGACCCTGTGCCTCATGGGAACAGTCCAGCCCGAACTGCCAAGTCAGGTCATCCCTGGACGGTAAACAAGCATCCTAGGACCGGTTTTGGGATTTCACCCCTCTTCAGCCAGGATAGCTTGATTCCAGTGGAATGGAGAGCACGGGACCCACGTCTGGGCATAACCTAGCCACTCGGGGTGACACATGCAAAAATAAAAGTTGATGTACAGAATGCAGAACAATGTCATATATTCACCCAAGTAGAGAGATCTGGGCCTAAATCCATCATTTTTTTGCTCGCCATTCCAGTTTGAACGCAGCCATATGCCAATCAGCCTTGACCCTGTGCCTCATGGGAACTGTCCAGCCCGAACTGCCAAGCCAGGTCCTCCCTGGACTGGAAACAAGCATCATAGGACCGATTTAGGAGTTTCACCCCTCTTCAGCCAGGATAGCTTGATTCCAGTGGCATGGAGAGCAAGGGACCCACATCTGGACATAACCTTCCCACTCAAGGTGACAAATGCAAAAACAAAAGTTGATGGACAGAATGCATAACAATGTCATACATTCACCCCAGTACAGAGATCTGGGCCTAAATTCCATTGTTTGTTTGCCCAAAATGCCATTCCAGTTTGAACCCAGCCATATTCAAATCAGTCTTGACCCTGTGCCTCATGGGAACAGTCCAGCCCGAACTGCCAAGCCAGATCCTCCCTGGACTGGAAACAAGCATCCTAGGACCGGTTTTGGGATTTCACCCCTCTTCAGCCAGGATAGCTAGATTCCAGTGGCATGGAGAGCAGGGGAACCACGTCTGAGGTTTCCCTTCCCACTCGGGGTGACAAATGCAAAAACAACAGTTGATGGAAAGAATGCAGAACAATGTCATACATTCAATCCCCGTACAGAGATCTGGGCCTAAATCCATCCTTTTTATGCTCACCGTGCCATTCCAGTTTGAAACCAGCCATATGCAAATCAGTCTTGACCCTGTGCCTCTTGGGAACAGTCCAGCCCGAACTACCAAGCCAGGTCCTCCCTGGACTGGAATCAAGCATCCTAGGACAGGTTTCGGGTTTCACCCCTCTTCAGCCAGGATAGCTTGATTCCAGTGGTATGTAGAGCACGGGACCCACGTCTGGGCATACCCTTCCCACTCAGGGTGACAAATGCAAAAACAACAGTTGATGGTCAGAATGCAGAACAATATCATGCATTCACCCTAGTACATAGATCTGGGCCTAAATCCATCATTTGTTTGCTCACCATGCCATTCCAGTTTGATCCCAGCTACATGCAAATCAGTCTTGACACTGCGCCTCATGGGAACAGTCCAGCCGGAACTGCCAAGCCAGGTCCTCCATGGACTGGAAACAAACATCCAAGGACCGGTTTCGGAGTTTCACCCCTCTTCAGCCAGGATAGCTTGATTCCAGTGGCATGGAGAGCAAGGGACTCAGGTCTGGGCATAACCTTCCCACTCGGGGTGACGAATGCAAAAACAAAAGTTGATGGACAGAATGCAGAACAACGTCATACATTCACCCCAGTACAGAGATCTTGGCCTAAATTCATCCTTTTTATGATCACCGTGCCATTCCAGTTGGAAACCAGCCATATGCAAATCCGTCTTGACCCTGTGCCTCGTAAGAACACTCCAGCCCGAACTGCCAAACCAGGTCCTCCCTGGACTGGAGACAAGCATCCTAGGGCTGGTTTTGCGGTTTCACCCCTTTTCTGCCAGGATAGCTTGATTCCAGTGGCATGGAGAGCACAGGACCCACGTCTGGGCATACCCTTCCCACTCGGGGTGACAAATGGAAAAACAAATGTTGATGGACAGAATGCAGAACAATGTCATACATTCACAACAGTACAGAGATCTGGGCCTAAATCCATTGCTTTTTGCTCACCATGCCTTTCCAGTTTGAACCCAGCCATATGCAAATCAGTTCTGACCCTGTGCCTCATGGGAACAGTCCAGCCCGAACTACCAAGCCCGGTCCTCCCTGGACTGGAAACAAGCTTCCGAGGACCGGTTTTGGGGTTTCACCCTTCTTCAGGCAGGATAGCTTAATTCCAGTTGCATGGAGAGCACGGGACCCACATCTGGGCATACCCTTTCCACTCGGGGTGACAAATGCAAAAACAACAGTTGATGGATAGAATGCAGAACAATGTCATACATTCACCCCAGAACTGAGATGTGGGCCTAAATCCATCGTTTTTTTCCTCACCATGCCATTCCAGTTTGAACCCAGCCATATGCAAATCAGTTTTCACCCTGTGCCTCATGGGAACAGTCCAGAAAGAACTGCCAAGCCAGGTCCTCCCTGGACTGGAAACAAATATCCTAGGACCGGTTTCGGGGTTTCACCCCTCTTCAGCCAGGATAGCTTGATTCGAGTGGCATGGAGAGCAAGGGACCCATGTCTGGGTATAACCTTCCCACTCGGGGTGACAAATTCAAAAACAAAAGTTGATGGACAGAATGCAGAACAATGTTATATAGTCACCCCAGTACAGAGATTTGGGCCTAAATCCATTGTTTGTTTGCCCACCATGCCATTCCAGTTTGAACCCAGCCATATGCAAATCAGTCTTGACCCTGTGCCTCATCGAAGCAGTCCAATCCGAACTGCCAAGCCAGGTCCTCCCTGGACTGGAAACAAATATCCTAGGACCGGTTTCGGGGTTTCACCCCTCTTCAGCCAGGATAGCTTGATTCGAGTGGCATGGAGAGCAAGGGACCCATGTCTGGGTATAACCTTCCCACTCGGGGTGACAAATGCAAAAACAACAGTTGATGGACAGAATGCATAACAATGTCATACATTCACCCCAGTACAGAGATCTGAGCCAAAATTCTATTGTTTGTTTGCCCACCATGCCATTCCAGTTTGAACCCAGCCATATGCAAATCAGTCTTGACCCTGTGCCTCATGGGAACAGTCCAGCCCGAACTGCCAAGCCAGATCCTCCCTGGAAAGGAAACAAGCATCCTAGGACCAGTTTTGGGATTTCACCCCTCTTCAGCCAGGATAGCGTTATTCCAGTTGCATGGAGAGCACGGGACCCACATCTGGGCATACCCTTCCCACTCGGGGTGACAAATGCAAAAACAACAGTTGATGGTCAGAATGCAGAACAATGTCATGCATTCACCCTAGTACATAGATCTGGGCCTAAATCCATCGTGTTTTTGCTTACCATGCCATTCCAGTTTGATCCCAGCCATATGCAAATCAGTCTTGACCCTGCACCTCATGGGAACAGTCCAGCCCAAACTGCCAAGCCAGGTCATCCTTGGACTGGAAACAAACATCCTAGGAACGGTATCGGGTTATCACCCCGCTTCAGCCAGGATATCTTGATTCCAGTGGCATGGAGAGCACGCGACCCACATGTGGGCATACCCTTCCCACTTGGGGTGCCAAATACAAAAACAAATGTTGATGGACAGAATGCAGAACAATGTCATGCATTCACCCCAGTACAGAGATCTGGGCCTAAATCCCTGTTTTTTTTGCTCACCATACCATTCTAGTTTGAACCCAGCCATATGCAAATCAGTCTTGACCCTGTCCCTCATGGGAACAGTCCGGCCCGAACTGCCAAGCCAGGTCCTCCCTGGACTGGAAACAAGCATCCTAGGACCAAGTTTCACCCCTTTTCAGCCAGGATAGCTTGATTCCAGTGGCACAGAGAGCACAGGACCTACGTCTGGGCATACCCTTCCCACTCGGGTTGATTAATGCAAAAACAACAGTTGATGGGCAGAATGCAGAACAATGTCATACATTCATCCCAGTACAGAGATCTGGGCCTAAATCCATCATTTTATTGCTCACCATGGCATTCCAGTTTGATCCCAGCCATATGCAAATCAGTCTTGACCCTGTGCCTCATGGGAACAGTCCAGCCCAAACTGCCAAGCCAGGTCCTCCCTGGACTGGAAACATGCATCCTAGGACCGGTTTCGGGATTTCACCCCTCTTCAGCCAGGATAGCTTGATTCCAGTGGCATGGAGAGCAGGGATCACACGTCTGAGGATACCCTTCCCACTCGGGGTGACAAATGTAAAAATAACAGTTGATGGACAGAATGCAGAACAATGTCATACATTCACCCCAGTACAGAGATTTGGGCCTAAATCCATCGTTTTTTTACTCACCGTGCCATTCTAGTTTGAACCCAGCCATATGCAAATCAGTCTTGACCCTGTGCCTCATTGGAACAGTCCAGCCTGAACTACCAAGCTAGGTCCTCCCTGGACTGGAATCAAGCATCCTAGGACCGGTTTCAGGTTTCACCCCTCTTCAGCCAGGATAGCTTGATTCCAGTGGTATGTAGAGCACGGGACCCACGTCTGGACATACCCTTCCCACTCGGGGTGACAAATGCAAAAACAACAGTTGATGGACAGAATGCATAACAATGTCATAGATTCACCCCAGTACAGAGATCTGGGCCAAAATTCTATTGTTTGTTTGCCCACCATGCCATTCCAGTTTGAACCCAGCCATATGCAAATCAGTCTTGACCCTGTGCCTCATGGGAACAGTCCAGCCCGAACTGCCAAGCCAGATCCTCCCTGGAAAGGAAACAAGCATCCTAGGACCAGTTTTGGGATTTCACCCCTCTACAGCCAGGATAGCTAGAATCCAGTTGCATGGAGAGCAGGGGACCCACGTCTGAGGTTATCCTTCCCACTCGGGGTGACAAATGCAAAAACAACAGTTGATGGACAGAATGCAGAACAATGTCATACATTCAAACCCCGTACAGAGATCTGGGCCTAAATCCATCCTTTTTATGCTCACCGTGCCATTCCAGTTTGAAACCAGCCATATGCAAATCAGTCTTGACCCTGTGCCTCTTGGGAACAGTCAAGCCCGAACTACCAAGCCAGGTCCTCCCTGGACTAGAATCAAGCATCCTAACCGGTTTCGAGTTTCACCCCTCTTCAGCAAGGATAGCTTGATTCCAGTGGTATGTAGAGCACGGGACCCACGTCTGGGCATACCCTTCCCACTCGGGTGACAAATGCAAAAACAACAGTTGATGGTCAGAATGCAGAACAATGTCATGCATTCACCCTAGTACATAGATCTGGGCCTAAATCCATCGTGTTTTTGCTTACCATGCCATTCCAGTTTGATCCCAGCCATATGCAAATCAGTCTTGACCCTGCACCTCATGGGAACAGTCCAGCCCAAACTGCCAAGCCAGGTCATCCTTGGACTGGAAACAAACATCCTAGGAACGGTATCAGGTTTTCACCCCGCTTCAGCCAGGATAGCTTGATTCCAGTGGCATGGAGATCACGCGACCCACATGTGGGCATACCCTTCCCACTTGGGGTGCCAAATACAAAAACAAATGTTGATGGACAGAATGCAGAACAATGTCATGCATTCACCCCAGTACAGAGATCTGGGCCTAAATCCCTGTTTTTTTTGCTCACCATACCATTCTAGTTTGAACCCAGCCATATGCAAATCAGTCTTGACCCTGTCCCTCATGGGAACAGTCCGGCCCGAACTGCCAAGCCAGGTCCTCCCTGGACTGGAAACAAGCATCCTAGGACCAAGTTTCACCCCTCTTCAGCCAGGATAGCTTGATTCCAGTGGCACAGAGAGCACAGGACCTACGTCTGGGCATACCCTTCCCACTCGGGTTGATTAATGCAAAAACAACAGTTGATGGGCAGAATGCAGAACAATGTCATACATTCATCCCAGTACAGAGATCTGGGCCTAAATCCATCGTTTTATTGCTCACCATGGCATTCCAGTTTGATCCCAGCCATATGCAAATCAGTCTTGACCCTGTGCCTCATGGGAACAGTCCAGCCCGAACTGCCAAGCCAGGTCCTCCCTGGACTGGAAACATGCATCCTAGGACCGGTTTCGGGATTTCACCCCTCTTCTGCCAGGATAGCTTGATTCCAGTGGCATGGAGAGCAGGGGTCACACGTCTTAGGATACCCTTCCCACTCAGGGTGACAAATGCAAAAACAACAGTTGATGGACAGAATGCAGAACAATGTCATACATTCACCCCAGCACAGAGATCTGGGCCTAAATCCATCCTTTTTATGATCACCGTGCCATTCCAGTTTGAAACCAGCCATATGCAAATCAGTTTTGACCCTGTGCCTCATGGGAACAGTCCAGCTCGAACTGCAAAACCAGGTCCCCCCTGGACTGGAAACAAGCATCCTAGGACCGATTTTGGGGTTTCACCCCTCTTCTGCCAGGATAGCTTGATTCCAGTGGCATTGAGAGCACGAGACCCACGTCTGGGCATACCCTTCCCATTCGGGGTGACAAATGTAAAAATAACAGTTGATGGACAGAATGCAGAACAATGTCATACATTCACCCCAGTACAGAGATCTGGGCCTAAATCCATCGTTTTTTTACTCACCGTGCCATTCTAGTTTGAACCCAGCCATGTGCAAATCAGTCTTGACCCTGTGCCTCATTGGAACAGTCCAGCCCGAACTACCAAGCCAGGTCCTCCCTGGACTGGAATCAAGCATCCTAGGACCGGTTTCAGGTTTCACCCCTCTTCAGCCAGGATAGCTTGATTCCAGTGGTATGTAGAGCACGGGACCCACGTCTGGACATACCCTTCCCACTCGGGGTGACAAATTCAAAAACAACAGTTGATGGACAGAATGTAGAACAATGTCATACATTCACCCCAGTACAGAGATCTGGGCCTAAATCCATTGTTTTTTTGCTCACCATGCCATTCCAGTTTATCCCAGCTACATGCAAATCAGTCTTGACACTGCGCCTCATGAGAACAGTCCAGCCGGAACTGCCAAGCCAGGTCCTCCATGGACTGGAAACAAACATCCAAGGACCGGTTTCGGAGTTTCACCCCTCTTCAGCCAGGATAGCTTGATTCCAGTGGCATGGAGAGCAAGGGACTCAGGTCTGGGCATAACCTTCCCACTCGGGGTGACGAATGCAAAAACAAAAGTTGATGGACAGAATGCAGGACAACGTCATACATTCACCCCAGTACAGAGATCTTGGCCTAAATTCATCCTTTTTATGATCACCGTGCCATTCCAGTTGGAAACCAGCCATATGCAAATCCGTCTTGACCCTGTGCCTCGTAAGAACACTCCAGCCCGAACTGCCAAACCAGGTCCTCCCTGGACTGGAAACAAGCATCCTAGGGCTGGTTTTGCGGTTTCACCCCTTTTCTGCAAGGATAGCTTGATTCCAGTGGCATGGAGAGCACAGGACCCACGTCTGGGCATACCCTTCCCACTCGGGGTGACAAATGGAAAAACAAATGTTGATGGACAGAATGCAGAACAATGTCATACATTCACAACAGTACAGAGATCTGGGCCTAAATCCATTGCTTGTTGCTCACCATGCCTTTCCAGTTTGAACCCAGCCATATGCAAATCAGTTCTGACCCTGTGCCTCATGGGAACAGTCCAGCCCGAACTACCAAGCCCGGTCCTCCCTGGACTGGAAACAAGCTTCCGAGGACCGGTTTTGGGGTTTCACCCCTCTTCAGGCAGGATAGCTTAATTCCAGTTGCATGGAGAGCACGGGACCCACATCTGGGCATACCCTTCCCACTCGGGGTGACAAATGCAAAAACAACAGTTGATGGATAGAATGCAGAACAATGTCATACATTCACCCCAGAACTGAGATGTGGGCCTAAATCCATCGATTTTTATCCTCACCATGCCATTCCAGTTTGAACCCAGCCATATGCAAATCAGTCTTCACCCTGTGCCTCATGGGAACAGTCCAGACAGAACTGCCAAGCCAGGGCCTCCCTGGACTGGAAACAAATATACTAGGACCGGTTTCGGGGTTTCACCCCTCTTCAGCCAGGATAGCTTGATTCCAGTGGCATGGAGAGCAAGGGACCCATGTCTGGGTATAACCTTCCCACTCGGGGTGACAAATTCAAAAACAAAAGTTGATGGACAGAATGCAGAACAATGTTATATAGTCACCCCAGTACAGAGATTTGGGCCTAAATCCATTGTTTGTTTGCCCACCATCCCATTCCAGTTTGAACCCAGCCATATGCAAATCAGTCTTGACCCTGTGCCTCATCGAAACAGTAAAGTCTGAACTGCCAAGCCAGGTCCTCCCTGGACTGGAAACAAATATCCTAGGACTGGTTTCGGGGTTTCACGCCTCTTCAGCCAGGATAGCGTTATTCCAGTTGCATGGAGAGCACGGGACCCACATCTGGGCATACCCTTCCCACTCGGGGGGACAAATGCAAAAACAACAGTTGATGGTCAGAATGCAGAACAATGTCATGCATTCACGCTAGTACATAGATCTGGGCCTAAATCCATAGTGTTTTTGCTTACCATGCCATTCCAGTTTGATCCAAGCCATATGCAAATCAGTCTTGACCCTGCACCTCATGGGAACAGTCCAGCCCAAACTGCCAAGCCAGGTCATCCTTGGACTGGAAACAAACATCCTAGGAACGGTATCGGGTTATCACCCCGCTTCAGCCATGATAGCTTGATTCCAGTGGCATGGAGAGCACGCGACCCACATGTGGGCATACCCTTCCCACTTGGGGTGCCAAATACAAAAACAAATGTTGATGGACAGAATGCAGAACAATGTCATGCATTCACCCCAGTACAGAGATCTGGGCCTAAATCCCTGTTTTTTTTGCTCACCATACCATTCTAGTTTGAACCCAGCCATATGCAAATCAGTCTTGACCCTGTCCATCATGGGAACAGTCCGGCCCGAACTGCCAAGCCAGGTCCTCCCTGGACTGGAAACAAGCATCCTAGGACCAAGTTTCACCCCTCTTCAGCCAGGATAGCTTGATTCCAGTGGCACAGAGAGCACAGGACCTACGTCTGGGCATACCCTTCCCACTCGGGTTGATTAATGCAAAAACAACAGTTGATGGGCAGAATGCAGAACAATGTCATACATTCATCCCAGTACAGAGATCTGGGCCTAAATCCATCATTTTATTGCTCACCATGGCATTCCAGTTTGATCCCAGCCATATGCAAATCAGTCTTGACCCTGTGCCTCATGGGAACAGTCCAGCCCGAACTGCCAAGCCAGGTCCTCCCTGGACTGGAAACATGCATCCTAGGACCGGTTTCGGGATTTCACCCCTCTTCAGCCAGGATAGCTTGATTCCAGTGGCATGGAGAGCAGGGATCACACGTCTGAGGATACCCTTCCCACTCAGGGTTACAAATGCAAAAACAACAGTTGATGGACAGAATGCAGAACAATGTCATACATTCACCCCAGCACAGAGATCTGGGCCTAAATCCATCCTTTTTATGATCACCGTGCCATTCCAGTTTGAAACCAGCCATATGCAAATCAGTTTTGACCCTGTGCCTCATGGGAACAGTCCAGCTCGAACTGCAAAACCAGGTCCCCCCTGGACTGGAAACAAGCATCCTAGGACCGATTTTGGGGTTTCACCCCTCTTCTGCCAGGATAGCTTGATTCCAGTGGCATTGAGAGCACGAGACCCACGTCTGTGCATACCCTTCCCACTCGGGGTGACAAATGTAAAAATAACAGTTGATGGACAGAATGCAGATTAATGTCATACATTCACCCCAGTACAGAGATCTGGGCCTAAATCCATCGTTTTTTTACTCACCGTGCCATTCTAGTTTGAACCCAGCCATATGCAAATCAGTCTTGACCCTGTGCCTCATTGGAACAATCCAGCCCGAACTACCAAGCGAGGTCCTCCCTAGACTGGAATCAAGCATCCTAGGACCGGTTTCAGGTTTCACCCCTCTTCAGCCAGAATAGCTTGATTCCAGTGGCATGGAGAGCAAGGGACTCAGGTCTGGGCATAACCTTCCCACTCGGGGTGACGAATGCAAAAACAAAAGTTGATGGACAGAATGCAGAACAACGTCATACATTCACCCCAGTACAGAGATCTTGGCCTAAATTCATCCTTTTTATGATCACCATGCCATTCCAGTTTGAAACCAGCCATATGCAAATCCGTCTTGACCCTGTGCCTCGTAAGAACACTCCAGCCCAAACTGCCAAACCAGGTCCTCCCTGGACTGGAAACAAGCATCCTAGGGCTGGTTTTGCGGTTTCACCCCTTTTCTGCCACGATAGCTTGATTCCAGTGGCATGGAGAGCACAGGACCCACGTCGGGGCATACCCTTCCCACTCGGGGTGACAAATGGAAAAACAAAAGTTGATGGACAGAATGCAGAACAAATTCATACATTCACCCCAGTACAGAGATCTGGGCCTAAATCCATTGCTTTTTGCTCACCATGCCTTTCCAGTTTGAACCCAGTCATATGCAAATCAGTTCTGACCCTGTGCCTCATGGGAACAGTCCAGCCCGAACTACCAAGCCCGGTCCTCCCTGGACTGGAAACAAGCTTCTGAGGACCGGTTTTGGGGTTTCACCCCTCTTCAGGCAGGATAGCTTGATTCCAGTTGCATGGAGAGCACAGGACCCACATCTGGGCATACCCTTCCCACTCGGGGTGACAAATCCAAAAACAACAGTTGATGGATAGAATGCAGAACAATGTCATATATTCACCCAAGTACAGAGATCTGGGCCTAAATCCATTGTTTTTTTCCTCACCATGCCATTCCAGTTTGAACCCAGCCATATGCAAATCAGTCTTCACCCTGTGCCTCATGGGAACAGTCCAGACAGAACTGCCAAGCCATGTCCTCCCTGGACTGGAAACAAATATCCTAGGGCCGGTTTCGGGTTTCACCCCTCTTCAGCCAGGATAGCTTGATTCCAGTGGCATGGAGAGCAAGAGCAAGAGACCCATGTCTGGGTATAACCTTCCCACTCGGGGTGACAAATTCAAAAACAAAAGTTGATGGACAGAATGCAGAACAATGTTATATAGTCACCCCAGTACAGAGATTTGGGCCTAAATCCATTGTTTGTTTGCCCACCATGCCATTCCAGTTTGAACCCAGCCATATGCAAATCAGTCTTGACCCTGTGCCTCATCGAAACAGTCCAGTCCGAACTGCCAAGCCAGGTCCTCCCTGGACTGGAAACAAATATCCTAGGACCGGTTTCGGGGTTTCACCCCTCTTCAGCCAGGATAGCGTTATTCCAGTTGCATGGAGAGCACGGGACCCACGTCTGGGCATACTCTTCCCACTCGGGGTGACAAATGCAAAAACAAAAGTTGCTGTACAGCATGCAGAACAATGTTATAAATTCACCCCAGTACAGAGATCTGGGCCTACATCAATCGTTTTTGTGCTCACCATGCCTTTCCAGTTTGAACCCAGCCATATGGAAATCAGTTCTGACCCTGTGCCTCATGGTAACAGTCCAGCCCGAAGTGCCAAGTCAGGTCCTCCCTGGACTGTAAACAAGCATCCTAGGACCGGTTTTGGGGTTTCACCCCTCTTCAGCCAGGATAGCTTTATTTCAGTGGCATGGAGAGCATGGGACCCACGTCTGGGCATACCCTTCGCACTCGGGGTTACAAATGCAAAAACAAAAGTTAATGGACAGAATGCAGAACAATGTCATACATTCACCCCAGTACAAAGATCTGGGCCTAAATCCATTGTTTTTTTGCTCACTATGCCACTCCAGTTTGACCCCAGCCATATGCAAATCAGTCTTGACCCTGTGCCTCATGGGGTGCCTCATGGGAACAGTCCAGCCCGAACTGCAAAGGCAGGTCCTCCCTGGACTGTAAACAAGCATCCTAGGACCGGTTTTGGGGTTTCACCCCTCTTCAGCCAGGATAGCTTGATTCCAGTGGAATGGAGAGCACGGGACCCATGTCTGGGCATAACCTAGCCACTCGGGGTGACAAATGCAAAAACAAAAGTTGATGTACAGAATGCAGAACAATGTCATATATTCACCCAAGTACAGAGATCTGGTCTTAAATCCATCGTTTTTTTGCTCGCCATTCCAGTTTGAACCCAGCCATATGCAAATCAGTCTTGACCCTGTGTCTCATGGGAACTGTCCAGCCCGAACTGCCAAGCCAGGTCCTCCATGGACTGGAAACAAGCATCGTAGGACCGGTTTTGGGGTTTCACCCCTCTTCAGCCAGGATAGCTTGATTCCAGTGGCATGGAGAGCAAGGGACCCACATCTGGGCAAAACCTTCCCACTCGAGGTGAAAAATACAAAAACAAAAGTTGATGGACAGAATGCAGAAGAATGTCGTACATTCACCCCAGTACAGAGATCTGGGCTTAAATCCATTGTTTGTT
Organism: Triturus cristatus; assembly: GCF_964204655.1. Taxonomy (NCBI): domain Eukaryota; kingdom Metazoa; phylum Chordata; class Amphibia; order Caudata; family Salamandridae; genus Triturus; species Triturus cristatus. The sequence goes on from NC_140579.1 coordinate 877,953,607, forward strand.
TGCCCACCATGCCATTCTAGTTTGAACCCAGCCATATGCAAATCAGTCTTGACCCTGTGCCTCATGGGAACACTCCAGCCGAACTGCCAAGCCAGGTCCTCCCTGGACTGGAATCAAGCATCCTAGGACCGGTTTCGGGTTTCACCCCTCTTCAGCCAGGATATCTTGATTCCAGTGGTATGTAGAGCACGGGACCCACGTCTGGGCATACCCTGCCCACTCGGGGTGACAAATGCAAAAACAACAGTTGATGGTCAGAATGCAGAACAATGTCATGCATTCACCTCAGTACAGAGATCTGGGCCTAAATCCATCCTTTTTATGCTCAACGTGCCATTCCAGTTTGAAACCAGCCATATACAAATCAGTCTTGACCCTGTGCCTCATGGGAACAGTCCAGCCCGAACTGCCAAGCCAGGTCCTCCCTGGACTGGAAACAAGCATCCTTGGACCGGTTTCGGGATTTCACCCCTCTTCAGCCAGGATAGCTGGATTCCAGTGGCATGGAGAGCACGGGACCCACGTCTGGGCATTCCCTTCCCACTCGGGGTGACAAATGTAAAAACAACAGTTGATGGACAGAATGCAGAACAGTGTCATACATTCACCCCAGTACAGAGATCTGGGCCTAAATCCATCGTTTTTTTGCTCACCGTGCCATTCTAGTTTTAACCCAGCCATATGCAAATCAGTCTTGACCCTGCGCCTCATGGGAACAGTCCAGCCCAAACTGCCAAGCCAGGTCATCCTTGGACTGGAAACAAACATCCTAGGACCGGTTTCAGGGTTTCACCCTTATTCAGCCTGGATAGCTTGATTCCAGTGGTATGTAGAGCACCGGACCCATGTCTGGGCATACCCTTCCCACTCGGGGTGACAAATGCAAAAACAACAGTTGATGGACAGAATGCAGAACAATGTCATACATTCACCCCAGTACAGAGATCTGGGCCTAAATCCATCGTTTTTTTGCTTACCATGCCATTCCAGTTTGATCCCAGCCATATGCAAATCAGTCTTGACCCTGCTCCTCATGGGAACAGTCCAGCCCGAACTGCCAAGCCAGGTCATCCTTGGACTGGAAAAAATCATCCTAGGACCAAGTATCTGAGTTTCACCCCTCTTCAGGCAGGATAGCTTGATTCCAGTGGCATGGAGAGCAAGGGACCGACGTCTGGGCATAACCTTCCCTCTCGGGGGAACAGTCCAGCCCGAACTGCCAAGCCAGGTCCTCCCTGGACTGGAAACAAGCATCCTTGGACCGGTTTCGGGATTTCACCCCTCTTCAGCCAGGATAGCTTGATTCCAGTGGCATGATGAGCAGGGGACCCACGTCTGAGGATACCCTTCCCACTTGGGGTGACAAAAGCAAAAACAACAGTTGATGGACAGAATGCAGAACAATATCATACATTCAACCCCCGTACAGAGATCTGGGCCTAAATCCATCCTTTTTATGCTCACCGTGCCATTCCAGTTTGAAACCAGCCATATGCAAATCAGTCTTGACCCTGTGCCTCATGGGAACAGTCCAGCCCAAACTGCCAAACCAGGTCCTCCCTGGACTGGAAGTAAGCATCATAGGACCGTTTTTGGGGTTTCACCCCTCTTCTGCCAGGATAGCTTGATTCCAGTGGCATGGAGAGCACGGGACCCACGTAGGGCATACCCTTCCCACTCAGGGTGACACATGTAAAAACAACAGTTGATGGACAGAATGCAGAACAATGTCATACATTCACCCCAGTACAGAGATCTGGGCCTAGATCCATCAATTTTTTGCTCACCGTGCCATTCTTGATTTAACCCAGCCATATGCAAATCAGTCTTGACCCTGCGCCTCATGGGAACAGTCCAGCCCAAACTGCCAAGCCAGGTCATCCTTGGACTGGAAACAAACATCCTAGGACCGGTTTCAGGGTTTCACCCTTATTCAGCCAGGATAGCTTGATTCCAGTGGTATGTAGAGCATGGGACCCACGTCTGGGCATACCCTTCCCACTCGGGGTGAAAAATGCAAAAAACAACAGTTGATGGACAGAATGCAGAACAATGTCATACATTCACCCCAGTACAGAGATCTGGGCCTAAATCCATCGTGTTTTTGCTTACCATGCCATTCCAGTTTGATCCCAGCCATATGCAAATCAGTCTTGACCCTGCTCCTCATGGGAACAGTCCAGCCCGAACTGCCAAGCCAGGTCATCCTTGGACTGGAAAAAATCATCCTAGGACCAAGTTTCTGAGTTTCACCCCTCTTCAGGCAGGATAGCTTGATTCCAGTGGCATGGAGAGCAAGGGACCGACGTCTGGGCATAACCTTCGCTCTCGGGGTGACAAATGCAAAAACAAAAGTTGATGGACAGAATGCAGAACAATGTCATACATTCACCCCAGTACAGAGATCTGGGACTAAATCCATTGTTTGTTTGCCCACCATGCCATTCCAGTTTGAACCCAGCCATATGCAAATCAGTCTTGACCCTGTGCCTCATGGGAACAGTCCAGCCCGAACTGCCAAGCCAGGTCCTCCCTGGACTGGAAACAAGCATCCTTGGACCGGTTTCGGGATTTCACCCCTCTTCAGCCAGGATAGCTGGATTCCAGTGGCATGGAGAGCAGGGGACCCACGTCTGAGGATACCCTTCCCACTTGGGGTGACAAAAGCAAAAACAACAGTTGATGGACAGAATGCAGAACAATATCATACATTCAACCCCCGTACAGAGATCTGGGCCTAAATCCATCCTTTTTATGCTCAACGTGCCATTCCAGTTTGAAACCAGCCATATACAAATCAGTCTTGACCCTGTGCCTCATGGGAACAGTCCAGCCCGAACTGCCAAGCCAGGTCCTCCCTGGACTGGAAACAAGCATCCTTGGACCGGTTTCGGGATTTCACCCCTCTTCAGCCAGGATAGCTGGATTCCAGTGGCATGGAGAGCACGGGACCCACGTCTGGGCATTCCCTTCCCACTCGGGGTGACAAATGTAAAAACAACAGTTGATGGACAGAATGCAGAACAGTGTCATACATTCACCCCAGTACAGAGATCTGGGCCTAAATCCATCGTTTTTTTGCTCACCGTGCCATTCTAGTTTTAACCCAGCCATATGCAAATCAGTCTTGACCCTGCGCCTCATGGGAACAGTCCAGCCCAAACTGCCAAGCCAGGTCATCCTTGGACTGGAAACAAACATCCTAGGACCGGTTTCAGGGTTTCACCCTTATTCAGCCTGGATAGCTTGATTCCAGTGGTATGTAGAGCACCGGACCCATGTCTGGGCATACCCTTCCCACTCGGGGTGACAAATGCAAAAACAACAGTTGATGGACAGAATGCAGAACAATGTCATACATTCACCCCAGTACAGATATCTGGGCCTAAATCCATCGTTTTTTTGCTTACCATGCCATTCCAGTTTGATCCCAGCCATATGCAAATCAGTCTTGACCCTGCTCCTCATGGGAACAGTCCAGCCCGAACTGCCAAGCCAGGTCATCCTTGGACTGGAAAAAATCATCCTAGGACCAAGTATCTGAGTTTCACCCCTCTTCAGGCAGGATAGCTTGATTCCAGTGGCATGGAGAGCAAGGGACCGACGTCTGGGCATAACCTTCCCTCTCGGGGGAACAGTCCAGCCCGAACTGCCAAGCCAGGTCCTCCCTGGACTGGAAACAAGCATCCTTGGACCGGTTTCGGGATTTCACCCCTCTTCAGCCAGGATAGCTTGATTCCAGTGGCATGATGAGCAGGGGACCCACGTCTGAGGATACCCTTCCCACTCGGGTTGACAAATGCAAAAACAACAGTTGATGGACAGAATGCAGAACAATGTCATACATTCACCCCAGCACAGAGCTCTGGGCCTAAATCCATCCTTTTTATGCTCAACGTGCCATTCCAGTTTGAAACCAACCATATACAAATCAGTCTTGACCCTGTGCCTCATGGGAACAGTCCAGCCCGAACTGCCAAACCAGGTCCTCCCTGGACTGGAAATAAGCATCCTAGGACCGGTTTTGGGGTTTCACCCCTCTTCTGCCAGGATAGCTTGATTCCAGTGGCATGGAGAGCACGGGACCCACGTCTGGGCATTCCCTTCCCACTCGGGGTGACAAATGTAAAAACAACAGTTGATGGACAGAATGCAGAACAGTGTCATACATTCACCCCAGTACAGAGATCTGGGCCTAAATCCATCGTTTTTTTGCTCACCGTGCCATTCTAGTTTTAACCCAGCCATATGCAAATCAGTCTTGACCCTGCGCCTCATGGGAACAGTCCAGCCCAAACTGCCAAGCCAGGTCATCCTTGGACTGGAAACAAACATCCTAGGACCGGTTTCAGGGTTTCACCCTTATTCAGCCTGGATAGCTTGATTCCAGTGGTATGTAGAGCACCGGACCCATGTCTGGGCATACCCTTCCCACTCGGGGTGACAAATGCAAAAACAACAGTTGATGGACAGAATGCAGAACAATGTCATACATTCACCCCAGTACAGAGATCTGGGCCTAAATCCATCGTTTTTTTGCTTACCATGCCATTCCAGTTTGATCCCAGCCATATGCAAATCAGTCTTGACCCTGCTCCTCATGGGAACAGTCCAGCCCGAACTGCCAAGCCAGGTCATCCTTGGACTGGAAAAAATCATCCTAGGACCAAGTATCTGAGTTTCACCCCTCTTCAGGCAGGATAGCTTGATTCCAGTGGCATGGAGAGCAAGGGACCGACGTCTGGGCATAACCTTCCCTCTCGGGGGAACAGTCCAGCCCGAACTGCCAAGCCAGGTCCTCCCTGGACTGGAAACAAGCATCCTTGGACCGGTTTCGGGATTTCACCCCTCTTCAGCCAGGATAGCTTGATTCCAGTGGCATGATGAGCAGGGGACCCACGTCTGAGGATACCCTTCCCACTTGGGGTGACAAAAGCAAAAACAACAGTTCATGGACAGAATGCAGAACAATCTCATACATTCACCCCAGCACAGAGCTCTGGGCCTAAATCCATCCTTTTTATGCTCACCGTGCCATTCCAGTTTGAAACCAGCCATATACAAATCAGTCTTGACCCTGTGCCTCATGGGAACAGTCCAGCCCGAACTGCCAAACCAGGTCCTCCCTGGACTGGAAATAAGCATCCTAGGACCGGTTTTGGGATTTCACCCCTCTTCTGCCAGGATAGTTTGATTGCAGTGGCATGGAGAGCACGGGACCCACATCTGGACATACCCTTCCCACTCGGGGTGAAAAATGTAAAAACAACAGTTGATGGATAAAATGCAAAACAATGTCATACATTCACCCCAGTACAGAGATCTGGGACTAAATCCATTGTTTTTTTGCTCACCATGCCATTCTAGTTTGAACCCAGCCATATGCAAATCAGCCTTGACCCTGTGCCTCTTGGGAACAGTCCAGCCCGAACTACCAAGCCAGGTCCTCCCTGGACTGGAATCAAGCATCCTCGGACCGGTTTCGGGTTTCACCCCTCTTCAGCCAGGATAGCTTGATTCCAGTGGTATGTAGAGCATGGGACCCACGTCTGGGCATACCCTTCCCACTCAGGGTGACAAATGCAAAAACAACAGTTGATGGACAGAATGCAGAACAATATCATACATTCACCCCAGTACAGAGATCTGGGCCTAAATCCATCGTGTTTTTGCTTACCATGCCATTCTAGTTTCATCCCAGCCATATGCAAATCAGTCTTGACCCTGTGCCTCATGGGAACAGTCCAGCCCGAACTTTCAAACCAGATCCTCCCTGGACTGGAAACAAGCATCCTAGGACCGGTTTTGGAGTTTCACCCCCCTTCTGCCAGGATAGCTTGATTCCAGTGGCATGGAGAGCACTGGACCCACGTCTGGGCATACCCTTCCCACTCGGGGTGACAAATGTAAAAACAACAGTTGATGGATAGAATGCAGAACAATGTCATACATTCATCCCAGTACAGAGATCTTGGCCTAAATCCATTGTTTTTTTGCTCACCATTCCATTCCAGTTTGAACCCAGCCAAATGCAAATCGGTCTTGACCCTGTGACTCATGGGAACAGTCCAGCCCGAACTGCCTAGCCAGGTCCTCCCTGGACTGGAAACAAGCATCCTAGGACCGGTTTCAGGATTTCACCCCTCTTCAACCAGGATAGCTTGATTCCAGTGGCATGGAGAGCAGGGGACCCACGTCTGAGGATACCCTTCCCACTCGGGTTGACAAATGCAAAAACAACAGTTGATGGACAGAATGCAGAACAATGTCATACATTCACCCCAGCACAGAGCTCTGGGCCTAAATCCATCCTTTTTATGCTCACCGTGCCATTCCAGTTTGAAACCAGCCATATGCAAATCAGTCTTGACCCTGTGCCTCATGGGAACAGTCCAGCCCGAACTGCCAAACCAGGTCCTCCCTGGTCTGGAAACAAGCATCCTAGGACCGGTTTTGGGGTTTCACCCCTGTTCTGCCAGGATAGCTTGATTCCAGTGGCATGGAGAGCACTGGACCCACGTCTGGGCATACCCTTCCCACTCGGGGTGACAAATGCAAAAACAACAGTTGATGGACAGAATGCAGAACAATGTCATACATTCACCCCGGTACAGAGATCTGGGCCTAAATCCATCGTTTTTTTGCTTACCATGCCATTCCAGTTTGATCCCAGCCATATGCAAATCAGTCTTGACCCTGCTCCTCATGGGAACAGTCCAGCCCGAACTGCCAAGCCAGGTCCTCCCTGGACTGGAAACAAGCATCCTAGGACCGGTTTCGGGGTTTCACCCCGCTTCAGCCAAGATAGCTTGATTGCAGTGGCATGGATAGCACGGAACCCACGTGTGGGCATTCCCTTCCATCTTCGGGTGACAAATACAAAAACAAAAGTTGATGGACAGAATGCAGAACAATGTCATACATTCACCCCAGTACAGAGATCTGGGCCTAAATCCCTGTGTTTTGTTGCTCACCATGCCATTCTAGTTTGAACCCAGCCATATGCAAATCAGTCTTGACCCTGTCCCTCATGGGAACAGTCCGGCCCGAACTTCCAAGCCAGGTCCTCCCTGGACTGGAAACAAGCATCCTAGGACCGGTTTTGGGGTTTCACCCCTCTTCTGCCAGGATAGCTTGATTCCAGTGGCATGGAGAGCATTGGACCCACGTCTGGGCATACCCTTTCCCATCGGGGTGACAAATGCAAAAACAACAGTTGATGGACAGAATGCAGAACAATGTCATACATTCACACCAGTACAGAGATCTGGGCCTAAATCCATTGTTTGTTTCCCCCACCATGCCATTCCAGTTTGAACCCAGCCATATGCAAATCAGTCTTGACCCTGTGCCTCATGGGAACAGTCCAGCCCGAATTGCCAAGCCAGGTCCTCCCTGGACTGGAAACATGCATCCTAGGACCTGTTTCAGGGTTTCACCCTTCTTCAGCCAGGATAGCTTGATTCTAGTGGCATGGAGAACATGGGACCCACGTCTGGGCATACCCTTCCCACTCGGGGGTGACAAATGCAAAAACAAAAGTGGATGGACAGAATGCACAACAATGTCATACATTCATCCCAGTAAAGAGATCTGGGCCTAAATCCATCGTTTTTTTGCTCACAATTCCATTCCAGTTTGAACCCAGCCATATGCAAATCGGTCTTGACCCTGTGCCTCATGGGAACAGGCCAGCCCGAACTGCCTAGCCAGGTCCTCCCTGGACTGGAAACAAGCATCCTAGGACCGGTTTCGGGATTTCACCCCAGGATAGCTTGATTCCAGTGGCATGGAGACCAGGGGACTCACGTCTGAGGATACCCTTCCCACTCGGGGTGACAAATGCAAAAACAACAGTTGATGGACAGAATGCAGAACAATGTGATACATTCAACCCCCGTACAGAGATCTGGTCCTAAATCCATCCTTTTTATGCTCACTGTGCCATTCCAGTTTGAAACCAGCCAAATGCAAATCAGTCTTGACCCTGTGCCTCATGGGAACAGTCCAGCCCGGTGGCATGGAGAGCACGGGACCCACGTCTGGGCATACCCTTCCCACTCAGGGTGACAAATGTAAAAACAGCAGTTGATGGACAGAATGCAGAACAATGTCATACATTCACCCCAGTACAGAGATCTGGGCCTAAATCCATTGCTTTTTGCTCACCATGCCTTTCCAGTTTGAACCCAGCCATATGCAAATCAGTCCTGACCCTGTGTCTCATGGGAACAGTCCAGCCCTAACTGCCAAGCCAGGTCCTCCCTGGACTGGAAACAAGCATCCTAGGACCGGTTTTGGGGTTTCACCCCTCTTCAGCCAGGATCGCTTGATTCGAGTGGCATGGAGAGCACGGGACCCACGTCTGGGCATACCCTTCCCACTCAGGGTGACAAATGCATAAACAACAGTTCATGGACAGAATGCAGAACAATGTCCATACATTCACCCCAGTACAGAGATCTGGGCCTAAATCCATCGATTTTTTCCTCACCATGCTATTCCAGTTTGCATTGTCAGTATTCCGTCCATCATTTGTTTGCTGTAACACTTCAATCGAGTGGGCATTTTTTTTTGCTCTAAAATTCTATGTGTGCTTTTTAGTTTGACTCCAGTCCACACTGGAGGATGGGGAAGCACACCTGTGCATTCCCCAGAGACAGCTATAAATAGTGGGCATGCAACTGGAATGAGAGACCTCCTCCATTTGAGGAGCTAGATGGATACATTGGAGGAAAAGGTTTTTACACCAGATCATGATATCACTAAATATTAAGATCTGCATTCCATGGCCCCATGGCAGACAGGACTGAAATTTTGGGGAGGCATCTGTGGGTCAAATGGAAACCCTCTGAACCACCCTCAACTTCAAAGTAACACTACAGTATAACTACTGGTGCCATACTTCAGCAGGGCAGAGATACACTTCTGGGGACATGGGACCGGAGATCCCGGAACTGCGTGGTGCACACTGCCAGAAGAATCTGTTGTGGTGAAGAAGATTACTGCCATTAGAAGGGACTGTGCACCTTTCCTGAATAGTGGCTGGCCTGGACTGTCTACCTGCTGCTGTGTGGCACCCTGACATTTGCTCTCCAAGGGCTTGTGGCTTTGCCCCCTGTTCTCTTGTAGTGGTCTCAAAGACATCAAAGACCTCCCACAAGGGACCCACACCATCTACCTGTGACCCCTGGCGAGTGGTGTCCTATTAAGTGCCAACATCTTCTGCTGGATTCCCACTGGTAGCGCAGTGTGAGCATGAAACCAAGAATTGTGTCTGGAGACAGGATAGCCTTGTGTAGCCTCAAAACACTTCCAGCATCTCAGGAGAGGGGCCCATGCACCTGGGGCCTCGATACGCAAAAGCGTTTTGTTGGTGGTGAGTGTATTTTCTGGTTGTAGAACCCCGTGTGACCCGCTTCGTCGATCATGCCGCATCCCTCTTGTGTGACATGACGACTGCATGCTCATTGCATGTGGTGTGCGATTCACAGGTTGTGACCCTCGGAGGTGGGGGGCGTACTCGTAGCAGTGCCTCATTCTACCTCTTGTGGCATTGCTGAAGTTGCGCCTGTGTGTGCAACCGGGATTGTCTAGTGCGACTCAACTCAATGCGCACCATACATTGTGCCTCATTTCCAGGGAGGTACAGAATTGGTAACTCTTTGTTGTGTGTGACCAGAATTGTCGAATGTGACTCAGCTCAATGCGCACCAGACGCTGTGCCTCATTTCCAGGTAGGTGCTGAGTTTTTGACTTTGCATTGTGTGTGATTGGAACTGTCTGGTGACACTCGTACCAACATGCACAAGAGGTTGTGCCTTATTGCCAGGGAGTCGCGGAGGAGCAGATTGATGTTCCGCAGTGCCCCGGTTACCTGGGTGCTACTTTCATCAATGTGTGCCCTACGGGGTGCTTCTTCCGAGAGGCTCTCCTGCTTTATCCCCCATTCATCGTTTACTCCTTCGTTTTGTGCCCTCAGTATGGTTGACTGATTGCCCTCTCCTCACCCGGGCCAGATGACTTTGTGTTGCCAGATTGAATTGCCCGGATCGCGCCTGGGTGGTGAGTGTAATTAACTGGATTAAAGAACACTTCTGAGAATGATCAGAAGCAGGACAAAAGACGGTGTGTCCCCCCTCTCTGTACTTTGCAGAACTGGGCTGATGCCTGAAGGCACAGAGTGGAATCCTTAGATTGAACTTCCTAAGTAGTGACCATACCTCCATTTGTCGTCTGCTGCCTGATTAGCCCTGTTACACACCCCCACCTTTTTCCCCAGGACCCTGACTAAGTGTGACTTCAGCCACGATCGGCATAGTATCAGTGTGAAGGTTTCTGTTATCTCCGACCCATGGGTGTAGGGTGGTTGGGGTTGGCTGAAGGGCGGAAGAGGGTTTGGGCCACGGGGTCTGCGAGTTCATTATCAACTGACCTGCCAGATATAAGTGCTCCGTATTAGGCCGCTGTGTGCTTGTGCGCACTGTATGAACTTGCCTGATATCCATAGCACTGCGTATCGGTGCTAAGTGAGTGTGTGGGAGTGACCGCCTGTGATGAATTACACTGCCCTTGGTGTATTGCTTTACACGTTAATTCCTTGCCAAAAGAGTATTACATTTGAAATTGGTGATTACCCATGCAGAATTGGCCCACATGCCTATTTAAAAGTTATGTAATTATCTGTGTGTACACATTTCTGATATCATTGTGAACTGGGGTGCACCCTATAACTGCATGACATTGAATTAGAATAATTGCTAGGTTGGGCCTTGTTCTGACAACGTTTTGTATAGCATAAGAGTGCTGGAGGGCAAAGTAGGATTTTTTCCAGAGTCTTCATATTACTGATGTTATTTTGTGACTTATGACCAGAAATACACAATGTTCATGTTGTGTTAGTTAATGTATGTGTTAAATACAAACTTTATTGACATACACCACATGTGAAGTCTCTTTTGTGATGCTCAGTGTGTTTATTGTTTGAGAGTGCTGTGCCAATGCTTTACACATTGCCTGTGTGACTAGCCTTACTGCTGAGTGCCAAGCTACCCAAGGGTGAGCACAGGCTAAACAGTGATTGTAATCACCCACCCCTGACGGGACTGGTAGGTTCTGCCTGGCTAGGGCCTTGCCTCAGCCAACCAGAACATGCCAGTTCCAACAGTCCTCATAATTCTACATACTGGTTTAATCCATTTCTGGTGGGGAATTTAGTTAATTCCAGTTCACAAGTTGCAAACCTTCTGACATAGCGCAATGATCAATGTATCGGCAAACTGCAGGCCATTGGTTTAGATCCTTTTTGGGTTTTTTCTCAAATGGTTATTATTATAAGATTGCATTTAAGGGTTCCTTTGGGAACAAATAAAGTCTTGTAAGTACAGACAACCACATTCACTACGGTAAGTTTTATAGCCCGACTTTGTGTTTCTCCCGTCCTTTACCCTTAAAATCTAATGTCTACAAGTGTGGATGATTTTTGATTCCTACACCTTCTAACCCTCTCTTGTCTTTAGCAACATTTCCTGTACTTTCATTTACACGTTTTTAGCCTTCCTGTGGCTGAGAATGGAGCCATGATCCTCTACTGGCTGGGATGGTCGCTTAGCTCCCATCTCTCTGATGGAGAGGGCTGTTAACAGCTATTACCTACTCTCCAAACTGTTTGTTTTGAGAAAACTAAAGCTTTTAAACATGATGTAAGGTGAGAGAAATAACTTGAGAATTCACCTGCACATTCATGTTAAAGCCTAAAGCTATTATAATTTGCCCTAAGAATCATCTATTTAAATAAATACATGAATATATTAACTAGAAGTATAGTATTAAAACATATGATAAATGTAATACACGTAGTCGCACAATAATTGAAAATAAATGTATCAGGTCTTGCAAATTAATAACAAATTATATGGCCTATTCAATAAGGCAAGTGAGCAAAGACACAATGTAGGGCCTTCATGGCTGCTACTTAGAAGCAGCAGCATGAGCTGGGGAGGGATCGGATAAAAAAAACACTAACCTCACGACTGGCCGCCGCCGCCTCTCCTGCATCCTTTTCCTGGCTTCTTGGGAGAAGCAGGAAGCAACAGGGCTCCCACCTCCCCGCAGCCAATCACAACGCTGCCATGCAGCGTTGTGATTGGTCTGTGTGCCATGACACAGCACTCCGTCAGAGACTGGAGTGGTGGGCATGTGCTCCACGCAGACTGTAATGCAGCCTGCATGGAGAACAGGAAAAGTGCGCTTGACTGTTTTGGGCAGCCCGAGAGGGCCAGTCAAACAGTCATTGCGCAATTAAGAGTGTTCTACCACTCCTCCCCTGCAGCCCGCTCCATCCCCTTACGCAAGCTTTCGCAGCAGGAGGCTAAAGTAAAATGATAATAACATTATGTTATTATCATACAATTTTTTCCTTTCTTTTGCTGCTTCAAGGCCGTGGGGCGATGCTCCTCCCCCTTAGCAGAGGGGCCACCACTGATATAGGGCGACTCTTAAAAGGCAAAATATACACTAATTCTCGAAGTTCTACCACTCCTGAATATCATTGTCTCAAAACAGCTGTTAAAGCTCTTATCTTGTCCAAAACTTATTATTGTAACTCTCTCAATACAAGGGGGCATATTCTCAAGAATGTGTGATAACCATCGCAAAAGTTATTTAACGCAACATCCAACATCGCAGTCTATTGCGGGAAATGTATGCTGTGTTAACCAGGTATTCACAACACGGCGGTACCGTGTGATAGTCACCAGAAAACGCGTCAAATGGCCACGTTAAAATCAACGCCACGCCGCAAAAATGCGAAACAAGAACGCAAAAAAAGCTGCGATGAGGCCAAGCGTGATACAAAAATCAGTGAAAACCAGCGACAGGCCTGCAATTCACACGTGTCAGGCGGGATCAATCACCATAAAAGTTGAAAAAAAACAGACAAACAAATGCCAAACAACAGCGAAGAACCATGGATGTTGCCGGAGCAAGTACAGAGGAGAACCAGAACCCCACAAGCCACCCGGAGGACCTGCCTGGGACCTCAGGGTCAAGGAAGGCCTAGGAGAAAGAGTGGGAAGAAGTGCTTCAGTCCGCAGGAAAACAGTATCCTTATAATGGAGGTGGTCGAACACCATCAACAACTGTTCGTCACCTCCACTGTGTCATTGGCAACAAAAAATGGACTATGGCAGGCCATCGTGGACAAGGTGAATGCAGTCGGAGTGCTAAAGAGGACAATGGATGAGGTCAAGAGGCGCTGGAATGACGTCAAGCGCAAAACCAAGCTGAAACTTGCAAACAACCGGAAGGCATCGATGCAGACTGGAGGTGGGAGTCCTGCACAACAGGAGGAGCTTGACAACATGGAGGAAATGGTGTCCACAGTCATCAGTAGGGAGACGGTGGCAGGAGTTGGGGGACCGGACCCTGCTCAACAGGGCCGGACACAACAGCAACAGGGTGAGTAACGACCGGGGACTGCGGGGAAAGGGGGAGATGGGCACAATGGCACACATGCACAAGTAAGCATAGCACATCTTCAGACAAACCATGCCCCAGACCCCAACTCCCACCAAGAGAACAATGTACCAAAGTATGCTACATGTCAGCACTGTACGAGCACAGAAGTCAAAGGCGCACCGCATGAAAGGGATAAGGGGCAGCAAAACAGAGCAGAAGGGGCCAACTCCCCCATGCAGCGCACACACATAACATGCAGAGCACATCAACACTGACAACAAAGTGGCACAACCCCAACACGCCCCCCCTGAACACAGGACACAACTGGTGCCGACTGAGTATAGACACTGGCCAAACAAGTGGCATTGCAGGGAAATCTGAGTTGATATTGTACAAGTACACACACACATCCGTGATGTTGTCGAAATGTCCACTGTCCTGCAGCAAATGGGCAGCCCCTCTGAAACAGCCACGATGTGCACAGTCATGCAGACTGTATGTAAACATGTACAATGCGACAACACACATGTGAACATGAACACATTGTTAAACTGCATTTCCCCTTCACATTGCAGAGGGACAATCAACACCGCCTGCAGAGCAGCCCGAACCTCTCTGATGACGAAGAGGACCACCACAGCTTCGACTCCAACACCCTCCAAGTGTTCATTAACAATCTCTGCAGCCCATCTCCAGGAGCAGGGCAGCCCAGCTGCAAGGGAGACACCACATCCCCTGCACAGACCACACAGCACACAGCACCCACCACCACGGCTGCCACCCAGGACCCCCACAAAGAACACATAGCCTTCCAACGCCGTGTGTTGGGATGCCAGGAGCAGCTGGCTGAACAGGTGCGCGTGGGCATCAAGTGCAGGGCAGACAAACAATGTCCCTAATGGACACTGACAGTCCGCTCCATGCCCTCCAATGAACCATGGCTGACATTGCCAGAGTTCTGACTGTGCGACAAGAACGACTGTCTAGTCAGGGTGGCTCCAGCGAGCTCGCCCAGGAGTTGGGACTCAAGCGGAGGCTCATGGAGACCGTGGAGCGGGCCAGTGCGGAAAGAGCGGCTGCCAAGGCTGCACACCAGCGAGAGGTAGCTTGGTTCCACAATGGCCTCAAAACCATCCTCATGGCATAGCTGCCACAAGGCCTGGTGCCGATGCATGCTGCTGCTACCAGTATGTCCACATCTCCGCCCCCTGAAGTGTCAGTGCCACACACTGCAGCAGACATCCCACCTCCGGCCCCTGAGGTGTCACTACCACACAGTGCTGGAGAAAGGCCAGCACCACCCACACATGAGGCACATGAAACAGCAGAGGACAAAGATGCGGATGAATCCGCCTTATTGGTACGGAGAAAACTGTAGCATTCATCTCCGCCATATGGCCGGTTTCAGCTTGGTTCTGCCCTCTGCATCATCACCTTCCATTGTCCCCCGATACACTCTGTGACACTCACCTTGGACCTTGCAATGGACTGCCTTATTCTGTTTGATCGCCAATAACACAGCGAACAGACTGCGGACTGAACTCTTCCACTTTCTTTGGACTTGTCATTCCCTTAATGACTCTGGCTGGCCACCACGGGCCAACATTTGAAAGTGGGGTTTGCATGGCCCTGTACTGCTCCAGATGCAACACTCCACTGAATGTGCAGTAAACATTCCGAATCACACAGATGTGTCGTCTCTATGGTCTTTCAAGTGTGGTAGTATGGATGAATGTAGGGTCAGTGATTTCTTCTTACGTCCATGTGGCTCATGTCATTGGACTTGGGTCGCAGGGTGACACATTGCCGATTGTAGTTCGGGTGGTGCTGACGCAACAACAGCGACACACGCATTTGTTACTTCCTTGTCCAGCCCTGTACGGAACCACGCCAAGTGCCCCGGGGTCATTTTTCAAACCCTTACGCTGGACTGGCATACACCAGGCCAGCCCACTATGCTTAGATCAGAAGGACCCCAAACCTGGAAGTGGTTGAAAGCATGCATTTTGCATGCGCAAATAACCTGGAAGTGGTCTTCCAGGTCTGGGGTCCTTCTGATCTACCAGGAAGTGATTTTTTTCAATTTCTATTCACAGTCACTATTTGCGCATGCAAAATGCATGCTTTCAACCACGTACGCTAAATGGGCATGCAAAATGCAAAATGCAGGCTTTCAACCGCAGATGCTATCTGCGAGTGTTTAGCGTATCGCATTTTTGGCAAGGTGCAGCAGCTCAGTAGAACACTGATAACCAAAGTGAGAACAGCACAGCAAGATGGCCAGTCAGACAAGTGAAAAAGAAGGGAAGAAGAGGCTGCGCAAACTGAAGTTTTCAGAGAAAGAAATAGACATAATCATCAAGGAATGCTGCCACAATCACGAGCAGCTTTTTGGTCGGACTTCTCATACTGTCCCAGAGTCTGACACAAGAAAAATATGGCATGACATACAGCTATGCGTGGATGCCCTCGGCGTAGCTGACAGGTCAATCGATGACATAAAAAAGAGGTGGTATGACCTTCGTTCTAGGGCAAAGGAGAGGGTGGCTGCACGGCTGCGTGATGCCCAACAAACAGGAGGTGGCCCATCCAGCCTCCTGAAAGCCTCCACATCAGAGGCAATGGTGGAAGCCACCCTAGAGCTGGAGGCAGTAATTCGATTTGGAAGCCTGGACACAACCTCCACCACCCACAGGTAAAAGAGAAATGAATGCCAGTTTATGTCACACTCAAGCCAGCACCCCACATGCATGCACCACACACAGGCCAAACTGCATCTACATGCTCCATCTACAAGATGCATCATGGGAAATGTAATACGTGACACAAACATTGTTGTTAGGGACTGACATGTGTTGTGAACATAGTACCACCACAGAGATAGTGACTCATAGATTTCCTTTATTTCTCCTTTTGCAACATAGATACATCTTTGGGAGGAGAACCAAGGGAAGAAGACACAGATTCTGAGCAGGGCCAGATGGAAGAAGGGCTGGATGATCCAGGTTGTTCAATGTCATTGGGGAGTTTACAAGAGCTTGAAACAACAGCCCCACAGCAGCAACCAATAACACGTCGCATTCTGGGGACAAGGGGCAGGGTACACTGTTTGACCCAGCGATCCCGAAGGCTGCTCCATACCCGTATGCACGCTCCTGCTAACACCATGGCAGTTAATCCATCTCCTTTTGCTGGCATTGAGGAATCATTGCTAAAGATTCAGCACCTGCAACAGAAGCATATGAGGGTGATGAATATGAAGCTGAGCAGGGGATTTGATAAAATCACAAAACAATTGTCTGACAATCTGGCCCGTAGGGAGGGCAACATTGATGCCACGACTGAAGCTATTGTGCAGCTGTGCACAGAGCCTAAAGAGGACAGACACAGAACAGGAGGATGGAGTGCAGCAAGTCACATGAAATGCACTCCATGATAAGGGCAATTGGTCAGCTGGCAACGGCCACAAGTCTGCACAGTAAACGTACCCTGGCCCTGCAGGTAGAAATTGGCCACTGCAGTGGCGATGTAGCAAGGGGCCTGCACGAAATCACTGCTGCTGTTGAGGCTATGCAAACTAGCATTGTAGCTACCAGAGGAGGCACAGACACTGCTGACAGTAAAGTGTCCAACCGCAGCAGTGTTTCCACTGCTAATGCCCCAACCCAGCGGAGAAGCATCAGTCGGCAATCTATGCTCCCAAGTGCCAGATCCACACAAGCAGGACAGAGGGGCAAAAGATAAATAATGTTTTTGTTACTTTCAGTTCCCTTTTTGTTGTTTTGAAGTAACCACTTTGCATTTATCATTTGTGTTGTCAAAGTTATCTGAGATAGACAGGTTGTCCCATATCCTCAATCAATATGACTTTGAATTAAAGGCATATAACAATACACAGTTTGACTCTCTCCTGTGTAGTTTCTTGTGAATATTTGTGAATGTTAATGATGTACCTTGAAAAGTAATGTCTGGCTATGTGGTCCCGGCGCCTTCTCCCCACTGCTGCTGTGCATCTCTCGCTTGGTTGGTAGGCTGGGGATCTAGACTCTTCATGCCCCGGGTCTGTCTCTGACAACTCCATTGGCAGGCCAAGCCTGCATGCAATGTTGTGGAGTATGGCGCAGCTTGCCACAATTTTGCAGACTGTCTCCAGCATATACTCCATGGCACCGCCACTCTTGTGTAGGTACATAAATCTTGATTTTAGTATGTTAAATGTGTGCTTGATAACTGACCTGGTGCGGCTATGTGCCCTGTTATATCGCCTTTCATGTGTGTTGGAGGGAGACAGGTACAGGGTGAGGATCCAGGGATGCAGGGCATATGCACTGTCACCTGCGAGGAGATGTAAGAAGTTGAGCCAGACATTTATGTGCAAATACATCTCACTGTGGGCATGGGGATTCATTACCTAGTAGGTATCCTTCGTCAAAATCACCTCTTTTTAATTTCTGGTATATGCCACTGTGTCTGAAGATGTATGAGTCATGTGTGCTGCCTGGAAATTTGACTACAATGTCTGTGATTATATGGTTTGCATCACAGACAACGTGTATGTTGAGTGAATGTGTGCTTTTCCTATTACGGAATATGTGAGTGCATGTCGTAAATTGAGCACGGACATTTTTGCATGCGCAAATCAATTTGCGACCGATTTTGCACATGCAAAATGGTCGTACATGTGGCCCACTGACCTTGGACCACAGACTGGGAGTGTATAAGTGCCCATTGCTTGAACAATATTGAAGACGACTTTTTGACAAACCAAGTGCTTCATGATGATTTGAAAAGATCCCTAACTCACTCTATCCAGGACTATATGAGTGTTTCTTACATCTACCCAGTTGTCATTTTGTTTTTGTCCTGAAGAAGACCCTTCGTGATGACCTTATAGTAGAAACTTGGGTTGAGACATCGACGTATCATTGACTCCATAGTAATTATAACCAAAAATAGTTGATATTTAGGGCTATTGATTGAACTAATTATCTGGACAGAGAGAAATGTATAAATATCTTTGACCATGTTTTGTCATTTATGTGTTTGTGTTTTGGCTGACAGTTATTTTACTTTTTCACTACATGTCAAATCAGTCACTAATTAATTGGTCACACCGTTTATACTTTTTGTATGACAGTCGATTGACCAAAAAATGTATTTAAAAGTAACATATAGACTCGAAAAATGTAGGGTTGGGGGGTGGTAGCATGGGTGAGGATGCGTTTTGAAATGGAAAAAATTCTCAATAAAGAATATTTTTTTTAAAAAAGACGCAAAATGTAATAAGCTTCTGTGTGTGCTTTAGATAATGAACAATTTGGTATATTTTTTATTTAAAAAAGTTCTATTGCCCTAAAAGAATTATTTTGCTACCCCACAGAACTTTTTTTGTAGTCTATATCAACCACTAAGCAAGCAGTTTTGCAAAGCACAGTTCCTCTGCTTTTTGAAAGTTAGAAGAGCTGAGAAACCATTGACTCTTCCAGGAAACGTACTCTAAGTGTCGGTTTGCATATTTTTGCCAGAAAGCTCCTATATATATATACCCCAATACCCATACCCCGCAAAACCCTAAAATTACCCTTACTACCCCAGTATCCATGCCCCCTAAAATCCTAAACTTACCCTTACAACCCCAATACCCGTAATCCCAAACCCTAAAATTACCCTTTACACCCCAAAACCCATACATACCCTGAACCCTAAAATTACCTTAGGTACCCCAAAACCCAAATCCACCCTGAATCCTAAAATTACCCCTGGCACCCGAAAACACATACCACTGTTTGCGACCGGAAACATGCTTTTTAAAATGTACAAAATGAAAATTGCAATTTGTTAACTTGCTACTGAATCATATTTTGCATTTGCGATTCAGTATTTGGAAGGGGCGTGTTTAGGGTGTCCCTTCCAAATATCGAATTGGTATGGTATGTATTACTGTTTTGCGACCCAATTCCAGTCGCAAAAGAGTAATACTTTACCACCACTTCAAAACTGATGGTAATCCATTCACGAAAGGTAGGGACCCCCAAGGAACCCCTTCCCCTTTGAGAATGTAAATACAAATATTTTTGAAGAGAAGGCAGTGGTACTTTAAAAAAAATAAACTTCAAAGATTCAATTTTTTCTTTTTAAACGCATCCCATTTTTAACATATCGTGTTTTTGTAAAGCGCACATTCACACAAGGATATCTTGGCGCTGAATAAGAGATGTTTATTATTATCCAACTCAATGGTACTCATTTTATCGACCTCAGAAGGATAAAAGGCTCAGAGGACCCGCCGTGATTACAACCTGTGACCATGAGGTCAAACACAGGCCCCTGCAGTGGAATTAGTCCACTAAAACAATTTTTCTCTAAGGTAAACAGGCTGCATTAAAATAAACAAAGATTGCTTTTTTAAGAAGCAATCACAGACATGGTGGGCTGCTGACTCAACAGGCCACCATCTCTGTGATTCCTAATGGGTCACAAACTGTGACCTGCCTCATTCCTATGCATGAGGAAGGTCTAATGTGATCCACAAGAAATCCCTAAATTAAACTCAATGAATGTCATACATTAGAAATACTGATTTCCTAAAGAATCGGAAAGAATCTCAATTAGGAAATCGGTATTCCTAATGTTTGTACATTTGGCCCTAAGTTATTTATGACTAGAAACCCAATCTTAGCAAGATCCACAGAAAGTAGTGGGAAGATGGTGCTACTCCAGCTTATGGGTCTGAGGAACGGAGGTGAACAGGCTTCTGTTTTTGGTGTGAGTGACTTACATATTTCTAACACCAAGTAGAGGAATCACTGTAATTAGGTAAACCTTTTTATGCATCGGATGTTTACATGTTTCACTTTCCACCTAGACCTTAACACACCAGATACTCGTTATTCTCTTTATTTCACGGCTGGATTTTTTATGGTTTGCATTTCTATTCACTCTCAACTAACTGCATTCAGGCAACTATTAGAAGACCCGTGATTCCTTTTACTCACCGCCAAATTAATTAAGTGTATCCTTCACCATTTAACGCACAGTTAACGGATAATACTTATAAGGAGAACATAACGCTTTTTTCTGGTGGCGGACTTTGCAGCACGTCACAGTTTTTGAATACTTTCTAATCACAGATACGCATTCCTCTCGAAGAGAACTTAGTACCTTATTTTTCTTTTTAGGGATTTCCCCCTGAAGAAGGGTTGTACCCGAAATGCATCGGGGTTTTGACACAGAATTCCTGTGGAATGAAAGATTACTCAAATTACATATGTCTTTTGTAATGAAGGATTGAATTACAAGAATATGTTACTATGGATTATGGATTAACCCAAAATACAATGGATGATTAAAGACTTTTCCTAAAGTGATTCCTACATGTATTTACTTGGTTTAGCGATAAGCTTATCTCAAACAGGAGTGCTTACTTGAGTTTTCTCCCCAGTGGTGGGAGCCATATATTCTATTTGGACTGTTCTATTCACACCTCTTGGTCGGGAGGTGGTTTTCTACAGCACCCTAATAATATTAACAGTACAGGTGAAGATTGTAATTCTAGACAAAATTCGGAGTGTGACCAGTTTGCATCTTCTTACACTCTGGAACTATAAACAGGGCAGCTTTGTTTCTAGAAATTGTATGAATGTTAACAGTGTTTTTCTGAAGCTTTTGTGTGATGTTTTCACTGTTTTTAAATAGAAGTTTTTTTTATATGTACTCAGTCAGCACTGCTGTAGAAAAGCATTCAGCACCACATAAATCAAAGCAATGCCACATAATTAAACTTCACTACATAACAATCCACAACACTAAATGCCATTCCACACAATTCCAATAAAATCAAAAACACCAAATAACTATTCACATAATACAATAGCACACCCTGCCAAATAATTCCACTACACTAATCCATGCCACACAACAATGCCACAACTAGCAATTCCAATATAACCCACATAATTCCACTACACACCACATAATCCACTCCAGTCTATAACACATAAGTAAGATATTTATATTTACAACACCAGTACCTCTAACTCTCTTTGTTTTTTTAACACCCATACACATACATCTGGAGCTTAGCTCCTAACTATTTGCTCTTTTTCATCACATAAACACAGCACTATCCACACAGGTCCACGCCACACTATTCAACTGCACACATTTCCATTGCACACCACATAATTCAACACCAAACCACATTATTCCACTCCACAACACCATTCCACTACAACGCAACAAAAAAATAACACAACACACCACATATATACAGTCCACACCACACAAAGCCAACCCACAAAATTCCACACCATGCCACAAAATTCTACAGTGCACCACACAATTAAACTCCACTACATACCACTCCACAGCACAAAATACCATTCCACTTAATTACACTCCAAAACACAGAATCACACTGCACATGATTCTAGTACACTAGATACCACGTAATTACTATCCACATATTGCCACAGTACACCATGGCAAATAATTCCATTACACAAATCCTATCCAAACCACACAATTCCAAGCCACACAATTACACAACTAACTAATCCAATACAACCTACATCATTCCACTACACACTACATACATGCACTCCAAAACACATAGGTAAAAGACATTGCCATTTACAATGCCATATCTCTAACTAAAACTAATGCACGACAGATTGCTTTTTTTGTTCAAAAATATCCCAGCAGTAGAATAGGAAAGGGTGCAGTACCTTATAGGGCTAGTAGAGGTCCCTTTACAACTCCACAAAGACACCTAGTAACAGCCTGTGGTACTGCACCCCTTTCTTGCTTCGTGGATTTTCTTTCAATACGTATGCTACTGCTGGGATATTTTTTAACAAGATAATATCTAACAAACATTATCATTTGCAACGCGAATAGCTCAAACTTTCAATAGGGCGAGACCAATTGCATTGCCAATGCTTGTTCTAGTTTCAGATACCTGTGGACAAGTGGAGATGCTGCAATGAGTGACGACATTTCACTTTGAAATGCACCAGTTCCTATTATTAAAGGCATCATTACATGGATTACAGTGATCAATGGTTAATTTCTCTTGTCCAATGAGCTCTGATATGGAAGTAGTGTACAGAGCGGTAAACACATATTAAACAGTACACAGTCACACTCAGAGTTTCCCTATGTGCAGAAGTAACCTAACAATTATCAATTACTAATGAAAGTAAAAGTTCTTTACCCTGGTGTCTTGCGTTACACTCCCAAATAAAAGAAATTCAGCACTCCCAAGATGAGGCACTCAGTAAATAAGGAAAAAGCACCTAGAAAGGAGGCTCAGCACTCACAAAACGAGGCAAATCAAAAGGCAGTTTCAAAATAAAGCATGGGATTTTATTAATACAACACTCTGTAACAGAAAGACTTTCCCAGATGTCAAAGGAAACAGGTAAAACAACATGCAAATGTATACAGATGTATATATATGTGTAAGCAAATAATAATAAAACACTCACAAGTAATCAAATGCATGAGATAAACCCCAAGCAGATAATGGTAAAACACACACAAATAATAATAATAGAACATTCACAAGTAAAACGCAAGGCAGCAAAACATAAGCAAATAATAATAATGGATCATTCACAAGTCAAATGCAAGGGAGCAAAACATAATCTACTCACCCACGCCTACAAATCTCTCCACAACACCGGACCCAAATATCTCAATGAAAGAACCTCCTTCCACGTACCCAAAAGAAACCTCCGCTCTGTCGACTTCACCCTAGCGGACACCCCATGCATCCGCCGAACCAGAGTGGGTGGAAGAGCCTTCTCCTAGGCGTAGCCAAAGCCTTGAATGAGCTCCCGGTTAACATAAGAAGCTCCCCTACTCTGCACATCTTCGGGAAGAGGCTCAAGACCTGGCTTTTCCGCTAACTCAGAGCTGCACCCCCCACCCCCAGCACCTTGAGACCCTCACAGGTGAGTAGCATGCTTCACAATTCCCTGATTGATTGATTGCTTGATAAGCAGATAATACAAATGGAACATTCACATGTCAAATTCAAGGGAGTAGAACATAAGCAGATAATAATAATGGACGTCCAATTCAAGAAACAAACACTGTCAAATGCCAGGAAGAAACACTGTCAAATGAAAGAATCAATTATAAAGAGCACAACATGAAATCATCACAGAGCAATAAAACTTATAGCTCATACATCACCATTTGAGTTGCACACAACATTCTGGTCAGCTTGACCAGGAAGCCCTTTCAGTCATCCAGCAGTCTCATTGGGACAGCAAAACTTGCCCTGTGACAGTGTGTCCACCCCACCAGTGAGCTTCTGTATGAACGCCAAAACTTCCTGTCTTTAGTCCTTTTTATTAACACGGAGAGAGACTTCTAGAAATTCCCCCGCCCTTCATCTATTGCAAAACCAAGGCTGACCGTACCGGTCTGTTCCAAGATCAAGATAGAGGCCGGCTGAATCTTGTGTTTTGACTCTGAGACAGAGAAGTGTATTCCTCTCTCACACTTTCAAATGCTCATCCCACATGTTGCAAGGCTGTTTTGCTCTGTGCTGAGAAGAAAGAAAACATCCCACTCTGAAACTGCAAGAAAGCACAAAGTGAAATCATGCAAGAGCACATAAATGATGCTGTACATTTAAAATGGAGTGATTTCAATCACATAGTCAAAGGTCACCACAATCTCACAATGTAAAAAAAATATATGTAGGATTACACCTGCAAGGCTGGGAACTGGGGAGAATCATGCAGATGGAATGTTGGAGTCTATTTTCAGTCGCTGTCATTGGGGCCTCATACACTGGGTGAGAGGGTGTTTTAACAGATGGTGCAGGCTGAACATTTTCTATGTAGCTGCCCCACATACTGTTCCTCAGGTGGGTATGGCCCAGATCCAGACTGTAATTATGCAGCGCATGTCCCCATGTCTGCCTTGTCCCGCAATCAGATATAATATTGAATAGTGAGGCGTTTTGTGAGAGCTGTTTTTAAGTCAGGGGGAAGTGCAGTATCTGTATGTCTCGCTCTCTGCTGTGTGTGGCTCAGTATCTCAGCCTGGGTGAATGTGCCAGATAAAAGACGGTGCTTCTTCTGCCTTCCGGAGTAGTAATGGTTATGATTCCTTATGTATTTTTCATCAAGCACAAGGTCGAGATTTGTCAGGTCTGTTTCTTTATGTAAGTCTTTATTTTCAGTGGGCTTGTAAACTTTGGTACCAAATCAGGGTAACACTGCAGATCCCATACTACAGCCATAATGCCCCTATTTGGAGATCTTCTGAAACTCCAGCCTGTATGCAAGACTCCATAGCAATTCCGATAAGAGAAAAGGGAATCTGTAGATGGGGCCAGCTGCTGGAAGGAACGGAACTAAAATCTTGGCAAAATTTCCAGGAGATCACAGAAGGCTCTGTATCCAGATTTAAATATTGTCAGTTATCAAGCTGGGTAAAAACTTTGAGATAGATGGGAAAGAGGAACGAGCTTTATGAAGCCAAAATAGCCCAGCGCCCCTGTTACAAAAAGAGGTATCGGTATGGTATTGGATGCTGGTCCATTCTTCAGAAGACTCACACTCATGGTTTACGGGGACTTGGAGGAAGGAACTGTCGGAGTATGAGCTAGAAGCACTATGGCAAGTATCTATATCTCTTCTGTGGTATTGCCTGAAATCTGCACCTTTAAGAAAAAAACATCTTTTTACCATTCATAAGGCCTATTGGACGCCTCAAAGATTGGCAAAGATGTGCCTGCACACGGTGAGGAAATGCCAAAAGTGTGGACAAACTAATGCTGAAGAAACACACATGTTCTGGTGGTGTCCTTCCATCCAGTCCTTTTGGCAGAAAGTAGGTGTAACATTGTCGGATCTGGTGGGTCAAGAAGTGAAGGTGAGTCTTGCTCTGGTTATTTTTGGGGTAATACTGGTTGAGGAGTCTACCTGTCCTATATCTAAATCAGTTCAGGCACATATTTTCATCTTAGTCTTATTAGCAGGCAGAGTTGTGCATTAAGTGGATTTTACCTATTGCCCCTCTTGAATATGAATGGGTTAATTCGATTAAAAGAATAGCTAAGATTGATAGGGCAACACAGTCCACTAAAAGAACAAAATTTTTGAGTATTTGGGATAGCTGGGTTAAGAGAGTACATCACTAGAATAGGAGACACTCTGCTTCTTCTCTCTTTCTCCTGGTTTCTTTCCTTTTTTTTACTACTTGAATCACTGGTCAACATCAGTCCAATGATTAACCATCAGTAAAACAGGCTGTTTTGAGAGCTTAGGGGCTCTACCAAGATGAATCGGTAACCCCGGATATAGAATCCATGCAAGTACCTGTGACTTTGGAGTAAAGAGACAGACGACTTTGCAGAGAGGGATCCCGTGATGGAACCCATCCCCTCCCTAGTGGAGTGCCCGGGTATCCCCTCATACGGATGGCAAGTGAATAAGTCGGAAAACCTCTTTTATCGCCATCTATATACTGATCAGACATATGAGGACAAAAAAATAATAAAGTCATTATTTTCATTGTATAACGTGACCAGTTGACTCCCTTAGAACCATTTTTACTAACACCTCCAACCATACCTGCGAAGCTTTGCTAATTAACATTCAAACCTCATACCATGAGACTTTTATTTGAACTTAAACAAACCTCATCTAAAATTCACAAACCGTTGGATATAGCAACTTTAAAAACCAGGTGTTGGAAAAATATTGACCACCTTGCTTTAAGTAATCTTTTACAGGGCTCAATACCTGCTCATGTGAATAATGTAGATGAAGCTGCAACTACCTACACAGACTGGGTGGATTTAGCCTGCAGGAAGTTAGTGCCAGATAAACTGTGCATTGCTAAGCGGGCACAGCCTACCACCCCCTGGTACTCTGAAAGTTTAAAAAACCAAAAGTTAGAGTGTAAAAAGCGGGAACAAGCATGGAGGAGAGAGTACAGTAACATCAGTAGGGAGGCTTATAAGACAGCCTTGGCTAAATACAAAAAACTACTATTTGAAACAAAAAAGCTTTACTTTGGGGAACAGATTAGAGGTGCTAGCTCCTCCTCTAAAGAGTTGTTTAGAACCATCTCCCTGTTAACCTCCCACACCAGTCCTAAGATCGATAGTAATGTAGAACTCTGTGAATCCCTGGCTGCCTTTTTTCTACAAAAGGTCGAAAATATTTTTTCGTCCGTTCTATATAATGCCTACCCTTTTTAACCAGGCAGTGTCAACAGAGTGCCGAGAGCATAGTGGACCCTCCCTTGCTCTTGATTACTTTATATCCCTAGATCAGCCTGGAGTTACCAAGCTTTTCTTTGAGATTCTCTCTGGCTCCCCACTGGACCCTTGCCCAGCCTCAGTATTGAGGTTGGTCTCAGATATCATCGGTGAAGCCCTTACCCCATTGTTTCGCTCCATTTTCAAAATTGGTAGTTTCCCGGTTCTATGGAAGACTGCCTCAATTCTCCCATTACTAAAAAAACCTAATCTAGATTTAAAAGATCCGAGCAATTATAGGCCCATCTCTCGTCTTCCCTTCCCAGGTAAGATGATTGAGAGGACCATGAATGTTCAGCTTAGCCAATTCCTGCAATCGAACTCATCCTTAGACTCGACGCAGTTCGGGTTTTGCGCCGAACATAGTACCAAATTGACACTATTAAAATCCACGGACGAGATCAGGGGGGTCCTAGATCAGGGTGGCGCTTCCATACTCATTCTTTTGGACCTTTCGGCCGCATTTGATACGGTCCATCATGAAGTTTTGATGGACCATCTAGCAGCAGTCGGGGTTAAAGGTGGGGCCTGGGATCTTTTGAAATCCTTCCTAGCTAATAGATCACAAACAGTGGACCTCGGCAGGAACAGCTCTAAGCCCTTCGTTCTTCCTTGTGGAGTTCCACAGGGGTCTTCACTCAGCCCAACACTGTTTAATGTATATGTTACCCCACTGGCTATCCTGGTTAAATCTTTTGGATTCCAGCTGTCATCCTATGCTGACGACACACAAATTGTGTTGTCAATTAAAAAGGGGGCAGAGGCTGAAATTGCCTCTAAGTGTCACAATTGTATGCAGGCAAATGCTGCCTGGATGGCAGCAAATTGCCTCAAACTTAATGCTGAAAAGACCAAGGTCATACTTTTTGTGAACACGGCCAACCTCTGGACACCGGACTGGTGGCCGACCACTATGGGAAGGCCCCCTGCTCCAGTCGCAAAGTCAAAAAACCTTGGAGTGCTCATAGATGCAAAACTGTCCTTTGAGGATAAGGTCAGCAGAGTTGTCTCTTCCTGCTCTTTTACACTTAAACTCCTACGTAAAATCAAATCTTTTCTCCCAGAAGACTGTTTAAAAATTGCATTTACGGCACTTATTTTGTTGCGGCTGGACTATTGTAACAGTCTCTATATCAATATTCATAAAAAACACCTGTCCAGACTCCAGACCATGCAGAATGCTGCAGCTAGACTACTTACTGGTATACCCAGGTTCACCTCAGCAAGGGCAGGACTCAGATCCCTTCACTGGTTACCTGTGACAGCTCGGATTCAGTTCAAGGCTCTGTGTATAGTTTTTAAAGCTCTCAATGGTACTGGCCCTGACTTTTTAAAACACTCTATTCAGTGGAACGTGTCGGGGAGAACCCTGCGCTCTCTGCAGTCTAAACTTGCTATTCTTTCCCGCTAGCACAAACCTAGTTGGGGTGGCAGGAGCTTCTGCCATTGTGCCGTCAAGGCTTGGAATAGCCTCCCCTTTCATCTCAGGAATTCCACAGAACTTCTTCCATTTAGGAGGAGTTTAAAAACCTGGCTTTTCTCTTAGAAGGACCTTTTTCTCTAATGTCTTAATGGTCCGCTCTGGCAGGTAGTACATAGCGCCAGGACACCTCAGGGTAACAGTGCTCTTTAGAAATTTTGATAACATAACATACTAAAGTGCTGCTGCTGGTTGCTGCTGTGTTGTACTGTAAAAACTACAATTGAAGACGGCTGAAATGCCAGAAATGCCAGAAACCGGTCCTAGGAAGCTTGTTTCCGGTCCAGGGAAGGCATGGCTTGGCAGTTCGGGCTGGACTCTTCCCATGAAGCACAGGGTCAGACTGATTTACATATGGCCATGTCTGAACTGGGGTGGCAGAGTGGGCTAAAGAACGGTGATGGATCAAACCCAGATCTGTTGACTGGGTGTGAGTGTTTGATTGGTTCTGATGCTCTGTCCATCACCGCCCCCTTTTGTACTGCTTTGTTCGGCATGAGTTTGCAGGGTATGCTCAGACGTGAGTCCCTTGCTCACTTTGCCACTGGATTCAAGCAAGCCTGGCTGAAGACGGCTGAAATGCCAGAAACCGCTCCTAGGAAGCTTGTTTCCGGTCCAGGGAAGGCATGGCTTGGCAGTTCGGGCTGGACTGTTCCCATGAAGCACAGGGTCAGACTGATTTGCATATGGCCATGTTTGAACCTTGGGTGGCAGAGTGGGCTAAAGAACGGTGATGGATCAAACCCAGATCTGTTGACTGGGTGTAAGTGTTTGATTGGTTCTGATGCTCCGTCCATCACCACCCCTTTTTGTACTGCTTTGTTCGCCATAAGTTGGCAGGGTATGCTCAGACGTGAGTCCCTTGCTCACTTTGCCACTGGATTCAAGCAAGCCTGGCTGAAGACGGCTGAAATGCCAGAAACCGGTCCTAGGAAGCTTGTTTCCGGTCCAGGGAAGGCATGGCTTGTCAGTTCGGGCTGGACTGTTCCCATGAAGCACAGGGTCAGACTGATTTGCATATGGCCATGTCTGAACTGGGGTGGCAGAGTGGGCTAAAGAACGGTGATGGATCAAACCCAGATCTGTTGACTGGGTGTGAGTGTTTGATTGGTTCTGATGCTCTGTCCATCACCACCCCCTTTTGTACTGCTTTGTTCGCCATAAGTTTGCAGGGTATGCTCAGACGTGAGTCCCTTGCTCACTTTGCCACTGGATTCAAGCAAGCCTGGCTGAAGACGGCTGAAATGCCAGAAACCGCTCCTAGGAACTTGTTTCTGGTCCAGGGAAGGCATGGCTTGGCAGTTCGGGCTGGACTGTTCCCATGAAGCACAGGGTCAGACTGATTGCATATGGCCATGTCTGAACTGGGGTGGCAGAGTGGGCTAAAGAATAGTGATGGATCAAACCCAGATCTGTTGACTGGGTGTGAGTGTTTGATTGGTTCTGATGCTCCGTCCATCACCACCCCCTTTTGTACTGCTTTGTTCGCCATAAGTTGGCAGGGTATGCTCAGACGTGAGTCCCTTGCTCACTTTGCCACTGGATTCAAGTAAGCCTGGCTGAAGACGGCTGAAATGCCAGAAACCGGTCCTAGGAAGCTTGTTTCCGGTCCAGGGAAGGCATGGCTTGGCAGTTCGGGCTGGACTGTTCCCATGAAGCACAGGGTCAGACTGATTTGTATATGGCCATGTCTGAACAGGGGTGGCAGAGTGGGCTAAAGAACGGTGATGGATCAAACCCAGATCTGTTGACTGGGTGTGAGTGTTTGATTGGTTCTGATGCTCCGTCCATCACCACCCCCTTTTGTACTGCGTTGTTCACCATAAGTTGGCAGGGTATGCTCAGACATGAGTCCCTTGCTCACTTTGCCACTGGATTCAAGCAAGCCTTGCTGAAGACGGCTGAAATGCCAGAAACCGGTCCTAGGAAGCTTGTTTCCGGTCCAGGGAAGGCATGGCTTGGCAGTTCAGGCTGGACTGTTCCCATGAAGCAGAGGGTCAGACTGATTTGCATATGGCCATGTCTGAACTGGGGTGGCAGAGTGGGCTAAAGAACGGTGATGGATCAAACCCAGATCTGTTGACTGGGTGTGAGTGTTTGATTGGTTCTGATGCTCCGTCCATCACCACCCCCTTTTGTACTGCTTTGTTCGCCATAAGTTGGCAGGGTATGCTCAGACGTGAGTCCCTTGCTCACTTTGCCACTGGATTCAAGCAAGCCTGGCTGAAGACGGCTGAAATGCCAGAAACCGGTCCTAGGAAGCTTGTTTCCGGTCCAGGGAAGGCATGGCTTGGCAGTTCGGGCTGGACTGTTCCCATGAAGCACAGGGTCAGACTGATTTGCATATGGCCATGTCTGAACTGGGGTGGCAGAGTGGGCTAAAGAATGGTGATGGATCAAACCCAGATCTGTTGACTGGGTGTGAGTGTTTGATTGGTTCTGATGCTCCGTCCATCACCACCCCTTTTTGTACTGCTTTGTTCGCCATAAGTTGGCAGGGTATGCTCAGACGTGAGTCCCTTGCTCACTTTGCCACTGGATTCAAGCAAGCCTGGCTAAAGGCGGCTGAAATGCCAGAAACCGGTCCTAGGAAGCTTGTTTCCGGTCCAGGGAAGGCATGGCTTGGCAGTTCGGGCTGGACTGTTCCCATGAAGCACAGGGTCAGACTGATTTGCATATGGCCATGTCTGAACTGGGGTGGCAGAGTGGGCTAAAGAACGGTGATGGATCAAACCCAGATCTGTTGACTGGGTGTGAGTGTTTGATTGGTTATGATGCTCCGTCCATCACCACCCCCTTTTGTACTGCTGTGTTGTACTGTGGCATTGCAGGCTCTCAGAGGCAGAGGATTCCGGGATGTATTGATGAGAGTGCCAAATGCCACCTAGTATCACACGTCACTTTTCCTGATCACTTGCTTTGATTATCCAACAAGATGGTTCAAGAGGCTCAGGGTCATGTACAACATCATTTTGTGCATAGTCAAGTATCCAGAAGCGTATGTTTTCTACTTCATGTGGAAAAAATTGCACTGTTGAGACTAATCTATATACAGTGCAGGATAGATGAAATGTACCGCAGGATTTTCGTCTCAGTCCATCTCTGGGTCTGTGCCACTATGTACCCGGTCAATCATATGTACAAACATCTAATGACTTGCCAACAGACAGAGTGGGAAATTCAAAAAAAGCCTGCTCAGTGTTTTATCCTTTAGAGACCATTGTACTGTACTCTGAAATCGTTTTGCCATTTGAGTTACACATTTGCTTAATAAAGTGCACAGATTGCCTAACTCAGTGTTCTTTTAGTTCACACTTTTGTCCACCATGGTCCATACGAAGGGCCATAATTTGCTACAAGGACTAGTGATCAACCCATTACACGTTGTGTACTCTGTTAAAGCAGCCTTGCGAAACTTGTGGACATACTGTACAGTTATATAGAAAGCCTCACCCATCCTCTCTCCATTCTGTATGCAATAACCACCACCATCCAATGTTTCTTAGTACGGTTCTGTGAGATACTGTATGGTTCATCAGTACGCTGCTGGCAAAAGTGTGTTTACTGAGTCAGCAGTACAGAGTCCTACAAATAAAAAGATGCTACCGTTTATTTTCGACTAACTGATTGCAGTGAAACAGTGCTTCTATTTCACCCATATATTGCTTAACCTAGAGATTATAACTGAGTTTTGCTTTCGAGTTCCAGCCATTTAAAGCTTACATAAATATACATATGTGTATTCTTGCTCCTGTTATATTTGTGAATCAGACCGTATGTATCTTCTGATTGCTTAGCTTTTCAAAATACTGGATTTTAAATTGTGCCTTGTGTTCATAGATTCTCCAGACATGTGAACACCTTGAGGTCAAAGCGATCAGCAGACACATAGTACCTGATGCACAAGTAGAGGGTAACGTAAATTTAAAAAGAGGTTTTCCATTTTCAGCCACACATTGAAATAGGCAACAGACTAGATAGATTGTATCTGTTACAGAAGTGCTTGAAGAGGACACTGTTGATAGTATGCGAGACAGGCTTTCTAAGAGAACTATGTATCCACTTTTGGGTAAGTATGAAGCTGCTAATACATATGCAGCAATGATGAGGGATTCGTTGGTACCATCCTTCTCACAATATTCTTTTTATTTGTTTGTTTCAGTCAGAAGTTGTTGTTGATGACAAGACCAACGCTCATTCTATATTGTCCCCAGACGTTTACGGTTTCAGTAGGGTGTACTTTTAATAGAGGTACGTGCAGATTAATGGCACATATATGGTAGTAGCTGACATTGATACTCTTTTTCATAAACAAGGAGGGCTCCCGTCCACTCATTTTTCAGGTTGATAGACAAATGGCCTACATCCTGATGAGGTCTGCAGATTAATATACTGGGTCGAAACATCCAACAGCGCACCTTTGGTTGTATTTTGGTTGTTTTCAAGGGAGACCTGACAAATATTGAAGGATTCCCATGCTATGTACCACTAGACAAACTAGGGTGTATTGGTGTACTTTATGTTGATTTTATATTCTCATGTTGGTTTAAAACGGTGTCATCTGCACTAATGCACTGTAATCTATGATTACAGAAGTTCTTTTCTACCCACAAACAGAGGCTCGTGTAGACTTATTAGCACAGGATTTGTATATGCTGAATGGTTCATATAGGTTTGAGATTTGTACAAAAAACATTTCTAATCAGTCCCACAGGACCATTGCTCAATGTTCCTATTATCTGTTTGGGCATAGGAGTTAGTCCGTTTGTTGGGCCACATTGGTTCTTCACACATTGGGGGGTGTATGTAATCTGCTAGGTGGTAGGCCACCTGAGTTTGTCGCATAGTAGGCTAAACATAGTCTGTTGCTAGCACAGATTCACACATCTGGCTATGATTAAGTCATCCAGCTGAGCGCATAAGAGATGCAGCAGAAACACTGCCAGACTAGAAATCAGAAAATGCAAGAATTGCGAGGTGTGAGATGTCTTTCTGTTATACTCCTAGTGTCTGGAGTGCCTGCTAAATCAATATCTGCCAGCCTTTTTTCCTTCCTTTCTCTTCCACAAGGAGCTGAAGACACAATTCTTCAAGCAATATTTCATCAATACAATACCAAAAAATATTTTGGACCACCACTGAAGAGTTACCGCTCCTACCTTTTTCTACAAGTCTTTCTCCCACCTGCAGTTTGTCGGCTCACTGCCCTACCCTCGCTATAAATCTTAGCCCAAAACTCTACCTTTCACCATTGTAAATCCTCACCCTTCAGGCTGAATCCCTGCCACCCACTTCTCCCTTTTCATCTGCACTACCTGTTATTAAATACTATTCTGTTCACTCCTTGGATTACACCATATAAGACACAAGGTCCGGACTGGGAACTCAAAGCAATCCTGGCAAATCTTAAAAGCAATGCTGCCAAATTTTACATACTAGCCCACAATTGCCGTATAGCAAGTGATTGAGTGAGCCTGAGCACTACAAGGAGGCTTTGGGGGGAGGGTTTTTTTGTTTTCCTACCAAGAACATGTGGGAAAACTGGCAAAAAGGTGCATTCTACAACACATTTTTCAATATATATTCAATTGTATTAGCTTTTAAAGCATATTAAATTATGATCTTACGGTGTACCAGAATACGACAATCTTTGTTGGGGTCCTTCAATGATTCCCTCATGACCACCCACCACCAGGACCGCTCATCCAGCCATATCCCCTCTCTCACATGTATTTAATTTGTTTTATAGTGCCTCTCAAAACAGTGTTGTGTGTTGGAGCACTTTCCATCACATATACAGAGACAATGAATCATACATCTGTAGGTAAGTGTATAGAAAATGTTGCATGAGACAAAAGGGAATACAAGGCATAGGATTCACATGGCAGCCATACTGGTAGAAATTTTTAAGAGCTTGGTCTGGAGAAGCACAAACTCATGATTCAAAATGTAACACAGTGGTTGGGGTTGCATGTATATAATAACAATGCATTTCTATCCAAACAAACCCATTTTTAGCAACATTAGGATGATAAAAAAAACGGGGGGAAAAATATACCTTTCCATGGAGTTTGCATGCAGCTCTTTGATGGTAGTTCATAGCTCACAGTGCTAGATTACGATTATTAGTTAGAAACTGAAAGTAATAAAAGGATTTCTATGACAAAAGCAGTAGCCCACTGAGCTATGCTCATAAAATACAGTTCTGTGATCTGCATGCCACACGTTCTTTGCAACTAGCATATTAACCCTCTGCGCTACTATAGATGAGTCAAAATTGCCAATAGACAAAACTCCAATCTCTCTCCAGCAGGAAGCTGATCACCAGAGATATCAATCTTGACATTTTTATTGTTGTCTAAAAACTGCTGCATATACAAGGAACTCTGCAGCGAGAGTGAGAAGGGAGTGATTATGTTGGTCAGGCCTGCTTATTTTGCAAAACCAGCCCCAGTAACAAATCTGACCCTCACCCATCCATTCTCCCAGGGAAACACCTGATGCCCAATATGACCAGTCCTGCCTTGTAAGTCATATGCATACATACAGCTGCACAACACGCTGCCTGTTCTAGATTCCCAAGACATATTTCAGAGTGCATAACTTATGTCAGTTGTTACTTAAAGGTTTTTTACATTGCTGTTTTTGCCACATATGTTATTACATTGTGATGTGTGTCAATACATGTGATGCAATTTCTCACTTTGGAAAATACCACTATTTTAACTGTACCTACACGCCATTCATTTTATTACTTTGCCTTTAAAAAAAAAAAAAATACATATATTAAAAATGCATTTGGATAAATTTTTTAAGTTGATATATTTTATCTTCAAATAATTAGAAATGGTTCTGCATTACATGAAAGGTCAAAATGCCCAATCAAGATGGCAACAAACACATACCATAAAATGGACTTCCAAATGTAACATTTTCAAAGTGAAAGTTAAAGTTCAGTCCCACATTTACAGTAGAATTTAAGTGGATTCAGATAAATGTGTTTATGAAAAACCCTATGTAACACACTAGTACCGTTTTGTTGTCACTTACCAAGAGATCTCTCTGGTGACTAGAAGCCACGAACAAGCTCTGAGAGATTAAAACTACTGTGCCACCTACCTAATAAAATCGGTAAGCACACATAAAAGAAGCATTGCATAGTGGTACAATTTTCACAAATTAGATACACTGCTTTTCGAGAATTTTGCTCCTATTCCATTTTCACCTTTAAAAGGGACCAACCTACCCCTGTTAGGACTATAACCAAGTCATGGAAAACCAAGATCAAAGAACAGGAAAATTATGTTAAACTTTACAAAGGAAACTGAAATACAAAGAAAAAAAATAGGAGTTAAGAAGAGACTTTTGTAAAGAAGATATACATCATTTTGATGAACTTATAACATAAGACTATAAAAAGACATATATAATTAGCACACTTTCTCTCTGTAAGTCCTAAAAATCTGAATAGGTGATAAATAATGCATTTTCAAATAAATAAGAAACTAAAAAATGTTTCCTCTTTACTGGAAAAAACAAAATTTCAAGAATGAAATAACTATTATTACTGGTTGTTACTGCTACAGTGACAAATTGTGAATGGAACACTTTTTGAAAAATAGGAAACATTCAAACAACCAGTTTGGCAGGAAAAAATGCAGTTCCAAAGCAGTATATGGAAAAAAAGTTGATTTGAAAATGTAAATATAAACAAATGCTATCACATAAAAGTAAATAAAGTAAATATACTTCTTTCTTTGTGTTTTTAAAAAAATATTAGAACTAAGCAATAGAGAATATGAACTGGGCTTCATATCCTTGTCATAGATTGCTGCAGCCCATGACATACCTTTAGTGTTAAGAGGGGCATCTTGAACCAAGAGCTCATTGGAGATGTGTCATCTATTCTCTGGATGCTGCTGAGCAGAGTTGTTACTGTGGGGGACTTTTTAGAAAGAACCTCATAATAAAACCACTCTGCCTCTGCTATTGATATTTCAGTCAGGCAAAAACATTGAAATAAAATAGGCAATCATCAGCACTACCAATGAGCCCTCTGGTTCCATACTTGGAGAGGCAAGTCACAATGTTACATGTTGACAGGCAAATGTCAGCCGTACCAAATTTGACAAGAAATATCAATAGAAAAAATATGTAAGATTCTTCCCATACAACCATAAACATTCTCTGATATAGCCATTATTGAAAACCTACGATAGCATTTATCAATTCATCTTTCTTCTATATGATGACAGTGAATCTTAAAAAAAGCATGCTATTTTTGCTACTTAACATAACCTACTACCTTACTTGAAAGAATTGATATTTGGATGATGGATAGCACTTTTAAAACTGATCACCACATGTTGTTCACAAAAATGTACACAGTGCATGCAAGCATTAACAACACTACAGTGCCACTAGTTGAAGGCCTAATACTTTACAAGCAATCTACTACCTAGACTGAATTTCTACCAGTAATTTAAAATAAACTAAAGATACAAGACCTGGTAAAGTCATAATTGACTTAGAATTGACAATTACTTCAGTGACAAAAAGTCTTCCCTGACACTCACATTCAGGGATGTTTTTCACTTTTTCCAGTTGGTAGCCGGGCATAAAATTAAAAGAACATCTGTAGCAGGAGAATACATGACAGACACTAAATTACAGTTTGATATTAAAAACCTTTCAGCATTAGCTTTCACACCTCCTGAACAAGTGGATAAACATTTCATAGCAATTGTTTAGAATTTTATTCTAGTAATAATGAATAAAAATTGGCCTCCTTACTAAATTAATCTAAAGATACATGGATTGGCTATCTAAATTCATTGGGCCACAGAAGGCTTCCATGTATTAACATTGAAAGGTGGTACTGCTCCATGACCTGTTTAGAAGAAGCTGCAGAAACTAGCAATATCAATGAGGGTTGGCACACATATTTGTCTTCCTCAATAAGAAATGCTCATCCTACATTCTATCATTTCCTGGAAACTCTGAAAAAATAAATATTTTCAGGCAATGAAAGAAGCTAAACCTCTTTCCGAAAGTCTACAATCCAGCATATCAAAAAGAAAAATCCAAAGTAATGAAGAAATATCTTCATTTCAAAGTACCTAGAAAAGATTCCTTTTATCTACATTTGTAATGAGTACCTCCCTCATCTGCCTTTTCTTTGAAAATGCATTTAGCTAGAACCCTACAATATACTTTCCCACCCACAATTCAACAAATAGGTAACATGGCAGAAAACATACAACAAATGCAATAATATGTTATGATAAAATAGTTGTAAAAACAAAACTTAGCTGAAGATTTCTTCTATCTTTGAATAAAGGTGGAGTTTTTCCTCCCCCTACCAGGAAAGCCAGAAAAGGAAACCCGAAATAAAAATGAATGTGTGTTTTGCTTTAAGCAAACAGCTAATTTAACCCTGGAAAAATGCATTTACCCACCATTCAAAAAAAATTCAACAAGATACCTTTTAAAATTGTGAAACAATATAGTCTTTTTGACCATAAAAAATTCTCCAAAGCAAACAGAGAAATGAAAATAGGGGGAATTGATTCAGGTTTCACACCTGACCCTGCCTACAATCGAAGTCTGAGCACGAAGTAGCCACAGAGAAACTCTGTTCAGTCTCGGTAACGAGGCACAAAAAAAGCATGAAAATACTCAATTGGGTATTGTGAGGAAACCACACACAACAATCCACCACTACCCTTTTCTTTCTCCCTCCCCCCCAAAAGAAATGACTTCCAAATAACACAGAGACAGACACCAGCACTCGGACAAATGTTAGGAGAAACAATACAAGAAAACACATTTCCCAACCTGATTTTACCTCCCTTACCTTTCCTCTACCAGAAAGGTACCTCTAACCATTAGTAAAAGTCGCAGCATCTGCAGCTCTGTTTCCTCGACCGCAACACTCCACCAACCAAAGGAAAAGAGATCCAGCAAAAAAATGGTAGCATTAAAAGGACTATTTCCCAAAAGGAATCAATGATCCTTTGCGGGGAAAAAAAGAAAAGTGAAGTTAGTACGTATTAATTATTATGATGTATGTATTATTATTAATTATAAAACAAATAATAGTACATTTATTTTTTCACCCAAACAATGTGTGTGGGTGTGTTATTATTCAAAAAGTATTGAAGTCATTGAACTACTATATTTTTA
Source organism: Triturus cristatus (assembly GCF_964204655.1). Lineage (NCBI taxonomy): Eukaryota > Metazoa > Chordata > Amphibia > Caudata > Salamandridae > Triturus > Triturus cristatus. The sequence goes on from NC_140579.1 coordinate 877,992,018, forward strand.
TAAAAATATTTATCATGATTACAACACACCCACAATCCTTACAAATTAACTATTTCCAAATTTCTAAACTTTAAAACCAAAGAATCATAGATAAACATACCCCATATATACCCCACTAAAATACATTACCCAAAATGTAGATCCATACACTGAACCCTTAAAAACGAAATAATATACTACCCATACAGTTCCCCTAAAATACCAACAACCTTTCCTATATCCAAACTATGTACCATAAAACAAACCACCAGCAACCAACCTTATTATAAAAATAACGCACTCAATCATGAACTCAACAGGACTTAACATTGAGGAAGATTTTCATACACACTTATAATCATAATTTCGCTGTACTCCCAATTCCAATTTTAACATAGAAATTGTTTTATTTGATATTTTTTATAGCACAAGCACTTTAAGCAGACCAGTTCATTGCAGTAAATGCGATCTTAGCAAGTTTTCTCATGGTCACATAACAGTGCCAACTGCGCCCACTGGGGCTAGATTTGAAGAATCTTGGTTTCTGTAGTATTGCTATGTAAATATAGCTATGATGCGATCGTAGCAAAATAGCCCACTGGGGCTGGCCACGAACAGGAGACATTTGATGTCTCTAACAGACCAGGATTCAAATCTAACTAATTCATTTTATCAAATTGTGGATGAAGTGTAATAATGTTTTAGAACAGTCACTATTTTAAGCATTTAAAATAATTTTAATGCGATGTACTGTTTTAATGTACTGTTATATGGTGATTATGTGTAATTTATGCACTGTATTACTTGCACTATCATGGCGCCATTGAACTACGAGTCTGTTTGCACTTTCCATTGTTTGGTAGTTTTCACGTGACACGGATTCACAAAATGTTTAAAATGGTGGCAAAACTTTATGCAAATTGTTAGTGAGCAAGCCTGCAGGGCAGGCGAAACGCGTTTAACGTTTTTAGCTGACAAATAAAGACTATTTACGCAAAGACACGGCGTCGGCATTCCTGTTGTGAGAGGAAGTGTTCGTTAATGTTATCGGACCGTGCTTGGGAGGTCCGTTCTGCTGACGCGCCCTCTGTTCTGGAGGTGGTGGGTGAACCTAAGCAACCGGAGGAGCAATATATATATATATATATATATATATATATATATATATATATATATATATATATACCAAAATGACGCTCCTTCCAACCGCCAGGGACCCAAGAAAGGTGGCGCAAATGCCGGCGGATCTGGCCGGCTGTTAATCTCCAATAGAATCACCATCCGAAGCGCTCTCAGAAATGTAGGAACTCGGCAATCAGGTAAGTCAGAGGTGTTTAATACAACGCGTTTCAGCTCCCTGCGGAGCCTTGGTCACGTATACAAAGTGTAATGCACAAACCTGGTGACTAATAAAGTTAAGTAAAACACAGACATAGGACTAGACTGTTATTGTCAAATTGTCGGACATATTGGAATGGTCAAATCGAAATGGCAAACAACATAAACATAGTTTGGTAAGTACATTTGTAAACTGCTTCGTGCCAATATGTCACAATGAAAATGGATAATTGCTGTTCAATACCCCAAATGAGAACCACTATACTGACCCAAAAATGTAAGGCTAGTGCATGCAATCGACTACATGGGGTCAAAGCAAAAGTGGAAGAAAATACCTATCGAGTCATGGCTACTGAAAGGACCATGTCCGTGGCAAAATTGCAGCGGAGGACATGAGAGGATCACCAGAATATAGGTGACCTCCAAGGAGCATCCAAACTAAATCACCCCGTGAAAAAGATCTTGCGTGAAATGCGAAACAAAGGTAATCGCCAAGTGGCCAAACTCTAAACGAAAGAGAGTGCAACTGCTGAGGGCAAAAAGAAATTGCAACACTGAAGAAGCCTATCAACTCGAATGTGTCCATATGTTAGACCGTTTTAAGGCCAGGGGATACCCTAATTGGGTATTACGCAGGGCCAAAGACAGAGCTGATGGCATCAGCAGAGCTTCTACCATTGGAGACAAACCTCAAAACATTAATGAAGAAGATGGTAATGAGACCAGGCTGATTACCACATTCAATTCTGATTCGAGCAAGATACACCATATTTTGGCCAAAAATTGGGATATCTTAAAATGTGACAACGTCATTGGTGCCAACATTCCCTCTAGACCCAGCATCACCTACAGAAAAGGGAAAAACATCAGGGACCTTCTAGTACGGAGCGATGTCACCATCTACCCCAACAGATATGATCATGGTCTTCAAGGTTTCTTCCCCTGTGGCCACTGCAAGGCTTGCAAGAACAGCATCTTTTGCAAGAGTGCCCACAATAATGGGATCACCAAGGAAATTACCCAGTTTGTCACGTGCAGCTCCACGTTTGTCATCTATGTCATAGAATGCCCGTGCAAGTTGTGGTACATTGGGAGTACCACTCTCATGGCCAAGAAACGCATTCTCGAGCACTACAGGGCAATCATACACCATGATGACAAATATCCTGTGGCGCGCCATTTCAGAGATTTCCATTTCTCGAATCCTGCCCTCCTCAGATTTTTCATTTTGGAACAAATTTACCATAGTCCCAGGGGAGGGAATCGCACCCTTAAATTGAGACAAAAAGAATCCAAACACATTGTTAATTTCCAAACGAAACATCCGGGCGGGCTCAATCAGGATGAGGAATTAGCAATACATCTTAGAGAGTAACATCGTCTGACCTACTTTTCACTTCCTGTGTATGCCTCATTTTCCATTTTCTCCCTGACTCTGCTCTTTTCATGTTGCTACTGTGTATGCTTGACAGAGAACGTGATGTTTCACTACATTTGCTACATGATTTGCATTATCCGTTCTCCATGGTTTTAATCGTTACCATAACAATTTTTCTTTCTTCATTTTTCAGGAGGAAAGGAAGGGGCCCAGCCACCGTCACACACGCTTCACGGGCAACCTACCCTTTTCCCCTTTTCATCACTGACACCTGGCGCCTGATGGGTATAGTATATCACAGCATCAGGACTTTATATGACTGTTATATTGTATTGTATGAGATATTTATATCGCGCAACTATCACCCCACGGGTATCCTGGCGCATAGAGACCATGATGACATAAGGCAACCAAACGATTCGGCCACTAGACGGGAACCTACTAGCTGTTTCTGGCAAATAGCCAGGTCTTAAGGTTTTTCCTAAATGATAGTAAAGAGTCTACTTGTCTAAGGCTTAGGGGAATTTCATTCCATAGACAGGCTGCTGCCAGGCCGAAGGCTCTGCCCCCTAGCTTTGTCGAGTTAACTCTGGCAACAGACGCCAGGCTTTGGCTGGCGGACCGAAGAAGTCTTTTGGGCGCATACCAGGTAAGCCGTTCTTGTAAGGAGAGCGGACCGGAATCATGGAGTGCTCTAAAGACAAGACATAAAGATTTAAAACTGACTCTGTCCTTGATAGGAAGCCAGTGTAAATCCCTCAGTGCCTGCGTCGCGGAGGAATTACGCTGTCTCTTAAGGGCCAGTTTAGCTGCCATCGACTGGACTCTTTGCAACCCCTGTAGAATGTACTTGGGAGCACCCAGATACAGGGAGTTGCAGTAGTCCAGTCTACTCATGATGATACTACGGACCACCAAAGGCCTCACTTCACTGGACAGTAGAGGGAGGATCTGACGGAGGGCTCTCAATAGTGCAAAGCATATGCCGATTGTTTTATTGGCCTGGGTTTTCATTTGAAGGTCTTCATCAAACATGACTCCCAGGTTACGCACCGTCCTTGATGCCTCTATAAGGGCATCCTCTGGTCTGAGCCTGAATTCACCTATCAGTTGTCTAGACAGTCTCGCTGCACCACAGTACAGCAGCTCTGTTTTCCCCGCATTAAGTTGGACAGAATTAACTCCAAGCCAGTCTGAGATCTGCCCCATGCACGCCTGAAAGGAACTCATGGATACTGCATGCTTTCCGTGGATGGAAAAAGACAATTGAATGTCATCGGCATAGTTGATAACATCAATCCCAAAAGATTTTATGATGGGGATCAAAGGGCTTAGATAGACATTAAAAAGAAAGAATCGGGCTGATTGCTGAGCCCTGGGGTACTCCAGAGCATACTGGAGACCATGAGGAGACATAAGGCACCATACTGACCGCCTGCTGTCGACCTGACAGATATGATTGAAACCATTTCAGGGCACATCCCCTTACTCTAATACTCTCTAGTCTTGCCATCAGTACTGCGTGGTTGACCGTGTCGAATGCGGCCGACATATCCAGTAGGACCAACACTGAAGAGGTCCCACTGTCGGCTCGCATTCTCAACTTATCCATCATTGTGATCAGAGCGGTCTCCGTCCCATGCCCTGGCCGGAACCCAAACTGGTCCCTGTCCAGGAGAAGATTATCCTCTAAGTAGCATGACAGAGACCTACTGACCAACTTTTCCACGATTTTAATAGGGAAAGGCAGCAATGATATAGGGCGAAAGCTAGCTGGCAGCAAGGGGTCCAGGGATGGCTTCTTCAACAGGGGGGTCACCATCGCTTGTTTCCAAACGCCTGGTACCGCTCCTTCATTCAAGGATTGGCAACAGATGAGCCGTAAGGCCGGAAAAAGGATGGGGCCGTGATCCTTCCATATTTTATGAGGAAGGGGGTCAAGAGGTGATCCAGATGAGACCTCCAATGCTAAACTGTTGAAAAGATCCTCTGTGAGGGGTTGGAAATTTTCCAGCGATGTGGTCGATCTATTGTCCTTGATAGTTAAAGGTGAGCCCTTAGAATCAGAAACAAAGCCCCCCACAATTTTGGCCACCTTATCAATAAAGAAGGCGGCAATCTCATTGCAGAGCCTTTGTGATGGCTGGATTCCATTAGCCGTACACCCAGGGTTACTAAGGACTTTAACAATTTTGAAAAGAGCCTTAGTACTATTGGGCGCCTGTAAGATAGAGTTGGCATAGAACTGTGCCTTGGCTCCCCTAATGGCTTGATTATATTGGGCTTGGGCTAATCTGGACGCTGTTTTATCTAACTCAGAGTATGACCTCCGCCATCTTCGTTCTGCCTGCCGGCGGGCAGAGCGGAGCTTTTTCAATTCCTCACTGAACCACGGTGCAGAGGGTTTGCCCTTGATTTTACGTCTTTTACTGGGAATGCAGCAATCGAGCGTATTGTTTATAAAATTGCTGTAGCTATTATAGTTCTCCTCTACTGAGACATCAGGATCATGTAGATATTGCTCAGTAAAAGGAGACGCTAGACTCTCACTAGGTAATTTTGACCAATCTCGGCCCCATCGAAAGAAAGCTTGTTTTTTCCCTGTCGGAGAAGCGCTAGATATAGTAATCCTAAAACGAATCAGGAAATGATCTGTCCAGCTTAGCGGGGATATGTTCAACACCTCAAGCTCGGACTGCTTGGCGAAGACCAAGTCAAGCGCATGTCCTCCCTGATGAGTTGGCTCTTGAATGTGTTGAAATAGGCCGCAGTTTTCGCAGGTTTGACAGAGAGCTTGAAGATGATTCCCCAGGCTCCCTGTCCCCCAGAGATTAAAATCACCAAGTATTAGCAATCTAGAATGTGTTAGTGCTAAGTCGGCAATTGTGTCAAGTAGGGCCTGTAGCTGGTGATCAGGGCCCGGAGGTCTGTAACAGACCAGGCCAATCAGCACTCTCCCTTTGGGTTCTTGTAAAGTAAAACCCAAAAGCTCGTGCCCAGCTATCTCATTTACCTGCAGCAATGCGCAGTCCCATTTCTCTTTGAATATTAACCCCACTCCTCCTCCTCTTCCCGTTAAGCGGGGTTTATGAAGAATTTTGTAGCCTGGTGGACAGGCAAACCCAATTTCCACCAGGGAATCTGGGGTAATCCAGGTCTCGGTAATGAAAAGGAAATCCAGATTCAGATCTTCAAGCAGGTCGAAAATCTCCTGATGATGCTTTATCAGGGACCTGCTGTTGATCAAACCACATATCACATTCAATAGCGATCCCTCCCGTCCAGCCTTACCGATACTCAACAGACTGTCCCTCGAATAACAGATCCGCCCTGTACTGGGTGCACCAGCATGGGGGGCGCTGGGCGCGACCAAGGCGCGGACGGGCGCAGACGGGCTTGCCTCTGGCGCGCCTCCGGCGCGCCTCCGGCGCGCCCGCTGCGCGCGCGCGCTGCGCGCTTGCATCCCCCTTGTTCAAATAGGGCCAGCAACTAGACCGCTAACAACAATGGCGCTCGGTGGGTGGCGCGTTCCTCGGTCGTTCCGTGACTGTCTCACCAAGCGGTGATGTGAATACCTTTTTAGTGTGCAAGTAAGTGGGCAAAAACAGTTTATTTATATTTAAAACAGCAATTCTCACAAATTTAAAACCTATATCACTAGCCTCGAGTATTAATACCAGCGTCGCGCTAACCAGCCTGCCCCCGTCGATATGGAAGCAGAGCAGTGGAACAACAGCTAAGAGTAAAATTCCGGTAGAGTGTCCTGCAACCTGCACCCTCCGTATGCCTTGCTAAATGTCTCTGATAGTAGCGCTGCGCGCTTGCATCCCCCTTGTTCAAATAGGGCCAGCAACTAGACCGCTAACAACAATGGCGCTCGGTGGGTGGCGCGTTCCTCGGTCGTTCCGTGACTGTCTCACCAAGCGGTGATGTGAATACCTTTTTAGTGTGCAAGTAAGTGGGCAAAAAAAGTTTATTTATATTTAAAACAGCAATTCTCACAACGTTCCTCCTTATCATTTGCCTGCTAATTTACCCTTTGCTGGGCGCGATAAATTCAAGCCCTTGGCGCATCATCCGACCAGTGCCTATTGCCGCCTCGCTCAACTATTTGAAGCATATGCCCACAGCCGCCCCGGGAAATTGCCGCCACCCCCATGCTAACCGGAAGTCCCGAAGCATCGGGCTCACCGCCAGATTCGGCAGGACATGGACACAGCGTGTCCAATGGAGTGCACAAGATTCAGTGTCCAGAGGATAGCATGTCATCACAATGCTGCCACACTAGAGCTCAGGAGCTTCATGGCGGCAACACAGGGAGGAACTGGGACCATAACAAAACACCCACTGAGTCTCGTCCCCCAGAGTAGATGCGAGGGAGAATCGCCGGACCCGGCACCAATTGAAAACTACAGCACCGTAAGGAAAGCTGTTATATTGGTGCTGCCGAGAGACACCACAAACTTTGGCAAGTCCCCACAACAACATTGACTCTTGATTTAGTTGATTGGAAGATACCCTAAATCCAGGTGCACACCCCTCCTCGTGCACAGTGAAAAGCCGGCCGGGAGACCTAAAGATACGCAGCGCTCCCTCAATTTAGGATGACCGCCACTGCAAACCGCTTGTTAATATCGCAAATACCGCCGCCGGAACCAACCACCATCCCTGCATGGACAGGGCATGCGACTCTCCCCAATCCAGACCAAAACCTTTCGGCCACTAAAACAATAACATTCAAAGCACAGAACCACATTGCGGCCAGGTCTAGAGGAGTGACAAATGGTGCAGTTAGAGGGGTTTTAGTAGCTTAAATAGCGCCAAATCAACCAAAGTTATCGGAGCGCTTTACATGATCAACATTTATGTTACACGAGGCTCCAAACTCGTTCCACAGCGCCAGAGTCGGCAGCTCTCGCCGTGGGGCTACGTTCTCACCCCGAAGAACAAAGAACAAAAGAACTACGATGCCCCGCCATCTTTGAGTCAAAGCATCAGGCCCATCTCGCCCCACGGCCGTCCGACTTTGCCTGAGAACAAACGCCATCTCGGCCCCCTGCCCGCCCATAACCATCGGGAATAGGTGGGGGCATGAAACCACTAACCACACAAAACCACAAAATCCGGCGACGCAAATGACGACCTCTGCGAGACGGCGTGTCAGGCGCGCAAAAGAGGGTGCCAAAATTGGGGCCTCTCTGACGTGTTTGGAGCCCGGGCACTTGTCCGTAGACTTTTGCACTTGCACTCTCTTTCGTTTAGAGTTTGGCCACTTGGCGATTACCTTTGTTTCGTATTTCCCGCAAGATCTATTTCACGGGGTGATTTAGTTTGGATGCTCCTTGGAGGTCACCTATATTCTGGTGATCCTCTCATGTCCTCCGCTGCAATTTTGCCACGGACATGGTCCTTTCAGTAGCCATGACTCGATAGGTATTTTCTTCCACTTTTGCTTTGACCCCATGTAGTCGATTGCATGCACTAGCCTTACATTTTTGGGTCAGTATAGTGGTTCTCATTTGGGGTATTGAACAGCAATTATCCATTTAAATTGTGACATATTGGCACGAAGCAGTTTACAAATGTACTTTCCAAACTATGTTTATGTTGTTCGCCATTTCGATTTGACCATTCCAATATGACCGACAATTTGACAATAACAGTCTAGTCCTATGTCTGTGTTTTACTTAACTTTATTAGTCACCAGGTTTGTGCATTACACTTTGTATACGTGACCAAGGCTCCGCAGGGGGCTGAAACGCGTTGTATTAAACACCTCTGACTTACCTGATTGCCGAGTTCCTACATTTCTCAGAGCGCTTCGGATGGCGATTCTATTGGAGATATATATATATATATATATATATATATATATATATATATATATATATATATATATATATATATATATATATGTATGTATATATTACCTACTGGCGGTCGCCAGTAGGTAGTTATAGTTAGGACCCCTTTTCCATAGGAAATCCGCAACATTCTATTTTGAATAACTTTGGCGCCGGTCTATGAATCCTCGCGAATTTCTCAAAATAGGTGGGGCGCTACGCTCCGCTCCTACCCTGAAAGTCTCGGGGGGATTCGTCAAGCGGGGGCTGAGATAAAAGGGGGGTCCCAAAACGCGTTTTTCCCATGCATTTTTCCATAGGACCTTTAGAACGAGCTACAGCCCGAACGGCTGAACAGAATTACTAGAAATTTGGCAGAGAGGTAGTCCGTAGGTCAAGGAAGTGCCTTTTGTAGGTTTGGTGTAAATCTGTTCAGTAGATTCTGAGAAAATAGCCTTTAAATCAATATATATATCTGAGCCCGCTTACGGTACGCTTACGGTACGCTTACCGTACGCGTACGGTGGTGTGCGCGAGCGCGATTCTGATTGGCTGTTAGATCTTAGTAAACATTCGAATCGGCCGAAACCAGGAAGCGGCGGCCGCCATTTTGTGTGTTTCACTCAGAAAAAAAAGAGTGAAAACAAGAAAAGGGGGCAATGAGGAGAGTTACAGACCCCCTTACATTTGTGAGGGGGTCAAAGAAGGACTGTAAAGTACAAAAAAAACATTTATTGATTTTAAAAAAAATCACGGGGTGCGCGTACGGTAAGCTTACGGTAAGCGTACGGAAGAAAAAATAAATTAAAAAAGAAATGAAATGCAGATTTAAGAGTTTAGATATTAGGGAGCTCTAAAAAGAGCTGTTGTGTTTATGAAGTCATTTTGTTAGTGGTACCTACAAGTAAGTACCGATGCAGAGTCTAAGGTTCAAGAGGAAGACTCTGTTCCCTTCATCATTGAAGTGCACACCATCTCCTCTATAAATGTCTTGCATGTCATAACGCAAGTTGTTGTGGTAAATGGCACCCATACCATAGTCACGGAGGAAAGCAGAAACAGATTTGTTGACGTGCTTTCTTGCTTTGTCAATCTGCGGACAGAAATGATTGGACCAGTTCCATTTTTGCCTTTGGCATATGTTGGAAAACACAAAGGCAGTTTTAGGGAAAAGTGAAAACAGTTGTGCAAAGGTGTCCTTCATAAGCATTTCCAGACCTACCCCAGTCAAAGTGCCTAGGTCATTGCCACCACAGTGCACTATTATGAGGTCAGGGTGTTGGATTTGCATGAAGGATTTCACCAATGGCATCAATTGGTGCCACTTTAACCCTCTCTGACCAATCCATTTAATGTCTACATTTGGCAAAGCAAGGTCTCTCACCATATCTGTTTTCTCTGCAAACTTTTCACTCCAGAAGACATAGCTGTGCCCTACAATCCACACTGTGAACATCTTCAAAGGAGAACTGGATGCACTCAGGAGGTGTCTTTCAGTAGAATGGCAATATGAAAAGAAAGACAGTTTGGAAATGGAGGCATACATATTTTTTTCAAAACAAAAAGAACTGATTGGCTGTTTCATACCATTCTAGAATAAAAACTAGGCTGTATGTGTAAATTAATAGAAGCATGTTTTGTATTGGTACAAAAAAATGTGTTACCAAAGAACAGTACTATGGATTTGCTGTTAGGTTTGAAAAGTCAAGCACTCTTGCTCTGTGGAATTGAAACATTGTGTGGCGAACTTCTGACCTAACTCCACACAGCAGTGTTCCATGAGCTGTTGCTATGGTAGCAGGCAGAAGTCAAGTTGGGGGAAGGGTACTAGGCAGAAGTCAAGTTGGGGGCAGGGTACTTTTGGAAAAGGGTTGGTTTTCAACCAATAGAAATGTGTGATTACATTTGAAAAAAAGGGGGAAGCACTGAGATTTGAAACTTACATGTATATGTGTGGAAAAATAGAGGGAAAGTTTGCCATTATCTGGTTCTGCTGAGAGGAGAGAGGTGAACAGAACAGAGATCCTGGCTCTGATAATCTGCTGTTTAAGAGCCACATTTCTTTCACAACTAACTAATTTTAAAGGTGAGGTTAGAGTTTGAGAGGAGATGTATATGGTAAATTAAGAAATGAATAATAGAAATGGAAATTCTTTTTGTTGAAGTTGCGTTTATCATTTTCTGTTTTGGGAGAAATTTAAATGTGAGGAACATGTAAAATAATATGGACTATGTTTTCACGATAAATTAAGGTGTACTGGAAAAAAAAAGAATAGTTTAAGGGTTTGAGGTTGGACTCAGTAATGCAAATACATTCAGCATCACTAAGGCTGGTTGCCCTTGCTGGAATGTAGGCAGCCACCCAGGTTACACATGGTGGTGGTCTGAAAAAGCAGTTTGGACATGTGCATTTAAAAAAATCAAAAAAGTGGTTTCATAATGTGTCAGTCTGTAAAAGTGATTTTCACTTGCCAAAAAAAAAGAGCAGTAAGTGTGCATTCAAATTGGCAAAGAAATTTCGTTTTGGGACTAATGTGAAAACATGACTCTGTGTGGAAATAGGAATTACAGGCAGAGATTTATTGCGTTTTTTTCTGGTGATTTCACAGTTGCATTAGTAGGAAAAAGGAGGAGCGATTTTTTGGGGGAAGAAGCAGACTCTTAGCACACACCCATCTGCTTGCCATGTATAATCATGCACAGTATTTACAAGCGAGTGGGGTTTTCAGGTTTTAGTCTGTAATGCAAATACATTCAGCATCACTAAGGCTGGTTGCCCTTGCTGGAATGTAGGCAGCCACCCAGGTTACACATGGTGGTGGTCTGAAAAAGCAGTTTGGACATGTGCATTTAAAAAAATCAAAAAAGTGGTTTCATAATGTGTCAGTCTGTAAAAGTGATTTTCACTTGCCAAAAAAAAAGAGCAGTAAGTGTGCTTTCAAATTGGCAAAGAAATTTCGTTTTGGGACTAATGTGAAAACATGACTCTGTGTGGAAATAGGAATTACAGGCAGAGATTTATTGCGTTTTTTTCTGGTGATTTCACAGTTGCATTAGTAGGAAAAAGGGGGAGCGATTTTTGGGGGGAAGAAGCAGACTCTTAGCACACACCCATCTGCTTGCCATGTATAATCATGCACAGTATTTACAAGCGAGTGGGGTTTTCAGGTTTCAGTCTGTAATGCAAATACATTCAGCATCACTAAGGCTGGTTGCCCTTGCTGGAATGTAGGCAGCCACCCAAGTTACACATGGTGGTGGTCTGAAAAAGCAGTTTGGACATGTGCATTTAAAAAAATCAAAAAAGTAGTTTCATAATGTGTCAGTCTGTAAAAGTGATTTTCACTTGCCAAAAAAAAAGAGCAGTAAGTGTGCTTTCAAATTGGCAAAGAAATTTCGTTTTGGGACTAATGTGAAAACATGACTCTGTGTGGAAATAGGAATTACAGGCAGAGATTTATTGCGTTTTTTTCTGGTGATTTCACAGTTGCATTAGTAGGAAAAAGGGGAAGCGATTTTTTGGTGCAGAAGCAGACTCTTAGCACACACCCAGCTCCTTTCCATGTATAATCATGCACAGTATTTACAAGCGAGTGGGGTTTTCAGGTTTCAGTCTGTAATGCAAATACATTCAGCATCACTAAGGCTGGTTGCCCTTGCTGGAATGTAGGCAGCCACCCAGGTTACACATGGTGGTGGTCTGAAAAAGCAGTTTGGACATGTGCATTTAAAAAAATCAAAAAAGTGGTTTCATAATGTGTCAGTCTGTAAAAGTGATTTTCACTTGCCAAAAAAAAAGAGCAGTAAGTGTGCTTTCAAATTGGCAAAGAAATTTCGTTTTGGGACTAATGTGAAAACATGACTCTGTGTGGAAATAGGAATTACAGGCAGAGATTTATTGCGTTTTTTTCTGGTGATTTCACAGTTGCATTAGTAGGAAAAAGGAGGAGCGATTTTTTGGGGGAAGAAGCAGACTCTTAGCACACACCCATCTGCTTGCCATGTATAATCATGCACAGTATTTACAAGCGAGTGGGGTTTTCAGGTTTTAGTCTGTAATGCAAATACATTCAGCATCACTAAGGCTGGTTGCCCTTGCTGGAATGTAGGCAGCCACCCAGGTTACACATGGTGGTGGTCTGAAAAAGCAGTTTGGACATGTGCATTTAAAAAAATCAAAAAAGTGGTTTCATAATGTGTCAGTCTGTAAAAGTGATTTTCACTTGCCAAAAAAAAAGAGCAGTAAGTGTGCTTTCAAATTGGCAAAGAAATTTCGTTTTGGGACTAATGTGAAAACATGACTCTGTGTGGAAATAGGAATTACAGGCAGAGATTTATTGCGTTTTTTTCTGGTGATTTCACAGTTGCATTAGTAGGAAAAAGGGGGAGCGATTTTTGGGGGGAAGAAGCAGACTCTTAGCACACACCCATCTGCTTGCCATGTATAATCATGCACAGTATTTACAAGCGAGTGGGGTTTTCAGGTTTCAGTCTGTAATGCAAATACATTCAGCATCACTAAGGCTGGTTGCCCTTGCTGGAATGTAGGCAGCCACCCAAGTTACACATGGTGGTGGTCTGAAAAAGCAGTTTGGACATGTGCATTTAAAAAAATCAAAAAAGTAGTTTCATAATGTGTCAGTCTGTAAAAGTGATTTTCACTTGCCAAAAAAAAAGAGCAGTAAGTGTGCTTTCAAATTGGCAAAGAAATTTCGTTTTGGGACTAATGTGAAAACATGACTCTGTGTGGAAATAGGAATTACAGGCAGAGATTTATTGCGTTTTTTTCTGGTGATTTCACAGTTGCATTAGTAGGAAAAAGGGGAAGCGATTTTTTGGTGCAGAAGCAGACTCTTAGCACACACCCAGCTCCTTTCCATGTATAATCATGCACAGTATTTACAAGCGAGTGGGGTTTTCAGGTTTCAGTCTGTAATGCAAATACATTCAGCATCACTAAGGCTGGTTGCCCTTGCTGGAATGTAGGCAGCCACCCAGGTTACACATGGTGGTGGTCTGAAAAAGCAGTTTGGACATGTGCATTTAAAAAAATCAAAAAAGTGGTTTCATAATGTGTCAGTCTGTAAAAGTGATTTTCACTTGCCAAAAAAAAAGAGCAGTTAGTGTGCTTTCAAATTGGCAAAGAAATTTCGTTTTGGGACTAATGTGAAAACATGACTCTGTGTGGAAATAGGAATTACAGGCAGAGATTTATTGCGTTTTTTTCTGGTGATTTCACAGTTGCATTAGTAGGAAAAAGGAGGAGCGATTTTTTGGGGGAAGAAGCAGACTCTTAGCACACACCCATCTGCTTGCCATGTATAATCATGCACAGTATTTACAAGCGAGTGGGGTTTTCAGGTTTTAGTCTGTAATGCAAATACATTCAGCATCACTAAGGCTGGTTGCCCTTGCTGGAATGTAGGCAGCCACCCAGGTTACACATGGTGGTGGTCTGAAAAAGCAGTTTGGACATGTGCATTTAAAAAAATCAAAAAAGTGGTTTCATAATGTGTCAGTCTGTAAAAGTGATTTTCACTTGCCAAAAAAAAAGAGCAGTAAGTGTGCTTTCAAATTGGCAAAGAAATTTCGTTTTGGGACTAATGTGAAAACATGACTCTGTGTGGAAATAGGAATTACAGGCAGAGATTTATTGCGTTTTTTTCTGGTGATTTCACAGTTGCATTAGTAGGAAAAAGGGGGAGCGATTTTTTGGGGGAAGAAGCTGACTCTTAGCACACACCCATCTGCTTGCCATGTATAATCATGCACAGTATTTACAAGCGAGTGGGGTTTTCAGGTTTCAGTCTGTAATGCAAATACATTCAGCATCACTAAGGCTGGTTGCCCTTGCTGGAATGTAGGCAGCCACCCAAGTTACACATGGTGGTGGTCTGAAAAAGCAGTTTGGACATGTGCATTTAAAAAAATCAAAAAAGTAGTTTCATAATGTGTCAGTCTGTAAAAGTGATTTTCACTTGCCAAAAAAAAAGAGCAGTAAGTGTGCTTTCAAATTGGCAAAGAAATTTCGTTTTGGGACTAATGTGAAAACATGACTCTGTGTGGAAATAGGAATTACAGGCAGAGATTTATTGCGTTTTTTTCTGGTGATTTCACAGTTGCATTAGTAGGAAAAAGGGGAAGCGATTTTTTGGTGCAGAAGCAGACTCTTAGCACACACCCAGCTCCTTTCCATGTATAATCATGCACAGTATTTACAAGCGAGTGGGGTTTTCAGGTTTCAGTCTGTAATGCAAATACATTCAGCATCACTAAGGCTGGTTGCCCTTGCTGGAATGTAGGCAGCCACCCAGGTTACACATGGTGGTGGTCTGAAAAAGCAGTTTGGACATGTGCATTTAAAAAAATCAAAAAAGTGGTTTCATAATGTGTCAGTCTGTAAAAGTGATTTTCACTTGCCAAAAAAAAAGAGCAGTAAGTGTGCTTTCAAATTGGCAAAGAAATTTCGTTTTGTGACTAATGTGAAAACATGACTCTGTGTGCAAATAGGAATTACAGGCAGAGAACCATTTTTAAAGCAATTTTTAAAAAAAACAAATGAATAAATATTTTTTTGAGTGGGTATGGTAAGTCAATAATAATAATTGTACTCTCAAAGACCTTGTAATGTGATAATTGATTTTTAGTGTTTTTAAAAAAAAAAAAAAAAAAAGTACGCGCACCGTACGCGTACGGTAAAAAAAAAAAAAAAAAAAGTTTTTAAAAACATATGTAAAAAAAAGATGAAAGATAAGGTTGCCTCTTAAAAGAACCGTTGTGTTCATGCAGGGACAGAGGAAAGAAAGAATGGGAAAATTATTCAAAGCGACAAGTGTGCTGATCTATTTTGTTGTTCACTAGGGAAACACTGGTCTCCCTATGGCAAATTAGATCTTGACAATAGGCGCATCGAATATCAACCCTCCGAAATCGAGGGTTCATTTCCAGAGGGCCAGCAAAAGGAGATGCTCCCCCCACAGATGAAGGGCTCACCTGACCTGCAGAAGAAGGAGTCAGCTCTGCAGATGATGGTCCAGGCTGAGCTGCTGTGGATGTACTTGCTTGTCTTTCTGAAGAGTTACCTCCAAAAAGATGACCATGTGTCCTTCTGTGTACATCCTTGAGGTGTCTCTTCATGGTATGATTCCCAAAGGAATACTTCCTGTCAGGATTACCTCTTGAAAGTACACGCTGACATAGCTTGCAAGTTACTAAGGGTGCATTCACCTTTTGCTGGCCTTCAGGAAAAGTAAAATAATCCCATACATAAGAGGGCTTTTGTTTCCTCGCTCTCTGCCTCAAAACAGTGCTGCTAGTGCTAGCCTCACTCTCAGAAGAGCTCTGCTGTTCTGCCATCGTATCACAAAGACAACCCAGCTCCTTCTCCTAAGGGATCACAAGCAGAAATGAGGGGAATGGGTGTGGTGTAGGAGAGTTCTAGAACTGAAAGTAGTTTCAACCAATCAAAAGTTGTGTTTCATGATCACATGACCTACCGTACGCTTACGGTACGCTTACGGTACGCTTACGGCAAAAGTGCGCATGCGCGTAAAAAAGACACGCGCTTGCGCGCATGCGCATAACAGTCACTACCCGACACTTCCGCGTAACGTGCGCGTGTAGCGTACACGCGTACGCGTCCCACGCGGAGTACGCGCGGCTACGCAAATTGCGTAACTATACGCAAACAGCGTAGATAAATTACGGGCGTTGCGTAAACCGTACGCTTACCGTAAGCTTACGGTACGCGTACTAAAAAATAATAATAAAAAAAAAAAAATGTACTGCAAATAAATTTTACATGTTTATTTTAAAAAATATATTAAAAATAAACATATTAAAGAATTTTAAAAATTTAACCATAGTCTTTATAAGAGGTAAGAAAATTAAAATAAAAATATGTTAAAAAAAAGAGAAGAAAAAAAAAACAATTAGCATTTAAAAAACCTTGCAAATTCACTGAAAAAACCATGGGTTTCACACACGTTATAGTTAGGAATTAGCATTTAAAAAACCTTAGAAATTCAGTGAAAAAACCATAGGTTTCACACACGTTATAGTTAGGAATTAGCATTTAAAAAACCTTAGAAATTCAGTGAAAAAACCATAGGTTTCACACATGTTATAGTTAGCTGGACATTTTACTCGTAAAAAACCAATGAAATTCCCCCGTTATAGTTAGTTCAGCTAACTATAACTCGCGCGCCCGCAATGCACTGCTGATGACGTCACATATTACATCACTCATGACATGGTCAGTGACATCACTCATGACATGACTGATGACATCTCAAATGACATCACTGATGACCTCACTGATGACATCATCCTTGTGATAGAGTGGCAGACCTCCTCTTCCCCTAATAAAACCTTTGATACACACATTCAAAAATAGAGACTAAAATTTACATAAGAATGGACATACCAATAACAGTTACAACAACCTCTTCAGTAATTCTAAGATCCACATACACATCCACTCATTCACCAACAGTCCAATACAGTCACTCATACATGTACTCACTTATCATATGTACTCATACACCTATACATCCTGTTACACAATGCCACTCATCCATAGAGCTACTCACACACATAGTCACTCATGCTAATAAAGAATCAAACATACATTTACTTGCATATACAGTTATACACACACCACCACACTTACTTCTACGGAAACTTACACATACTTAGTCTTTTAAACAATCACTTATAGAAATACATACTTATTCATACAGGAACTCTTTCAATCTCTCACTCTCACATATACTCACATATATAAACCAATAGTCACATATACTAGTTTTAAACATATGTACTTACTCATAAAGACACTATTGAGACAGTCATTCACTCACTAACACACCCATACACACACACATCCACCCATGCAGTCCTGCACACATGCTCTGTTCAACACATACAAACAGTGAGTCACTCATTCATGCACCTATGCACTACGTAATACCCCCCACCAAACCATGCAGACACTCATACTGATACTCAAAAAACCAACTAATAACCTATATAGACACCCATGTAGCTACTCACCAACCCATGCAGCCACTTATACACAAAGTGAAAAAATGATACAGATATTTATATATTTAAACATTACTCACTAAGCCATGTATTCACTATGATACACTTAATCAGTCAGTTACACAATCAATTTTTCAAAAAGAAATCATCCATTTAGACAGTAATATACCCATTTATTCTTCCATCGACCTTGAGATATACATATATAAAACATATTTAATTTTCAGAAAAACACACATTCACTGGATGATGTCATCAGTGAGGTCATCAGTGATGTCATTTGAGATGTCATCAGTGATGTCATGAGTGATGTCACTGACCATGTCATGAGTGATGTAATATGTGACGTCATCAGCAGTGCATTGCGGGCGCGCGAGTTATAGTTAGCTGAACTAACTATAACGGGGGAATTTCATTGGTTTTTTACGAGTAAAATGTCCAGCTAACTATAACATGTGTGAAACCTATGGTTTTTTCACTGAATATATATATATATATATATATATATATATATATATGTATATTATCTACTGGCGGTCGCCAGTAGATAGTTATAGTTAGGACCGAGTTTCCATAGGAAATCTGAAAATTCAATTTTGAATAACTTTGGCGCCGGTTGACGAATCCTCGCGAAATTTTCAAAACGAATGGGGCGCTCCGTTCAGCTCCTACTCTGAAAGTCTCGGGGTGATTCGTCAAGCGGGGGCCGAGAAAAAAGGGGGGTCCCAAAACACGTTTTCCCCATGCATTTTTCCATAGGACCTTTAGTCGAAGGTACAGCCCGAACGACTGAACAGGATTACTTGAAATTTGGCAGGGAGGTAGTCCTCAGGTCAGGGAAGTGCCTTTTGCAGGTCTGGTGTCAATATGTTCAGTAGTTCCTGAGAAAATAGCATTTAAAAGCATATAAATATCTATAAGCGCGCACCGTACGAGCACCCTAACGTGCGCGAGCGTAATTCTGATTGGTGGTTACATGTTAGTCAACGTTCGAATCGGTCGAAATCAGGAAGTGTCGGCCGCCATTATGTTTGTTTTCAGTGCGTGAGTGAAAAAGGAAGGTGACAAACGTGAAAAGGGGGCAGGGTAGAGAGTTCCTGACCCCCTAGCCTTTGTCAGGGGGTCCCTGAAGGACCCCGAAGGCAGAATTTTTTTTTTTAAATGCACGCACGGTGAAAAAAACCCCAAAAAATAAAATATTTTTAATACGTCGCTTATTGTAAAATAAATATATAAAAAAATAATAATACATAAATAAATTAGCATTTAAAAAAACGAACAAATTCACTGAAAAAACCATAGGTTTCACAAACGTTATAGTTAGGAATTAGCATTTAAAAAACCTTGCAAATGCACTTAAAAGTTATAGTTATCTGAACTAACTATAACGGGGGAATTTCATTGGTTTTTTACGAGTGAAATATCCACCTAACTATAACATGTGTGAAACCTATTGTTTTTTAAGTGAATATATATATATATATATATATATATATATATATATAGAGAGAGATAGTTTTTTGGAAGGAAGGAGACCCTCACATTACCCATATTTTCTAGTAAATGTATTTTATTTTTATTGATGGAAGCCCCCCAAAAGCTCCTTCATTAATTCATTTTACAACCCTATTCTCCTACCCACCCATAACCCCCAAATACCTTTACTACCCTATACCCCTTCCCACCCTTAAACCCTAAAAACACCATAACAACCCTATACCATTACCCACCAATAAAACTCTAAAAATACCCATTCCACCCAATACTGTTACCCACCCCTAAAGCCTAAAAACACCATTACAACCCAATACCGTTACCCACCCCTAAACCCTAAACATGCCCTTACAACCTAATAGCCTTACAAACCCCTAAACCCTAAATACCCTTTCCACAGAATATGCTTACTAATTTGTAAACCCTAAAAACACCCTTGCGATCCAATACTCTTACCCACCTCTAAAACCTAGAAAATATGCTTACAACCCAATGCCCACACTAAATCCTAAAAATACCCTTTTGACCCAACTTCCTTACCCACCCCTAAAAAATACAAAAACCCTTATCCAGCCCTAAACCCTAAAAATACCCTTAACACCCAATACCCTTACCTTGCCCTAAACCCTAACAATACCTTTACCACCCTATACCACTAACCATCCTTAAACCCTTAAAATGTACAATGTTTTTTCATGGAATATATATATGTATATACATTCCAAATGCCAGGTGACGCCAGGCACTCCCTTTCTTTCGGGTCGGGACCTGTTAGGGAGCGTCAGTCCCCAAATATTTTCATAAGAAAGCACGCACTTCACCTTGAAGTGATGTGAAATACAGGCCCACCAGCCAATCCTTGGTGGCAGTTCTTTTTACTGTGGCACAGCATCAGCCGTTTCGACTCTACGAAAGTCTTAATCATATGCTCATGAGGAAGTAGTCATGTGTTTGGAATTTAAAGGTCAAATACATCAACACTGAGAAAGGTCGCCTGATGCAGTGAAGATACCTCAATAGAAAAAAACGGACTTATGGTAACAATTTGTCATCCAACTGGGTATTTCCTAAACATCTTGAAATGAAATCAGTGAGTATTTGCAAAGTTAGATGGACGGGTAAATCTGATAAATTTCATTATTTTCGCATCTCAAATGTTTAAATCACTGAAACAAGTTCATCATTTGTGAACCACATTATCCATAATGTTTTGTTGTTGCTCTCAGAAAATCATGTCCTTTCACAACATTAGTTGTTATATATTTGTTCACTTTAATAATTAAGGGGCACATTTTTCTGGGATTTTGATGTAGTGGGCGGTCACAGCCTTTTCCCTTCCCAAACTGATTTTCATGATCTCCTCTACCATTTATCACACTTTCCTAATGTTCCTTTTTGTAAAATTTGCCTTCTGGCCCATTGTTTACACTTCATCCGGTCCGAGCTGGAGAGCATGACCCGAGCCAGAGAGTTCGGCACGGGTGCGGAGAGTACAGCCCAAGCTGGACATTCCGGCCCGGATGCTGTCAGTACGGCACAAGCTGGAACTTCCGGCCCGACAGCAGACGTAAAGATACGACTCGTAAATGACCTCTGTGAATACCAAAAGTCATAAAGCTGTACTTTTGTCTCGAATTGCCTTTGTTAATCGAGCCCTGAGAATTCTTGAAATGTACTCTCTCAGTTAGATTTATTTTCATGATAAATTTGATTTATACGTTGAAATATTTGTTTAAATAAAAAATTTTCTCTGCCCAAGCCCCATGTGTATATGAAAGGGTACACCCTATGTTTTCATCATGGGAACTCAACTAGAATTAAACAAAGGTGCTAAATCATACTCATAGTATTAAAAAGTGTTGCTATAAATGCATCAACTTTAAATGTTCTTTATTAGTAACACCAGTGCTTTAGGTTATTCGATTCCGTTGTAGTTTCAGACAAATAGAGTTGATTAACTCTTGTGATAAGATAGATTAACTTGGTATTTATTCACTAGTGAGACCTTTGAATTAACAGACAGGAATACACTGTGATCCGTGTATACCCACAGTAGAAAAATGTCACTTTTGCGTGGTCACCCACACTTTTGCTTGATTCTATTGCCAGTTTATGGATTCCGCACTCTGGGGTACTGCTGCCCAGTGCCCAGTGCATGTGCTCTGACCTCTAGAAACATGTGCTATACTCTTAATTGGCATATTTCACTTACCTATAAATCCCTAGTATATGGTACAAAATGTACCCAGGACCTGTAATTTAAATGCCACTAGTAGACTGCAGCATATATAGTGTCACCACTAAAGTGACAATGCAAAACATGACTGCAGGCATGCTAACAGTAACATGCCTGTGCAGGTTTAAAATGCAAATTCAATCTGTCAAAATAACCCCTTTTAACAGGCTTAAACCCTCTTTTTAAATATTAGTCAACTCTAAGTAGTCCTTAATTGCTAGTAAGACAGGGTGCATTATAATTATAAGTAGAATATGGAGGTGTACAGGGCCGAAATGGGACCACAAACTAGCCCTGGCAATTCAGCTGGACCGGCCAGGGGTGCGAGGGGGAGGGTTGGAGGCTGTAGGTGGGGGTGCTAATGAGAAGCAGCGCTGACCCTTTTGCACTGCTGCTGGATGCTTTAGCACCACTGCTAGCACTTTTGTCACAGGGGCTAATATTGCAGCGTTGCTGCAAAACTGGTCCCTAGTAATAAAACCGGTCCCCACCACTTTAAAACCTTCTTGGTGCCCACTACAGCCAGTCTGGCCCTGGAGGTGTAATGTTAAACATGTCCTGACAGTGACAATTCCCTAAAAGCTATTTTCGATGTAGCAGGTTTACCTGTTCCATAGGAAAGCATCGGGATACTTTCTTAAAGTTAATTAAATTAACCCTGTCTAGGAGCCACATAAAAAGTTAATTCTTGGACTTTTTATAATATTTATTACAAATCCAATTCATTGATAAATTCGAATTTGTAACAAACTTTTTTTCTTTTTTTTTTGCGTACACATTTTATTGAGTTTTCTAACAATCACTATCAAATTTATCAATACAACTTTAGATTCATTTGTCTAGTTCCTATTATGGTATTACAAAGAAACGCACCACTGTGGTAAAATATTTATCAATGGCATCTAATAGCTTGGTTTCAGTGTTTTAGTACCAAGGCATCCACAGTTGACTTAACAACTCGATAATTACTCATTTGTGTAGCTGTAACTCCACAGTTCCTGTGTATCTATACAAACTATCCCCAACTGTTCCCTCCACCCGTCCCTCCCACCCAGGCGTGTCACATTAGACCCTTCATTACGCAGCCAGTACAATGGCAGAACACCACTTTTGTCCATGATCTCAGGTACATTCTCAATGAGCATTTGTAACATCAGAGGGGACACGTCAAACATGCGTTCACTGCTTTTGCG